>NC_045765.1:16434958-17087374 GCF_008692025.1 Phocoena sinus | reverse complement strand
GCTTCCTTTACCTGGATATCTTTTTCCTTCTTTGGGTTTGGGAATTTTTCAGGCAAAATTTCTTCAAATACAATTTTTTTTTTTTTTTCCAGTACGCAGGCCTCTCACCGCTGTGGCCTCTCCCGCTGCAGAGCACAGGCTCCGGACGCGCAGGCACAGTGGTTATAGCCCACGGGCCCAGCCGCCCCGCGGCACGCAGGAGCCCCCCGGACTGGGGCACGAACCCGCGTCACCCACATCGACAGGCGGACTCTCAACCACGGCGCCACCACGGAAGCCCTCTTCAAATACATTTTTAATTCCCTTTTCTCTTGCTTCTTCTTCTGAGATTACTATTATGTGTAGATTGTCATGCTTCATATTATCCCATAAATCTTGTATGTTGATTTCATTTTTAAAAAATTTGCCTTTCTGGGGAATTCCCGGGCAGTCCAGTGGTTAGGACTCCATGCTTCCACTGCCAGGGGCCTGGGTTTGATCCCTCATTGGGTAACTAAGATCCTGCAAGCCACTCGGGGCTGCTAAATGTCTTTCTGTCTGTTCTTTTTTAAAAATATATTTATTTATTTATTTAGTTGCACTTGATCTTAGTTGTGTCAGGCAGGCTCTTTAGTTGTGGCTTGTAGGCTCCTTAGTTGAGGCACATGGGCTCCTTAGTTGCGGCACATGAACTTTTGGTTGCGGCATGCATGTAGGATCTAGTTCCCTGACCAGGGATTGAAGCCAGGCCCCCTACATTGGAAGCGTGGTGTCTTATCCACTGCACCACCAGGGAAGTCCCCCGTCTCCTGTTCTGATTGTGTGATTTCCATTATTCTGTCTTTTAGATCACTTATTTTTTCTTCTGCATTATTTAGTTTGCTATTTATTGCCTTTAGCTCAGTTTTCATCTTGGGAATTGAGTGGTTTAATTTTGAGTGGTCTTTATAGTTTCTAGTTCCTTGTTACAGTGGTCTGCATTTCTAACAATAGTCTTTCTTAATTCCTTCAGCATTTTTATCTCCCTTTTGAACTTGGGGTCTGGTAGACTGGAGAGGTCTGTTTCTTTGTTCTTTCAGCAGATTTCTCTTGTTCTTTTAATTGGGAATAGTTCCTCTGCATTTTCATTTTACTTATATTTCTCTGACTGTGAATTTAGGAGAAACAGTTATCTACGGTGGTCTTAAAGGGCTGTTTTCATGTGGGAGCAACCTTGTGTAGACTGTGTGCACCCAATATTTTTGGCGAGAGTTGTTTTTGGTGTGGATGCTTGCTATGTCTTTCCTCAGGGTGTGCTGCCCTTGTCCCCTTGATAAGGGGTGTGTTGGTATTGTGGTGACCAGAGCCTGCACTGGATGCTGGGCAGGGCCTCCTCTTTGCTCTGTGGTTGTCACATCCCCATTGGGGGCAGGATCTCCTCCCCAGCTGTTGGAGTAGAAGCCCCCAGATCTGATTCTAAGCTGTAGTGTAAAGTAGGTGGTACTGGAGTGCTCCCTCTGGGAAAGGAGCCACTGTGTATTCTTCCCCAGGAGGTGTCTACTGGGATGTGCAACTCTGTGATGCCACCTGCCACCCGATGTGCACACCCACAAAGATCACTGTTGCTGGTGTTGCCCTCGGGGGCCACCTCCACCGTGGTAGTGCCAGAAATTGGCTCAGATAACCCTCAGGCATATGTGTGCACTCACAAAGCTGAGGAGGAAACCCACCAAAGCCATGCTCCTGCATCCAAATAGGGATTGCCGGTAATCAGCTCAGATTTCAGCCCCGCCTCCAAGTGTGTATGCCCACAAAGTTCACAAAATCCATGGTGGCCAGAGCCATGCCCAGTCTGAGCATGCTGATAATGAGGCTGCTAAGGTGCACCCGCCCCCCTCCCTTTCCTTGTTGACAATGGGGCTCTTACTGCAGACCTGTGCTTGTCCTGTGTGCACACCCAGTTGTCACCCTGGCCACACTTCATGCCCTTTGGGCTGTCTCTGTGCAGCCAAATCAAATCCTCTCCCTGGGTCTCTTTCCTGAAGCCCCAGTCACTGTGCACACCAACAGGCACATGTCTTGCACTGGGAAGGGTGGTGATGTGACCAGGACCATATGTGCTGGCCTCTCTTTACCCTGTGGAGCACAGGCCATCTCCCACACTCTCCTCTCAATCCTCTGAAGCTCTCTATCTGTCTGGGTGGACCTCGCAGCTGGTGAAAGAGATTCCTAGGGTTAGGGAACATTTCCTCTTTCACAGCTCCCTCTCAGGGGCACAGTTCCTGTCCTGATTCCTCTTCTTCTCCCTTTCCCCTTCATCCTACCTGGTTATGTGGGATTCGTTCTTGCAGTTTTGGTTGTACGAGATCTTCTGCAGGCTTTCAGTAGGTATTCCATGAGAATTGTTCCACATGTAGATGTATTTTTTTTTTTTTTTTTTTTATGCGTTACGCGGGCCTCTCACTGTTGTGGCCTCTCCCGTTGCGGAGGACAGGCTCCGGACGCGCAGGCTCAGCGGCCATGGCTCACGGGCCCAGCCGCTCCGCGGCATGTGGGATCTTCCCAGACCGGGGCACGAACCCGTGTCCCCTGCATCGGCAGGCGGACTCTCAACCACTGCGCCACCAGGGAAGCCCTGTAGATGTATTTTTGATGCATTTGTTGGAGGAGGCCGGCTCCACATCCCTCTACTCCTCCATCTTGATCTACACCTATGCAAGTCTTTTTATGGACATATGCTTTATTTTTTTGGTTGAATACCTATGGCTAGAATGTTGGGTTATAGGGGAGGTATATGTTCAATTTCCTAAGAAACTGTCAAACTGTTTCTCAGAGTGGTTTTATAATTTTATATTCTCACCAGAAATGTATGACAGTCCCAATTGCTTTATATCCCCTCCAGTATTTGGGATTTTCAGTCTTTTTAGTATTAGCCATTCTAGTAGGTGTGTGGTAATATTTCATTGTTGTTTTAATTTGCATTTCATTTATGAGAATGTTGAACATCTTTTCATGTACTTATTGGACATTCATGTATCTTCTTTTATGTAATGTCTATTCCAATCTTTTGTCCACTTAAAAATTGGTAACCATTGTAATGGGTCATTTGTCTCCTTATATACTTGTAAGAGTTCTGTATATATTCTGGATATAAGACCTTTGTCAGGTGAATAAATTACAAATATTTTCTCCTCATCTATGGCTTTCCTTTTCACTTCATTAATGGTGTCTTTTGGAGAGTCTATGTTTCTAATTTTTATAAATCAGCTAAAAATTTTATTGTTAGTGCTTATTATATTCTATCTAAGACAACTTTAATTATCCCAAGGTCATGAAGATTTCTACCAACGTTTTCTTCTAGACGTTTTATACTTTCTTTTTTTTAATTGACAGAATTCAAAATATAACAATAATTCAGTAAATTTTTTTCAATACAGGTATACTAATGAGAAAATGGAATTTTATTTTGGGGATATTTTGCTTATTGTGATTCAAAGTTATGTTTCTTATCAAAATCTGTTGCAAATGCTGATCAGTAGTGATATTTTATGTATTTCATTTTTGATAATGTCTCTTCACGTAGATAGGTACTGCTGAGTACTGATACTGTCCATGAGCATATGATTTTTTCCCATTTAATACTTTTATTGAGATATAATTCACATAACATAAAACTCATTATTTTAAAGTGTACAAGTCAGGGTTTTTCAGCATATTCAATATCTTGTACAACTATGAGCACTATCTAATTCTGGAACACTTCCATCAACCCCACAGAGAAACCCTGTACTTAGTAGTCAGTCTCAATTTTCCCCTCTTCTCATTCCTTGTCAAATACTAATCTACTTTCTGTCTCTATCGATTTACCTATTCTGGACATTTCATATAAACAGAATCATAAAATCTGTGGCTTTTTATGTCTGGCTTCTTTCATTTAGGATAATGTTTTCAGAGTTCATCTACATTGTAGCATGTGAAAGTACTTCATTCTTTTTTATGGATGAATAATATTCCATTGTTTGGATATGCTATGTATTGTTTATCTATTCATCAGTTGTTGGACATATAGGTTTTTTCCACTTTTTGCCTATTATGAATAATGCTGCTATGAACATTCATGTACAAGTTTTTGTGTGAAAATATGTTTTAAGTTTTCATTGGTATATTCCCTGAAATGATTGAGTCATATGGCAACTCTGTGTTTAAATGAAGAAGTACCACACTGTTTTCCACAACAGCCAAATCATTTTACATTCCCACCAGCAAGGCACAGGATTCCAGTTGTTCTACATACTTGCCAAAATTTGCTACTTCTTTCCTTCCTTCTTTTCTTTTTCTTTTCTTTCTTTCTTTCTTTCTTTCTTTCTTTCTTTCTTTCTTTCTTTCTTTCTTTCTTTCTTTCTTTCTTTCTATCATCTTTCTTTCTGTCTTCCTTTCTTTCCATCTGAGTGGCTTTCAAGTGGTGTTTTGGTGGTTTGATTTGCATTTTCTAATGACTAATGATGTTGAGCATCTTTTCATGTTCTTATTGACCATTTGTATATCTTCTTATAGTTTTAGTATTCGTATCTATCATCAATTTTATTATTTTTTGTGTTTGGTATGAGGTAAGAGCTGAGATTCATTTTTTTTCTCCACTCATATATCTAGTTGATCTAGCCCATTTGTTGAAAAAACTTCTTAAGTTGTCCCCTGGGGTAAGCAGAGTAAGGACTCTACAAAGATGTCCTCATCCTAATTCCTTGAATATTACATTATATAGCAAAAGAGGAATTAAGGTAGCAGGTAGAATTAAGGCTGCTTACCAGTTGACCTTATGATAAGGATATTATCCTGGATTATCTGAGTGAATTCAATGTGATCACAGAGGTCCTTAAATGAGGAAGAGGGAGACAGAAGAGGAGGTCAGAGTGATGTAATGTGCTAAGAAATTGGCCTACTATAGCTGGCTTTGAAAATGGAGGAAGGCGCCATATGCCTCTAGAATGTAGGCAGCCTCTAGAAGCTAGAAAGGAAACATTTTCCCTAGGGTCTCTAGAAAGGAATGATGTCCTGGTGACTCTTTGATTTTAGCCTGGTTAGATCCATTGGGACTCCTGAATTGACAAATTGTAAGATAATAAATTTGTATTGTTTTAAGCACTAAGTTTGTGGTAATTTGTTATAGCAGCCATAGAAAACCAATATTTTCCCCAAGATTCCTGCCCTCTGGTATACATGCTCTGTATAATCCCTTCCCCTTGGGTGTGATTAAGATTTATGAATATGATGGGTGATCATTCCTGTGATTATGTAATGCTATATGGCAGAAGAGATTTTTCAGATATACTGAAGGTCTTCAATCAATTAACTTTGGGTCAATCAAAAGGAAGCTTATCTTCTATTGGCCTGACCTTAAAAGAGGTCAGAGAGATTCAAAGTGAAAGAGACTCTCTTGTTGGCTTGAAGGAGCAAACTGCTACATTAAGGAGAACATCACATAACAGAGAACAGTAAGTGGCCTCTAGGAACTAAGGGCTTCAGTCCTACAACTGCAAGGAATTAAATTCTTCCAACAACATGAACGAGCTTGGAACAAGAGTCAAAGTTCCATATGAGAATGCTAGCTGGTGAACACCTTGATTTTAGCCTTTTGAAAACTTAAGCAGAGAACCCAGGTACACCACACTAGGGCTTCTGACCTACAGAAATATGTGAAACATATAACTATATATAAAATAACATATCAGTATTGGTTTCTTTTGTTTTTTTCTACATCTTTAATGGAGTATAATTGCTTTACAATGGTGCGTTAGTTTCTGCTTTATAACAAAGTGAATCAGTTATACATATACATATGTTCCCATGTCTCCTCCCTTTTGCATCTCCCTCCCTCCCACCCTCCCTATCCCACCCATCCAGGTGGTCACAAGGCACTGAGCTGATCTCCCTGTGCTATGCGGCTGCTTCCCACTAGCTATCTACCTTATGTTCGGTAGTGTATATATGTCCCTGCCACTCTCACTTTGTCACAGCTTACCTTTCCCCTTCCCCATATCTTCAAGTCCATTCTCTAGTAGGTCTGTGTCTTTATTCCTGTCTTACTCCTAGGTTCTTCATGACATTTTTTTTTTTTAGATTCCATATATATGTGTTAGCATATGGTATTTGTTTTTCTCTTTCTGACTTACTTCGCTCTGTATGACAGACTCTAGGTCCATCCAACTCACTACAAATAACTCAATTTCGTTTCTTTTTATGGCTGAGTAATATTCCATTGCATATATGTGCCACATCTTCTTTATCTATTCATCTGATGATGGACACTTAGGTTGCTTCCATCTCCGGGCTATTGTAAATAGAGCTGCAATGAACATTTTGGTACGTGACTCTTTTTGAATTATGGTTTTCTCAGGGTATATGCCCAGTAGTGGGATTGCTGGGTCATATGGTAGTTCTATTTTTATTTTTTTAAGGAACCTCCATATTGTTCTCCATAGTGGCTGTACCAATTCACATTCCCACCAGCAGTGCAAGAGTGTTCCCTTTTCTCCACACCCTCTCCAGCATTTATTGTTTCTAGATTTTTTGATGATGGCCATTCTGACCGGTGTGAGATGATATCTCATTGTAGTTTTGATATGCATTTCTCTAATGATTAATGATGTTGAGCATTCTTTCATGTGTTTGTTGGCAATCTGTATATCTTCTTTGGAGAAATGTATATTTATGTCTTCTGCCCAGTTTTGGATTGGATTTTTGTTGTTGTTGTTGTAGTTATTGAGCTGCATGAGCTGCTTGTAAATTTTGGAGATTAATCCTTTGTCAGTTGCTTAATTTGCAAATATTTTCTCCCATTCTGAGGGTTGTCTTTTGGTCTTGTTTATGGTTTCCTTTGCTGTGCAAAAGATTTGAAGTTTCATTCAGTCCCATTTGTTTATTTTTGTTTTTATTTCCATTTCTCTAAGAGGTGGATCAAAAAGGATCTTGCTGTGATTTATGTCATAGAGTGTTCTGCCTATGCTTTTCTCTAAGAGTTTGATAGTTTCTGGCCTTACATTTAGGTCTTTAATACATTTTGAGCTTATTTTTGTGTATGGTGTTAGGGAGTGTTCTAATCTCATTCTTTTACATCTACCTGTCCAGTTTTCCCAGCACCACTTATTGAAGAGGCTGTCCTTTCTCCATTGTACATTCCTGCCTCCTTTGTCATAGATAAGGTGACCATATGTGTGTGAGTTTATCTCTGGGCTTTCTGTCCTGTTCCATTGATCTATATTTCTGTTTTTGTGCCAGTACCATACTGTCTTGATTACTGTAGCTTTGTAGTATAGTCTGAAGCCAGGGAGCCTGATTCCTCCAGCTCCGTTTTTCATTCTCAAGATTGCTTTGGCCATTCGGGGTCTTTTGTGATTCCATACAAATTGTGAAATTTTTGTTCTAGTTCTGTGAAAAATGCCAGTGGTAGTTAGATAGGGATTGCATTGAATCTGTAGATTGCTTTGGGTAGTAGAGTCATTTTCACAGTGTTGATTCTTCCAATCCAAGAACATGGTATATTTCTCCATCTATTTGTATCATCTTTAATTTCTTTCATCAGTGTCTTATAATTTTCTGCATACAGGTCTTTGTTTGCTTAGGTAGGTTTATTCCTAGATATTTTATTCTTTTTGTTGCAGTGGTAAATGGGAGTGTTTCCTTGATTTCACTTTCAGATTTTTCATCATTAGTGTATAGGAATGCAAGAGATTTCTGTGCATTAATTTTGTATCCTTCTACTTTACCAAATTCCTTGATTAACTCTAGTAGTTTTCTGGTAGCATCTTTAGGATTCTCTATGTATGGTATCATGTCATCTGCACACAGTGACAGCTTTACTTCTTCTTTTCCGATTTGGATTCCTTTTATTTCCTTTTCTTCTCTGATTGCTGTGGCTAAAACTTCCAAAACTATGTTGAATAAGAGTGGTGAGAGTGGGCAACCTTGTCTTGTTCCTGATCTTAGTGGAAATGCTTTCAGTTTTTCACCATTGAGGACGATATTGGCTGTGGGTTTGTCATATATGGCCTTTATTATGTTGAGGAAAGTTCCCTCTATGCCTACTTTCTGCAGGGTTTTTATCATAAATATGTGTTGAATTTTGTCAAAAGCTTTCTCTGCATCTATTGAGATGACCGTATGGTTTTTCTCCTTCAATTTGTTAATATGGTGTATCATGTTGATTGAACTGCGTATATTGAAGAATCCTTGCATTTATGGAATAAACCCCACTTGATTATGGTGTTTGATCCTTTTAATGTGCTGTTGGATTCTGTTTGCTAGTATGTTGTTGAGGATTTTTGCATCTATGTTCATCAGTGATATTGGCCTGTAGTTTTCTTTCTTTGTGACATCCTTGTCTGGTTTTGGTATCAGGGTGATGGTGGCCTCGTAGAGTGAGTTTGGGAGTGTTCCTCCGTCTGCTATATTTTGGAAGAGTTTGAGAAGGATAGGTGTTAGCTCTTCTCTAAATGTTTGATAGAATTCGCCTGTGAAGCCATCTGGTCCTGAGTGTTGTTTGTTGGAAGATTTTTAATCACAGTTTCAATTTCAGTGCTTGTGATTGGTCTGTTCATATTTTCTATTTCTTCCTGATTCAGTCTTGGCAGGTTGTGCATTTCTAAGAATTTGTCCATTTCTTCCGGGTTGTCCATTTTATTGGCATAGAGTTACTTGTAGTAATCTCTTATGATCTTTCTGCAGTGTCAGTTGTTACTTCTCCTTTTTCGTTTCTAGTTCTATTGATTTGAGTCTTCTCCCTTTCTCTCATGTTGAGTCTGGCTAATGGTTTATCAATTTTGTTTATCTTCTCAAAGAACCAGCTTTTAGTTTTATTGATCTTTGCTATCGTTTCCTTCATTTCTTTTTCATTTATTTCTGATCTGATCTTTATGACTTCTTTCCTTCTGCTAACTTTGGGGTTTTTTTGTTCTTTCTCTAATTGCTTTAGGTGCAAGGTTTGGTTGTTTATTTGAGATGTTTCCTGTTTTTTAAGGTAGGATTGTATTGCTATAAACTTCCATCTTAGAACTTCTTTTGCTGCATCCCATAGGTTTTGGGTCATTGTGTCTCCATTGTCATATGTTTCTAGGTATTTTTTGATTTCCTCTTTGATTTCCTCCGTGATCATTTCGTTATTAAGTTGTGTATTGTTTAGCCTCCACGTGTTTGTATTTTTTACAGATCTTTTCCTGTAATTGATATCTAGTCTCACAGCGTTGTGGTCGGAAAAGATACTTGATACAATTTCAATTTTCTTCAATTTACCAGGGTTTGACTTGTGACCCAAGATATGATCTATCCTGGAGAATGTTCCATGAGCACTTGAGAAAAATGTGTATTCTGTTGTTTTGAGGTGGAATGTCCTATAAATATCAATTAAGTCCATCTTGTTTAATGTATCATTTAAAGCTTGTGTTTCTGTATTTATTTTCATTTTGGGTGACCTGTCCATTGGTGAAAGTGGGGTGTCAAAGTCCCCTACTATGAATGTGTTACTGTTGATTTCCCCTTTTATGGCTCTTAGTATTTCCTTATTTATTGAGGTGCTCCTATATTGGGTGCATAAATATTTACAATTGTTATATCTTCTTCCTGGATCAATCCCTTGATCATTATGTAGTGTCCTTCTTTGTCTCTTCTAATAGTCTTTATTTTAAAGTCTATTTTGTCTGATATGAGAATTGCTACTCCAGCTTTCTTTTGGTTTCCATTTTCATGGAATATCTTTTTCCATCCCCTTACTTTCAGTCTGTATGTGTCTCTAGGTCTGAAGTGGGTCTCTTGTAGACAGCATATATATGGGTGTTGTTTTTGTGTCCATTCAGCCAGTTTGTGTCTTTTGGTGGCAGCATTTAATCCATTTACATTTAAGGTAATTATCCATATGTATGTTCCTATTCCCATTTTCTTAATTGTTTTGGTTTGTTATTGTAGGTCTTTTCCTTCTCTTGTGTTTCTTGCCAAAGAAGTTCCTTTAGCATTTGTTTGGTTGTACTTAACTCTCTCGGCTTTTGCTTGTCTGTAAAGGTTTTAATTTCTCCATCAAATCTGAACGAGATCCTTGATGGGTAGAGTAATCTTGGTTGTAGGTTTTTCTCCTTCCTCACTTTAAATATGTCCTGCCAGTCCGGTCTGGCTTGCAGAGTTTCTGCTGAAAGATCAGCTGTTAACCTTACGAGGATTCCCTTGTGTGTTATTTGTTTTTTTTCCCTTGCTGCTTTTAATATGTTTTCTTAGTATTTAATTTTTGACAGTTTAATTAATATGTGTCTTGGCGTGTTTCTCCTTGGATTTATCCTGTATGGGACTCTGTGCTTCCTGGACTTGATTAACTATTTCCTTTCCCATATTAGGGAAGTTTTCATCTATAATCTCTTCAAATATTTTCTCAGTCCCTTTCTTTTTCTCTTCTTCTTCTGGAACCCCTATAATTCGAATGTTGGTGCATTTAATGTTGTCCCAGAGGTCTCTGAGACTGTCCTCAGTTCTTGTCATTCTTTCTTCTTTATTCTGCTGTGCAGCAGTTATTTCCATTATTTTATCTTCCAGGTCACTTATCTGTTCTTTTGCCTCAGTTATTCTGCTATTGATCCCCTCGAGAGTATTTTAAATTTCATTTATTGTGTTGTTCATCATTGCTTGTTTCATCTTTAGTTTTCTAGGTCTTTTCTAAATGTTTCTTGCATTTTCTCTATTCTATTTCCAAGATTTTGGATATCTTTACTAACATTATTCTGAATTCTTTTTCAGGTAGACTGCCTATTTCCTCTTCCTTTGTTAGATATGGTGGGTTTTTATCTTGCTCCTTCATCTGCTGTGTGTTTTTCTGTCGTCTTATTTTGCTTATCTTACTGTGTTTGGGGTCTCCTTTTTGCAGGCTGCAGGTTCGTAGTTTCCGTTGTTTTTGGTGTCTGTCCCCAGTGGCTAAAGTTGGTTCATTGGGTTGTGTAGGCTTCCTGGTGGAGGGGACTAGTGCCTGTGTTCTGGTACATGAGGCTGGATCTTGTCTTTCTGGTGGGCAGGTCCACGTCTGGTGGTGTGTTTTGGGGTGTCTGTGGACTTATTATGATTTTAGGCTGCCTCTCTGCTAATGGGTGAGTTTGTGCTCCTGTCTTGCTAGTTGTTTGGCATAGGGTATCCAGCACTGTAGCTTGCTGGTCGTTGAGTGAAGCTGGGTGCTGGTGTTGAGATGGAGATCTCTGGGAGATTTTCGCCATTTGATATTATGTGGAGCTGGGAGGTCTCTTGTTGATCAGTGTTCTGAAGTTGGCTCTCCCACCTCAGAGGCACAGCACTGACTCCTGGCTGCAGCACCAAGAGCCTTTCATCCACACGGCTCAGAATAAAAGGGAGAAAAAGTAGAAAGAAAGGAAGAAAGAAAGAGAATAAAATAAAATAAAGTAAGATAAAATAAAGTTATTAAGATAAAAAATAATTATTTAGAAAAAAAATTAAAAAAAAAACCAGATGGATAGAACCCTAGGACAAATGGTGAAAGCAAAGCTATACAGACAAAATCTCACACAGAAGCATACACATACACACTCAGAAAAAGAGGAAAAGGGGAAAAAATAATAAATCTTGCTCTCATGGTCCACCTCCTCAATTTTCGATATTTCGTTGTCTATTCATGTATTCCACAGATGCAGGGTACTTCAAGTTGATTGTGGAGCTTTAATCTGCTGCTTCTGAGGCTTCTGGGAGAGATTTCCCTTTCTCTTCTTTGTTCGCACAGCTCCCGTGGCTCAGCTTTGGATTTGGCCCTGCCTCTTAGCGCGGCTCGCGCCCGTCTCTGGAGCTCCTTTAAGCAGCGCTCTTAATCCCCTCTCCTAGCGCACCAGGAAACAAAGAGGGAAGAAAAAGTCTCTTGCCTCTTCTGCAGGTCCAGACTTTTCCCCGGACTCCCTCCCGGCTAGCCGTGGTGCACTAACCCCTTCAGGCTGTGTTCACGCTGCCAACCCCAGTCCTCTCCCTGCGCTCCAACCGAAGCCTGAGCCTCAGTTCACAGCCCCGCTCTCCCCGGTGGGTGAGCAGACAAGCCTTTTGCGCTGGTGACCGGTCGGCACCGATCCTCTGTGTGGGAATCTCTCCGCTTTGCCCTCTGCACCCCTGTTGCTGTGCTCTCCTCCTCGGCTCGAACCTTCCCCGCTCAGCCACCCACAGTCTCCGCCTGCGAAGGGGCTTCCTAGTGTGTGGAAACCTTTCCTCCTTCACAGCTCCCTCCCCCTGGTGCAGGTCCCGTCCTTATTTTCGTCTCTGTTTATTCTTTTTTCTCTTGCCCTACCCAGGTACGTGGGGAGTTTCTTGCCTTTTGGGAGGTCTGAGGTCTTCTGCCAGCATTCAGTAGGTGTTCTGTAGGAGTTGTTCCACGTGTAGATGTATTTCTTATGTATCTGTGGGGAGGAAGGTGATCTCTGTGTCTTACTCTTCCGCCATCTTCCCCCTCTTTCTCAGTATTGTTTTAAGCTGCTAAATTTGTGCTAATTCGTCATGCAATGATGGAAAAACAATGTATTTCCCATTGAATTGCCTTAGCAATGCATTGTTGAAAATCAATTGAGCATGTATGTCTGGGTCTATTTCTGGATTCTATTCTTTCCCATTGATCAGTTTGTCTGTCTTTTTACTGAAACTACTATCATTTGGCTTATCATAGCTTTATAGTACATCTTTAAAATTAGATACTAGGAGTCCTCCAACTTTGTTACTCTTTTTCAAAATTGTTTGGCTATTTTACATCCTGTGTATTTTCATATAAATAGTAGAATCAACTTTTCATTTGTACAAACAATGCTTTCTGGAATTTTGATTTGTATTATGGTTGACCATTGAACAACACTCCATGAAGTGGAAAATCCAAGTATAACTTTACAGTTGTCCCTCCGTGTCCATGGTTCCATACTGGCAGAGTCAACCAACTGTGGATTATATATTTCTGTAGTCTGTATTTATTGAAACAAATCTGCATATAAGTGGACCTGCTCAGTCTAAACCAGGGTTGTTCAAGGGTCAGCTTGAAGTTGAATTTGAAGATCAATTTGGGGAATTTTGACAGCTTAACAATATTGAGTCTTCTGATTCATGAACATGGTATATATTTCCATTAGTTTTAGTCTCCTTTAATTTCTTTCTTTTAGTGGGGAGATCTAATTAGCTTTATTCAGTGATTCAGGAATCAGGCAGCATCCCATCTAGTAAATAGAAGGATGCTCAAGGGGTTGCATAAATGGAAGGTTTTATAATCAGAAGGAGGGTAGGGAAGAAGGTATTAACAAAAGAAAAGAAAGGATTTTTTCAGGCCAGACCATCTTCCTTTAGGGGGAAGGGAACAGCAGAGGTCTTCATGATGTAGATAACCTCACTAGTGTTGATCCTGAAATTTCAGATTACGTGTTTAAAATTCACATTCCAGGGACTTCCCTGGTGGCGCAGTGGTTAAGAATCCACCTGCTAATGCAGGGGACATGGATTTAAGCCCTGGTCCAGGAAGAGCCCACATGTCACAGAGCAACTAAGCCCATGTGCCACAACTACTGAGCCAGTGCTCTAGAGTCCATGAACCACAACTGAGCCTGCATGCCACAACGACTGAAGCCCATGAGTCTAGAGCCCATGCTCTGTAACAAGAGAAGCCACTGCAATGAGGATCCTGTGTACCACAAGGAAGAGTAGCCTCCGCTCGCCACAACTAGAGAAAGACCGTGCGCAGCAATGAAGACAAAACATAGCCAAAATAATAAATAAATAAATAAATAAAATAAAATTCACATTCTTAGCTCTCTTTGTGCCTAGCACAGCCATGGCTCATGTCTCCCCCTAATCATTTTCCTAAGGAACAGACTTAAGTATGCCCTAACAGGAGATGAAATAAAGATCTGCCTGCAGTGTTTCATTAAGATTGATGGCAATGTCTGCACTGTTATAACTTACCCTGCTTGTTTTATGGACGTCATCAGCATTGGAGAGACTGGAGAGAATTTTCGTCTGATCTATGACACCAAGTATCACTTTGCTGTCCATTGTATTACACCTGAGGAGGCCAAGTACAAGTTGTGCAAAGTGAGAAGGATCTTTGTGGGGACAAAAGGAATCCTTCATCTGATGACCCATGGTGCTTGCACCACCTGCTACCCTGATCCCCTCATCAAGGTGAATGACGCCATTCAAATTGATTTGGAGACTGGCAAGATTACTAATTTCATCTAATTTGACACTGGTAACCTGTGCATGGTGACTGGAGGTGCTAACCTGGGAAGAATTGGTGTGATCACCAACCAGGAGAGACATCCTGGTTCTTCTGATGTAGTTCATGTGAAAGATGTCAATGGTAACAGCTTTGCCACTGGGCTCTCCAAGATTTTCGTTATTGGCAAAGGCAACAAACCATGGATCTCTCTTCCCCATGGAAAGGGTATCTGCCTTACCATTGTTGAGGAGAGGGACAAGAGACTGGCGGCCAAAGAAAGTAGTGGATAAAATGATCTCTAGGTGACATGATTGGAAAAGTCTTTGTACTTAATTAAAGATAATACCACATTAAAAAAATAAAATTCACATTCCTAGGAGAGGCTGAAACTGCAATGAAGTCTTGGTTTGCTGTTCTGGGAGCAAATTACTCCATTTTGGGCTTTTTTTAAAAACAATGCCAATTATATCTCAAGAAAAAGTCAGTATTTCCCTAATTTTAATGTGTGAAGGAAGGTCTCCTTTAATTTCTGTTAGCAATGTTTTATAATTTTCAGTATGGAGATCTTAGATATCTTTTGTTAAATGTGTTTCTATGTATTTAATATTGTTTCATGCTATTGTAAAATCAAAAAAAATTTTATATTCCAATTTTTATTGCTAGCATATAGAAATACATGTATTGCTAGCATATAGAAATACAATTATTTTTGTTTTTACCCTTGTATCTGTGACGTTGCTAAATTTGTTTCTTAATTTTAGTAGTTTTGTGTAGATTCTTTAGGATTGTCTATGTAGACAATCACATTTTCTATGAACAAAGGCAGTTTTATTGACTTCCTTCCATTCTTTTTGCCTTTTAGTCATTTTTCATGCTTTATTGAAGTATACAGGACCTCTAGCATAATGTTCAGTAGAAGTTGTGAGAGTGTCATGCAGTATATCACATAGTATGATACTAATTGTAGTTTTTTCATAAATGCCATTTATCAAATTGAGGAAATACATTTCTATTTCTAGTTTGCTGAGAGTTTTGGTCATGAATTGGTGTTAAGTTTTGTCAAATTCTTTTCCTGCGTCTATTAAAATGGCTATATGATTTTCCTTATTTATTTCACTAACAGGATGAATTACAGATTTGTTTTTGATTCAACATTCAAAAACTTGCATTTCTTAGAATCCACTTGGCCATGATATATAATCATTTTTATATGTTGCAGGATTCTATTTATTAATATTTTATTGAGGAATTTTTCGTCTGTGTAAGGTTCGTATTTTTCTTCCTTAAATATTTGATAGGACTCACCAATGAAATCATCTAGGCCTGTAGTTTTCATTGTGGGAAGTTCTTGGTTATGATTATTTAACAGACTTACGTTGTGGTAGATGATCTCCAAAGCTGGATGTCATCCAATTCTTCCCTTTCCGTGTGCATGCCTCTACATGCATCACCCTCACTTGAGGCTGGGGTGGTCTTTTATTTATTTTTTAACATCTTTATTAGAGTATAATTGCTTTACAATGTTGTGTTAGTTTCTGCTGTACAATAAAGTGAATCAGCTATATGTATAAATTTATCTCCATATCCCCTCCCCCTTGAGCTTCCCTCCCACCCTCTGTATCCCATCCCTCTAGGTCGTCACAAAGCATTGAGCTGATCTCCCTGTGCTATACAGCAGCTTGCCACTAGCTATTTTACATTTGTTAGGGTATATATGTCAATACTACTCTCACTTTGTTCCACCTTCCCCTTCCTGCCCTGTGTCCTCAAGTCTGTTCTCTATGTCTGCATCTTTATTCCTGTCCTGCCACTAGGTTCATCAGTACCATGTTTCTAGATTCCATATATATACGTTAGCATACAGTATTTGTTTTTCTCTTTCTGACTTACTTCACTCTGTATGACAGACTCTAGGCCCATCCACCTCACTACGAATAACTCAATTTTGTTCCTTTTAATGGCTGAGTAATATTCCATTGTATATATATGCCACATCTTCTTTATCCATTCATCTGTTGATGAACAATTAGGTTGCTTCCATGTCCTGGCTATTGTAAGTAGTGCTGCAATGAACATAGTGGTACATGTCTCTTTGTGAATTATGGTTTTCTCAGGGTATATGCCCAGTAGTGGGATTGCTGGGTCGTATGGTAGTTCTATTTTATTTATTTATTTTTTTGGCTGTGTTGGGTCTTCATTTCTGTGCGAGGGCTTTCTGTAGTTGTGGCAAGTGGGGGCCACTCTTCATTGCGGTACGCGGGCCTCTCACTATCGCGGCCTCTCTTGTTGTGGAGCACAGGCTCCAGACGCACAGTCTCAGTAGTTGTGGCTCGTGGGCCTAGTTGCTCCGCGGCATGTGGGATCTTCCCAGACCAGGGCTCGAACTTGTGTCCCCTGCATTAGCAGGCAGATTCTCAACCACTGTGCCACCAGGGAGGCCCTATTTTTAGTTTTTAAGGAACCTCCATACTGTTCCCCATAGTGGCTGTATCAATTTACATTCCCACCAACAGTGCAGGAGGGTTCCCTTTTCTCCACACCATCTCCAGTATTTATTGTTTCTGTATTTTTTGATGATGGCCATTCTGACCAGTGTGAGGTGATGCTTCATTGTCATTTTGATTTGCATTTCTCTAATGATTAGTGACGTTGAGCATCGTTTCATATGTTTGTTGGCAACCTGTTTGTCTTCTTTGGAGAAATATCTATTTAGCTCTTCTGCCCATTTTTGGATTTTTTTTTTTTTTTTTTTGATATTGAGCTGCATGAGCTGATTGTATATTTTGGAGATTAATCCTTTGTCAGTTGCTTCTTCTGCAAATATTTTCTCCCATTCTGAGGGTTGTCTTTTCATCTTGTTTATGGTTTCCTTTGCTGTGCAAAAGCTTTGAAGTTTCATTAGGTCCCATTTGTTTATTTTTGTTTTTATTTCCATTTCTCTAGGAGGTGGGTCAAAAAGGATCTGGCTGTGATTTATGTCATAGAGTGTTGTGCCTATGTTTTCCTCTAAGAGTTTTATAGTGTCTGGCCTTACATTTAATCCATTTTGAGTTTATTTTTTATGGTGTTAGGAAGTGTTCTAATTTTATTCTTTTACATGAAGCTGTCCAGTTCTTCCAGTTCCACTTTTTGAAGAGGCTGTCCTTTCTCCATTGTATATTCTTGCCTCCTTTGTCAAAGATAAGGCGACCATATGTGTGTAGGTTTATCTCTGGGCTTTCTATCCTGTTCCATTGATCTATATTTCTGTTTTTGTGCCAGTTCCATACTGTCTTGATTACTGCAGCTTTGTAGTATAGTCTGAAGTCAGGGAGCCTGATTCCTCCAACTCCACTTTTCTTTCTCAAGATTTCTTTAGCTATTCAGGGTCTTTCGTGTTTCCATACAAATTGTGGAATTATTTTTCCTAGTTCTGTGAAAAATACCATTGGTAATATGATAGGGATTGGATTGAATCTGTAGATTGCTTTGGGTAGTATAAATTTCACTATGTTGATTCTTCTGATCCAAGAACATGGTATCTCCTCATCTGTCTCTATCATCTTTGACTTTTTTTTTTTTTGGCAGTACACGGGCCTCTCACTGCTGCGGCCTTGCCCACTGCAGAGCACAGGCACCGGACGCGCATGCCCAGCGGCCATGGCTCACGGGCCCAGCCGCTCCATGGCATGCGGGATCCTCCCAGACCAGGGCACGAACCCGTGTCCCCTGCATCAGCAGGCAGACTCCCAACCACTGCACCACCAGGGAAGCCCTATCATCTTTGATTTATTTCATCAGTGTCTTAAAGTTTTCTGCATACAGGTCTTTTGCCTCCTTAGGTAGGTTTATTCCTAGGTATTCTATTCTTTTTGTTGTAGTGGTAAATGGGAGTGTTTCCTTAATTTCTCTTTCTGATTTTTCATTGTCAGTGTATAGGAATGCAAGAGCTTTCTGTGCATTAATTTTGTATCCTGTTACTTTACCAAATTCATTGATTACCTCTAGTAGTTTTCTGATAGCATCTTTAGGAATCTCTATGTATAGTATCATGTCACCTGCAAACAGTGACAGTTTTACTTCTTCTTTTCCAATTTGCATTCGTTTTATTTCTTTTTCTTCTCTGATTGCCATGGCTAAAAGTTCCAAAACTATGTTAAATAATAGTGGTGAGAGTGGGCACCCTTGTCTTGTCCCTGACCTTAGAGGAAATGCTTTCAGTTTTTCTCCATTGAGAATGATGTTTGCTGTGGGTTTTTCGTATATGGCTTTTATTATGTTGAGGTAGGTTCCCTCTATGCCCACTTTCTGGTTAGTTTTTATCATAAATGGGTGTTGAATTTTGTCAAATGCTTTTTCTGCATCTGAGTTTATCATATGGTTTTTAGCTTTCAATTTGTTAATATGGTTTATCACACTGATTGATATGTGTATATCGATGAATCCTTGCATTCTTGGGATAAACCCCGCTTGATCATAGTGTATGATTCTTTTAATGTGCTGTTGGATTCTGTTTGCTAGTATTTTGTTGAGATTTTTGCATCTATGTTCATCAGTGATATTGACCCTTAATTTCCTTTTTTTGTGACATCTTTGTCTGGTTTTGGTATCAGGGTGATGGTGGCCTCATAGAATGAGTTTGGGAGTCTTCCTCCCTCTGCTATATATTGGAAGAGTTTGAGAAGGATAGGTGTTAGCTCTTCTCTAAATGTTTGATCAAATTCGCCTGTGAAGCCATCTGGTCCTGGGCTTTTGTTTGTTGGAAGATTTTTAATCACAGTTTCAATTTCAGTGCTTGTGATTGGTCTGTTCATAATTTCTATTTCTTCCTGGTTCAGTCTTGGAAGTTTGTACTTTTCTGAGAATTTGTCCATTTCTTCCAGGTTGTCATTTTTATTGGCATATAGTTCCGTGTAGGAGTCTCTCATGATCCTTTGTATTTCTGCAGTGTCAGTTGTTACTTCTCCTTTTTCATTTCTAATTCTATTGATTTGAGTCTTCTCCCTTTTTTTCCTGATGATTCTGGCTAATGTTTTATCAATTTTGTTTATCTTCTCAAAGAACCAGCTTTTAGTTTTTTTGATCTTTTCTATCATTTCCTTCATTTCTTTTTCATTTATTTCTGATCTTATTTTTATTATTTCTTTCTGCTAACTTTAGGGTTTTTTTTGTTGTTGTTGTTGTTCTTCTTCTTTCTCTAGTTGTTTTCTTTAGTTGCTTCTTCTTTCTCTTCTTTCTCTAGTTACCTTTAGTAAGGCTAGGTTGTTTATTTGTGATTTTTCTTGTTTCTTGAGGTAGGATTGTATTGCTAACAGCTTCCCTGTTAGAACTGCTTTTGCTCCATCCCATAGGTTTTGGGTTGTTGTATTTTCATTGTCATTTGTTCCTAGGTATTTTTAAATTTCCTGTTTGATTTCTTCAGTGATCTCTTGGTTATTTAGTAGGGTGTGGTTTAGCCTCCATTTGTTTGTATTTTTTACAGTTTTTTTTCCCGTAATTGATATCTCGTCTCATAGCGCTGTTGTCTGAAAAGATGCTTGATACAATTTCAATTTTCTTAAATTTACCAAGGCTTGATTTGAGACCCAAGATGTGATCTAACCTGGAGAATGTTCTGTGTGCACTTGAGAAGAAATTTTCTTCTGTTGTTTTTGGATGGAATGTCCTGTGGATATCAATTAAGTCCACCTGGTCTAATATGTTATTTAAGGCTTCTGTTTTTTTATTTATTTTATGTTTGGATGATCTGTCCATTGGTGTAAGTGGGGTGTTAAAGTCCCCTACTATTATTGTGTTACTGTCAATTTTCCCTCTTATGACTGTTAGCATTTGCCTTATGTATTGAGGTGCTCCTATGTTGGATGAATAAATATTTAAAATTGTTATATCTTGTTCTTGGATTGATCCCTTGATCATTACGTAGTGTCCTTCCTTGGCTCTTGTAATAGTCTTTATTTTAAATCCCATTTTCTCTGATATGAGTATTGCCACTCCAGCTTTCTTTTGATTTCCATTTGCATGGAATATCTTTCTCCATCCCTTCAGTTTCAGTCTGTATGTGTTCCTAGGTGTGAAGTGGGTCTCTTGTAGACCACATATCTATGGGTCTTGTTTTTGTATCCATTCAGTCAGTCTGTGTCTTTTGGTTGGAGAATATAATCCATTTACATTTAAGGTAATTATTGATATGTATGTTCCTATTACCATTTTCTTAATTGTTTTGGGTTTGTTTTTGTAAGTCTTTTCCTTCTCTTGTGTTTTCTGTCTAGAGAAGTTCCTTTAGCATTCGTTGTAAAGCTGGCTTGGTGGTGTTGAATTCTCTTAGCTTTCCCTTGTCTGTGGAGCTTTTGATTTCTCCATTGAATCTGAATGAGATCCTTGCTGGGTAGAGTAATGTTGGTTGTAGGTTTTTCCCTTCTGTTAATTTAAATGTGTCCTGCTACTCCCTTCTGGCCTGCAAAGTTTCTGCTGAAAGATCAGCCATTAACCTCATGGATATTCCCTTGTATGTTATTTGTTGCTTTTCCCTTGCTGCTTTTAATATTGTTTGTTTGTTTAATTTTTGTTAGTGTGATTAATATGTGTCTTGGCATGTTTCTCCTTGGGTTTATCCTGTATGGGACTTTCTGTGCTTCCTGGATTGATTATTTCCTTTCCCATGTTGGGGAAGTTTTTGACTATGATCTCTTCAAATATTTTCTCAGACCCTTCTCCTTCTGGGACCCCTATAATTCGAATGTTGGTGCGTTTAACTTTGTCCCAGAGATCTCTGAGGATGTCCTCAATTCTTTTCATTCTTTTTTCTTTATTCTGCTTTGTGGCAGTTATTTCCACCATTCTATCTTGCAGCTCACTTTTTCGTTCTTCCGCCTCAGTTGTCCTGCTGTTGATTCCTTCTAGAGTATTTTAAATTTCAGTTATTGTGTTGTTCATTACTGTTTGTTTGTTCTTTTGTTTTTCTAGATCCTTGTTAAACGTTTCTTGTATTTTCTCCATTCCATTTCCGGAATTTTGGATCATCTTTACTATCATTACTCTTAATTCCTTTTCTGGTAGTTTGCTTATTTCCTCTTCATTTATTTGGTCTTGTGGGTTTTTATCTTGCCCCTTTGCCTGCAAGATATTTCTCTGCCTTCTCATTTTGTCTAATTACAGTGTTTGAGGTCTCCTGTCCCTAGGCTGCAGAGTCGTAGTTCTTCTTGCTTCTGTTTTTTGCCTTTGGTGGTGAGGTTTGTCCAGTGGCTTGGATAGGCTTCCTGATGGGAGGGACTGGTGCCTGTGTTCTGGTGGGTGGAGCTGAGTCTTTTCCCTCTGATGAGTAGGGCTATGTCAGGTGGTGTGTTTGGGGGTGTCTGTGAGCTTATTATGACTTTAGTTAGTCTGTGTATTGATGAGTGTGTTTGTGTTCCTGTCTTGTTTTTTGTTTGGTGTGAGGTGTCCAGCACTGGGAGCTGCAGGCAGTTTGGTGGAGCCGGGTCTCGGATTCAGATAGAGGCCTCCGAGAGAGCTCTTGGTGATTAATCGTCCCTGGGGCCATGAATTCTCTAGTGGTCCAGCATCCTGGACTTGGTGCTCCCACCCTAGAGCCTCAGGCCTGGTTCAATTTGGGGAATGAAGACCCCGCAAGTTACTCATCCCAGTAATAAAGGGGAGTAAAAAAACTTTTTTTAATTAAAAAAATGATAACAAACCCCCAGACAAATGGTAAATAGTAAAATCAAACAAACAAAAACAGAAACAAGGAAATATGCACACACACAAAAGAAACAAAAACAGTCAAATAAAACAAAAATCAAGAGAACAACCAGACAAACAAAAGAACCCAAGAAAAAAAATCAAACAATTAAAAAGAAAACTAACAAAAACACAAAACGAAAAAACAAAACCAAAGCAGAGTGAGGCTGGGGTGATTAAGACTTACTTTGACAAATGGAATACGGGAAAGTGATGCTGTGTCAGTTCCAGATGTATCCCTTAAGAGCACTGGCCACTCATTCTTTCCCTCTCAAACTCAGCCACAATGTAGAAAATATGACTACTCTGAGGTTGCATTGCTAAGAGGGAGCTCAAGAGGAGAGACCATCTGAAGGAGCACTGAGGTACCAGATATGTGAATAATGCATCCATGGACCTTCCAGCTTTGCCCAGCTGCTGGCTGAAAGTGGCAGAGTGAGTCATCCCAGCCAATACCATTTGGAGGAGAAGAATCACCCAACTGAAGTCAATTATTGTAGCAACAACAAAATGATTGTGATTTTTGTTATTTTAAGTTGCTAAGTTTGTGGACTGGTTATGAAGCCATAGGATACTGAAAAGTAGGGCTTTCCATGTTTTCTCATTTTTCGTGTGTCACTTTTGGTTGTGTTTCAAGGAATGTGTCCATTTCATCTAAATTGTTGAGTTTATTATCATAAAGTTGTTTATAATATTTCCTTATTCTTTAAATATCTGTTGACTCTGTAGTGATATCTTCTATTTTTGATGTTTTGTAAGTTTTCCTCTTTTTCTTGATTAGTTTTGCAGGGTTTTTAAAAATTTTTGTTAATCATTTCAAAAAGCTATATTTTGGCTTCATTTTTTTATTTGCTTGTTTTTTATTTAATTGATTTTGGCTTTTTATCATTTCTTTCTCTCTACTCATTGTGGTGTTAATGTTCTTCCTTTTTAGATTGTTAAGGTGTAAATTTGAACTACTGATTTTTTTATATGAAAATATATGTTTAACATCTTTATTGGAGTATAATTGCTTTACAATGGTGTGTTAGTTTCTTCTTTATAACAAAGTGAATCAGCTATACATATACATATATCCCCATATCTCCTCCCTCTTGTGTCTCCCTCCCTCCCACCCTCCTTATCCCACCCCTCTAGGTGGTCACAAAGCACTGAGCTGATCTCCCTGTGCTATGCAGCTGCTTCCCACTAGCTATCTATTTTACATTTGGTAGTGTATATATGTCCATGCCACTCTTTCACTTCGTCCCAGCTTACCCTTCCCCCTCCCCATGTCCTCATGTCCATTCTCTGTGTCTGCGTCTTTATTCCTGTCCTGCCCCTAGGTTCTTCAGAGCCTCTGTTTTTAGATTCCATATATATGTGTTAGCATATGCTATTTGTTTTTCTCTTTCTGTCTTACTTCACTCTGTATGAAAGACTCTAGGTTCATCCACCTCACTACAAATAACTCAATTTCGTTTCTTTTTATGGCTAATATCCACTGTATATCTGTGCCACGTCTTCTTTATTCACTGTCGATGGACACTTAGGCTGCTTCCATGTCCTAGCTATTGTAAATAGAGCTGCAATGAATGAACTATTGATTTTTAATCTTTGCTTTTTTTCTATTATAGACATTTATAGACTGTATATTTATAGACATTTATAACTGTATATTTTCTTATAAATGTCTATAATAGAAAAAAAGCAGATTAAGCACTGCTTTAACCTCATTCCATAAAATTTGTTATTTTTTGTTTTCATCATCATTCAGTTAAACTATTTTCTAATTTCCCTACTAATTTTTTGTCATGAGTTATTTAAAAGAATGATGCTTACTTTCCAAATATTTGGGAGGATTTTCTAGGTATCTATTGTTCTTGATTTTTAATCTAATTCCATTGTGCTCAGGAAACATACCCTGGAAGATTTTAATCTTTTGCATTTTACTGAGACTTGTTTTATTACTCAGCATATGGTCTATTTTAGTAAATGTTCATGTGCACTTGAAAAAAATGTGTATTTTAAAATTGTTCAGTGAAATATTCTGAAAATGTCAGTTAAATCAAGATTGTTGATAATGTTGTTCAGATCTTTTATATCTTTACTATTTTTTTGTCTCCTCATTCTGCAAATTACTGAGGTAGAGGTGTCAAAATCTCCAGTCATGATCAGGAAATTGTCTATTTTTCTCTTTCCTTTAGTCAGTTTTTGCTTTATGAATTTTGAAGCTCAGTTATTATGTATAAAGTTAAGATTTTAATGACTTCCTGCTGAGCTAACTCTTTTGTTATTATGAAATGTCCCCCTTTATCTGTGGAAATACTCTTTGCCTTGAAGTCTACTTCATCTTATTTTAATATAACCATACCAGATTTCTTATTTTTACCATTTTCATCTTTTTCCATCCTTTTACCTTCAATCTGTGTCTTTATATTTCACATTCATGTAGTTGGGTATTGTTTTTAAAAAGTTTACTCTGACAATCATTTTCTTTGAACTAGAGTATTCAGCTCATTTTTACTAAATTATATAGTGGATTTTAAGTCTAACATCTAGTTTATTTTTTTTTAATTTTATTATTTTTGGCTGCATTGGCTCTTAGTTGTGGCATGCAGGATCTTCGTTGAGGCATGCGAGATCTTTCGTTGTGGCGTGTGGGTTCTTCATTGTGGTGCATAGGCTTCTCTCTAGTTGTGGCATGCAGGTTTTCTCTCTCTAGTTGTGGCGCCTGGGCTCCAGAGCACATGGGCTCTGTAGTTTGCAGCACACAGGCTCTAGTTGAGGTGCATGAGCTCAGTAGTTTTGGCACACGGACTTAGTTGCCCCACAGCATATGGGATCTTAGTTCCCTGACCAGGGATCGAACCTGCGTCCCCTGCATTGCAAGGCAGATTCTCTACCACTGGACCACCAGGGAAGTCCCTAGTTATTTGTTTTATACTTTTTCCATCTGCTTTGTGTTCCTCTTCCTCTTTTGTTGGCTTCTTTTGGATTAATTGAATAGTTTGTATTCTTTTTTCATCTCCTTTATTGGCATCAAAGCTATTCCTCTTTTTTATTTTTTATTAGTTGCTTTAAGGATTATAATATGTGTTCTTAATTTATCACAGTCTAATTATAATTATTATTGTTTCACTTCACACATTATTATTCACACTTCACAAATATAAGAAACTAATAACAGTATAACTTCATTTTCCTCTTCATCCTTTGTGATATTTTCATAATTTTAATTATATGCATATTATAAACCTCAATTTGTAATGCTATTATTTTCACTTTAAATGGACATTTTTCTTTTAAGGAAATTAAGGGGAAAGCTAGTGTTTTAAATTTACATTTAACATTTTTCAGTGTTTGTCATTTCTTCCTATAGATCTGTGTTTCCATTTGGTATCATTTATCTTTAGCCTAAGAACTCTTTTTAGTAGTTCTTATAGTGCAGGTCTGCTGGTAAACAATTCTTTCAACTTTTAAAAAATCTGAAATGTCTTTATTTCACCCACATTTTTAAAGAATATTTTCATTGGATACAAAATTCTTAGATTACAATTTTTTCTTTCTTCATTTCGGTGTTATTCTGTGATCTTCTAGTCTCCATTGTTTCTAATGAGAAGGTAATTGTCTTTGTGTCAGTGCTTCTGCGTATTTATTTTGTCATTTTGCCCTGGTTGCTTTCAAAGTTTTCTCTTCATCTTTGGTTTTCAGCAGTTTGATTATAATGTACTTACTTGTAGTTTTCACTGTATTTACCCTGCTTGGGGGTTTGTTTAGTTTCTTGAATTGGCAAGTTGATGCTTTTCACTACATTTAAGAAAATTTCAATCATTATTTTTTCAAAAAATTGTTTCTTTCCTATTCTTTCTCTGCTTTCCTCTGAGACTTGAATTGGACTTAGACTATTTAACATTGTCCCACAGGTCACTGGGACTCTGTTCATGTTTTTAAATTGAAAAAAAATTTTTTTCAGAGTGGAAATTTTTATGAATCTATCTCTAGTTCAGTTGCTCTTTCTCTTGTCATCTTATATTTGCTTTTAAGCCAATCTAGTACATTTTTGATTTCTGATATTTTCTTTTCGGTTATAGAATCTCCATTTGTTTCTTTTTCATAATTTCTGTTTCTCTGTGGACATTTCTTATATGTTCATTCATTAGGACAATATTTTTCTTTAAGTTTTTAACATATTTGGAATAGCTTTTTTAAAAAAATCCTTGTGTGCTGATTCTAACATCTGAGTCATCTCAGGATCTGTTTCTAACTGTTTTTTTCTTGATTATGAGTCATATTTTTTGCTTCTTTGCATGCCTAGTAATATTTTACTGTATCCCTGGACATTGTAAGTTATACATTTTAAGGAATCTGGCTTATTTTTTTTCTTTAAAGAGTTTTGAGTTTTGTTCTGGCAGACAGTTAATTTACTGGTAGCTCTCCTTGATCCTTTCGAGGCTTAGTTTTAGGCTTCGCTAGGGCAGGGCTGTTGTATTTATCTGTTGCTCTGTAACAAATTACCCCCAAACTTAGCACTTTAAAACAACTTTTATTATCACACCATTTCTGAGGATCAGCAATCTGGGAGTGACTTGGTTTAATGGTTCTGGCTCAGGGTCTCTTATGATGTTGCAATCAAACCATCATTTGGGGCTGTAGTCATCTAAGGCTCCATCATAGTTGCAAAATATGCTTTCAAGAGCACTCGTGCTTGTTGGCAGATCTCTTTCCATTGCTGGCTATGACAGAGGCCTCTTTTCCTCTTCATTTGGGCTTCTCCATGGGAGGGGGACTGGACAAAGTTATGAATAACAGGTGAGGATCATTGGGGAGGGGCTACCAGCTGCTACAAGGGTCTAGAGTAACACTTACTCTAGGTTAGGGTTTCTCAACCTTGACAATATTGACATTTTGGGCTGGAAAATTCTTCACTGTGTGGGATTATCTTGTGTACTGTAGGATGTTTAGCAACATCCCTGGCCCTACACACTAGATGGCAGTAGTGCTTCCTATCATGACAGTGAAAAAAGGTCTCCAGACTTTACCAAATGTCCTTTGGGGGAGGGGCAAAAATCACCTCTTCCCTCCAACTGGCAGCCACTTCTCTAGGACCCGAATCTTATTTGTGAGATGTGGGATAAATATTCTGTCACAGATGAATGTCTTAATAAGGTCTCTTTAATCTGGTTGGGCTAGAACTCCAATGACTCCTAGCACTGTGTGACTTTTAGTATTGCAGCTCTGCTTTCAACCATGTGTCAACTGCTTTCTGCTGTGTCTTTCTGTCTTTCTCTGTACATGTGCAGCCCAGGTCTCATCCAGTTCCCTTCTCTATGCTACTCAACTTTTTTTGGGTAAATTAATTAATTAATTAATTTTTTGGCTGCATTGGGTTTTCATTGCTGCACGTGGGCTTTCTCTCATTTCGGTGAGTGGGCATTTTACTCTTTGTTGCAGCACGCGGGCTTCTCATTGCAGTGGCTTCTCATGTTGTGGAGCATGGGCTTTAGGTGCGAGGGCTTCAGTAGTTGTGGCACGTGAGCTCAGTAGTTGTGGCTCGTGGGCTCTAGAGTGCAGACTCAGTAGTTTTGGCTCATGGGCTTAGTTGCTCCACAGCATGTGGGATCTTCCTGGACCAGGAGTCGAACCCATATCCCCTGCCTTGGCAGGCAGATTCTTAACCATTGCACCACCAGGGAAGTCCTGCTACTCAACTCTTCATGTTTTGGGTGCTTCAACAGCCCCAAACTCTTATTTCTGCCTTTTCAACTCAACATTTGCACTCTCTCTGCTATTTGTGCTCTCTCTGCTATTTGTGCTGGGGCTCCTTCTTTGCCGTGGTCAGGAAATTGTCCTAGGTCAAGAGCCAGACAGCACACGGGGCTCACCTGATATGCTTCCTTCTCTTAGGGGTTGCAATCCTTAGCTGGCTACAACAATGCTTTACAGCATTTTCCTTAGGTATTTTGTCCCATTATATCTATTTATGGCAGAATGGCAAGTGTGATGACAATTATTCCATTGTGGCTGAAGGTACATATTCTCAACATATTGTTGTTGTTGTTTTTAAAGGAACCAACATTTAAAAATCAGAAGATTTCACTGCTCTGGAGAATCACATGGGACTGACAAATGACAGTATTTGTCCAGACTGATGGTTGCTGTTCATCTTCACATTTATGCTGTTGTTTTTCTTATTTCTATGAATCCAAGTGCCTCCACCTCTGTGTCTCACAAAAAATGGAAAGATATTCTGAGTGGACAGTGTGGTTTTTCTCACACATGTCCAACCTCACTTGTTTTTGTCATCCACACTTGAGCTGGTGACCCATTTTCTTGAAATTTAGGGAAAGATGAGATCCAGGGGAAGAAAACATTCTGGTGTCATCTGTCTTGTCCATAAATAAAGCTTGGAGACTGTTTGATTTGAGCCAGCGTATCTCCCATGAATTCATTGGGCTGGGGTTATCCACATGGTCACCACCAGGCAATTAAATGAACAGACTTCCTGAGGGGTTGGCTCTGATGTGGTTGTCTGAGTCTACTCAGAAGCTATTCATTTTCCCGAGGGCTCTGGAAAGAGACCCTTCAGTAGCACGTTACTGAAAGAAAACTCAAAGAGGAGAAGAACTGTGCTTCACCGTATCAGGGTCATCTTCTGAATCAGATCCCATTTCACCCTGTCTAGGGGTTCTGAAGGAGCAAGAACAGGCTCTATCCTAAATGCAGACCAGTGGCGTATCCCCCAGGAGGTCCCTGTGCACGAAATCAGGACAATCATCACTGAATCCATAAAAGCAGGAAAAGCGTTAAACTGCACTTAAGTGGGGTTTGTACACTTGAATGCCCAGAGGGGCCAGATATGCAACATAAATGAATCAAGCTAGATGTTGAACAAAATGGAGTGGAGGGGTCTGTGGCCCCTGGAGGGCACCTTTCCTGGTTGGGCAATCCATTTACAGAAGTTTAAAACATGGAGCCAGTCAAACAAATCCACACCTGGGTTTGCCAGTGGACTGCTAGTTTACAGATCTGGTTCACATTCTTTATTAGTCCAGTGGAAGATACTGTTGCCAGTTTTCCCTGGGGGCATCAGCTGTCTTGTCGGGATGTGCACAGTATGGAGGAGGCTAGTTTCAGTAGCTTGGGCCATTCCTGGGGGATTTGGGTTATGCCCAAGGGCAAAGAGCCCAGCATGAGCTTCATGGTCTGGACTGGATGGCTACTCTGAGCTGTCCCCTGACGGAGGAGTCCTGCCCCTCAGGATCTCATGCCTTAGGGAATGCACTCTTCTGAGAGCTTTTCTCTTTTTGTTGAGGTTATGTGATGCTCAGTGAGTGCAGGGCTGTGGAGGGGAGTGGAGGGGAGTGAAGGGAGCTCCAGGTCACCCAGCCATTCACCATGAACTGACACTTTCCCTCAGATCATCCTAGTGGGCCTGACCCTAGCCTGCCGAGCTATGGCACACACCAATGTTGCAGTCTGAGTTGCACAGGGAGGAATGAGGGACAGGCCCACCTGAGCCCATGGGGCCAGGAGGAGAGATCACACTGAAATCCCTTCACCCCATTTCTTGGCCACAGCAAGTAGCCCTCCTCCACCCTGCAGCCATCTCTCCTGTGCACACAGTCAGAAAAGCCCTCTTTTCCCTGCAGTCTCACTTTAGCTCTTCACATGCAGAGGTGTCTCCACTTTTTCTGCAAAGAGTTCCCAGCAGGGCTGGGATAGAGCTAGTGGCCCAGGCTAGTTTTTCATCCTCCCCATCTGACTGGTTACCTTACAGTGTCTTCCTGGCTTCTCTAGATTTTTCTTGGTGTTCATGAGAAAACTGTACACACTAGTCTTTTAAATATTATATTTTTTATAAAGTGCTGATCTTAAGTATTTTACTAGGTTCAGAGAAAACAGTCCAATGCTTACGTAAGATTTAAAAAAAATGATCAGAAAACTAGGAATAGACAGAAACTTCTTTAACTTCATAACAACTTCTATATTTCAAAAGCCTTCAGCAAATAGGATACTTGGTGAAAACATATGCACTATGAACAAGGCTGGGTGATAAGGCCCATCCCCACTGTTAACACCACATTTAGGGTTTTGGCGCCAATGCTCTGTAGAATGGAAATGTCATAAGACCTGTCAGAATTGGAAGGAAAAAATTAAATCCTCACTACAAGAAGAGAATAGCATCACATATATATTAAACTCAGCCCAATCAACAGACAAAATAATAGAACCAACAAGTTGCTTAAGCAATTTTCTGGATGCACAATCAGCCTACAGACAGCAACAGCCTCCCTCTATATCAGCAACAACCAGCTAAAAAGTAAGAAGTCATTGAGCTTCCTGGTTGGTGACCATGTCAAGGTGCTGGGAAGGTGCTGCACCTGGAGAAAGCATGGAAACTCTGTGCCCTTTCCCCACACATCACCTAATGCATCTCTTCCATTCAACTGTTCCTGAGTTGTATCCTTTATAGTAAACCAATAAACAGACTGAAGGCAAAGCCTGTAATACCTTTTCTAAAACAGAGTTCTCTTTTTATTGATTCAATTTCGGGGTGGAAAATACAGAAGGCTCCTTGGTTTATACATGACTTTGTAAGAGAATCAGTACTTATAGAGCTATTGAAATTCCAGGTATTGAAGCAATAGCAGAATTACCCCTGGACTACAAATGAACAGGGTTCTCTTCAAACAATCCAAAAACAGCTGGCTACTAGCCAAATCCTCCATTGGTCCTGTCAAAGGATGAGAAACTGTCAACCAAATAAATTATCTTTACTGAAAAAGAAGTGAGGAAACATATATGCAGCAAATGTACTGGACAGATGTTGATATTCAAAAAATACCATAAAGTGCTTTATAGGAACAAATTCTTAATGAAAAATGACCAAGAAATTTTTAAAAAGTCACCATTTGCAATAGCAAAAAAGTCAGAAGTCAGCCTAACAAAGAATGCAGAGGACTTTTCTGTAGAAAAATGGAAACTTCTAGTAAAGGACATAAAAGGAGACATTCCTACATGGAGAGATTACTGTGTGTATGGGTGAGATTTCTTACTGTTACAAGGCTTTCAAGTCTCCCAGATTCATCTAGGTATTGAATGCAATCCAGATCAAAATTTCAGCTGGAATTGTTCAGGAAAGCAACAAACTCATTGCCAAATGTATATGGAAGAATCAAGGTATAAGAAGAGGTGAGTCACTCCAGGCCAAACACATGTAGGTTTTTCCACTGCTTCTCATATGATGAGGTTTCCAGACCCTACACCATCCTAGGCCTCCACCTTAGTATATTCCAGTTCATCAAAGTCCTTCATAAATTGCTGTTCCAAGTAGCAAATTCAATCCCATTATGGTCACTACAAGATAGAGGAGGGCCACGAGCCTCCAACTAGGTACCCTGGAGTAATGGAAATGGCAGAAGCCTTGGAGTCTGGTAGCTGTGGTGGGACACCCCCCAGCTCTGATCCAACTTCCATCTGTCACTCAGCCTACACTCCAAGGAGGTGAATTTAACAAGCTTACCATGATTGGGGCATTTCCATCACTTCTTTTCTTTCACGTTCAATCCTTTCATACTCTTTGTCTTCACATATTACTTGGTTCTTTCCTTCTATCCTCTTTATTTATTTTTAATACACCGATTCAGAACCAGTGTTCTTTTTTTTTCTTTTTGGCTGAGTTTGGGTCTTTGTTGCTGCTCGTGGGCTTTCTCTAGTTGTGCCGAGTGGGGGCTACTCTTTGTTGTGGTGCATGGGCTTCTCATTGCGGTGGCTTCTCTTGTTGCAGAGCACGGGCTCTAGGTGGCAGGCTTCAGTAGTTGCTGCATGTGGACTCAGTAGTTGCGGCTCGCGGGACCTAGAGCACGTGGGCTTCAGTAGTTGTGGCTTGTGGGCTGTAGAGCGCAGGCTCAGTAGTTGTGGTGCACAGGCTTAGTTGCTCCGCGGCATGTGGGATCTTCCCGGACCAGGGATTGAACCCATGTCCCCTGCATTGGCAGGTGGATTCTTAACCACCACACCACCAGGGAAGTCCCTATCCTCTTTATTTTTAAAAGAGGTGGAAATATAAAAGCAAAAAAGGAGGTGAATGAGAAAGGAATCTGAGCAGGTACGAAAAAGTTTTTTATAGCAATTTTATAAAAATTAGGCACACAGAGTATTTCCAATTACTAAATAAACTATAAATCAATCTAGTTTGCTAATTGGACTTCTCCAAGGGCATTGCGAAAGCCCAAGAGAAAGAACACTGAACCCATTGCAGATGAAAGGAACAGACCTGCTTACCACCCAGTGTCCACCCAGTGAAGCCAGGAAAGTTCTGGAGAGGGGAGGAACTTCTGGAGAATTCCTGGATGGAAAAAACGATTAGGCAGGGCAAGGGCTACTGAGGAGAGAGAGGACCTGCAGGTTAACAGTGCTTTCCTCAAGGTCACTGGCCCTCTGCAGCACTTGAGAAGTGAAGGTTGAGACATATTAACCAGAGGAACTCGTGATATCTTAAAAGAATTTGAGAGCTAAGTCATATAGGTCTCAACTGTTGTAGACAAATAATAAATCAGAATGTCTGTCAAAATTAAAAAAAAAAAAAAAAGAAGAGCTAAGTCAATCTTTCAAAATTTCTCCGTCACGGCATGTCATGGAGGCTGTGGTCCTGGTCATGGGATAGACTTGGGATGTCAATAGCATGAAATAGAGAACTTGAAACAGACCTGGTATTCATGGGAATTTGGTATACAAGTGGCACCACAAAGAAAGGGGGAAAGGACAAGTTGTTCAGTGGATGAGGCTGGGAAAACTGGCTCACTTTAAAACTGGACTCTACTCCAATATCCCATGTGGTCTCTGGATGGATTAAAGGCTGACAGATGGAAGGCAAAGCTTTAAAGCCGGCGGAAGATTATGCAGGACAACATCTTTGAGATCTAGAGTGGTAGACAGACTTTGTAAATAAAACTCACCACAATGCAAACCCGAGGTGAAAAATTGATGCTTTTGGCGAAATCAAAATTAAGTATATCTGTTCAGTGAAGAACTCCACAGCCCAAGTCAAGAGAGGGCATACTGGGAGAAGACATTTGTGATGCCTGCAACTGCTAAGGGATTACTTTTTAGAATACAGGAAGGTCTTTGGCCAGTCAGCAAGAGAAAGGCATGCAACCCAATAGAAAAATGGGAAAGGAAAGGAAGAGGCATTTCTTATAAGGAGATGATGCCCAAATGGCCAGCAAGTGTCTGAAGAGATTTAAACACACCAGGGATCAAAGAAACACAAAGCAACAGTAAGAGGCCACTGGACATCCAGCAGAGTGACAACATTGAAAAGGTGGATGATACCAAGTGTCAGTGGGGTGTGTGCTAGGATTTTCAGGCATGACTTGTTGGGGTGTGGTTCTGGCAACAATTACAGAGTTTTGTGGACATGCCCTTTGACCCAGGAATACTAGAGAAGCGTTCACAGGGATGCCTGAGGGGACATGCATGGCTATGTTTATTATTGCATCGTTTCTGAGGCAGAATGCTGGAGATAGGCTCCAGGATCCCAGCCAAGAGAACGTTACAGGTTTGATGTAGCAGATGCAAAATGCCATGTATGAAGCAGCACGAAGGAACACTGAATGAGTTATTCATACAGTTCCATAGCCAGAGCTCAAAAAACGTGTTAAAAGAAGAAAGTAGGAATGGAATGGAGTTTGTAGCCCAAAATTGTTTATGTAAGGCAACATGAGGAGGGTTCCATGCACACTTCACAGGGAAGCCTGCCTCTTTAAGGTCGGATCAGACATGTTAGAGAATGTGCTTATGGAGGGAGGCCGCGGAGGGGGGTTAGTAAGTAGGGGAAAATTAATTGGAATAAAATAAATCAGGGGCTTGCATGCATCTGTGTTAACAGAGCTGTGATCTGAGGAGTATGGTTTTAGCACAAATATCTGAAGCTGAAGTTCAAATAAATGAGGAAATGAATAGGCAAGCAAGTTCCAGGTTTTAAAATAAATTCACAAGTCATCTGTCCCTATATGGAGGAACCATTAAATAAATGTAGGTGGGGAAATTGGCTTTTAATCTAGGGAGAAAGGAAATCTTAATCCAGTCATATCCCAGACATCATGATGAATTCCTCATGCTTTCAAATGTAATTAAAACAGTGAAAAGGCAAAGTGCTTGCATGTTGTCTTAACTCCGGAAGGAAGAAAATGCTGAGTGACAGGGGTGGTAATATGAGGATATAGATTTTAAACATGCTTACTATGTGTTAGGAACTATGTACTGTGCAATGAATTTTACATGGATGGTTCTTTTTATTTCTCATGACCATCAGCTGCTATCCATTGTACAGCTGATGCTCTTGACAGGAGAGTTAAGGATCTTGCCTGAAATCATGGAGCAACGTCTTGAACAGCTTGGAACTCAGCCCGCCAGCCTCAGAGCCTGTGCCTTGACCCCATGATGTGATGAGCGCTGGGATAACAGCAAAACAGAGGCGGCTCTGCAAATGGAACACAACCGAGATAAAAAGCAGCAACAGATGGGAAATAGCGAGTTCCATACCGATGATAGGAAAATTAATATAAACATAAGGGCTTGTTACAACTCTCATCCTCCAGGACACAGTGTCCAAAGCAAGTGAAAAAGGAATTTACTTAAACGGAAACTAAAGCAGTAAACCAACGTCTCAAGAAGTTTCACTTTAAGTCATTAAAAAATGCCAACTAGTAATGCATTTTCCCCTTACCCAGTTATTGTTATAAAAAAATAAGCGCATGCCATAAAACTTTGTGTTACTGAGAATGTGGGGGACAGGCACATCCACGCACAGCTGGTGGAAGCCAAACATGTATGCAACTAATTTGGGGAGCAAACACCCCTTGAAGTGGAACGAAAATGCAACAGTGTTTTTCTTCTACTTTCCCCTTAATATGTATTTGGTTGGAGGACGTCTTGCCCTCTACATATGTGGGCGGGTCCCATGCCCTCTTAGTTCTCTCTCAGGTGACATGTCTCTCGCAGACTCCATTCAGAAATCAGCAAGACCAGTTCAAGGTTGTGACTAAACTCTTAATTCGACAGAATGTCCCGTTTTCTGCCTGTCCCCAGGTTGGGCTGACTTCTGGTTGGAGTCCTACCATAGGAAGCTGGTGGGGTTGCCATCTGCTCTGTTCCTCGCCCTGGAGCTTCTCTTCCAACCTTGCCAGTCAGGGTGGGTGGGCTGGCTGCCTGCTCTTGGCCTGGCCGGTGTTGGGCTGTATCTCTCACGTGTGCTGTTTGATGGTTGCTGGAAGGTTCCAGCTCTGTGACCATGGGGTTCTTGGGATGGAAAGTCCCCTATCCCACGGATCCCTCAGGAAGAGACAAAGCTTTCCTCAGGAGGGGGCAATGTAAGGGTGGGTGGTCGGGTACCGCTGCAGTTGTTCAGCAGGTGAGCCATGTGTTTTTCCTCTGCCAGCCCCTCCTCTTGTCCTCAGCTTCTGGTTCCTGCAGGTTCATTGCGTGCAGACTCCCCCTGAGCTCCTCATCCCCTCGGCCTGGGGGTTCTGGGTTCCACCACATCTGGTCACCAGGAACATCCTTCATCCTTGGTACTGACGCAGCAGGAGGCAGGCTGTTCCTAGTACAGCAGCCCCCTCCAAAATCTGCTTCTATGACCATGATACGGGGCCCACGATTGGCTGGCACTGGCTCCCAAGTGGGAGTCAGGCATCAGTCCTCAGTGTCCAAGGCCTCCAGGTGGCCTCATGGAAGTGCCCTCAGTAGACTAGAGGTGAAGGAGGTGGCACTCCACACCCCTCCACCTTGGAGGGGGCAGCATTCATAAAATGAAAGTGGCTCCTTCCAAACAAATGTACTCCAATCCTTCAAAATCCTCTCTCAGCACCTTTATATTCTAGTTGGTGAGGAGGTTCCATAGGAATTGGGATACAGGCTGAATTTGGGGTACCCACCTACTTTTGAATTCCTCATTGCTTCAATCTGGAACTGACCATTAATTAGGCTTACACGTTGGAATACGAGTGTGTGCTGGGCATACCACCAGAAGGTTCTGAGTATACAAACGTGCCTATGATATGGCCTTTGTCTTGAGCATTCAAGGAAGCAGACTGGATTGCGGGGGGGGTAGGACAGGACCAAGGAGACATCTGCCTGATGATACCAGGATGAAATTCATGGAGTTGATGGCATGTGTACCAGGCCCATGTCCAGGATTGGGCTATGGGGTCCACTAGGAATTCCTGTAAGTGACAGAAAATCCCACTTAAACTGGCTTAAGCTGTAAAGGGAATTTATTGGCTCATGTTACTGACAAGTCCAGAGAGACTGGCTGCAGGTGAGGTGCAACTCGCCATTCCAGTGACATCCCTAGGAAACAGCTCCAGTCCTCTGGGATTCTCTTGGCTTTGCTCCCTCTGAATGCTGGGTTCATCCTTAGCCTGGCTCCCACCATGGAAGCAAATAGCTGCAGCAGCTCCCCACCATCCACTCTCACACCGCTCCCTCCTGCAGAAGAGCTCTATCTCTTCCTAAGGTACCCGTGGGATAGAAGGACTTTCCATCCCAGAACCCCAAGGATCACTCTGATTGGACCCACTTAGGCCAGGGACATGCAACATGCTGGCTCTCTTAAGTCCTAGTTTTCTGCTTCGTCCTGGTCAGGGGCAATTGGGAAAAGGTGACCAGCAACGTGAAGGGCAGAAGCAGCAGTGGGAAGCCTGCTCATGTTGCAGCAGAGTGACTTTTACATCGTGGCATTAGCTCTCCACCTTACAGGCAGGTAACTGCTTTGCCTAAGGTCGCATCAAAAGTTAGTGGATATGGACCCATGTCTGAAGACCCTGAAGCCCAAGCTCTTGCTACACTACTGCCTCTTTCTGGGTCCAGGGGTGCCCTCTGGCCTGGTCAGGGACTGGGAGGTACACAGACCAGGGCATGAAGCTTCTATTCTTGGAGGACAGGAGGGCATGTGGAGCTGGGGGTGGTGGGGAGCCCAAAAAGGGTGGTCTAGTCTGGATAACAGGCCTTGAAGGTCAGGCTAAGGCAGTTGCCCTTTATCTTGTAAGACTTGGGGAGTGATGGGCAGGTTTCAGTGAGGAAGTAGAGGGATTGGCTCCAGGTTTTGAAGAGAGCGCCAGGGTTCTGGGTGGATGGATGGGAGGCAGGATGGGCACTAAGACACAATGGCTGTGGTGACACCTGGGACTATATGCCTGGGCTCTTCCCCCCGCAATTCCCGGTTATTGGCGTCCATGGCAACACCTCCAGCTTGCCCGAGCTCGATTTGGAGGCAGAGCCTTTGCCCGGATGCTGAGCTCTGGAAGAACCAGTCACCATCGTGTCCCTGACAGTTCACATCCTGTTGATGCTGGAAGGGATACCTATTCTCTGTTACTGATCAGGGGATGTTCTGTGTCCATCTCATGCCCTACCTCCTGGTCCTGCGTCCTCTTCTCTCAGCCTCTTCTTCGTGCTTCTCACCAGCCTGAGTAGATGAGAATTTTTTCCCAAACAATCATATAGGATCTAGTATGTCCTTTCCTAAAACAATGGAGAAATTGTGGTTAAATTGAGAACATCCAAACCCTCTCCTGAATTCCTGACAAAAATCTACCCAGAGTGATGTCCAAACCCCTTAGACTGGCTGAGTCACTCCCCTTCTCCAGCTTCACCCACAGTCCCATGCTGCTCCATGTCAAAGGCATTCAACTCAGCTCCCCTCCCTTACCAGGTCACATGCTTTGATACCTGCCTGGCTTCGCACAGGTACCCCACAAGACAGGGACCGTGCAGGGGCTGCATATTTGTTCTCTTCTGAAGTTGCAGGCTGTTTTATGAAAACCCGCCTCCTCCAGGCACATCTCTTGCTCTGTGATGAAGGTCTCCCTCGGTCACATAAATGGGAGGTGAGACATTTTCACAGTTCTGGGACTCAGTAACTGGGCTGAAGTCCTCCCCTTCTAGACCTGCCCCCATCTGGGCTTTTCTCTTTTCAGACCTAGCTCAAAGGCTCTCAGAATCAAACTATTGCTGTACTCAAGGGACCCTGGACCTAGGATCGGCATGGCCGGACCGTCCTCTGTTTGTCTTTGGGGTCTCCCTCAGACCAGCTTCTTCCCCATGGGTACGGCTATCCCCTTTTTTCATATGAGGAAACTGAGGCTCAGAGACCTAAAGATACTCTAAGAGGCCAGGTCACCAGCCTGCAGAGTCATATCTGGCTCAGGGTCTGCCAGGCTCCCAAACCTGACTTCTTCCCTCCAAAAATGCCATTCATTACCCATGGCCAAGGCCATTCTCGGAAATCAAACAATAAATTGTAAAAACAAGATAAGGGAAGCATGCTAGATGAAATGAACTGACAGCTTCCATGATAAAAGGCTGAGATAAAACAGGAAAAGAACTACAAAATTTTTTTAAACTTAAAAGTACAAGAGTAAATGACATTAGCTAATGGAATAAACAATACAGAAGAAATAGTAAAATAAGGTAATTAAAAAAATGTGACTCTGGATGGGAAGAGGGGAATGGGCTGGGAGCACAGTCCAGATGAGCCTGGGGTGGGCTCCTGCCATCTGCCTCCTTCCCCAGGGCCAGTGGCTGGCAGCCCCACCTGGCAGGGCACCAATGGAAGGTCTCACTGCTGACCAGGCTCTCTTTGCTCTGGAATTAGGTACCCCAACCACACAAGCTGATGTCCAGTAGCAGTTCTGACCAGACAGGGAGGGGATGGCCCAGAATCTCCATTGGGTCTGGGTTAGCACCCACTTCTGTAGCTGGTCTCTTTGCAGGATGATAATACCTTCCCGATTCAAGTAGCTGCATCTCCATAAGACATCCTGCACATGCATTTATTTACAGACTCATATCTTAGCTGCTTGCATTTCAGGCAGGCCTCCCTGCAGTTTACCCTGATCTAAGAGGATTCACTACCTGCTAGGAAGGCAGCAGAACCCAAGCGCCCCACTTGGTGGGGTCTTTGGCCTAGACACCTTTCTCAGCCTTGCCTGCTGGGGGTTGGTCTCTGGCCCAGGAGGTGAGCCCAGGGGAGCCCTGAGTGTAGGCTTCAGGATCAGTGGCTCCAGCCCGAACTGGCTGGGCTCTGGTGTCTGAGAACAGCATCTTCTCAGTCGCCTGCAGACGAGGATGCGCGTGTTGTTGCTGGGATACGGTGGAGGCCGGGGAAGCAAGGCCTGGCTGATTGTCGGCCAAAGCATTGATTTTTACCAAGGGGCTCTGCAGGCTCCTGTGTCTGGGCAGACCTGGGGCTGGGGGAGCTGGGGCTGGCTGCCAGGGGGCTCAGCTCTGAAACAAGCTTTGAAAGAGAAGCCTGTTGTGGGGGGCTTCAGTCCTTGGAGGGCAAGGACCAGTTTAGCCCGAACATGCCCCTCTTTGGTTGTCACTTCCTCATCCAGCACCTTCTCTGTGCTGGCATCAGGGAGGGAACAATCTACTCCTACCTTCATGAACCCTCCTTCTAGTGGGGGGACCAACAAGGCCCAGGTAGTGCAGGTGCTGAGAAGGTGGTGGAGAAAATAAGCAACTGCAGTGATGGGAGGCAGACAGCACTATGGCTGGGTGACCTTGGATGATTGCCTAACCTCTCTGAGCCTCAGTTTTCTCATCTGTAACATGAGGATGATAAAAATAGTGTGTGCCTCAGAGGGTTGTTGAGAGAATTACATGAGATAAGGGGTAAGGCACTTCGAATATTGCCCACACATAACAAGTGCTCGACAAGTGTTATGGGTTGAATTGTGTCCCCCAAAATTCATGTGTTGAAATCCTAGCCCCCAGTACCTTGGTCGGAATGAGACTGCATTTGGAGACAAGGTCTTTAAAGAGATGACAAGTTTAAAATGAGGGTGTTAGGATGGGCCCTAATCCAGTATGACTGGTGTCCTTATAAGAAGAGGAGATTAGGACACAGACACACACAGAGGAAAGATCATGTGAGGACACAGGGAGAAGACAGACATCTACAAGCAAGGAGAGAGGCCTCAGAAGAAACACATCTTGGCCACGCTTTGATCTTGGACTTCCAGCCTCCAGAACCATGAGGAAATAGATTTCTGCTGTTTAAGCCACCTGATCTGGTACTTTGTTACAGCAGCCCTGCGAATTAATACAAGTGTTAACTACAAGCATACGTTGTTTCATTGCAACTTCACAGTTACTGCAGTTTTTACAAATTGAAGGTTTGTGGCAACCCTGTGTTGTTGGATTGTAGTTAGAATTTTTTTAGCAATAAAGTATTTTTTAACTAAGGTGTGCACATTTTAAAAATACAATGCTATGGCACATTTAATAGACTACAGTATAGTGTAAACATAACTATTATGTGCACTGGGAAACCAAAAAATTCATGGCACTTGCTTTATTTCAATATTTGCTTTATTGTGATGATCTGGAACTGAACCCTCAGTATCTCTGAGGCCTGCCTATACTGTTGTTATTTCCTTGCCCCAGCACTCAGCCCAGGGACACACACAGCAGGCGTTGGGGAGTTTATGGATGGAACCCTCAAGAGTAGATGACCCTACAAAGTGGCAGGCTGCAGTGAGGTGAGCAGCACGGGAACCCTGGTGAGCCAAAGGCCCTCCTTGTAGTGAGAGTGGCAGGTTCCCAGGGGCGTGGCCCCAGGGAAAGAGAAAGAGGTGGGGAGGAGGGAGAGGAGGGGGAAGAGGGGGAGGGGGAGGGGAGGAGGGGGAGGGGTAGGGGGAGGAGTCTTCTGTTGTTGCAGTCTGTAAATGGCATCATCTACACTGCAGCACTGTGACTTGCATTCACCACATAGACAGTGAGAGCAGAAATCTGTGCTGGTGGTCTGCAGGTTCTCCCTCTCAGTGTGGGGGGCAGCTTCTTCAGCTGGTCTACTGTTGATTGGGCATCACTGTTGTTCCCATTATTCTTCTCTTACACACAACGCTGAAGGGAGCAATCTTGAACAGCCCCCCTTGGGCACATGGGCAAGACTTTTCTCACCCAGGTGGGTATGAAGAACTTCTGGCTTGTGGGGCACATGGATTATTTATTTTAATTTTAATAGGTTTTTCCTTTAGACTCATCTTTTTAATGGTAACCTAAAAGTCAAAGTAAGGGGGCTTCCCTGGTGGCGCAGTGGTTGAGAGTCCACCTGCCGATGCAGGGGACGCGGGTTCGTGCCCTGGTCCAGGAAGATCCCACATGCCGCGGAGCGGCTGAGCCCGTGAGCCATGGCCACTGAGCCTGTGCGTCCGGAGCCTGTGCTCTGCAACGGGAGAAGCCACAACAGTGAGAGGCCTGTGTACCGCAAAAAAAAAAAAAAAAAAAGTCAAAGTAAGGGGCCAGCAGGGTCTGTGTTCAGAAGCTTGGTGGGGCCCTGACATCCCTTAAGGCAGGTCACTGCAAGAAGGTACTATGAAGGGGCTACAGGCCCCTCCACCATTTTTTCATATAGTCTCAGTGGTTGGGGACCCTGTGGGTGACAGAGGCAGGAGATCATTGCTTCCAGCATATGGATAGATGCTGGGAACTGGGGGAAAGGAACTGCTCAGTCCCCCTAAAATCTGCGGGCGGCTCCTCCACTGCCTCCACTGCATGCTCAAGCCTCCTCCTCGTTTCCCTTCTAGCTGGTACCATGTTTATGATCGTCACCCTGGGTGATGAGCAACCCAGAAGAGGGCCTGGTCACTGCTTTCCTTGATGACCATGGTATAACAGACCTGGATCCTGAGACCCTCCCCCTCTTCCCTCTCCATGTGGGGGATGCTGAGGTGGGCACACATCAGGTACTCCTTGCCCCCAGGAAGGACTTAAGACTCCAAATGAGTTCAAGTAGATTCAGTAAGCCAGCCTGCCCTGATTTATATTCCCGCAGCAGCTTGGGAGAGGACCCATTTCCTGCGGTCTGGCAATGCCATTCCCAGCTGAGGAGTGACAAATGCTGGCTGGTGGTTTGTCTGCACATCCCTGGCTATGGGTGAGACCCTGCATCTTTGCCCTGGTTTACGTGGGCCTCTTCTCCTGTCGAATGGGTAGGATTGGGGCAGAAACTAGAGGTGGGAATTCCAGGTGGAAGAAGTCCAGGCAAAGCAGAGAGGCAGGGTCATACGAGGTGTCTTCCAAGAACAGGGGCAGTGCTGAGGGCTGGAAGATGAGGCCAGTTTGAGGCACAGAGGGCGGGTGGGGTGGCAGCCTGCAGGTCTGGAAGTGCAGGGAAGGACCTGGGCCCAACCCTGAGGGCAGAGGGAGTCAGGAGGACGAGGGAGGAAGGTGGGCTCCCAGGCTGCTGCAGGGTGGATTGGGAGCTGGGGGTGAGAGGGGGGAGGCAGCAGCCTGCCTAGAGCAGCCAGAGTGTGGCCAGGCAGTGGGACCAGTGAGGGGAGTGGCCTGAGAGGCCATGCAGGGGTAGCCCCAGGGGACAGTTGACTGACAGGTGTCGAGGTATAGGTAGGGGGTGCTGAGGCTCTGAAGTGACAGCAGCGCCCTGCAGCACTGGCCCAGGAGACCACTCGGCTTCCTGGATGTCAAGCCTGCTGAGCCATTACTTCCACTGGCCCCAGCATGGCTTGCCGGTAGTGGCCGGCAGCTTCTGCAAGCAGCTGGTGCTATGCCCAGATTGACTGGTGCCCCATGGATGAGGCAGCCCTCATGTTTGCCCCAAGGAAGGGAGTGGGGTCCCCTCCAAGCCACCTCAGGCCTTCTGTTTGTCCAGCGATAGGAAAAGAGGGCTGAGCCTGCTCCAACTGCCTCGGGCTCTGTAAGTCTCTCTGACTTGCAGTAGGAGGCCTTGTGGAAATAGCCCTGAACCAGGTTCCTGGAGCAGCCAGTCTAGGGGGCCCCTGGTGCTCACCAGTGAGCCGTTGGGAGCATGGGAGGAGAAACTGTTTGGGGTGGGAAATGTGGCTTTAGAGCCTGACAATTGTTGGTGACAGACCAGTATTATCTTGGGAATTCTGTGTCAGGGAATTCACCAGGGTCATTGCCTTGGGGATGGGGAGGGACCATCTGCGGAGCTGTCCTGCCCCTCGCACCTGTGATATGCTGGGAGGGGGGAAGGTCAGCAGGAATGTGTTTCCTGGTTGGCTTTTTGCTCTATAACTTTGCCCCACCCTTCACTGGGGTGGGGTCACAAACTCAAAAGTCCCCAGGCCAAGTGGCCCTCCAGGGCAGTGGTGGGGGAGCTCAAGCCTGGTGGAGAGGGAGTGGCATTTCTTTTCTTTTTCACTATTAAAGCCTTTTATTTGAATAACTCTTTTTTTTTACATCTTTATTGGAGTATAATTGCTTTACAATGGTGTGTTAGTTTCTGCTTTATAACAAAGTGAATCAGTTATACATATACATATGTTCCCATATCTCTTCCCTCTTGTGTCTCCCTCCCTCCCACCCTCCCTATCCCACCCCTCCAGGTGGTCACAAAGCACCGAGCTGATCTCCCTGTGCTATGTGGCTGCTTCCCACTAGCTATCTACCTTATGTTTGGTAGTGTATATATGTCCATGAAGAACCTAGGGGTAAGACAGGAATAAAGACACAGACCTACTAGAGAATGGACTTGAGGATGTGGGGAGAGGGAAGGGTAAGCTGTGACAAAGTGAGTGGCGTTTCTTGGCTCTGGGCTCCAGCCGGTTACTGCATCAGGACATGGGCCCTTGGATGCCTACTCTTGATTTTTCAAGAGAAGCTGCAAATCCAGATTTCCATGTGAAATCCTTTTGTATTTATTTGCCAGGGCTGCCATAACAAAATACCATAGACTGGGGAACTTAAACAATAGAAATTTATTTTTTTACCTTTCTGGAGGCTGCAAGTCCAAGATCCAGGTGGCGGCAGCCTTGGTTCTTCCACTCTCCTTGGCTTGCAGGTGGTCTTCTCACTGTGTCCTCGCACGGTTACCCGTCTATGTGTACATCTCTGGTGTCTCTCTGTGTGTGCAAATTTCCTCGTCTTATAAGGACACCAGCAGAATAGGATTAGGGCCCATCCATATGACCTCATTTTATCTTATGTCTCTTTAAAGACACTATCTCCAAATACAGTCACTTCTGAGGTACTGAGGGTGAGGACTCCAATGCATGAATTTCTGGGGAGACACTGTGGGGCCGTTAGGGACTTTCCACCCCCTCACTTGTTCCCGTAAACCAATTCTTCTCCCTATCGTGCGCCACTCCTTCTCCCTATCGAAACCAATTCTTCTCCCTATCGTGCGCCACTCCTTCTCCCTATCGAAACCAATTCTTGGAGTTTTTCAGTTGACGGGGACTTGCCAGACAGCGGGTAATTTTCCAGTTGCCCGTAACAGGTATACGCCCTAACCGCCACAATGAACAGACAACTATAACGGCCAGAAGGTGGGACAAAAGTTCCTAAGCCAATGAATTCAAAAGTCACCACATTTACCCAATCATTGTGAGAATATACCCGCCCTATGAATAAATAAACCTATAAAAAGTATGTGATTCCGCTTTTAGGGGTTCCCCATCGGCCTCCTGCGTGAGGTTCAGGGAACCCCGGTGCATCGGCTCCTAATAAACCTCTTGCGTGTTGCAACGGCTCTCGACTCTTGGCGGTTCTTGGGCGAGTTGGAATCCCTCGTAGACCGCTTGGGTCTAACAACACAACTCAGGCACCACATTCCCTAACGGTTACATGTTGGCTTTCATTTAAAAAAATTCAAAAGCTCTGTAGGGGCAAACGAACTTGCCCGTGAATTGGATTGGGCTTATGAATGGTCTGTTTGAGGCCTCTGATTTCAGGTCTGACCTCAGACCCCCAGGAGCTCCCAGGTGTGATCCAGACTTGTGCACAGGTAACTTTAGCCCCAACCACAGGGTGCTGTGCATTTGAGCTCTGGGGATGAAGATCCTGCCCCCACTGGTGAATGAGCTGAGGAAGGAAAGAGCTGCCGAGGAAGGGAGATAAACTGAGCACCTATTATGTGCTGATGCTGTGCCAGGCACTGGTGACCCAGATGTGCGTCAGACACCCCTACCCCATCTGAGGGGCACACAGGGGCTTCCCTGGAGGCCTGCACAGGGCATGGGTGGGTGCTCAGATGAGCAGGAGCCTAGTACGACCTTCGTGTGGGGTTGGGATGAGGGCGGCAGGATCGTGGGGCAGCAAGAACTCTGGCTGGATGAAAGGCAGGACGGTGCATCTTCTCACGTGTTCTGACCTATCCATTGTGGGCTCCGATGTCAGTCTCACAGCCTCCTGATGTTCTAGTCCAGCCTGCAGAAATGAGGGGCTGGAATAGACTTTCTCGAGGTCCCATGGGCTCCTCTCACCTATCTGTGCCGGAGTGGACATTAGGAAGTGGAGGGGAGTGAGCGAGATGGGCCTGAGCGGGCTGAGGGCTGGGCTGAGTATCACCCGTCTCTCTGCACCCTCCCTGTGAAACTGAGAGGGATCATCTGTTAGATCCATTACACCTGTAACCTGCCTTCACAGATCAAGCTCATTTTAATTTTTGCTACAAAAAAACTTGCATGTCCTCCAAGAGCTCATGCAGCCTAAACAATGTTCGCCTGAGTTGTTTTCCAGGAACTTGGAGTCAGCTGTGTCTAGTTCGAGCTCCAGCCAGTTAAGGCTGATTAAGACCACCGACCCTGCAACTGGGCCCCTGCGAATGTCCACTCAATATGACCTTTCGACATCAGAGGGCTGAACACTCCACCCTCAGGGTGCGCCACCGCTGCCATCTTCTGAGCATGCATCCCATGGAGAAGCCTGTCGCGAAGTTGCACCTGCGCAGAACAACGATTATCTCACCTTTTTCTTATCTCCAATAAACTTTCCCCACGTTCCTCATGCCTCAGACCAGCCTGATTCTTTATCCCATAAATATCCCGAACCCCTCACCTTCCAGGAGGCCAATTTGAAATTTCTTCTCCCGTCTTCTTGCTTGGCTGCCTCACGTATAAACTCATTCTCTGCTATAGCGTTTGGCTTGCTGTGCGTCGGGTAGACACACCTAGTTTCATAAAACTGGGGTCTCTGGCCCGGCGAGGTCCAGGGCTGGGCCATGCAGAGCCGTGGGAAGGAGTCGCTGACTCCAGCCAGGGGTACATGAGGCTGCGCCTGGGCAGCACTGCACAGGGCCGAGAAGGAGATGCACGGGGATCATCTGCTCACTTGGCCTTTCACAAGCCAGTGTTTGGCTAGCGTGGGAGAATGGGAGACAAGGTGTGCTTTCCTTACCAGAAGCGAGCGTGACTCGGGAGCTTGGAGAAGCGGACCACTTCCTGCAGGACGAGGGCCCTGCATGGGTATGGGCTGGGGGCCCATGGACACTTCCCAGTACTTTTACAGTGTTACCCTGAGTGTGTGTCACCGCACTGTTTGTATGTGGTTACGATAATTTCGGGTCCCATATCCTCAGAGAGAGTGACTGGGGACAGGTACCCCAGGCCCTCCCTGCTCATGGGGGCTCATATAGGCTCTGCTCCCCCTCGCTTCGGAGGCCTGAGCCTGAGGTGCTGCTGCCCCAGGCTGGCGGCTCCATCTTGGCTCATTCTACCTTCCCCTGCATCCTCTCCCAGCCCCTGCCCAGCCCGAGGGGTGGCCTGGGGAGCTTGCGTGTTGAGAGCTGTGGTAGACAGACCGCTTTCCTCACTATCTCTGCTTGTCAGCCTGAATGGGCATGAGGCCCATTTGTCAGGTGGGGAAAGTGAGGCTCAGAAGATTTCTCAGATGGTATCAGCAGAGCCCACCACCCTGCCCTACCTCCCGTCCCCATCTGAAGGCAAAGGTGGAGGGGGCTGGGACACTGGCCCAGAGAGGAGAGAATGCGGGATGGCGACGAAGAAGAGAATGGCCTGGTCCCAGAGGCAGGATGAGAAAATGCCCTGGAGGAGGCAATGAGGCTCAGCTGGGACCTTCCAGTGAGTTCCAGTCCCTCGAAACCCAAGACAATGTTGATGGTGCTGTGCTCGCCTGGCTCTCTGTCCTCTGCACACACTGGGGCTCCTGGGCCACCCCAGCCTCTCTCTGCTGGTGGCCTGTGCCTGTATCTCTCCAGTCTGAGCAGGGGGACACAGGGAATATGGACAGAGGAGAGCCAGGGCCCTGAAATTTCCAGGCTGTTGGCCCAGTGTGGAATCCGTTAACCTTTTCATTGATAATCTGGGCAGCGAGGAGGGGGAGACCTCCATTAGAGCCGGAATTAACCCACTGGAGGCCGTTTCACGCATCTCATCAGAGGAGAAATGCCCAGAGGTGCTGAGGCTTACAGGACGCAGGGTGCCGGTTTGAGAGTAGGAGCTGAGGGGTCTCCTCTTGGGGAGAACCTGAGTCTTGAGGCCTCAGGGCCCCAGCATGGCTGACCCATCCAGTCTGCTGACCTTGTCTGTGTCCTCACCTAGGCTGGCCCTTTGGTAACAAGCAGTCTCATGGTTACTTTCCATGTCACATACTGTGTCTTTTAAATACCTTTAGGTGTCCTGTCCAGCGTATTCGTCACCATTTCTATAAGATGCCTCCTGCCCTGCTGGGGTGCTGTCTGCCTGGGGAAGGGTCTGGGTTGTATTCCTCTCTCTGTCACTCACTGGGCGGTGCAGTGGTGGGGAGTTGGGCCAGCTGGGAGTGTTCACAGGTGAGGGCCACTGCTGAGAGATGGCCCTGCTGTTCACCTATTCTTGGAATCTTTACCCCAGCCCCATGTCCCCTCCCCATTCCTTGTTGCAGCAGGGAGTCTCCAGATGTATACTCCTGACCCCCTCTGACTAGCAGGCCACCCTCTGGGGCAGGACTCCGTGTAAAAGGACCCCCACAGGGGTCCCACCCTAGTCTCGAGGCTCCACTGCTCTGAGGCCATCCTCTCACATTCACACCCTGGAAGAAAGTGAGGGGCCCAAAGTCACAGCACTGGTTCATAGGAATTCCCTTGAAAACCTGCTCTGTTGCATGGCTCCCTCTTGGGGCTCCCAAAGCCTTTAAACATGTTTTCTAATTAACGTTTATAAGATGGAGCTGCTTGTTCAGGCTTTTACCAGACCACTCAGATTATCTTAGAGCTAAAAGGACTTAGGGTGTTGGCCCAGTTGATCTCCTAAATTTACAGGTAGGGAAACGGAGGCCCAGAGGGGAAGGGGCATGCCTAAGGTGATGGTTACTTGATGGCAGAGCTGGGCTGGAATGGAATCCCTGTCGAGTTGCTTATATGAGCTCAGAGATCCCATTTTTGTTTGTTTGTTTTTTTGCGGTACGCGGGCCTCTCACTGCTGTGGCCTCTCCCGTTGTGCAGCACAGGCTCCGGACGCGCAGGCTCAGCGGCCATGGCTCACGGGCCCAGCTGCTCCGCGGCACGTGGGATCTTCCCGGACCAAGGCACGAACCAGTGTTCCCTGCATCGGCAGGCGGACTCAACCACTGCGCCACCAGGGAAGCCTAGGGATCCCTTTTAAAGGAATTTAAAGGCCACAACCCTGGTGCTGTTCACAACCGCTGGCCGCTGCTCTTCCCGCCCTAGTCCTCCGGTCACTCCATCCACACGGCTCTCCTTGAATCAACTTGAGTGCTGTTGCTGAGTCCTCTGTGTGGCCTCTCCTGCTCTTCATCCCCTCCCCTCCCCACCCTCTTCTCCAGTCTCATTCAGTTAATGCATATCCAGAGCTCAGGAAAGCCTTCTCTGACCCCTCAGTCTCCATCGGGTGCCCCAGGGGCCTGTACACACACACAACCACTTCAGCCTCCTCTCTGGTGGTCAGGAGGTGCAGATGAAAACAATGAGGTGCCATGGTCACATATCAGATTAGCAAAAATGATGTGGGAGAAGGGCCACTCGTGCACACAGCTGATGGAAGTGAGAATTGTTTGGTCCTTTTGGAAAAGGCTAGTGACATCTGTTAAACTTAAAATACGCATTAACTTTAACTTGCAATCCCACCCTGGGATTTTATTCTGTAGAAATAAAAGCACCAGCCTACAAGGAAATAAGGCTGTTTATTGCAGGACTGCTGGTAGTAACACACACACACACACACACACACACACACACACACACACACACACACCCTGCAAACAACCTAAAGATGTCAATAAATTTGGAAGTGGTTGACAAACTGCAGCTATGGGCTTTCAACCAGCTGCTAAGAGAAGGCAAGAAGGCGGTAGGTACCTCGAGGTACCAGCCTGGAGGGATGGCTATGATGTGTCAGCAAGTGAACTGTTAGATGCTGATATGTATGATGTGATTCCACCCTTGACAAACCTTCAAAGACCGTTCCATGTCCATGAGGGTGGGCTGTGCCAGAGCTGGGAGTCACCAGGGGTGAGGGTGTAGCACAGAGAGAGGCAAGAGAGGCAGGTGGCTTCGATGGGGCAAGGAGACCCCCAAGTTGGGATTCTGAGACTGGACTCTAAAAGGAGGTGAGTGCAGCCATTAGGGCTGGGGTCCAAGGCCAGGGTGGACCCAGCACCAGCTGACCTGCCCTTGACTGCGCCGGAGCTCCTCTCTCCCCCAGGATGATGGTGGTCCTGGAACAAGGCTGGGCTGGCTGGTGGTGATGTGAGGGAGGAAGAATTGTAGGAGTTAGGAGACAGTCAAAGTCAAGGTTGTAACCCTGACCTTTAACTCCTATTTGATCTGGGACATCTCCTTACTTGCTCGCTAAGTTTGTATTTCATGGGATTTCATGCCATGCTCATACAGGACCCAGTCGAGATACACAATTAGCTGGTTAGTTTGACCATTATTCTGGATGAATTGTGTCCCCCCAAAATTCAGGTGTTGAAACCCTAACCTCCAGAGTGACTATTTGGAGATAGGACTTTTAAGGGGGTAATTAAGGTTAAATGAGGCCATAAGGGTGGGCTCTGATCTGATAGAACTGGTGTCCTTATAAAACAGGAACAGACTAGAGACAGATGTGTGTGTGTGTACAGAGAAGAGGCTATGTGAGGGCACAGAGTGAAGGCAGCAGTCTGCATGCCAGGAAGACAGACCTCACCAGAAGTGGACAATGTTAGTACCCTGATCTCAGACTTCCAGCCTCCAGAATTGTGAGAAAATAAATACTGTTGTTTAAGCCACCCAGTCTGTAGTATTTTGTTATGGCAGCCTGAGTAGACTAATACAGCCATTAAACCGGGCAATTCAGGTTATAAGGATTAACTTCTTTTGTGACTTAACAGGAACACTCTAAGTCAGAACTGTTAGGGTGGTACAGGGGACATTTACTGTTTTGTGGCCACTTATACCCCTTTACTATGGGTCATATAATTAGGGTGAAATTGACCCAGCCCTGGCTTAGAGGGTGAATCACATGGCCCAGTCCTGGCCTCTCAGTGAATTTCACCATCTTGACCATGGTAGATTCAGGAATGGGCATCTGACCCCATCTGGGCCCATCAGATACTTGGGACTCAATCTGAGCTCTTGGGGGCAGCACCAGTTTTCCCTCAGTGTCTGAGGTTGTGAGAATGTGAAGCTGCAACTGCAGCAGCCTTCTTGGCACCATGAAGAGACTTCTTGCCTAAGAAGGGAGTGACCCAAAGGAAGAGGGGAAGAAAGTTGTAGGGAAAAAACCTGGGTTCTGGGGACATAATTTCGTATGTCTAAGGCCAAACTATCTCTGGATTTTTAATTTTGTCAAGCAATAAATTCCCTTTTTGCCCGAGTCAGTTTCTATTACTTGTTATATAACCATGACTGAGCCACAAGTTCTTCTCAACCTCTGATCCTTCCTGTGGTTGGGTGGGACCCCTCTGCTGTCCTGACATGGAGTGGGCTCCCTACTTATCTAGTGACTAGTTTTGGTACACTAGGTGTCTTTCTGACTTCCAGCCCTAGAGCTGAAACAGCCCTGTGGGCAAGAATTGCACCCAACCTCTGAGAACTTTGCAGGAGGAAGATGCGTTGAAAGGCGTATCAGAGCATTTCCCTTCAGGAAGGCAAGCCGGGAGCTGAGTCTCCATGGCCCAACTTTAATTTAACTGACAATTTTAAAAATGAAAACCAGCGCCTGGGCATTTAGAATGTCTGTCTTCCTGGTATAATTTCATGGGGATTGTGTTATGGCTTTTGATAAAATGTTTCATTTTGAAGGACTGGTTTCATCAAAGCAGGGTTTTCCTTTACAGGGTCAGCTCCACCCATAAAAGACATTTTCATTACGAAAAAGTGGCACCTGGCTTGGAATTAATTGTAGGTTCAGAGAGCAGAGAGGAAATGCCTGTGCTCTTTGGTGATCCCTCATGGTCCCTGAGGAGGCAATATAGCTGAAATCTGGAGTAATTTCTTGAACACATCATGCATGGTCACACCTCCTGACTTTGTCCATGCTGCTGCCTCTCCTTGGATGTCCTCCCTCTGCTCATGGCAGGCAAAATCCCATGCTTGCTGGCTTACCTCTGCCAATTCTGGATGTGGTCTTGAGCAGCTCCCGTGGTTTGCCAGGGCTGGTTGGTTGCAAAATGGTGTAAATATGACCTTATTTGCAGGTATGATTTAATTTGAAGACTTCGAGATGAGGACATTGTCCAGATTTATCTGAGGGGGCCCTAAATACAATTACAAGTGTCCACATAACGGGGAGACTGAGGGAGTTTTGACACAAACACACACAAGCAGTGAGATCAAGGAGGCAGAGACTGGAGTGATGCAGCCACAAGCCAAGAACTGCTGGCAGCCACGAGAAGCTGGGAGAATTGAGGAATGGAGTTTCCCCTAGAGTCTCTGGGGACAGCTTGGCTCTGCTGATGCCTTGATTTCGGCCTCTGGAACTGGGAGAGAATACGTTTCTGTTATTTTGAGCCACCTGTTTGGTGTTGATTTGCTGTAGCAGCCATAGGCCACTAATACAGAAGGGAAGGCCATCTGAACTATCTTGAGCAAACCAGGGACTTTGTGTTGAGGATGGTGGAGGGGGTAATTCGTGAAACCCAGAGTGGAAAGAGCATTCTACCCTCCTAGGGCTGGAAGCAGGGCCAGAGAGATGCCGGCGACCTGACAGCCCTTTACCTGCTTCTGTCTATCTCCCCCTCACTCTCCCTGGCTTCCTCGTGCATCATATGCTCCATTCTTTTCTAACCAGAAGGAGAAGAAAGTGGGAGGCTCACAGGGAAGAGATACTTGCTTTTTTTTCACATGATTTGGAATTGTTTCACTTGTTACGACAACTGGTACTTTCATAATCTGAAAAATGTCAAATAAGGAAAATTGAATCTAAGATCTTTCCCAGTTCCACACCCGTCTCTTTGTCCATGCCTTGTGCTACATCACTTTGCAACTTCTCCCTCTAGAATGGAGTAGGTGTTCTGCCCCATTCATGTGGCTTCCCTGGCCCATGGAACATGGGTGGAAGTGACCGTGTGCTGGTTTGGAGCCCAGTCCATAAGGGGCATCGTGCTCTCACGCTCAGCCTCCTAGAAGCTCCTGACCTCCTCCATGAGATGGGCTTCCCCTGGGCCCCAAGGTGCACATACAGGGAGCAGAGCTGTGGGCCTGAGCAGACATTATTGTTGTTCTAAGTTTCAAGGTTCTAAGGTGGTTTAATATCCAGTGTTACTATTGCAGTGGGTAACTGCTACAGAAATTGGTACCTTGATAAGAAACCTGCAATATGTTGGCATTGGCTTTGGAACCAGAAAGTGTTATAGGTGGCTGGGAAAATAATGGCATGTGTTATGGAGTAGCAGAACATTTGCTGAAAGGGAAAGTGTACCTAATACACTTGTGGCCTTGGGCTGGGAGTGTCCAGGTAGAATGTTGCAGGCGCGAGCAAGCTCCTGCTGTCTGCATTTAATATGGAACTACGAAGAAGAGACAGCTCAGGAAAAACCTGGCCAGATCTCAGAAAGAATTAGAGGGAAGGAAGAAAGTCTGGAAAATCTGGGACTTACTGGGTTGAAAAATAAAACTATTTCTAATCTCCAGCTTCTCCATTCAATAAGAGAGTCTCAAATTAAGCACAGCCTGAGAGAAAAGTCAAATCAAGGGCATGGCTATTAAGATATAGCTTGGGGGTCTAGAGTGAATCAAAGGCATAGCACTTGCACTCATGTGAAGGCCTCTGGAAGGATTAAATGGTGCCGAGAAGTTAACTAAAAGATCAGTGGTGTGGTCCCGCAGCAGCCTGAGTTTCCCACAGTACCTGTAATTAAGTACAGAGAGAGACATGTCTTGCAATGAATCGTGAATATGGCTTTTGGCACATGATATCAAATATATAGGAAATCCACAATTTTTGAGAGGGCTGTATTGGCAAAAGCCCACCAATCCGGACCAAAAGAGACTGAGATTATTCAAGATGGAAAAAAAAATCTCTGGGCCACTAATTTGTTATGGGCAAGATGCAGGCTGACAAAACATTCAGCTGCCATGAAGGGCATATTTTGGAGTGTCCTTCTCAGAAGTGACCAAGGAAAATGATGGAGAAGGAAAGATATCCTAGAGAGTAGAGCCAAGAACCACTGACAACAAGGGACTGAGGATCCAGGCCCAGGGAGTGAACCTGGAGCCTAATCCCAGAACATTCCCTACTCCAGGGTAGCAGTTCCTGGCAATGTTTCTCCAACAGGACATAAGAATTGCTGTGGACCAGTGACTGTTTGGGGCCTCCTGTCCTCCTCCTTTTTGAATGGGAGTGTTTTTTTCGTGATCTGTCCCTGTTCTACCATGGCGTATCGGGGCTGTGTGTGAGACATTGGAGGGGAGGAGGGGTGCAAACAGCTTCTCCTTTTGTTGCATAGGTCCCAGGAGCAAGGCGAGCTGCATTCAGATCTGACTTAGACTATGAGATTCTCATCTTCAAACTTGACGCCATGATTGGGTGTCTTGGGTGAGAATGAGTGTATTTCGCAAGTGGGAGGGTCTTGAGTAACTATATCCAAGAGGGCAGTTTGTGGTAGATTTTATCATTATTCCCAATTCCTCACGCATCCTGTAGTGGTTTCCTAGAGTTGCCATAACAAATTACCACAAACTTGGGTGGCTTTAAACAACAGAGACATTGTTTCATGGTTCTGGAGGCCAGAAATCTGAAATCAACGTGTCAGCAAGGTTAGTTTCTTCTCTGAGGCAGAATTTGTCCCATGACTCTCTCCTAGCTTATAGTGGTTGCCAACAATCCTTGGCATTTCTGCCTCTACTGTCACATGGCGTTCTCCCTGTGTGTCTCCATCCCCTTGTCTCTTCTTATAAGGACACTGGTGACATTGGATTAGAGGTGCACTCTGATTCCTTATGACTTCATCTTAACTAATTACTTCTGCAAAGACCCCATTTCCAAATAAGGTCCCTTTCTGAGGTTCTGGGCAGACATGCATTTTTTTGGGGGAACACGATTCAGTCTACTACACGTCCCTATATTCACACCCTTTGCCCTGTGACTCTGCAGCTTCTCTCTCCAGGATGGAGAGAGTATATCTGTGCCATTCATGGGGCTTGTCCATGTGTCTCACGTGGCCAAGAGACGTGGGTGAAACAAACTGTGGGCCAGTTTGGAGCCCAGGTCTTAGAGGCATCGTGCATTCATGCTTACCCTTCTAGAAGCCTCTGATCTCCTCCATGAGATCTCCCCCTCAGAGCTGCTGTCCCTGCACCTTGGCCCACATATGAGCTGCCCCAGCTGCCCCGCAGACCTGCCCTGTCAGGAGAGCTGCTTTGGCCAGGCTGAAGAGCTGTGAGCCGGGGGATAACCCTTGTTGTCTTTCTCTACTAGGTTCTAGGGTGCTTTGTGAGGCAGTGTTCTTGGGACAAGAGTTAATCAATATGGTGGGAAAGGGGCAGCTTTTTCCAAGCCCTGCTCTGGCTACCATGCTGAAATGCGAGCCCAGTGTTGCCAGAGTATATTATTTTATCAAAAGGAGACAAGAATCTAGATTTCAAATCCATAATCTCCTAATTTTTATATGTGTGTATCTGATTCAATTAAAAATATCACTGTGTTTTCCCAACCAGACACACCTGGGGTTAGGATTCTGCCTGTAAGCTTCCAGCTTATGGCCTGGGCAGACTGGCCTGGCCAGGGGGATCCCTTTGCTCAGCTGCTTCCTGTCAGAGGAAGCATCCTGGGCAGATCCTGACTCGAGGAGGAGAGGCTCCTTCTATGTGACACAGAACCCAAGTGGGCCCAGCAGCAACCGAGGATTCCCATCAGGAGGAGGTACAGAGCCCATCTCTGTGGATGGTCATGCATAGGATGATAAGACCATTTAGGGGATCTGTCATCTTGGTGCCTTTCTGCCCCTTACAAGGGCATCTCAGTTGATGCTGTTAAGAAATATTTGGCAAGAAGATGCCCATGGTATTTCTTTTACAAAAATGGTGGAGTTTCAGGGATTGCTCTAAAAAACCAAACCAAACCAAATAAAGCCAAAACAATGACTGGAGAAGGGGGGAAATCAAACACCACCAAGGTGAAATTGACTTTACTGGATGAACATCTCACTTTAAATTTAAATGGAGTCCAAGTTCATTTTCTCTCCCAGACTTCTAGAAGGTGGCATTCAAAATGTTTACACTTGTTTCATCTGCCTTTTTGCTTAACCCTGGTCCCCCACCTCCTTCCCTTCACTTCACACTTATCGTTTCGTTGCACACATATGCTCCACTTTATATTTACATATATCGAATTTTTATATATGTCTTGTGAAATATGCCAGACGAAGAATGAAACGGTCCTGAAACAGCTGGAAAATTATGCAACAGCGAGGAGATTGGGCACATTCTCATTCTGTACTGAAAAGTTGCACAACAGACCAAGTTTGTTATAAGTGAAGCTGGGAGGTTTTTATTTTTTCTCCAGGGTGACAGCTTGCATGGTGGAGTAGGCTTTCTGCAGAAGGCATTTCCTCAGGAGCCTCAAACTCCCCTCGAAGGGAGAGGCGAGGCTGGAGCTGCACTGGGAGCACAGAGGCTGCAGCCCAGGGGAGGCTGTCGAAGGGCTGGAGGCAACTCCAGTGGTCTGGTGAGGTCAAGGCCAAAGGTCCAGTGAGACTGAAGTCCAAGGTCCAGCAAGACTGAGGCCCAGTTTCTAGTGAGAGGAGGTCTGACTTTTTGGAGGCATCCATGTCCCTGCTGCCTTGTGTTGGGAAATCCTGGGGACAGAGAGCCTCTGATGGATCTGGAGCCAAGTGGTCCCTCACTGCCTGCTGCTCCCAAAGCTCGGCTGCCCAGCACCACCCTGGTTCTGCAATTCTCAGGTCTCTCCCATGCCCTAGGAAGATTCAGGAGAGTAGGGCCTTGGGCCCTCAGACCAGGGCTGGGTCATCCCTGGAGCCATCAAGCCCTGCAACACTGCTCGGCTGTGTACCTCATCTGTGTCTCACAGGTTAGAGCCAGTGAATCCTGCAACTGAGTTCAAAATCTCTCATTGCCGACATCCAGTGGTGGGGGGAAGGCTTTACTATGTATACATTAAAAAGATCCTAGAGTCTCAGTCAACCTCAGGTATAACAGGGTGGCCAATAATGTAATTTGGCTGCTCAACAATTTAAGATAACATTATGGTCAGCAGTGACCTTCTGTCTGGGCTCAGTCTGACAGCCTGTGTGGAGTAGGGAGCCTGGCACGTGCTGGAGGAGGGACCCCCCCATCAGAGGGTCTGTGGTGCAGGTCAGGAGGAGGACAGACACCACAGCACAGCCCCATGGGGAAGGGAAGAGCCTCTGTGAAGCTGGAGCCCAGCCCTTGGCACAGGGTTTGAATTTACCCAGAGACATGGGCAGGGCTATTGGGCTCTCCCCAGTAATGATGGGGAAAATCAGGGGTTCTGTGCTCTGAGGGGGACTGAGAACAGAAAGCCTCTTGGGGGCTTTGGCTGCCCCGGCAAGCAGGCCAGTGGCTCCTGGGTGAGCTGGCAGGTCCTGTTCACGGCCTTCGTGGCCAGGGCAGGCCAGGACATGGCAGAGCCCGTAGGCTGGCCAAGGCTGGGTACCTGCTGCTGTGTGGACCCTGCGGGGGGTTGCTAAGGAGTCTGGGGCTCAGCTGAGAACTTGGGCTGCCGCGGCCACTCAGAATGGAGATGGGAATTGCCGTGGGGGAGCAGTGCTGCTGGACTCATTCAGTTTCCTCTTTCTCATTTTCAGAAATGCAATTAGGGAGGCCAAGGCCCTGCATGGGCTCTGGAGCAAGTGTCTGTGTGTCTGGGTCTGTGCGTGTTTGTGGGCTGGGGTCAGCGTGCGTCTGTGTGCTTGTTTGTGCACATGTATCACTGCATGTATGTGGCACTGTGTGTGTGTGAGAGTATGTGTGTGTGCGTGCACACGTGTTCATAGGTGCAAATGAACACTCTTGCCTCCCATCTCTCGGGACAGTCGTCTATCAGGTGCCTCGAACTGGCTTCCTGCTTTCCATTCATATGAACTTGTTGTCAAGTCCCCAGACCTTGAAGTGACGGTTCTCCTGTGGTGCTCCCCAAACCCTGCACCCCCAGGTCCCCTCCACCTCTGCTCCCAGTATCCCACAGTAGCAGCCTGTGCTTTCAGACTCATCTTTGGAGGGCCCTGTATTCTCAGCCAGGGGGAACAATCTCGGTGGGCAGCAGGGGGCCAATGGTGCCAGGTGGGGACCATGAAAAAGAGTGTCTTGCAAAGTTCCAGCAACCTGAGGCCCTCGTGGAGGTCCTGAGTGAGCATAGCAGAGAAACCTGGGATGGGGGAGGGGATGCAAAGGCAATTTGCGCTGGAGAGCTGCCCGCATAGGCTGCAGGTGCCTCAAAGGCCATGCAGGGGCTGGTTGAGCACAGAAGCCCTTGTTCTAGCCTCCCCATCTGAAGAAACCAGAGGTGGGCCCTGCAGTGCAGGGTGGTGGCCCTGATACCCCCTTGGTGAAGCCAGCTGGGTGGAGACCATGACGTCAGGAAAGCATCTAAAGGCTGTGCTGCCCCTCAGATCCGGCTCAAGCCTGCCTGTGGCCTGGTAAGTCCTAGTGTGGCCAGATGTGCTTTTTTTTTTTTTCTCCAAGAGAAGCGAGAGGTGCATATTTTAATGAGATATCTTTTGATTTTTAAAAAAATCTTAGCAAATAGTTTGAGTTAACAAACAAAACCCTGTGGGCTGCTAGTTGGCAGCCCCTTATGCATCAGTTATGATACTTGACTTTATAAGCACTAGCTAATGACTCCACTGCTTTAGGCAAAAAGCAGGGGCTGATAGGAAGGAGGCCCTGAAGGCCTCAGAGGAGCACTCAGAGAAGCTCACCTTGTGGGTGATGAGTTCTCTGGCTCTGGAGTGAGTCCTGAGGTCTGGTCTGGCTCTGTCCCTGGGGGCTATCATCTCTAAGGCTCAGCTTCTTCATCTGAAAGTGGGAATGTTGCATTTCCACCTGGTGGGATGTAGTAAGGATCAAGGGAGATAGTTTATTTAAGAGCTCTGCTAATTCACCAACAGAGCTGCGGGCTTGCAGGAAATACTGTGATTGACAAAACACAGCCTGGCACATAGAGATGCTTCCCAAGGGCACACTGCCCCCAGTGTCTTCACTGGGAAGAGGAAACTGTGGGGCCCATGTTGGCCAGTCATATTTGACCAGGGCACACAGGGATGGTCACGGGACATGGATGTGTGAGATCCTTGTCCTGAAAAGGGGGCCAGGAAGCCCCAGGACTCACCATTGTCCTAGTGAGTGCTCCCAGCTCCCAGAGCATTTTGAGATGGACACAATCTTGCTTCATTCTCCTACTTAAATCTCCCACTTAGAACAAAATGCAACCCGCAGGCCAAGGCCCTGCCTCATCTATGATCCCCTGGTTGCCTCTCTCTCTTCATCTCTTCCTTCTTTCATTACCTTCTGCCTTCACCACTCTTCTTTCCCTGGAGCAGTAAAAGCTCTTTCCTGCCTTAGGGCCTTTACACGTGCTGGTCTCTCTGCTTGAGATGTTCATTGCTTAGACTGCCCTTTCCTGGTAACTTCTCTCTGATCAGCTTTCAGCTTTCCTCCATCTTCCTCTCCCTTGTCCCATGCATTCTATATCATGAACCTCGTTTTATTTTCTTCATAGCATCTGTCTTTCAAATTTATCTTATTTTTTAAAATTCACTCTGCAAATATTTACTGAGCGCCCACTATGTGCCAGGCTGTTTTTTGTCAATCACAGTATTTCGTGCAATTCTTCAGCAAGGTTCCTTATTAGGCCATGGCATCCCAGTCACCCATGTCCTGCAGTACAGCCAAGGTTTAGTTCTAAAGTCAGTGATGATATGAAAAAAGCACATGGTCAACATACTTTGGAAAATTTCCAATCCACACAGCTTTGCATCTATAGGCCAACGCTGAACTACGCACAGCTGGGTACAGGGAGTGATGGAGAGCAAAACTAGCTAAAGTATGGAGGGCTTCATATTGTGTTAAATCATTTAATTCTCCAAGCCACTCTGTGAAGTAGGTGATATTACTCTGCTCATTATACAGTTTAAGAAACTGAGGCATGGGGAGGATAAGTAAGTTTCTCAAGGTCACGTGATTGGAAAGTGACTGACAGAGCCCGAGCAACCTGTCGCAGGGCTGCTATGAGGAGTTTAAATCAAATATCCTGGAGAGCCATCATGAAATTCCCCTCCCAGCAGCCCTCAGGGAGCAAGGCCTCCACTGTCCAGGATGGCAACACTGACAGGGTATGGGAGGGAACACTCTCATTAGGAGATCTGCCTTGTTATTTTAAAGTAATACCTATGTTTTCGGCTGCCAGTGTGCATTGAGGGCTCTCACGTTCATCCTGCATTGAAAATGAGGACGTGCCAGGCCCCAAGCTCTTCCTGACCCCGGGAGGAAGGCGTGTGGTTCCTGCCCTGCAGATGAGGAAATGGGCAGTGGAGAGACTGGGCACCATGTGAGATCACAGTGTGCAAGGGGCTGGAGATGCCCCATCTGACTTTTGGGAGAGAAAGTCACTAGACTCAACAGCTCAATTTCAGGCCTGATCCTAAGGGTGTTGCCACTGTGCCAGAGACAGGTGGCCAGGTCTGGGCTAGAGGGAGTGGCAGGGAAGAGAGGCGGATTCCTTTTCCTAATGAGAGGGTAGATGGAGCGATGACTGCTTTGTTGTGGGCATAAGGGAAAGGAGGGGCCTCAGATGCCCCTGGGGCCCAGGAGGGAGAAGAGGTGCCAGATGTGAGCCCAGGAGTCTGCGGGTGGGGTGGAGATGGGGGCTGTGAGGAACTGGGTCTCTGAGACACCTTGATGGAGATGCCTAGGGGTTACTGTATTTACAGGTGGATGGACCTGGCTGGGGTGGTCTGTGAATAGACTCTTGAACCCATGGGAAAGGGTAAGATTGCCCAGGATGGGTGGGGCTGGGACATAGATGAAGAGGAGTCATGTGTATGAAGAGAGAGAGGCATCCATTGGGACTGGCCCTGAGGAATGGCCAGAGGCTTTGGGGACAGTGTGAAGGTTAAAGCCCTTTCCTGAGGGGCAGCCTGGAGCCAGATTTGTAGAGAGCATGCAAGGGATGATTTATTTTACCCAAAACAAAAAAAAAAACTTTAAAACATTGCAGAAAAGATACAGGTATATCTCTCTTATTTATTTATTTATTTATTTTTTGAATGATCAAAAGATGGGGACACTAATTTGCAGGACTCCACTTTAAATATCCTGCAGACTTTGTGTCGGGTCTCAGCATTTCTTCAGAGGAGGAACCATCTGAAACTGGGGGGGAGATAGTCAAGAAGCACCCTCCTGTTAGCGATGGGGACTTTGCTGAGGGAGAGGCCTCCTAGCACCCCCCCGGAGGGGCAGAGGGTCCCCAGGGACTCTCCAACAGCAGCAGTGATGGCCAAAGGCCCTCAACCCTGCATCCAGAATTTCTTCCCACTGGGTCTTGGCCTTTGGATTCCATGGTTAGTGCTACTGCCAGCCCCAGCCAGAAGCTTTGGCCTCTTTAAGGCCCACATCCTAGATGCCGTGAACCCTGCAGGGTTAGGCAGAACTGCAGTGGAAGAAATTTGACAAAAAGGGAAGGCAATCGAAAGAGAATAAAGCTCTGGAGGCCAGGGATCCTGGGGTTTCGCAAGGCATTGGCCAGGGCCACCGGTTGACATTCCCCAGATTGTTAAGTGAGGAAATGTCCAGTTAAACTTACAAAGGATTTGAACACAAAATGCCACAATGTAATAGGACTGTGTCCTTCACAAGTTACATACAGGATTTATATGTAAAGAAATTAATTCTCCAGGCTCTGTTGATGATGTCATCTGGGAATGAGATAAACAAAATGTCCAGTGAAGAACATATTCTTTCAACAGACGGGGTAAGCCAGGGACTGTGCCATGCTCTCATTTGGACATAAGGGCAAGCAAAGTGCTGGGGGGCATTGGGGCTGACCCTTAACGTGTTTCTGCCCCAGATTGTTACACCCCTGCCCCTTGTCAGCAGCTGGTTCAGCAATGGGCATGTGAGCCAGTCTTGGCCCACAGATCAGAGGGGAGTCAGCTGGTCTAACTGGGAGAGGCGGGGACACCGGCATGTGGTTTGGTCATCCTGCTACCTGGTTGAGCTCCGGAGCTGTCATACCCGCAGACCTCCCGCATTTCCTTATGGTTTAAGCAGGCTGGGTTACTTGCATCCAGGGGCATCTTAAGGGACCCAGAGGCCTTTCTCAAATGGGAAGCCTGGACCAAATGTCCCTCCTGACCTCTGTGAGAGGCCAGACACAGCTAGACCCTGATCCAAGTAGACTCAGCACCTCACTACCTGCCACATCCAGACATCTCCTTGAAATATCTTGGGACTTGCTGCCTCTCTGCCATGTTGAGCACATGTTGACAGTCATAGATGGGCACTGAGCTTTATCTTTCCCCAGGTCGTTACTGCTTAGTTTGAGCCTGAGCCTCCAGCTTGTGTCTCCATGTGGAAGTGTTGAATGAGCCAGGATCCCCAAGCCTCCAAACCTCAAGCACCTTGCTTTTTACTTCCAGGCAGAACCGACTGCAATGGGGGTGGGACACCTCTGTGTGAAACATGGCAATGAAAACAATTGTTGCCTGGACATCACCTACATTTCCTCTTTTGCCTGACACAGATCCCTGTCCGGGGATGCTCAAGAAACTGCGAGAACCACACCCCCAAAGGCCACCTGGCCACCATATTCTGTTTAATTAGCATTATTGCTTACCAAGGCCGCTCCTGGCCAGAACTCTGCCTGTGCATCTGACGGGGCCACTGCACCCGCTGTTTGCCAACAGCAGAGGGGGACAGAACTGCTGTCTTCAGAGGCCCTTTGACAAGGTCACCAAGTCCTCACGGCTTGTTATGCTCAGCATACGGGTTCCCAGAGGACTAGAAAAGTCTAGATCCCTTCCCACAACCCCCGGGAGCTTGCTTGTCGGGAGAGAGGACAACGAACCCTCACTACTTCCATCTGCTTGTAGCCTGCAGTGCGGGCAGGTCCTGCCAAGGATGGTGACCTCGTCAAAGGGCAGAAGCACTTCTAGTTTCCGTGTGGCCGCCAGGGGACAGGAATGGCTCTGATGAAGTCTGTGCTGGTACATGTGGCCCATAAGTCAGAAATGGGCTGAGAGCCCTGCTTCTTTTCAGAATAACGCAGGGCACTGCTCCCACCAGAGAGCTTGGGCAGGCACAGGGCAAGAAACGTTTCTTAACGTTCCTGCTCGGAGGCATGTGTGGTGATTTATGACACCCAAGATGACCAGGAAATGTGCCCATCTCTTTCTGCTCCTCACGTTGTTGGGAAGATTTTAAAGGGACTGGAGGGCTCAAGCTCACCCTGAGTTGTTCTCATCCCTTCCCCACAACATGGGGCTGTTCTAGATCAGCGTTGCAACTCATCCTTCAGGGATCAGACTGGTAACAACCATGAACAAAAGGCAGGTATAGGACAATAGGGAGTGGTAGGGACTGTCAAGTAGGAGAGTGAAAGCCAGACCTAAGGACATTCAAGTTCAATTAAAATCAAACACACATGACATGCACTTAATAAGTGTTCCAGCTGAGTTTGTTCTGTGGTCCTTGGGTTGTCTTTGGGATCTAGACTGAATAAGTAGACTTGAACAAAGAACCACTGGGGATTTCTGTGTTCCACTTTCACCTGAAGTAGAAGAAGGGGGAACAGAGAGGCAAGCACCAGTGGGTGGGATAGCATTTTCCAGAAGAGGAATAAGAGAGATCTGAACCATGGAGGTTTGAAGAAGTAGGGGTGACTCTTTTTTTTTTTTTTTGAGCTGAGGACAAGTGATCAGGAAGCTGGGATGAGTGAGTCCACAAGGGCCCCCTACATGGAGGATTCAACCATAAACTGTGATGCATGTGTGCTTGGTCCTTCCACTCAGCCTAGAGGGGTGTCATTGTAGGGACTAAAGATGGGATGGTTAAGGGCCGTGGTCTGCCTTCCACTCATGAGGGGTCTCTGTCTGGGTGGAGCCCCAAGAAGCTGGGGGTAATTTGGGAAGGAGCAGTTGCCAGGAGTGACTCAGGAGTGTCAGAGAGACAAACCTTCTTTCCAAAAAGATATTCTAGAGCTGGTTTTCCAAAGTGTGCAACATAATTTTGTTACATGGACCCATCAGAAAATATCATCGACTTGCGAAGTGAGAGAGTCGGTCATTTTCAATTCTCCTTTTGTCCTTCTGATTGCATCAAAGGAAAGGGCTTTGCTTCTTCTAGTCTGTCTCACCACTTTTCCAACACTTGTTAATCAGCTTCAGCCTCCGTGCCTTTTGCAGGCAATAGTATTTACAATTTGATAACAGCTTTTTGTTTCATGTATTTATTTTTGGCAGTTATCTTTGATTTATGGCAAGATGTTGGCTTTCCCATTTACGGTAGTGATTTAAAGTATCTTTAAAAACTTAAGTACAGTATAAAGAAATAATGGTGGTGGTAGGAGGATTATGGTAGTCACCATAAACCTGGCAGGGAAGCAAATGAGGTAGTAGAACATCACCCTCATCAAATAGGTGAGGCTGCTGCTTCATCTTTTGAGGCGGATGAAAGCACGACAGCCACAGGGGGAATGAGTGGAAGTGTCGTGGATTCCAAGACAGCACCTAGCTGGACCCAGCTCTGGGCTGCCTGGCTTCCTCAGCCTTCAGGGTTCGACCCATGCCACTTCTTATGGGAAGTCCTCCAGGATACCTGGCTCTGGAGTCATCTCTCTTCCCATACACTGATCACCATCCACTTTCTCTGGAACCATCAGAGGTTACAAAAGTGGATGCCTGCTGGGGGTAAGGGAAGGGAACCTACAGCAACCTGCAGGGCATTTGCCCCACTTAATGGCTGATAAGCAGAAATGCAGGCCCAGTGTGGTCACACTTTCCAATTTCTCAAAAGAAGTCAGAAGTCTAAATTCTTAGGTGAAATGTTACCATTTTTAACACTGACAACAGATGTTTACCATGCCTGGGGGCTGGATCCTGTTTGGGCACCCTCAGGTGTCACAGAGGAAAGCTTCCAGGTGAAGATGGCCATCAAGCTTCAGTGCCCTCTGAAAATGATGGGTCCTGAAAATGATGGAACTGAGAATATGAAATCACAGCTAGAGCAAGTTGTGTAAGTCATGTGTTTTACCCATAAGACTGGGCCCTTCTTGTGGGCAGGGAGGGACCTGAGTCATCAGGCCCTGCCTGACCAAGGCCAGCCCCAAAGCACTGGCCACACAGGCCTGGGGCAGGGTGAATGAGAAAATCCAAAAGGACAGGTGTCCACCCTCCAGGGAAGTGAGGCAGAAGTCTGGGGTCACATAGCAGAGGTGTTCCCACAGACACATGCTTGGGAGTGGGTTCCCAAGGGGAGGGAAGGTCATTGTGCTGGAGGACAGCAGACTTGGTAGGACAGGCAATGAGGATTGTGCTGGAGAGGAGTCCAGCTGGGAATGGGCTTTGACAGCAAACTGGCTCCAGGATGGAGAGGGATGCCTTGGATGCTGAGTTGGGAAAGGTGGGCAGTGTAGAGAGGCTATTTCAGGCAGAACCTGGGGGTGTGCAAAGACCAGGCATCTAGACTCCCATGTGGGATTCAGGACAGGTGAGGGAGGCAACCTGACTGAGCTCTAGCAGGTGGAGCCCAGGTCTAGGTGGAGGAGACTGTGCTCAGAGGCTGCAATGGAGGGTTGGGGAGGCAGATGGAGGGGGAGAGGGACTTCAGGCAAAGAGGAGCTGGAGACTGAGGGAAACTTGCCTCTCTCTCTAAGGGTAAAAGTTGATCTTTGGGGTGGCTCTTGTGGTGCATGCACCCTCCTGGTAAAACTGTTTTTCAGCCTCTGGGGTCTCTAACTGGTCAAAAAGCCTGGCTCAGCCCCATGGACCAGTAATCAGGCCTCCCCACCCCTTCCCAGCTCTGCTCCCTATCCTGCCCCAGGGCGCACAGAGAGGGAGAGGCGGCCCCTCGCGCCCCAGGGCTGACGGTTGAGACCCGGGTGCTCCGAGGACTCTTTGGGTGGGGATGCTCGGGCGGGCTTTAGCTCCTCCGAGGTTTCGCGCCACGAGTGCGCGGGGCGCCGCAGAGGGTGGCCAGCAGCGGGGCTCTCCCGACCCGGCCCGCGGCGCTTTTACGCCGCCGCCTCGGGGTGTCTCTGCTTCGTTACGAGCCGGGAACCGCGGCGGCGACGGCGCGAGGAGGGGAGCGGGCGGTGGCGGCGGCGGTGGCGGCGGTGGCGGTGGCGGCGGCGGCAGCGGCGGCCGCGCCAAGAAGCGCCGGGTCACCGCAGGCTGAGGCGCCCGCCGTCCCCGCCCTCCCCCTCTCTCGCCTTCTCCCTCCCTCCCGCCTCCCTCTCTCTCTCGCTCCTTCCCTCTCCCCGCCTCCCTCCGCTCTCCCCCGCCCTCTTCTCCGCGCCTTGCCTCCTCCGCCCCGCGCCCTGCGGTGCTGCAGCTGCGGGCGGCTCCAGCTGCCCCCAGATGTGGGCTGGGCGGCGCGCGGGGAACTTTCGCGCCGGCTGCGAGTGCGGGGCCCCGGCTGCGGTCCGGCTGCCATGGATCCGCCGGCGGGAGCCGCTCGCCGCCTGCTCTGCCCCGCGCTGCTGCTGCTGCTACTGCTGCCGCTCCTGCTACCGCCGCTGCCCGCGGACGCCCGGCTCGCCGCCGCCGCCGACCCCCCAGGTAGGTGCGGCGCGGCCCTCACGCCTCGCGACCCCAGTCGGCCGGGCTCCTCCCCGCCCTGCGTGCCCCACCGCCCCCTCCCCAGGCGTCGTCCAGCCTGACTTGGGCAAACTCCGCGCGCCCCGCCCGGGGCCAAGTTGGCCAACTTCGGGGCCGGGTTGGTCGCGCAGGGGGCGCCCTGCGGCGCACCTGGGCGTCTCGGGCTGCGGGGAGCCTCGGAGCGCTCGCTGCTCCCGGGACGCGGAGCGTGGAGACGGAGGGCCGGGAAAGCCCCGCGGCGGAGAGCGCAGCGCCAGCCCCAGCGTGTCCGGGGGAGCCAGGGAGAGGCTGCGCCCCGGCTCGCGTCCGGGAACGCTCGGGAGGAGTCGGGTGAGGAGCGCGCCGCCTTGGGCCCTGAGGATTGGTTGGGGCGACCCGGAGGGGATCCTCGAAGATCTGAGGGACCCTCCTTCACCCTCCCTGCCCTCGGGCACGCGGGGAGGGGGGCCGGCAGCGGGCTAACCCGGAGCTGTACACGGAGGACAGGCCACTAGTGCCCGGGGGAGCCGAGTCCTCGCCGCTCCGGAGGCGAGCGGTGAGGGCAGTCGGGCGGCGGGGACTGCTGAAGGGGTAGAGGCATACGGGTAGGGGGCCAGCCGGGAATGGCTTCGGAGCAGCCCCACGTACTGCCGAGGACGGTAGGTTCAAGGGGCGGAGGATGCTCTGACCGGGCCGTCCCTTGGGGAACTGCGAGGAGCCGCGGAGCCCCAACCCGGAACGGGGCAGGGTGCAGAGCTCTTGGCTGGGCGGGTTCTAGAGGGGGTCGGCCCGGGGTTGGCGGGGGTCGGGAGTGGCGGCCCTGTTAATGCCCCTTCCCGGTTGGAAGAAGGCTAGTTTCTGGGGGTTGCCTAGCGGAATGCCCTTCCCTTCGCAGTGGGGGAGGGGTTTGTGAGGATGCTGGACTCGGTGGCGGGGCCCTGGGGTTCCCAGGTCTCGACTGGTCTAACGTCCCTTCCCATTGCAGGCTGGCCCCAGGGGCACGGAGCGGAGCGCATCCTGGCGGTGCCGGTGCGCACTGACGCTCAGGGCCTCTTGGTGTCCCACGTGGTGTCGGCGGCGACGGCGCAGGCTGGGGTACGGGCCCGCAGGGCCGCCCCTGTCCAGATCCCGGGTTTCTCTGGAGGCAGCGAGGAGGACCCTGGCGGCCGCCTCTTCTACAACGTCACGGTCTTCGGCCGAGACCTGCACCTGCGGCTGCGGCCCAATGCCCGCCTCGTGGCGCCCGGGGCCACGGTGGAGTGGCAGAGCGAGTCGGGCGTCACCCGCGTGGAGCCCCTGCTTGGGACCTGCCTCTACGTCGGAGACGTGGCCGGCCTGGCTGAAGCCTCCTCTGTGGCGCTCAGCAACTGCGACGGGCTGGTGAGTACGCACTTCTCTCCCTTCTTTCTGTCCATTGCCCTCTCCTGGGCTTTGGAAGCTGTTTATCTGGGAGCCCCCTGGGAGGGCAAGGCCTGTACTGAGGACCTTCTCTGCACCCTTGTGCTTAGGGACCACTGGGTACAGACTGAAGGGGTTGGCTGTAAGGCAAGTTGTTTCAATTGGACAGAGAGGGTGATTTATGCAGAGGGAAGGCCACATTTCCAAAGCACTTATCAAGTAGCAAAGTGTGATCTCCCTTATGCCTGCAGGCACAGGTCTTCATCTTGCATCCAGGTGTGTGTATATCTCTGTGAGTGCGTGCGTCTGCACATGTGTTTTGGAATGGGTACTAGTATCTGAGTACCTGTGTACTTGTGTGAACATGTGAATGTGCCATTGTGTCTTGTCCATGTGTGTATCTGTGGGTTTCTGTTCATTTGTGTGTCCGTGTGTGTTGCTGTGCATTGTGGCATGTGTGACATTTGTGTGGGGGCATGTGTGCTGGCAGTTGGTCTTCTCGTTTCTGTGTGTGCAAGTGGTGCCAGCCTAGGGACTAGGCAGTGGTGCTGAAATACCCAGTTATCCCTCTGCCCCCTGGCTGACCGGGAACCACTGATTTTTATGCTGTGGTTTCCTGTTGGACTTCAGCTGGTTATTTGAAAAGTTGGTTTTCTCTCTCTATTTTGAGCCAAGGGGATCATTTGGAAATGCAGGCTCTGGTGCCCATGGGAAGGCCCTGAAGGACAGGAGAGGCTGGGGAGTGGGTCCCTTTTGGGACTGCCTGGGCCCTTAATGTGACTAGAGCCCTGGGAAGTTCTCCTGCTTCTGAGGGCCTAGGGGGACCATGGCCTGGCATAAGGGGTCCTCGGAGGAAGCCTGGATCAATGCTCAGGGAGGAGGCTGACATTGGCGGTGCTCCGTCCGGCCACCCTGAGGCCTGGCACGTGGCAGAAGCCACTGCAGTTTTCTATTTTGGATTGGGTGGGTGGTGGTCAGGCTGGCTGTGCTGGCCAGACATCTGAAGCCGCCCACCATGGGTTCCGCTCTAATTGCTGCTCAGGGGACTCCTACTCTGAGCAAATGGCCTCTCTCCCAGTCCTGCTGGCCCCTAAGCCCCCTGTCCTCCGTCTCGCCCTGCAGGCTGCAGAGCCAGCAATTACACAGAGCCCCACAACCGCTGGCGTTCTTTTTATGGAGACACAGGAAATGTCACTTGTTGCTTCGGAAAATCACTGCCTTTGGCTGGATTTAGTTAGAACCTGGGTGTACTGCAAACAACTATAAATGTCCTTGGAGGAGTTGGGTTAACACGGTGCAGCCCTTTATATCCTTGTTGCCTCTGAGGCTGCCCTGGACCTCATACGTGTGTCTCATTTTACACTGGAGGTGAACTTCCTAAATAAAAGGAAATTAGTGCTGGGGGCTCGGGGGGTGGCCTGGGCTGGGGTGGGGGAGTTGACATGGAGGTAGTCTGTTGCTGGGCCAACTCCTGTGTGCTAAGTAATACTTGATGGAGAGCATTTCAGGGAGGCTTTGTACATGCATCATTCATTCTGTGATTTGTTTGTTCAGCCAGCACCTCCAAGCGCCATTGTCCACTGTGCTGGTCAGAGACGTAGCTGGCCTGGTGCCCACCTGGGGCACACATGCTCAGCTGATGGGCTGGGGCCCACTCTGGTCAGGGCTTGGAAAACGTGCTCCTGGCGGCTATTTGAAGAATGAGTTGCCGGGGGCAAATGCACATAGAGAAGAGCATATGCAGAGAAGTACCAGGTGTGTATCGGCTTGGTCAGAACAGGTGCAGTGAGATGTCACATGTACTGGACACACACTGGCAGAAGTGCAAGACACAGCTGGAGAGAAGACTGGAGTTGGAAGAGGGACTGGCGTCTACCTGAGTGGCCTTGAACGTTGTCAGTGAAAACTGGCCTTGAGATAGTGGGGCAGCATCATTAGTTCTTCTTCTCTTTTTCCTTCTTTCTTTTTCGCATGTGTGTGTCTGTTCTGATCTTATACCACTTAATTCCTTAGCCCGTTAAGTTCCTCTGTTGCATCAGTGATAGGCCCACTTGCTAAGGGCCCGGGGTTTAAACATCATGTTTCTGGTCCACAGAGACCCTGTGGGGGAGGATTCTTCATCCCTGGTTTACAGATGGGCAGCTGAGGTTCTGGGAGGTTGAGTGACTTGCCCAAGGCCACACAGCCTGTGGTGGCAGGAGTCTGGCCTGGTTCTGTCCAGCCCCTTCTGCCATGGTGCTCCCAAGTCTGGGTGGGTAGAAGCACCTGAGGTGTAGTAATAGAAGCTGCAATCCCTAGGCACTCCCTCTCAATAGTCATTACAAGGCTACATGCATCTCATCCTCCCAGCAGCCATGCCACACAGTGCCCCTTCCTCTGCAGCCCTACTGTTCCTTCATAGATAGTGAAACACACTGAAGCAGGTGTGTCAGGCTGCAGTGTGTGCAGATCCCTAAGGATCTTGTTAAAATTCAGATTCTGAGTCTGTATGTCTGGGGTGGGGTTCAAGGTTCTGCATTTTTAATAAGCTACCAGGCTTGTGCTCCTGGGCTTTGGGACTGCCCTTTGAGAAGCAAAGCGCTACACCCCTATTGCTGCAAAGGAGTACTACGGGATTACACCACAAGTTTCTCTGGGCAAATGCGGTTCAGTGGACAACTGGTGTGGGAAACGCTGCACCTTTGCTTTCAGCCTGGGAGATTTAAGGAGGCCCACTGGGTTCTCTGAGAAGTTCTGTAATAAAGAAACCTCTTGAACTCCATGTAATGCAGTACTTCCCATGCAGATGGGACCATCAACACCTTTTTTGCAGAACGTGTGGAACTAGCCTTCCTGGAAGACGTGTGGAGAAACCATGGAGCAGGGTCACAGCAGGCAGCTGTGGTCTTACAGCTTAAGTTTAGATGCTTAGGTGGGACAAGCCTCTCCCAAGAGCCATAGGCCCTTTCAGGCCTATCGTCCTGCTCCTGGCCTGGGACACACATTTGCTCATATACTTGCTTGGTCCCGAATTTGTTTCTCTGCCTTAAAGGAAGGCAGTAGTAGCTTTGTTTTCTGTGGACCGGAGTCTCCTAATCTATTCAGCACGAGGGGATTCTTAGGGTCAGCATCCTTTCAGTCACAAGCGAAGGAAAACTCAAGTCAAATTAGTTTAAACAGAAATGGGCAGTTAGCAACTCACATAATGGTCAGTCTTTAGGCATGGCTGGATCCAGGTGCTCCTGTCATTAGGACTCTTGCTGTCTCTTGCCTCTGCCTTCTTATGTGTTGGCTTTGTTCTCAGGTGGAGTCCTTCTGTGGTAAGTCAAGGGGCCCCACCGGGGCTGGCTGACATCTTTTTCTGATAATTCCAGCTGAGTCCTGGGTAGCACTCTCTTCAGGCTGGGGCCAGATGCTCCCATGAGAATCAGGACATGAGGTTTGCAGAACCCCATGGATGGAGAGTGCAAGGGGTTCTGCTCCCTATAATGATATGAGGTTGGAACCTGGGTGTGCCAAGGTGAAAATTCTACTAGAGTCAGGTAGACGTACAGATTCAGGAAATGCCACATGCTTCATAAGACATACCATATACTTTATTTCCAGAGAGGTTGGTAGGTGTAGTTTCCAGGTTCTTTTACGGTCACTAGACAGGTATTGTTCATCATATTCACAGGGAAAGGTTAACATTTGCCTTTTCACAATGGGTGAGAAAGTAATGCTTAACAAAGGATTCTTGTATATCTCATTGCTATGGAAGAGTTTTCTAGTACCTCTCAGGCCACGTGATAGGTGTACTAATTTCACATCATTCTTACATGCTCATTAAAAACCCAATGAGAAGCCTGTTGACATAAAAAGCAATAACACAATGTCACAGTTCACTGTGCCCTTATTATGTGCCAGGCTTTCTTCTGAGCACCTTATGCTGTATTACCTTGATTAATCCTCACAACACCCTATGGTGTATGCTGATATTATCCCCATTTTACAGATGAATAAACCGAGATAGCTTACTTCAAGTTTTGCAGTCTGTATGTAAACGCATGTCTGTTTGGTTCCAAGCCCAGCTCACTACATGTTATTGCATTTTTTGCACACCAACAAAAAGAATAAAAATGAAGAAATGCATTTCTTTAAAACATTTCTAGTCAACTCCTGGAGACCTTCTCAGTCAGCGGCATTGACTGTTGTCAGTGTCATTGAGTGGGAGCTGAGAGCGGGTCTGGTGGCCAAGTGGCTTGGTGACTTGGCGCTGACTTGCTCTGGGCTGCAGCTCCTTTCAGGTGGCCTGAGTCCTCATGGCTAGGTGATGGCAGTGGGGACTCCAGTAGGATGGAAGCACCCAGCCATACCTCTGTCTCCTTCATGCAGTGCAGCTCAGGGGACCTCTCTGGCCTGATGCTTCTGGTTGGCAAGGCCATTGGTGGAAGAGTCCATGGGCTGGGCAGTGACTCTGTGAGGCATGCTCAAGGGTTGCTGCCTTGTGGGCTGGCGCTCCCCTGCTGGGCTGCCATCCTGGCCAGGCACCTGCTCTGTATAGTCTTGATGGGCATTAAAATTCACTAAGGGCCACAGAGAGAAGTCATTTCCTGGACTAAGGGACTGAATTAATTGAGTTTCATTTCTCCTAAAAAGTCTGCTATCTTTTAGGCCACGCACTGGGCTCCAGCTGGTTCAGGTGCTGGAATGTGGAGGGCAGGTGCAGCAGGCTTGAGCTGCAGGGCTGGGGATGAGAGGTATGTGGGACTTGCAACTGCCCTTTGTAGGGTCTTCCTACCTTTCACCTTGCCTTGGCACTGCCTGGAGGGCAATGAGAAGGTCTCAGGAACACCAAAGAGGGGCTGCGGGAATGTCCGGGTTCCCTGGGTGTTGGGGCTGCTCAGGTCAGAGGAGCAGAGGTACCTGCTTGGCCCCTGTTCTTGGCAATCTACACAGCTGCCCAGGGTGGTCTCAGCCTCCTCCATGGCTTATTATTCTCCTTGCTGTTTAAGACTCATTCAGTTTAAGTGGCAGAAAACCAACTTGGATGAAACAAACAAGGGATGTCACGGGCCCAGTTATCCTTGGGGTCCTAAGGAGTTCCAGCTTCAGGCGTGGCTGGATCTAGCAGATTCAAGGCTGCTTTTAGAACATGCTTTCCGCCTTTCAGCTCTGTCAGTGTCTGTGTTCATCTCAGGATGGCTCTCCCCATGTGGGGTCCACCAGCAGCTCCTGGCCTAACTTGTCTTCCACGGTAGCAATGTCTTGGAAATGGAGAGCACTCCTTTTTGGATGGTTCTTGCTAGAGTCCTGGAGAGGGTTCTGTTGGGTCCTACTTAGGTTATAGGCCCACCTTTAAATCAATCACTATGATGTGGGCCTGGCCAGTCTCTTGCCCCTCTTTGGGGTTGAGAGTGAGGGTCAGATCCCCAAACTCTGGAATGGATTGGGGTTTTATCATAAAAGCAAGAGGAAGGACCAGTGTGCTGGGCTGCCACTCTCCACCCAGACTTCAAGCCCTGCATCTGGCCCGAATCTCTTTCTGTGCTCCAGACTTGCCTGCCCAGCTGCCTTGGGGGCTCTTTCCCTGAGCGACCCCATGCTTCTGAAATGGAACACAGGTCTCTCTACTCTCTTCCAGACCTCACCCTTCACTTGGGCAGGAATCCCAGGATCGCCCTTCCCCTCCCACTCCATGACTGCCACATCCAGCCAGTCATCGTCCTAGACATCTCCGGACATCGTCCCAGTTCCCATCTTTCCACCACACTTAACTCCAAGCCCCGACTTCTGCCCGTGTGATCCTTAGCCACTCCAAATTGGAGCAACTCTTTCCCACCACAGCTGCCAGACTGATTTTTGTAAACCACACATTCAATCATGTCACTCCTTTGCTTAAGACCTTTCTTAAGTGGTGGTCTTAAGTCTTTCTTAAGTGGTGGTCTTAAGTGGTTCTTATTGCCCTTAAAAAAAATCCAAACCCAGAAAAAAAAATTCAAAACCACTGGCCTGACATACAAGGCCTTTCACGACATGACCCAGTAGCCTTCAGCCTCCTCTGTCACTGTGTCCCACCTCATGCCTGTGCTCCAGTCACATCAAGCTTTCAGTTTCTCCACCACTGGACACTCCCATCCTAGGGTCTTTGCACAGGCTGTGCCCTCGCCTGGACCACTCTTATCCCTCCCTCTTTACCTGGCTCACTCTGTAGGTCTCAGCTAAATGGCACTTCATCCAGGAAGCTGTCCTGGACATTCACATGCCACGTTGTACCCCATGCTTCTTCGGTAACTTGTACTATGAGCAACTTGTACCTGGGCCCACAGGGCCCAGCTGCACCTGGGTGGAGCTCAGCTAGGGGCCATGAAATGAGTGTGCCTGGGGAGTGGGGGCTGGAACCCCGTGAAGTTCCTTGCCCCCTAAGACCCTGTGCTCCATGCTCAGGGATGGCCCACCTCTCCTTGTATGCTTTGCTGCAGACCCCAGAATGTCCACACTCAGTGGGGTAGGCCCCCTTGGAGAACAGCCAAAAGCTCTGCTTCCTTTCCCACAGTAAAGCACTTGTGCACACGTGTGGTTTTGCACAGTTTTCTTGCCCCCACTTTGGGGTTCATGAAACGTGAGTTCAAAACCCGTGGTCTAAATGAAACTAAGTAAGGAGGGAAGCCCCTCTGGGCCTGTTTGGAGGAGGGTTAGAGGTGGTGAAGAGACCTTGGACTGGGCTCTGGCAGGTCATCATGCAACTCTGGGCAAATACTCCCACCATGAGCCTCGGTTTGTCCAGTGACAAGTGAGGCTGGATCAATTATTTCTGAGACCCTTCTAGGGCAACTCTGGGTTTCTTAGGGGCCAAATGGGGACCAGTTGAGGGGATCGGGCTGATGGAGAGGTGGGGACCCTGGCTAGTCTATGCCCTGCCTCCCTTGATAGATTGTTGGCCCTCAGGAGCATGGGCTCCTTGCTGCCGGACCTACGAATGTTTCTTCAGAGAAGCTGCATTTCTGAGTCTGTTGATATCACGTGGGCAAATGAATGCAGTGTGAATCCAGTGAGCTCTGAGGTCCCCTGACCGGGCCTCCAGAGGCATATGTGGAAATGTTGAGAGCTATGCTGGCAGCAGGATCATTACATGGGCCTGGGCTCCCTGCAGGCAGGGGCTGTCTTCGAGAACTTGCTGAGAACCCAGCCTTACTTCATCACAGCTACCCCATGCCCTCTTCTGGGGCATCCACAACCTCCTGTCTGGCCTCCTCACCACTTCTCACTGAGTGCCATTTGGCGGGAGGGAAGCGGCTTCCCAGGGACTCTTCCCTGCTGGGACTGGGGAGGGATGTGCACTGACCTGTGGCTGCCATGGTGGAGGCTGGCTTGTCAGGAGTTTGTGCTAGGGATGGCAGAGCAGCAGCCCACTGCCCCTGCCCACCTCATGGTGGCCCCTCAGAATGGTGTAGGCATGTCTGTGGTCTGAAACCCAGACTCAGCAGGCTTCAGCAAGTGTGGCATCTGAAGGCACTTACAGTTGTCCAAATCTTAGAGACAGGGGGTAGAGTGGAGGTTGTCAGGGGCTGAAGGAAGGAGATGGGGCGTTGTTGTTTCGTGGGTACAGAACTTCAGTTTTACAAGAAGGAAAGAGTTCTGGAGATGGATGGTGGTGATCGTTGCACAACATTATGAATATATTTAATACCAGTGAATTGTACACTTAAAAGTGGTTAAGATGGTAAATTTTATGTTATACGCTTTTTATTTTATTTTTAATATTTATTTATTTGGTTGTGCCGGGTTTTAGTTGCGGCTCGTGGGCTCCTTAGTTGTGGCTCACTGGCTCCTTAGTTGTAGTACGTGACTCCTTAGTTGTGACAGGTAGGCTCCTTAGTTGTGGCTTGTTGGCTCCTTAGTTGTGGCATGCAAACTCTTAGTTGCGGCATGCCTGTGGGATCTAGTTCCCTGACCAGGGATTGAACCCGGGCCCCCTTCATTGGAAACACGGAGTCTTATCCACTGCACCGCCAGGGAAGTCCCTGTTGTATGTATTTTACCACACACACACAAAAGGCATCTGAGGACTGGTGGGATTGGGTAGGTAATTCAGGGGTGGAGTGGTGCCCCTGCTCGCCCAGCTCCCTCTCCCCAGTGTGACTCTGTTCCTTGGTGGACCATTGGCTGTAGTTGCACCCACACCCCTCACACTTCCCAGGTATAACCAGGTGCAAAAGGGAAACAGACTACTTTTTGGAGGTTCCTGCCACAGTTCTGACTTCACTCTGAATGGACAGGCTTAGGTCATGGGACCTTTCCATAGCCAATCACTGTGGCCCAGCAATGCATAGTGCAGGAGCATAGTGAAGCCTGACTAGACCCCTCATGAAGGCCAGCATAGTTGGTCACCGATCTCTGAGCCTCAGCCCAAGGAGGCCAGCTCTTTTTGGACCATCTTCTGTCACATTGCCATCCCTGCCCTGACTCCACTGCCTGGTTGTGTGTTTATGGCATTGGTTCCCGAGTGTAAGGATGCTGCTCCTTCAGGTGTTGGCAGGTTTCAGGTTTCCCCTGCCTGATGGCCAGCCTTGACTGCCTATCCCCCCATATCCCCAGCACTTAGTGAGTGAGGAGTGACCCAGCATCAGCTGGGAGGCGGGGGAAAGCTGGGTCTTCACCCAGGCCTGCTGTGAGGACCACAAACGCCACAACCTGCATGAGTAGAGGAGTCATCGAAGGGCTTATCTGCTCTGAGCCACAGGGATGCCGCCCGCCCCCCGCACCATGGCCTGGTGTGTCTACTCAGCATAGAGGATGGCTTTGCTGTGTGGTGGCCTGAGCTGTGGCCTGGGCCTCCTCATTCTGGTCTCTGAGATCTGTAGGGTCAAGTATGCATGGGGCCTCTCTTGGGACCATGGGTCTGTACTGGCAGGCAGATGTGTCCTTGCTTACCCCTACTGCCCTCCTGCACTTGGGCAGGCTGGGGGGTTTTGTGTTGCTGCCAGAACACAGCAGGCTGCTGGTGTATGTGAATGTGTGTGCATGTTCCTATACGTGGGATGTGTGTGTATAGGTATGTGGAAATGTGTGCATGTGTATGCCTATCTGTATGAGTATGATGTGTGTGCGTGTGAGTGTGTGTGGGTATCTGTGCGTGTGCCTGTGTGCATTTAAGTAAGCACGTGTGCGAGTGTGTGTACTCGGGTGTGAGTGTGCATGTGTGGTCATGTATGTTCTTGGCAGGGGTTTCTTGCAGGGGAGGGGACTGAGGTGGGATGGAGATACTTAGGGGACGACTCCAGCCCCCTGAATCTTGGTGCCGCCTTGAGCCCCCCCTCCCCACAGTGGCAGGCATCCTGGAATGGGAGGGCCCAGGTAGGAGCCTCTCACTCTGCTGCGTATGTTTCACATTAAATATCAGCTGTCCATTGGGTCTGCTGTGCTGCCATTAATATGGAGCAGTTATTACGGAGCCTGGAGCCGGCTCCTCAGGCTGATCCGTGAATTTCAGTTACACTGCATGTCTACTCCAGGGCCTGTGGAGAGGGGCACACAGCTTCTGCTCCAAGGCAGAGGAAACCCTAGCGTCCAGGACCAAGACTCAGGCAGGCTCTGCACTGCCCTACCCTGCCCTTTACATTTCAGTGTTCAACATGGTGAGCAGTGGACTTATTGTGGGCTGGAGGCTGCCATGTCACATGGTCAGCTTTTCCCTGAGCAGCTGGGCAGCCTGGATAAGGGCCACAGACACTGCCAAACATCAGTTCCTTGGATTGCCAACCTCGCTGGGCTTTGGAAGGGTGGGTGCACTTAGCCCAGGCTCCGGGTTTGGGAAGTGTTGGCCGTTTCTGTGTTTCATTGCATCTAAGGTGCCATCAATTATAGGGCGCCACAAGAAAGAGGGGACACTTCCAACTAAACCACACCACTGCACCTTAACCGTAGTCCCGTGAGGTGTAGGCACCAGCCACCCCGCCTCTAGTTGCTCTGAGTGGTGGGCTGTTTTTCCTGGCTTGCTCACTTTGCTTACTTAGTGTGTGACTGGCTTCGTCCACTTCTGGGTGTCTTCCTCTCTTTGGCAAAGGAATGAGGTTACAGTCCTTCCTCCAGGGACACTTATCACGGATGCCAAAGCTACACACTCTGTCGTCTCCGTGCCTTTCTGCATACACTGTAATTTTTTACACCACAGTGTGACTTCTTGAAGACATTTTGGGTGGGAAGGGTCTCAACACAAGAAATGTTGACCCTACAAGTAACTCAAGCGAAGTAACGGCAGTACGAAACACCGGGCACCGGGGCAGAGTTGGTGTGTGCCAGGCAATGCCAGCCACCCCATGGCTGCTGCCAGCTGCTGGCAGTGATAAGACCCATTGATTTCATCCTGACTTTAGATGTGGGTGTCTTAGAGTCCCAGACACATAGTTTTATTATTACGATGATGTTACAAGTGATTTCAGGACCTAAGAGCCGGCACGTAATTCCCATGCTGGGGAAGCAGGGCAGCGGCAGAGACTGGGCTGTTCAGACTGGAGGGACAAGCCCTTGCCAGCTCTGTGAGCAGAACATTCAAAGATTTATCTTTGAGGGACTTTCCCGATGGGATGCGGGTTCGATCCCTGGTCGGGGAATTAAGATCCCACATGCCGCGGGGCAACTAAACCCGCGCACCACAAAGAGGATCCTGCGTGCCGCAACAAGGATCCTGCGTGCCGCAATGAGGATCCCACGTGCCGCAACAAGGTTCCCACGTGCCGCAACTAACACACGGCGCAGCCAAACAAGAAAAACGACAACAAAAAAAGATTCATCTTTGAACCTGGATATTTCTCCTTTGAAGACAGGGATTGGAACCACATGGCAAATAAGGTGTATTTATGTTTCACGCAAGGTATGTCTAAGGCTCAGCGGTGGCCAGTTTGATTGACACAGAGCTTCTGGAGGTATGATAGAAACTGGCTCAAGAGCTGTGAGTATGTATTTTTTAAATGAATTATGCCACATACTGTCTCCAGTCAGTTGCAAATGAAACCTCAGGTCTGATATCACAGATAAATTCTTTTTTTCTTTCATCCTCTTCTTGTACCAGTACTGAATTCTATTCATTATAAGAGCTTTAAAGCTCTAATATCTAAAGTACTGGCTACTTGACAGCTGTGCTGTTCACTACTATGGTAGCTACAAGCCACTTGAAGCTGTTGGCTATTTGAGATGTGGCTGGTCTGCACTGAGAGGTGCTCTTGAGTGTAAAATATACTCCAGAATTCAAAGACTTAGTACCCAAAAAAAGAATAAATAAAATATCTAATTGATAAATTTAAAGTATTGATTACAGGTTAAAATAATAATAGGTTGGATGTATTGGGTTAAGTAAAATATATTGCCGAAATTAATTTCACCTTTTTTTTTTTTAACATGGCTACATGTGACATTCTTATTACATTTCTGTTGGATACTGCTGCTTTGAAACATCTGGCTGGATACTCCCCATTTCGCTGTTATTCTTTTGCAAAATTTTCTTGGCTCGTCACATCTGTTTATTTTTTCAATTGAATTTTAGAATTGTTTTGTCACGTTAGAAAAATCCCTTGTGAATTTGATTGACATTAAATTAAACTCAGAAACCAATTAAAGGAGGAATGGACAAAATTTGTAGTATTTACCAGGAACATGGTGTGTTTTTCGATTGATTTAATTCTGCTTTGATGTTGCTTAGTAAAAATATTACACATTTTTTATATGGGTCACCTATTGTTTTAAATCACGGCCATTTCAAGGATTGTTTTCTTTTTGCCATTGTGAATTGAATCTTTTCCATCTATCACTGGTATGCAGGATGGCTACTGATTTTTATATAATTATCTTTTATCAGGATGCTTGATTGAACTCATTCATTTTTTTGTTTTGAACTCATTAATTCTAATACATCTTTGTGAATTCCCTTGGGTTTTCTGTGTATACAGTTGTACTATCTGTAGACTATGGTAATTCTGGAGGCTCATTTTCAATCTGTGCCATCTAGAACCTTTGGAGTAACGTTAAGTAACAGCAGCGGCTTTGCGTATCCCTTTCTGCGCCTGACTCTGATGGGGACACCCCTGGCGTTTCTCTGCTTGCTCGTGGACTAAGATGGATTTCATGCGAAGGCAGTATCCTTTGAATTCTAGTTTTCATCAGCAAAGGAGCTGAAATCTAGATAAAATATGTCTAACCCTCACACTGCCACCAGCCTCCTTAAAGGCTAAAGGCATTGCAGCTCCCAGGGGCTGTGTCTCCTGCTGTCCTGGACCTCAGAGCTGCTGCCAGTTCTCCTCAGTTGCAAGCTTGCTGGCTCAGAATACAAGCCAGCCCCTGTGTACAGCTGTCAGCCACTCACAGGAAGCGTCTGTGGGGTGCGGGGAGCTTTGCCGAGGAAGGTGGAGGAGGCTGCACTGCCCAGCCGTGCAGGTGGTTCCCTGTAGAACAGGGACTGGTTCTTAGAAAGCCCATCTGTGAGGGAATTGTCATTTTGAAGGCAGGTTCCCCTCCTCTCGGTGATGTCTCTCCCATCCTCCAATTTCTCTGGGGCAAGCCTCCTGGCTTCTCCTCTCCTGAGTCTTACAGAAGACTTTGTCCCCCTTTCTGAGTCACTGGTACCTGCCGACCCAGGCCCCCTACGTCCCGCTGTTACCTTTATTCCCACATGCTTCTAGAAGGTCTTTTTCCAAAGACTGTTGCCCCCTAGAGGAAATCTGTGGCCTGTAAAAATAAATTTGTTTTCCATCATGTTATCTGTCTGCCCACAGACAGGCATGGGTTTTGGGCAGCTTTGAACAATGCCTGTGCCTAGGTCTCACCCTGAGACATTCTGACTCATCAGACCTGGGCAGGACCTGGGAGTCAGGAGGTGTGAGGACAGAACCAGGTTCGGGACCCTGCACTTCTTTTGCTGGCCTGTGACCCTCAGTTTCCCTACTTGCGATGCCACCTGCCTCAGAGGGCGTCTGTCTGTGAGGGAGTGACAGGGAATGAGGCTGGCTGGCCTCAGTCCAAAGGAATGTCGTGGGGAGATTGGGGCGAAAGGAGATGATGGCCAAGAGGGACGGCCAGGCCTCCAGGTGGCCTGGGACCAGGGGAGCTGCCTTTGGGGTGGTGGCTCCTGACCCTCTCTGCCCTGGGTCCCTCACCTAGGAATTCAGAGTCTAGCAGAGGGAGGACACCCTGCCTTTCATGGCCATTCCAAAGGCTGGCTCTGCACGCTTCAGGCACGTGGAACTCAGTGGACACTGATGCCACAGATTCTGTCAGCAGGGTAGGCGCAGGGGCGTCCTCCTCCTTGAAGCCCCCCCAACCAGACCGCAGGCCCTATGAGGCTCCCAACCTTATCCCCTCCCTTCTGTTCTCTGCACCCGCCGGCTGGCCATTAGCCACTGGCCTGAGCTCACTAGCTCCAAGCTGGGGTCTGGGCATCCGGGTGTGTGGGTCCGTCACAGCCTGGAGTGGCTTGTCTGAGACCTGCATGCACAGAGCAAGGAGAGGTCCTGGCTCCGGGCTCAGCTCAGCTGACAGAGGGCGGACCTGTGTCTCCTGAGCAGCTACCAAACAGGGAGAGGTGGAGGGTCTGGGGGTAGTGCTGGATCCTGGCTCAAAGGCCCCTGGCATCCCTTCTCTCCCTCTCTCTTCCCCGCCTTACCCTTCCCTCCCCTCCCCTCTTGTCCCTTGCTTCCCCTCTGTCTCTTTCTCTCTTCCCCCATCCTCCCCTTCCCTCCTCACTCCACCCCTCCCTCCCTCCTTTTTTCTCCCCTCTTCTCTTTCCTCCCTTCTTTCCACTCCCTCCCTCCCCCTCCCTTCCTTTCCCTCCTCTCTCTGTCCTCCCCTTCTTTCCCAGAGTAAGGGGAGCCCCCTTCGTCACCCTGGATGACCCTTCCTGGGTGACCTTCCTGGGCAGTGGGCTCTTCATCACTGGCCTCAGGCTGCGCCTGCATTGTCCTATTTACAGTCACCTCCTGTGATGCTCACAAGCTCCCACCGGCATCAGGCACACTCAGGGAAGGCGACATTATCCCTCCGTACTTGGAGGAAAGCAGGGCTCAGAGAGGGGGGCAATGACCTAGCTCAGGTCACACAAAGTCCAGAGCCTGGGCTCCTTCCGCTCTGGATCCAGGCCCTGTGATCCTCAGAGGTACACATCACCCCCCCCCCCCACCACACACACACCATCCACACAAACAGGGTTAATTGCTACCGGGGGAGGGCTGAGTTCTTGGTGCACTTCCCAGCAAATGAGGTCAAGGCCTTGCTCTGCCTTGCTGGAGTAGCCCCCACTTCAGATAGTGTGGCCTGGCCTTTGGGTGCCATCTTTCCTGCCAGGGTGCCCAGGCCCTTGCTGACTGTGTCCTTACTAGGGAGGCTGGTCGCACCAAGCTGTGTTCCTGCCCCAGGGGTGCCATAGAAGGTTGTGCAGGTGGTGTCCTGCACAAGGGCATCCGGGCAAGGGGACGAATGAGGTTGGCTTCTGCTCAGTGTCTGGAGTAGAAGGGAGAGGGTGGCCAAAGCTGAGTGGTGGACACCAGAGGGACAGGAAGGGTGTGCCAGACATCTGCCCCCACCATTAATGTCACTGGAGTTGCTGCATTCTTCTCTCTGAGGAGCCCCTGGGTCTGCAGGATTTGGAGTACAAGAACCAAAGCCAGGGCCAGTCGCAGGGGGCTGCTCTCTGTGGATGATGGCTCTGGTGACCTGGGTGGATATTCTGGGGCTGGGCATGATGGGGGAGGGCAGATGGTAGGCTCTGTCCAGGGGTCAGCTTGTCCTGCTTGGGGGCAGGGTCCTCGAAGTCCTCCCCAACCTGAAGGTGCTCCTTGGTTCCAGTGGAATGAGCTCGGCTCCTGAGTGCAGGGGTTGGGCTGGGCCCCTCGGCCCTGGGCATTTGCTTTGGGTTAATTATATGGGTGTGGGTATGATCCTTCCTATTGTTGCTGAAACTTGTATTTCTGTGATAAATGGTGGTTGCTCCTCACCAACCCCTTCCCCCCTCCCCCCTCCCTCACATGCCTTTTCCTCTTCTGAAGCTGGCTGGTCCTCCTTGGGGCTAAACATTAACCCTTTGTTATCTTGGGCAGATTTATATTCATGAAGTTTCCTTTCTTATTTTACCTTGCTGACTTTCATTTCTTCTGGTCAACTCTGCCAGCCCCTTCCTGTTGATTTCTTCTGTTTATTTAAGCTGTAGAATATAATCAGTCTTTCAAAGAAGTGCTTCAGAGGTTTTGATTTTTTTCTGATTTGAATTTAAAATATTTAACTTCTTTAATTCCAGAGAAGTGTGTTTCCTGTACTGTATAAGGTATTGGTTTTAAGTATTTATTTTTTCTAAATTGCCTCTCTGGGGTCTCAGCACCATTCATTTACTAATTCACCCTTCCTCCTGACTTTGGGGTGCATATTCCCTATCTATGAAGTCCATGGACGTGATCTGGCTTATTTCTGGCCTTTCTGCTCTTCTTCTTGCAACAGGACTAGGGTCTTTTAATTACTTTTGCTTAACAATATGTTGTGATACCTAATAGGGCAAGTATCACCATCGTGGTGCTTTGTGACCACCTAGAGGGGTGGGATAGGGAGGGTGGGAGGGCGGGATACGCAAGAGGGAAGAGATATGGGAACATATGTATATGTGTAACTGATTCACTTTGTTATAAAGCAGAAACTAACACACCATTGTAAAGCAATTACACTCCAATAAAGATGTTAAAAAAATGGCTATTTTTGTCCCTTTTTCAAATGGATTTTGTGTTTGTTTTCTTATGGTTTTAAACAATATCATAAAAGGATCTTTATTTTGGATGATATTGCATGCTTAAATTAGTGTCCAGCATACAGCAGGGCCTCAGCAAATCTTTACTGAACAAGTGAATGACATCTTCATGACGGCTAATTTTCTCAGGGAAATAAGAACATTAATTCAAATCTTTTAAAATATATCCCTTAGTTACTACCAAGAGTTAGAATTTTATTGCCATTGTGAACAGGATCTTTTCCATTATATTTTATAGTAGTTTATTATAGATGTCTAGGAACATTTTTAATCTAGGATACAGCAGGTGATCCTTTACTCAGAATAGCTGGGACCTACTTGTTCCAGATTAATAATATTCTCAGAGTTTAGACACTTTCATTCCCAAAGAGCCAACGGAAATAAAAACAGCATGTGAGTACAAATTATATATGCATTTACACAATTGCAGCTAAACACACGACAGCCATTGTTGACCTACCAAACTCAAGCTCCGTCAGGCCTCACTGGTTCCTTCTCATTTGCTCCCAATGACTTGAATCTTCCTCTTGCACTTCAGCAAAATCAATCTTCCATTATCATAGTGGCACAGATGCAAAACGTGGATAATCACAAAAAATCCTTTTAAAATAAATCTCTCGATTGGATGTTTCCCATGTTTGCACTCTAGATATGCAAGTTTCCATATTTATTTCGCATCTAGGCATTTTCATGAACTTCCATATTATTATGTTTGTCCTTTTTGGTGGATTATTTTTGCAGGAGAGGATTTTCTAAGTATGCAGTTATTTCTGCAATTCATAATATTTTCGCATCTTTTTCAATATTTATTCATTTTATGTCTTATTACGTTGGTTAGAGTATAAAATTGAACTTTAGTAATTTTGTGTGGGAGTCACAACCATGTCTTCAGATCACCTGGCCTGCTGCCGTCTACGGGAGAGCAGGACCAGGTCCTGCTTCTCTTTCTGCGAATGCTGCAGACAGTGGACCTAAAGTGGACAAGTCTGGGTGGAAGTGATCTCCCGCCTTCACTTACCCTTGGTGGAGCAACTTTTCTTTTCTTGGTCTGTTGCATCAAGTAGAGCTTGAGCATAGAACGTGGATGTATGGTGGTTTTGCGGGGGATGGGTAGCAGTGACTGGTAGCATTAGGCCCACCATTAGGTCAGGGAGTCTCTCTCAGCCCAGTGTGGCCTGTTAGGTGTCCCCTACAGCCAAGGAGCTGTGCACCCGGGCAGGATTGTTTGCAGGGCTGGCAGGAAAATGACTGTCTTTGAAAGACTGTCCTGAGTTTCAGCTGGGGAAGTGGTTCAGTGAGACACTTTCAGGGGAGGGCTGGCAGGTAGATCCAGATGTATAACCTGAAACTCTGAAGGGAATGAATGAATCTGAACTTTGAAACCCTGTTTTGAGTCCCTGCCTTGCCCCTTAGCAGTGTAATAATTTCTGAACTTCAGTGTTCTCATCGTGCAGGGCGGAGTTTGCAAACTGGCGGGCTGTGTGCCATGTCCACCCACAGATGAGTTTTGTTTGGCCTTCCCAGTGTTTGACAAATTTCTCACAGAGCTCCAGATTTCCAGTTTCTGGGGAGGACCTGGGAGAGCTGTTAGGCCTATATTCCAGAGGGCTGGAACTGAGCAGGGCCAGAGCCCTCCAGAGGGATCTCACAGCCTCAGCACCACGCTCTCTGCTGCCCGCTGTGGTCTCCCCCCAACCCCGCCCCCCGCCCTCCCGCCTCAGTCACTATCATTTCCTGCGTGGGCCCTGTGTCGGCACCTGAGCATTTCTCTTATGCTGCGGTGGATGCCGGAGGGGTTCTGCGGCTGGTCGTCTCTTCCTCCCACCTCTGTCTCAGGATTTCGGCTTACAGACCATTGTCTCTGTGTGAGGCCCGGTGCGCTAGTCAGATGCGGTCCCGCCCCATGTTTGATTCTGGCTCCCTCATTCGCAGAGCCTCCTATTTCTCATCTGTGAAAGGTAAATTTGATGGCAGCAAACAGTCTGGTGGGTTATTATGAGGATTCAGTGAAGTGAGGCCCACGGCTGGCACTTAGTAGCGAATGGCCCTTGTTACTACGAGGTAGTATTTTCCTTATGGTGCTGTTAGGAGGAACCAAAGTGTGAAAGTACTTGGAGACGCATGAAGTGCAGTGCAGATATTCATCACTTCTGAGTGCTCCGTGGGCTGGGCTTGGGCTGGGTGGGCGGAGTGGGGAGGCAGGGCTGGGGGCCGGCAGGGCTGGGGGCCGGCAGGCCCCTGGGTAGGATGCTCTCCCTGCCCCAGGCCATAACCAGCCTGGGACGGTTATGTTGCCAGATGAGGCCGTGACTATTCTGAAATGGAATTCCTGGGTTAGAATAAGGAGAACAGATGTTTACTGGACGAGGCCAAGAGCCGCTGACATCACTGAGAGCCCGTCAGGACACAGACTGCAGCCCAGTATCCTCCGTGCCTTCCTGCCGACACAGCATTCCTGGGGCAGCTGCCAGGGCTGGGGGTGGACACACACACACACACACACACACACACACACACACACACACACACACCAAATCCTTCCCACCTGAATACAATTAGCCAGGATGTGGGAAAGATTTCCAGCCTGGAAGGAGAGAAGACTGTCTTGTTGGCAGGCAGGCTGGGGAGGGGAAATTCAGGGCAGGTTGGTGAGTAGACTCTGTAAGATGGAGGAGCAGGTTTTGGGGGTGAAGAGCTGTCTGGAGCCACTGGCCAGGGAAGGGGGGGCACATGTCCTTTCCTCCCACCATCCCCTGAGGGGGAGAGCCTGTCCCCTAATTTCTTCTTTGGACGTGAATCTGGAGGGTGTGACTGAGAGGCTGAGCCGTCACTCCTGTGCTTTCACCAACACCTGTGCAGCTGGTGCTGCCACCCTGTCCCTTCCAGAAGGCCATCCCCAGGTGCAGACCCCTGCCACTGCAAGTACAGAAAACCCAGTGTGAATCAACTCAGGCCAGAAGGGGATGCTCAGGCCTTCTGCCCTGTTTCAGCTCCACTTCCCTCCTCCTTGGCTTGGCCTCAGCAGGCCCTCCCCAGAAAGGAGCTGCAGGCTCACCTGGCACCAACTGCCGGCCCAGCAGAAAGACCTTCTTTTCTCCCGGGGTTTCAGCAAGCATCCTGAGTCTGGTTCTTATTGGCTTAGGCTAGGTCATGGGTCAAGCTTTGAGCAATCACTGTGGCCAGGGCAGGGAGCAGGGCTTCCACTGGCCAGGCCCGGTCACTTGTCTGCTGGCTCCAGGGGGTAGAGTCTATGGTCTGAAGCGCTGGGACACAGACAGGGAGCACTGCTCCGCTCTCCCATTTCTCCTGCTCTTGTCTGCCTTGCCGTGCCTTCCCCCTGAGTGCCTCCAATGGCTTCTTCATCCACTGGGTAAAGCACAAGCCCGGAGACCAGCATTTAAGACCCCTCGTGACCAGGCAGCATTTCTGACTTAGTTTACCCACCTCCCTCTCTTCCATCCTGTGGGCCTGGGGCAAGAGCTTTCAAAGATCATACATTCCCATCAAGGTACGGGAATGTAGGCTCTGCCCATGTTGAAAATAGCCCTTTTCGCAGCACTAGGAGGGGGCTGATTGTCTGGGCTGCAGTTAAAACTAAAAACAGTCTGAGGGTGAGAAGTTTTAACTGGGACCTAAGACAAGTCAAGGGTGCAATGGGGAAAGGAAGCTGGGATTCTGTGGGCCCATCTGGGGTTGCACTGGGAAAGCAGATGGAGTGGGGGGGTCTCCAAGGACCTCAAGGACCTTTGTCCCACATGCCTGGCCGACTCCTCACCATCCCTGTTCCAGGATGCCTTGCCTGTTCTCTGTGTCATGGCAGGTGACACAGCTGCATCACAGCACCCATTTTCTGGCCTACAGACTCCTTCTGTGTCATGAACCTTAGCAGTCTGTTGAGGCCCATGGACCCTTTATCAGAATAATGTTTTGGGGACTTCCCTGGTGGTCCAGTGGTTAAGAATCCGCCTTCCAATGCAGGGGATGAGAGTTCGATCCCTGGTCGGGGAACTAAGATCCCATGTGCCTCAGGGCAACTAAGCCTGCGCCATAACTACTGAGGCTGCGCGCTCTAGAGCCCACGTGCCACAACGAAAGATCCCGTGTGCTGCAACTAAGACCCAACGCAGCCAAATAAATAATTTTAAAAAAAGAATAATGTTTTTAAGGCATAATTTAAAATACAAAGAACACCAGTACTATTGAAATAAAGCTGTTAACATTGAAAACAATTTATAATACAGCAGTATGTGTGCTTAAAAATTTTTTATTGTCATCATGCTTTTTTCTTTTTTTTGGTAATGGTTTATTGAGATATAATTCACATACCTTACATTTCACCCATTTAAAATAAAATTCAACGGCTTTAGTATGTTTACAGAGTTGTGCAAACATCACCCACCAGTTTTAGAACACGTTCATCACCCCCAAAAGAAACCCCATACCCTTTGGCTATCGCACCCAATTGCCCTGTTCCCCCAGTCCCTGAGAACCACTAATCTACCTTCTGACTCTATAGACTTGCTTATACTGAACTCTCCGTATAAATGGAATCAAACAATATTTATCCTTTTGTTTTCAAGGTTCTTCCATGTTGTAGCATGTGTCAGAACTTCCTTACTTTTTATGGACAAATAATATTCCATGGTATGGATAGACCTCAATTTTTAAAATCCATTCATCGGTCAGTGGACATTTGGGTTGTTTCCACATTTTGGCTCATAAACAGTGTCACCATGAACATTTGTGTGCCAGTGTTTCATGTGCTTTTCAATTAATGCATGAAATAACAAGACCCAGCTGCATGTGTCACAAACTCTGTCATTTGAATCGTGCTGTTGTGTAAACGCCACTTGGTCTCATCCACACCAGCGAGAGTGAGAGACGCATAGCCCGGTCATGGCTGTCGTGATGGGCACAGGTTCTGCTACTTCTGCTGGGCTTGCTGCCTCCGCCCAGGGTGGAAGGAAATGTCGGTTGCTTTAAGAGCCATCCAGGAAGCTCCCCGAGGGCAGTGGTAGACTTCTTGCTGTGGGTGCCCAGTGCCTGGCACCTGGTACAGTGGCACAGAAAGACCTTGGTGAGTGCTGTGGCCTGTGGCGGGATGGAGTGTCCAGATCAAGGTGGTTGCTGTCCTGCTCTGCTCTCAGCCTGCTGTGAGGGGTGATGTCCTGCTACTGTTTCCTCCCCCCAGGTGTTCTCTGTGACTCTGGCTTGGGAGTCCTGCAGCTGGAAGGTGGGGGGCCCAGGCCCTCCTCGACTGCTGGGGACCCCTTCCCTTCACTGTCTTCCCGCTTGCCAGGTCATTTCCCTTCACAGCTGCTTAGGAGGGAACACCACCCACCACAGGCTTGTCAGCAGGGGACTGCCAATGGATTATACGTCAGACACACAGACCCAGCTCCCTGCCACCAGCTGAGGGCACTTGGCCTCTGTCACTTCTTGTGCAGTCCCTGCCAGCCACGGGGCTGCTGAGGGTTCCTCGGCTGTGTGGCGGCCATGGCTCCTGCCTCTGGGGTGGGCTCAGCCTGGGAGGCTTGGGTTCTGCCTCCTGCTTACGGGCAGGATCCAGTCCTCCTGGCCCAATGCGGGCACTGAGGAGGGAGAGCACCCATGACTGGGAGAAGCCTTGCCAGGCACCTTTCCTTGGGGACACCTGCAGTTGAGGATCAGGCTTCAGCCTATATATGAGAGACCAACTCTCCCTGTGGCGCTCCTTCTCTGGCCCCCGCTGGAAGGAGCTCTAACCACTCCAGCTCCTCAAATGCTGTGCTTGGGTTAATACCCCGCCTGGCCTGGGCCCCACCTGCCTGTGGAGCTGCCAAGGTCCTTGTCTCCCAGAGGGGCCTCCTGTCCTGCTTTTTGTATTTCAGAGGCAGCCAGAGGCTTCTCTGACTCTGTGGTTGGTGGCAGCCTTGCTGAGCCATCTAGAATTGGCTCCCAGCCTCCCCGTGTCCCCTGGGTGTCTTATGTGGCAATGCAGCTCTATTTCAGGGCCTGCGGGAGCCCTGGGATTGCTTCAGGGGTTGCCCCAAATTGAGGAGATAGCTCACAGCCTGTAGTGGGGACCTGGTGGTGGAGGGAGGACTGGGCTCCGGGCTCACTCCTTTGTGACCTCAGGCAGGTCACGTCACTTCTTGGAGCCTCCGGGGCTTCAACCATGAGGCTGCAAGTGAGGACTAATCCAAGGAGGGGTTGGGCTGGGGGCACAGCCTCTGGTCCTCTCCCCACGTGTACATCTCCCATCAGATCTTGGGAGGCCCGGCACCAGCGGTACTGGAATGGTTTTAAGTGGTTTACAATGTTTTTTTTTCTGTCTGTCTGAAATCCAAGAGTGCCTGTGCATTGCAAACAGAATGCATAAATAAACCAAAGGAAGAAAATTGAAATACCTTGTAATCCCATCAACATTTTACTGTGTGTTTTGCACATATATGCACATGTGTACAAACATACTTATAAAAAAAGCCATATTGTACATCCTGTAACCTGCTTTTGTTCTCTCTCTATATATATGTATATATAAAATGAACATATTTCTGGATCCTTTTATGTTCTGCCTTAATGTTTGGGCCAGAGGCAGGAGAATCTATTTAGGAAATGTGGAGAGGCCTGGGTGCTGGCAGATGTGGACCCGGTAGGTGAGGGAGAGGATGAGGAGAAACACTCCCAGGCCTCTGACTCGGGTGGGTGGGAGGAAGGGTTAGAGGTGCGCTGGCTGGCAAGGAGGAGCAGCTTGGAGAAGAGCGTGTAGCTGGGGCAGTTTCCCAGGAGGCGTCCTGAGGCAGTTAGAAGTGCGGGTTCTGTGTGCAGGAACAGAGTCTGGGCAGAACTCACGAGGGAGCTGTCTGTGCAGAGGGCTGAGGGTGCCATTGCCTAGGGAGGGTGAGCACCAAAGGAGAGAAGGGCAGGAGGAGGACACTGCCTGGCCCTTCACCACCTCGGGGACAAGTGGGGGAGGCAGTGGACACCTGAGACACACAAGGTGCGCTGCTGTGCTAATGGATGAGAGAGATTTAAGGGTGTGGGGCTCGGTGAGGCAGGAGGCTCCCAGATGCAGTGCGCGCGAGGTCCATCATCAGAGAGGGGACTTTGCAGACGTCAGGACCAGGGTGTGGGGAGCGGGTGGAAGTGAGACTGACCAGGGGAGGGGCCGGGGCGAGGTAAGGAAAGGGAGGAGAGAGGGTGCATCATGGGGACAGATGCTGTAGCCGGGGGAGATGTCCGGGTGAAGAGGACTTTTCCTTTTTGAAAGATTTGAATGTACGTATGTGCATGTAGTAGTCACGTGTGCACATATGTATACGTGTGTTTGACCTCTGCCTCTTTGTACAGAGGAATTTTTTTTTTTTGGACACTTAAAAATTTTTTTTAATTTTAATTTTTTTATTGAGGTATAATTGACATACAATATTATATTAGTTACAGGTGTACAATATAATGATTCAACTTTTTATATATTGAAAAATGATTATCAAAATAAGTCTCATTAATATCTGTCACCGTGGTTACATGCTCAGAGGATTTTAGTTGGCTTAAGTTTGGTCATAGATGGAGGACAAGGATTTAGGGGAGAGGGAAAGTTTGAAGATATGGAAAAGAACGGGTGTATTAGTCAGGAGTTATTCTGCAAGTGTCAGAAATCCAAATGAAATTGGCTTAAAGAAAGAAGAATTTATTGGTTAATAAGTCCGAAAAAAAATACAGGGCTGACTAACTTCAGGTATGGCTGGATCCAGGTAAACAAATAAAGTTTTAGTCTCTTACTTTTCTCCAGCTCTTGGCTCTACTCCCCTCAGTGTTAATTTCATTCATGCTCTTTTATTCATGTATGAAAAAAAGGCTGCAGGCAGGGTCTACCTCACATTCGTACAGTTTAACAACCCCAGGGGAAACAGCTCTTCTTTTCTAATAGTTACAGCAATAGTTTCTGGATTTAATCTGATGGACTAGTGTCAAGTCCTCATCCCTGAGCTGTGTTTACTGCGGTTGGGTTGGCCTGACCTGGGTCATGTGCCCCCTTTCCCCCCATGTGACCTGGGGGGAGGCAGCGGGGAGTGGCTTCTGACAAACACAGGGCTGTGTTATCAGGAGGAAGGCCGTGGACTCTAGACAGGCCTGAGGTCCCCAAGGAAGAGGCGGGACTGGGATCGGGAGCCCTAGATGGCTGGAGGAGGCAGTTGCTGCCCCACAGGATGGAAGGAAAGAGAAGGATGAGGATAGAAGCGAGGAGGGAGTTTCCTTGTGGCCTCCCCTCACTCACTGGGCAGGGCAGGTACACCGAGGTTGCCAATGAGGCTGTGCAGCTCTCCTGGGAGTTGGCCGGCCCTGGAAGGAGAGTATTAGGCTGGGGGAGGTTGACCGACCACTGGCCACTTTGGGAACCTTCAGGCTGGGCAGCTAGAGTGGGCTGAATGCAGAACAACACGCACCAGGGCAGGCAGGGCTGTCTGCCTACCTCAGGAACCAGAGACCAGGAATTATCAGGGCCAGTCCGAGGTGGGGTACATTGGATAGGAAGGTGCTGGCCAGCAGAGAGACAGGCAAGAGTGCTGGGGAGCCAGGCGTGACCAAGCTGCCCAGGAGAGGCTCATGGGGGCTGAGCCCATCCTGCAGACATGCTTTGTGTGACTGTCGCTGAAAAGACGGGTACAGCCCTGCTTGGCAGAGGGTTGGGGGTTTTATTCTGCTGGATGAATGTGGGCAGGGTAGAGGTGGGGAGACAGGAATGAACATTTCAGAGAGTGGTAAGAACTGTGAAAATAGGTAAGCAGATAAAGAGGCCAAGAGCAGCTAACAGGGTGAGTGTATGTGCATGCGAGTGCATGTAGGTGCACGTGTGACACCTGTGCAGGAACAACACGTGCATGCACTTGTGTATGTGTAAACACATGTACGTGTGATGGATGTGTGCACACGTGTAATGTGTTGTGTGGGCACACATGTGTGCATGTGATACATGTGTACAAGTGCCTGTGTGGTGCGTGTGGATGCATGTGTGAGTGCACACGGGTGTACATGCATGTATGTGGTGCACGTGTACGTGTCAAAGGGCATAGCTGCTGGGCACCTGCAGTCGTAACTGAGAACAACCCATAATCTTTCACAAGACCTCACTCATGGCTGGAGGAAAACAGAAGAGAAATAACATGCAGGGGGAAAGCAAAGTCAACATGGCAAACATCGACCCTTTCCCCAAGTGCACAGTTGAAGAAGGCTTTCCTGCCCAGTGGCTGGTTCTGTCTGTGACCTGCTCCTTCGGGTTGGGGTCTGACCTTCCTGGATGGCCCTTCAGGCCTCTCCCCGAGAAGAGGCCAGGGCCCAACATCTCAGGGCCCAAGAGAGTAACATCAGTGCTCCTCCCAGGAAGTTGCCCTGGAGGACAGCTCCAGCCTGAGCCAAGGGGCCTCAGGGTTGCCCCCGAACCCGGGTCCAGGGCGGGAGCTGTCCTCTGCCGCATGGGAACGAATGCCAGCTGCTGGGCTGTGCCCCTTGTCTCTCACTGTTCAGTTTCAAAAAGAGGAGGCCCAGTGTTGCTGGAGCACCTCCAGCACGCACTTGGTTTATTCCCCCCTCTCAATCTTGTTGAGAAAGGACTGGAAGCAGCTGTAGCAGGCACATTCTCCAAAAGGGGTTTGTGGTGGGGCCCCTCCCTGCGACAGGGCCCATGGCCTTCCTGGCCCTGTCTGCCCCATGTCTCTCCCTCACGCTGTCTCTTCTTCTCCCCATCTCATGTCTGGCTCCCCCTCTGCCTCTGCTCCCTCTCCTGGCTTCAGTCTCATGCCGTTTTAATGAGGGCTTGGCCTCCTGTGTGGGGAGGCTCAGCAGCAGTGCATTTAATTAATAATCTTACATTGCAATTCTTCAGAGTAAACGCTGCCATTTTATTCTTCACTAATTGGAAGAGGCTAGTTAAGCTCAGAGATGAATGTCCCTTTCTGCTGGGGATGTGTTAGCCCAGGATCTCCGTCTGGGCGGCCATGCCAGGCTGGGCCCTGTGGGCCCTGGGGTGGGGCTCTGAGCTAGGAGGGCAGAAGGGCTGGCCTGCCCCACCCGCCTGGTCCAGGGAGGGCCCTTTTCTAGTGGCCAGGGCAGCCATCTGGCCCAGGATCAGCCTGCTCGAGACCTGGGGAGGGCTTGCAAGTGGGGATCCTGCTGGGGGGGCAGGGATTGGACTCTCTGTTGCCCATTCTTCATGTCCCAGCTCTGTGTCAGCCCTGGGCAAGGCCCCCAAGGACCCCAGAAAACCTCGGTCTACACCTGCCTCCTGCTCACTGTGGCCCAGCCCTATCTCCACCCTGCGTGCCTGCACCACTCTCCTCACCTGGCCAGGGCATCCTGCCTGGTGCTGGCCACATGGCAGGTCCTCAGTGAGATGTGTGCTGAGATGGATGTTCCCCTAACAAGCATAAGCTCCGAGTTGCACTGGCTGTTAGAGAAACATCAATTACCCCAGTGCTGCGGTGCTGCTGGTCACCTGTGGGTAGGCAGCAGCGAGGAGGCTGGTCTGCTGTGTATGTGGACAAGGAGCACCGACTGGGTGGCCTCCCACCCTGTGCTCCAGGCCTTGAGATCTCCCCGAGACGCAGACGCGCAGGGCACCATCCTGCGAGATAAGACATCTTAAAGTACCACCATGTCCGTCTGGAGGAGAAAGGTCAAATGAACTGCATACCCCGAGTTGAGCAGAGCAACCTCGAGGAGTGAGGTGGAGGCATGGGCACAGGGGTGGACAAGGATGCACAGGTAGAAGTGGAAGGGAGGAGTGGACGGCACGCTGACACACCAGTGATGCCCAGGAGAGTATGTTTACATAATACTTGTGTAATTAATACAAGAAAGTAAGTGAGGTTTCCCTGTAATTATTGGGGCACGTGGTGTTGAATGCCAACAGCACTCCTGGAAAGTCCCAGTGGGCGTGTCCAGCCAGTGAGCCCAGTGGTCCTCGATGGCCACAGAGCTCTTGGCTCTGGTCCAAGGCGTGAGATCCTGTTTCCTTCCCACAGTTGGCCTCCCCTCTGGACAGTTGGGTGGCAGCAGGGTGATGTGAGAAACGTAGGGAGGGACGCCCACTCAGCTCCTTTGTGTCCCTGGGGTCTCCCTCCCTGTGGATGAGGTTCACTGCAGACCAGTGTCATCGCCTCCTTGGACACCCACCTGTTTGTGTCTCTCTCTCTATGTGAAGCTGTGCTCTGGGCTTTTGGGGTCTTCATGCTCCCTCCCTGTTGCGTTGGTGACAGAAATTGGGGTCAGAAGTGCACCACCTGAGCAGGCTGGCCCGGCGATGTGATATTGTATTGTGATGTCAGCTGCTCTGCCAGGGACTTCAGGGACAAGGATGGCTCAAGCCAGAGCCCAAGCACAGGTTTATGAGGAATTATCAGGTAGCCATCAGGAAGAAAGAAACCAAGGGGGAAGGGCTGACAGCTGCTGGCTGCAGGCTGGCTCCAGTGGCCCGCAGGTGGCCTCTGGGCAGAGCTGGCAGGAGGGTGGGGCTCTGCTTTTGTCCTTGCATTACTGCACTTGTATGTTGCTGAGAGTTAGCTGGAATTTCTTTCTTTCCTTCCTTTTGTGCTTTTCTCTTTCCCTCTTCCCTCCCTTCTTCTTTCTCTTTCCTTCCTTCCTCCCCTGTCCTTTATTTAACCACATTTCTCCATCCTTCCTTTGACCAGACCTTGTGGAAACTGTGAAGAGGCAGTGTTCTCTGGGAGCACAGTGTCCTGGAGACAGCATCCGGCGGGTCTGAAATCCCAGGGAGTGAGGGGGTGTTCTGTGGGTGGGAACCCCTAAGGGACTTAGGTAGGAACCTCACGTGCTCACGGTGGTGTGAGTCCTCTGACGCAGTGGCTGGGACTCTCTCAGAGGCCCCACATTCCACCTGCTAAGGTGTCCCCCAAGATGCTGACCCCCTGGGTCACTGGGTCTCTTTTGCTCTGGTGTGGCCTTTGCCACTGCCCACCCTCCTGAGGGGACTTGGCTATTCTCTGCTGCCTCTGCTGTTACTCTGGCCTCAGGGAATGGGCTGTGTCCTTCCTCCCCACCCCCCCCCCACCCCCCACGAGACCCTTTTCTTGAATTCTTTGCAAATATTACTTCCTGATACTTGTCTCTTGTCTGTCACCACTGGTGCTTGGTTCTGGTCCTAGAGTCTCATGTCTGAAGATGCTTTCCTCTGTATTGATCTGCTCTTTCCCTCTGGGAGCTGTCAGAACTTTCTCTTTGTCTTTGATATTCTTGGGCTTCATGATAATGTGTCTAGGTGGTTTTTTTCCTTAGATGTGTCTTGATCAGCTAACTCTCTGTGAATCCACTGAAGTTGAAATCTTTCATCTAATTTTGCGAAATTCTCGGCCATTATTTCTTCAGATGTTTCTTCTTTCTCTCCCCTTTTCTACTTCATGTGGACGATGTGGGTTCATCTACATCGTTTAAGTTTTCTCATATGCCTTCTCTGTCTTGACCCCTGAGCATCCAGAGTGAGTGCTCCCACCACACCCTCAGCTTCTGAGTTGGTTGGTTGGCTCATTCTTTGTGCTATTCTGTGCAGTGACTAGGTCTTTTTCCAATTATAAACATTTGTCCTAACCAGGTTTTTTTGTAGCTGCTCGTTCCTGCTCTGTGTTCCAACAATGTTGTTTGTTACCTCTCTGAGAATACATATTATCTTTATTTCAATTTTCCCTCATCAGTAGGCTGTTCTGGGCATGGCTTTTCTTTTAAAGCAGTACTGCTCAGATCAGATGGACCTCTTATTCCCCAGGGAGTATGACCATGGCTGGTTATGTGGGTGGAGGGCTCACGTCCTTTCTTGTGAATGGGACAAGGGAGGTGGGGAGGAATGTCCCCGGACCTGGCTTTCTTCCCACCCCAGTGTGCACCTCCTGACCCCAGCTCCCATTTCCTGACCCTTGATCCCGGCTCCCTGGATTAACAATGGCAGGAATGAATGCACTTGGGGACACCTCCACTTTACTGACAGGAGTGCAGTCAGCTGGCCTCAGGACCTTGACATGACCCTTGCACAGTGATCTGGTCTCAGTGCATTCCAGAACGTGGGGTATTTAGTCTCATCCATGGTCACCTTGTGATGTGCATCTTGGGAAGAGCTCTCTGGGGTGGGGTAGAGGCTGTGCCAGACGGACAGGGCCTGAGCTGAGGCCCTTGGAGGAACAGGAGAGAGAGATGTTAGGCTAGTGCGGAGGCAGGGACAGGGAGAGGAGGGGTGGTTGTGGTGGTGGCAGATAATTGGGAAGTGGTAGGGTTGCATCTTGGGGACATGAGTGGGAGGGAGGAGGAATCCAGGACAACTTCCAGGCTCCTGGCTCACATGACTGGGAGGAAGGCACACGGCTGACTGTGATTAGGCTCCCAGGGAGGGGATGAGCAGGGTAGAGAGGAAGAGGAGAATTTCTGTCTGGATAGGCTGGGCTTGAGGCTCCTAGGGCCAAGCTGAGGGAGCGTCCTGTGTTCCAGTGGCTCTTGGTTGGCCCTGGCACAGGGAGGTGTGGGGGCCCCGGACAACTGGGTGGAGAGTCGGCTGTCATGGAGGCTGGGGCAGGACATGACCTGGATGTACAGAGGCCATGAGGGCCAGGTGGAAGGGAGCAGCCCCCAGAGCTGGGGGTTGGGTTCTGGCCAGGGTCACCCCCGATGGGCTCTGTGACCTGGCAGGCACATTGGCCTCTAAAGGCTTTGTTTCCCTTATCTATAAAATGGGGCCATAATCCATGGGGATGTGGCAGAGTACACGCCATGAGAGGAGGGACATGGCCTGGTGCCTGCGGAGGAGCGAGCAGACAGGAGGGCTTGTGAGCCCGGGGGCTCTGAGTAAAGCTCGGTGGACTTATTACTCTTATTTCAAAAGGGATGGGAAAACAGTGTCTGTGCTGGCCACGATGAGGGAGGAGGAGCAGCCCTATCCCTGCCTACTTCCCTGCACCCCCCTTCCACTGCCCGCACTCACTTAGCTCAGAGTTGGCGCCTGCCCAGCTCTGAGTGAGACGTGGCAGCCAGGAGGCTGAGGCCCAGCCAAGCCCCAGATGGCTGGTGAGAGGTGCTTCCCAAGAGCTGAGTGAGACAAGGACAGGGGCCGACCTGGCGGGGACAGGAAGGGGCCCGGAGCCCAGGAAGTGCCATCCCTGGGCCTGGCTTTGGCATAGCCCTGCCTGCTCTGAGTGGGTGCAGAAGCACAGCACTCAGGGGTGGGCCATGGGTGGCAGTGTGTGTGTTGGGTGCAGGGAGCCGTCATCAGGTTCTGGTCGGGAACCCCTAGTCCCAGAGCTGACACCCTGGCTCTGGTCAGGGACCCCTCTGGCTCCCCCTCTGGCTCTGTGTGGTGTATGAGTGTGTGTGTGCACGGGTGGGTGTGAATGGATGTGAGGATACATGAAAGCGTGAGAATACATTTTGAGTGTATGTGTCTGTGTGCATGGGTGTGTGAGTGCATGTGTGGGTGTGAGTGTGTGTGAATGTGAGGATGCCCATTAATATAAGAGTATGAGAGGGAGGTCTAGAGACCTCCCTTAGTGTGATCAGGATCCCAGTGCCCCTTCTGTCATCTCTACTTCTTCTGCACGGCAAGGTGTCCACTGTTCACATTCTTCTCTGTGGCTGGGCCTTTGTCGACAGGTTTATGTCTGACTCTTTGTGTGTTGCTCACAGCCGGCTGACCCTGGCCACTCACTACGTCTCTGTGCAGGGCCTGTGCCTGCCCTTAGGTTACCGAGAGCAGTGAGAGCACTCGGAGAGGGGCTGGGCTTACAGCCCAGCTCAGGACAGTGCAGAACCAGAGGCGTGTTCAGCCAGAGGCTAGCTCCTCCTGGGCCGGGAGGGCTGGGCCCTGAGCGGAAGTGGTCAAGGCTTTCCTGATCAGAGGGGTTGGGGAGGATCGGCATCTGGGCAAACATCTGTTGAACATATGCATCTTTCCCTTACATAATCTGGTTTGGAAGAATTGTTTCCTGTTGTTGTTGAGCTGGTGGACAGCAAGCACTGGTCCTGCTCTCAGGGGGGTCCTTGGCCCTACCCCAAAGTGGAAGAGAGGGGCCAAAGGCCATGAGGAATGAGCTAGCTGGGCAGCAGCGGGCTGGGGCAGGTGGGTGGCTTGGTCCTGGGTGCTGTGTGGTGAGGGTGGGCAGCCTGTCCAGGATAAGGCCTCCCTGACCCCACAGTGTGGCCTTGGTGTGGTGTGTTGGCCCTCTTACCATCACCAGGAGGCGAACCAAGGCCCTGGGGCTCCCGCTTCTCCAGCTTCCTCTCCCTTGGGCCTTTGCCAGCCCGAGAGATTCCTCTCATTTTACTGCTGGAGTAAGTGAGACTCGGTGAACAGGAAGAGCTTCACTACCCAGGCCACACAGCTGGTAAGGCGGGGCGTGGTTCAGCAGCCCAGGCTCCTCCAGGGGCCCTCTGCTGGTCTTCAAGGGGCCCTGGAGAGTGTAGAGTGGCATGTCCCAGACTTATTTTAAATTAAATTTTATTTTTTTAAATAAAAATTGTATATATTTAAGGTATACATGATGATTTGATATACATATACATAGTGAAGTGATTATTCCAGTAATCATACAGACGAATGGATGGATAAAGAATTGTGACATATATATATATATATATATATATATATATATATATATATGAATATTATTTGTTCTTAAAAAAGAAGGAGATCCTGCCATTTGTGACAACGTGGATGAACCTGGAAGACATTAGGCTAAGTGAAATAAGCCAGACAGAGAAAGAAAAACACTGCATGAGCTCACTGATATGTAGAATCTAAAAAAGTCAAATACATAGAAGCAGAGAGTAGAACAGTGGTTACCAGGGGCTGAGGTGGTAGAGGAAATGGGAAGATGTTGGTCAGAGGTGTAAAGTTGCAGTTATGCAGGATGAAGAAGTGCAGAGATCTAATGTACAGCATTCACATTATAGTTAATGATACTGTACTGGGATTCCCTGGTGGCGCAGTGGTTGAGAGTCCGCCTGCCAATGCAGGGGACATGGGTTCGTGCCCCGGTCCGGGAAGATCCCACATGCCGCGGAGTGGCTAGGCTCGTGAGCCATGGCCGCTGAGCCTGTGCGTCCGGAGCCTGTGCTCTGCAACGGGAGAGGCCACAACAGTGAGAGGCCCGCATACCACAAAAAAAAAAAAAAAACAAAAAAGACACAACTGTACTGAATGCTGGAAAATTGCTAACAGGGTAGATTTCAGGTGCTGTCACAAAACACACACACGCACACGCGCGCACACACACACCCTTAAAGGTAACTATGTCCCAGACTTTAATAAGCATCAGATCACCTAGGAACTTGCAATAATGTAGATTCTGGTTCTCGGGTCTGTACTGGAGCTGGGATTTCTCATTTCTAACAAGCTCCCAGGTGACACATTGTGGTCTGGGGCTGCTGACACACTCACTGGGCCCACCACCCCCAGGAAGAGGCACTTCTCTGGGAGGGCTCGAGGCTTTACCCCCTCCCTCCCTATCGATGCACATTTTGAGAGAATTTATTCTGTGAATACAGTTAAAAAATTCCTTCCAAGTATTTGTCTAGAAAAAGAAAATGAGGTGATCTATTGCGTGGGGTCTGCAGTGGGTGATTATCACATCGCAGGGATTTCCAAGGCCCCTTGCCCTCCTGCACCCTTGTTCTGGGAGCAGTGGTGGCTGCCTGATGCCCACCTTCTGCCTGCTCGTGGGGCTACGCAGCTCCCCTGCCAGCTGGTGTGCGTGGCCTTTCCAGCTGGCATTTCAAGTGCTTTCTCCCGGTGCTGCTGAGTTCTGCGGATCCCCAAGGCGGTCATTTGTCAGATGGTCCTGGTGCCTCCCGACATCCCTTCAGATTCTCCTGCTGCTAAGATAATCCATGTCAGACAACTCCCAGTGCCTGTCTTCCCACCTCCAAGCAAGCAACCCGAATGTTTTTTACACCAGAGAGAAATCAGAGCACCAGAATTCTCAATATAAACATTTCTTTTACACTTCCTCTTGTATATGCCCTGCTCATGCCAGAAGGCAGTGAACTTGGCCCATTGTGTGAGATGGTGACCTTGAGAAGGAAGCCCCATGCAGGTAGGGGAAATGGAGGCTTCAAAGGTGAAGCAACTTTCCCATATTTATTGACCACCTCTGAGGTGCTAGGCACTGGTCTGGGGGCTGAGGGTCCAGCAAGGAAGACTCCACTCTCCTGGGGTCTTCTGGTTGGAGGGCAGACAGTGACCCAGTAAAGAACGCACATGTCGATTATTGGGAAATGGTGTTATGAAAAATATAGAACAGGATGACAGAATAGAGTGTGACAGGGAAGGAGCACTTATAGCCAAGGTCCTTCTGAGGAGGAGACATTTGAGTTGAGACCTGGACTTCCAGGTCGAAGGAACAGCAGGTGTAAAGGCCCTGGGGCAGGAACTAAGTTGAAGCGTGCTAAGGACAGAAAGAAGATATCTGTGGCAGGAACTTTGAGTGAAGGAGAAGTCAGGTGACAAGAGCAGTCATGTTGTGGGAAGCCTCTGGAGGATTTGGGGACAGGTCTGATTCATGTCTCAGAGATTCCATTGGGCAACTATGCGGAGAATGAGGTCACATGGGCTCAGTGTGCCCTGGCTCCCAGCCTGGAGTGCTCCATGGCACTGTCAGCAAACAGTGCAGCCTGGCCTGGGAAGCCACTGCAGAGTGGTGGGCTCCAGGACTGGGCTCCTTAAGCTGTTGAGCAAAGCTTCTGCTGTGTCACAGAGCTTTCCTCGCATGATGAGCAATGCCTCCCCTGGGCCAGTCTGGTGCTGGAACCCTGGGATGGCTGATGAGCTTCGTAGAGGGTAGTGATACCCTCACAGCACCTGCTGGGGTGGACGGCAGTGCACAGCAGGGACAGGTGACCTGGAGGCAAAGGTGCTGTGTGGGTGCCAGTGTTTGCCCCATACTGGCAGTGGGAGTTTGGGCTGGGCTCAGGCTGGCTGGCCGCTGGCTCATCTCAGCGTTCACCTCCCTTTGTTGTCCCTGGTGAATGCTTATCCTCTGCTATGTACTGGGCTCTCTCACCAGTCCCAAGGACTCATGCCCAGGGTTGAAGCTTCTGGGGATATAACAAGGGTGGGACTGGCTTCCTGGGATGGGCTTCTCAGCTCATCCCCCACCTGGCAGCTGGCTGACCCCTATATGCCTTCTGGCCTCTTGCCCAGCTATGCTCTCTGAGGCCCTAAGGCCCTAGATCCAGTTGGGCTTTGTCCCAGGACAAGTGCTGTGTCCTCAGAGGGGCCCTTCCTGAGAGTCTCCAATGCAGAATACTGTCCCAGCACCTGCAGGAGTACTTGGTGCTATAGGAGACCATCTCACAGCTTTGTTCCTCCTGGAGTGTCAGTTCCAAGGTCAGGTTCATCTGCATGGCTTTCTGCTAGCATGGGGCCTGGCTCTAGAGATTAGCAGTCCAGCAAGGCTGCAGGATGGAGCAGGGGCTCCCTGCTTTCCCTGCAGCTTGTTCCCTGGGCATCTTCCTTCCCGCAAGAACGTAGGCTTGGAGGAGAACTCTGGGGCCTCTTCCTGCCCATAGGCTGCCCCGGCCCCAAGGGTCTGTGAGTGTTGGGTGTGTGTGAATGTGTGTGTGAGCAAGCATAAGTGTGGGCCCTGAGAGAGTGTGCAAGCATCTGTTTGAGTGGTGTGCTTATGTGCCTGTGAGTGTGTGTTTGCACATGTGAGTGGTGTGTGAGCATAAATTTGTGGTGTATGTCTATGTGCCTGTGTTTAAGTGGTATGTGTGTGAGACTGTGCACTGTGAATGTGTGTGTGGGGATGTATGTTTATATATGTACATCCATGTGAGTGTGTGTATTTGAGTATGTGTGTATGTGATTATGATGATATGTATGTGTGTGGTGTGTGTTTGTATGTGCGCGAGTGTGATGATGTGTGTATGCACATGTGAGCGTGTGTGCATGTGTGTGTTCTAAGCTGCCAGGCCAGCTTGCTCCCAGACAAATCTAACTGTGCCCTGTGGCCTGGGTGGGGCCCCTGCATTGAGCCTTCCTGTCTCCTGTGCCAGTGCCATCTCATCTCATGAGGGCGAGGATTGGGAATCCTGTGTGTGCACCCTGGCCTCACCCTACGGGGCCCTGACCACTGGGGTCAGCCTTGGAGATTTCACGGCAGGGTTTTCTCTTTTGAAAAAAATTCTAATTGCAGTGAATTCATCTGCTCTCATTATATTTTAGTCACCGAAATCATTTGAATATGTTCTTTTTGTAAAGCCTACAGCTGTGCAGATTAGGCCAAAGCCCTGGCTGGTCCACCCAGACTCTTAGCCCCCACCCCTTTGAGAGAATGGAGGCCCTAGAAAAATATCTTTCTAGATCTTTTTCTATGTGTTTACATGCTCCTAAATGCACTTTGAGAAAAATACATAGAATTGTTTGTATATTTCTCTCCTCCCTTTAAAAATATTACATATATATTTAAAACACATTCTATAAGTGTCATCCTGTAATTTACATTTTTCACTCAAAAGTATATCCCGGGGACCTCGCCATGTTGATGTGCAGAGATTGAACTCATTTTATAACCCTTCACCCAGCATTGTGTCATGTGGATACCTCACAGAATATTTAATGGGCCCCTGTGGTTGGGTCATTTCCAGCTTTTTGCCATTAAAAGCGAAGCTCAGTGAGCCCGTCTCCTGGTGCTCTGAGGTGGCAGTTGTGTCTGTAGGGTGGATATCATGAGTGGAACTGCTGGAACAGAGCCTGTGGGTGTTTTAATGATCAGAGATTCGGTGTGGTGGGCTGGTTCTTGCAGGTCTAGCTTTCCCGTGCATGGGGAGTGGGGGCACTAAGGGGGCTGTTTCTAGCCTCTCCCACAGCACATTATTTGCTAACTGAATTTTCTCCTTACTGCCCTCCTTGCCCTCCTCTTCCTCTCACTTTCTGTCTAGGCCCAAGGTTGTGTCTGTAGAAGGAAGAGGGGGACATTAGAGTTGGGCCCTGAAAGTTGCATAGGAGTTTGCCAAGTGGGGATGAGCGTCAGGGTATTCCAGAAGCTATGCAGAGACAGCCAGATTTTTAGCTTTCTGAACCCCAAGTGTGGAGGGGTGTAGAATGTGATAGGGCTCAAGAGGCAGAGGCCAAGCACACAGGCCCTGGGTGTGAGCTATGGGAGACCTGGCCCTTCCATCCAGTGGTTATCAACCTCTGTCCCTCCTTAGGACACTAGTGAAGCTCACAGGCAAGGTTCACTCATGGGCATTTGTAAGCACAAGTTGTATTTTCCCTGGCCTCACTCAGGACAGTTGCTGAGAAAGCCAACCAGTGAGTGTGGTAGGATTCCAGAGGCATCTCAGACCTATCTGCTCTGGCTTGTTCCAAATCAGAGTCAGCACCACCCTCCCTGTGCCATGTCTCTCACTGCTAGCTGCACCACCTTGGAAGTTGTGGCCCTCGGCTGAGGTGCATGATTACAGTTTTCTGGGGACATACACCTGGGTCCTGGCCATATTTGCTGTCTGCAGAACCCCCATCAAACCTCAACTTCATTGATCTATGTGTCTATCCTTTTGCCAGCACCACACTGTCTTGATTACTATAGCTAAATTGCCTATAGCCTAATGGCTTTGATATTGGGCAGAGTGATTGGCCCCACTTTATGCTTCTTTTTCAAAATTGTCATAGCTAATTCTAGTTCCTTTGCTTTTCCATATAAATTTTAGAATAATTTTGTCTATATCTGTAAAAAGTCCTGCTCATATTTTTGTTGGAATTGCCTTAAATCTATAGACCAATTTACAGAGTACTGACGTCTTCACTATTTTGAGTTTTTCAATCCATGAACATAGTATATATCTTCATTTATTTAGTTCCTTTAAAATTTCTTTTTATAAGCATTTTTTAGTTTTCAGGATACAAATCCTGCATATGTATTTTAGATTTATACCTAAGTTTTGTTTTTTTTTTTCGGTATGTGGGCCTCTCACTGTTGTGGCCTCTCCCGCTGTGGAGCACAGGCTCTGGACGCTCAGGCTCAGTGGCCATGGCTCATGGGCCCAGCCGCTCTGCGGCATGTGGGATCTTCCCGGACGGGGGCACGAACTGGTGTCCCCTGCATCTGCAGGAGGACTCTCAACCACTGCGCCACCAGGGAAGTCCCAGTATTTTGTTTTTAAGTGTTGTAAATGGCTTACTTTTTTTTTGTCTCCAAGAGTTTATTGCTAGGATATAGACATATGATTGATTTATTGTGTTTTGACCTTGTATCCTGTTACCTTACTAAACTCATTTGTTATTTCTAGAATTTCCTATTATAGATTCTTTGAGGTTTTTTACATATACAATCATGTTACCTGGGAATAGGGACAGTTGTATTTCTTCCCTTCCAATCTGTATGCCTTGTATTTATTTTTCTTGCCTTACTGCACTGTCTAGGACTTCCAGTACAATGCTGAATAACAGTAGGGAGAATGTTGCCTATCTTAGGGGGTAAAATATTCAGTCCTTCATGATTATCATGTTAACCTTAGGGTTTATTGGTAGATGCTCTTTATCAGGTTGAGAAAGTTCTTTTCTAAATTAGTTGGCTGAGAGTTTAAAATTTTTACTCAAAAATGAATGTTAAATTTTATCAAATTCTTTTTCTGCATCAGTTGATATGACAATGTGTTTTTTCTGTTTTTGTCTGTTAATATGGTAGATTACATTGACTTTAAAATATTGTACCAGCCTACATTCCAGGTAAAATTCTTCTTGTTTGTGATGTATTATACTTTTTATTCATTGCTAGATTAGATGCACCAATTTTTGTTTCAGATTTTTGCCTCTATGTTCTTGAGGGAAATTGGTCTATAATTGTTTTCCCCTGAACTTTCTTTGTCTGGTTTTAGTATCAGGGTAATATTGGCTTTATAAAAGGAGTTGAGAAGTGTTCCCTCCTCTTCTATTTTCTAAAAGAGATTGTGTAGCATTGGTGACATTTCTTCCTTAAATATTTGGTAGAATTTGCCAGTAAAATAGTCTGGGCCTGAAGATTTCTTTCTTGGAAGCTTTTCGACTGTGAGTTCAATTTCTTTGATAGTTATAGGACTTTCAGGCTTTCTACTTTATCTTGGGGTGAGTTTTGGTAGTTTGTGGTTTCTGAGGAAATCATGAATTTCGTCAAAGTTGAATTATGTGCACAGATTTGTTTGTAGTGTTCCTTTATCTTTTTAATGCCTATGAAGTCTTTAGTGATATCCTTTAAAAAATTCCTGACTATTGTTAATTTATATGCTCTTTCCTTTTTAAAAAAATGTTAGGGCTTCCCTGGTGGTGCAGTGGTTGAGAGTCCGCCTGCCGATGCAGGGGACGCGGGTTCGTGCCCCGGTCCAGGAAGATCCCACATGCCACAGAGCGGCTGGGACCGTGAGCCATGGCTGCTGAGCTTGCGCGTCTGGAGCCTGTGCTCCACAACGGGAGAGGCCACAACAGCGAGAGGCCCACGTACTGCAAAAAAAAAAAAAAAAAATGTTAGTCTTGATGGAGATTTATCAATTTTATTGATCTTTACAAAGAACCAGTTTTTGGCTTCATTGATTTTTCTCTATTATTTTTGTGTATTCGGATTCATTGACTTTTTTACTCTAATTTTTATTTCCTTCCTTCTGCTTGCTTTGGGTTTATTTTGCTGTTATATTTCTAACTATTGAACATTTTTTAGTATTTAGACTTATCTTTGTGTTTGACTGTAACTCTTTGTGTAGTTGTTTTAGTGGTTGCTCTAGGGATTACAATAAACATACTTAACTTTTCACTGTCTACTTAGAACCAATATTTTTACAACTTCAATTTGAATGTTGAAACTTTAGCATCATATAGGTCCCTTTACTCTACCTCCTTTCTGTTCTAGTTGTATTTTATACAAATACATACAGCGACCTCGCCATTAGACAATATTATAATTCTTACTTATAACAGTCTATTATATTTTTCCAGATATTTACTATATTTCCATTGTTCTTCCCTTATTCCTGATGTGCAAAATTTTCTTCTAGTATCATTTCCCTTCTGTCTGAAGAACTTCCTTAGGCAACTATTTTAGGGTAGGTCTACTGGTAATAAGTTCTCTTAGTTTTTCTTCCTCTGAGAATGTCTTTATGTCACCATAATTCTCGAAGGATATTTTTGCTGGAAGTAGAATTCTGTGTTGGTAGTTCTTTTCTTTCAGCATGTTAAAAATGTTTTCCCACTTCCTTTAGACTCCATGGTTTTGATAAGAAATCTGTGCTAATTTGAATCATTTTTCCCCCTATAAGTAATGTACTGTTTTTCTTTGGCTGCTTTCAAGACTTTCCTTTTGTCTATAGTTTTCAAAATTTGATTATAACATGTAAGAGTAGAATTCTTTGGATTTATCCTGTTTGAGGTTCATTGTGCTGTTGAATCTGTAAGTTTGTATCTTTCACCACATTTGGGAAGTTTTCAGCCATTATTTGTTCAATTATTTTTTATCACTGTACTCTTTCTCTTCTCCTGAAACACTGATGACATCAATGTTAGATTCTTTTGGTATTTTATCACAGGTCCCTAAGGCTCCTTTCATTATAAAAATATTTTTTCTCTCTGCTCTTCAAATTGGATAATTTCTGTGAATCTGTCTTCAAATTCACTGTTGACAAATTCCTCTGTTATCTCCATTCTGCTGTTGAGCCTGTTCATTGAGGTGTTTTTTTTTTGTTTGTTTGTTTGTTTTGGTTATTGCATTTTTCAGTTATAAAGTTTCCATTTTGTTCTTTATTTTATATCTTATATTTCTTGCTGAGACTATCTTTCCATTCACAGCAAGAGTTTTTGCCCTTATTATAGAGACTTTTTATGACAGCTGCCTAAAAATCTTTGTCAGATAATTCCAACATATGTGTTATCTCAGTGTTGATATCTGTCAATTGTCTTTTCCTATGCAAGTTGAGATTTTCCTGGTTCTTCAGATGCCAAGTTATTTTGGACTGGATCCTGGACATTTTGATACTATGCTATGAAACTTTTGGTTTTATTTAAATGCTATGGTCTTATTTAAGTTCTATGGAGAAGGTCGATATTTTTATTTTATTAGATAATTGACCCAGCTAAGTTCAGACTACAAGTTGCAACCTGCCTTCTATGGATTGTGGTTTCAATGTCAGGTCCATTTTTGAAGCCTCTGCAGTGCTATTTGTATCCATCCCATGTGTGCACCACCCACTGGCCAGTCTGGGACCTGGGCATTGTTTTGTCTCATAATTCAGTTCCCAAAGCCTGTAGTGTGTTGTTTAGAGTCAGATCCACGGATGCACAGCTCAGGTGTGAGCCCAGGAGATTATAAACAACTTACGACATCAGTTTCCAAAGCTCCACTTTGTCAACCATCTCCCTAGTATTTTCCAGTTTCCTGGTGCTCCCTAAGCCTTTCTGGCCAGAAAGTTGGGGCTCTCTTTACCCTGCTCTGTTGCACACTTCCTGCAACTGCATGAGAGGACACAGAAAGAAAAGAGCAACAGGTGTTTGCTTCACCTTCCTAGGACCACAGTTACTCTAATCAGAGAGTAAGGCTCCCCTGTCTCTTATTTTTTGAGTGTGCTGCCAAGGACTGGAGTGTGAGAGAATGGAGAAGAGAAAAAGGAAATAAAAAAGAAAAATGGGGGATTTCCCCCACTCTGAGTATTAGGAGATCCTTTCTCTCTCCTTGACCCACAACTAGAGGGCTTCTCTCAGCTCTTTCTGTCTGCAACCCCGTGCCCACTTCTGGGGTTTCACCTGCCTCGTATCCAGACTGAGAGATACTGGAAGATTAAAAAAATAGTAAACTCACTGTCAGTTTCGTGGTACTTCAGATTCTGGTCTTCTTCCTCCAGTTGCATGTTATTGTTTACTTTTCAGAGTCCTCAAATAGTTGCTCCATGCCTTCAGTCCATATTATGTAGCTGCATTCAGCGGGAGAGACAAGGCGAAGTGTGCTTACTCCATCTTACCTGGAACCAGAACTGGAACCTCACTCTTAGGAGACCTTTTGTGTGTTGGGTAGTTTATAATCTGGGGTGGGACTTTATCCATAGAAACACAGGCATGACTAGTTACCAGGGTAAGGGCATTTCATAGAGAGAGGGGAGGGAGGCTTTGTACCTCTTCCTCACTTACCCCCTGCTTTCATACTTGCTGCCCTGCAATTCTTACAGCACGCCCAGAGCAAATGAGATGGGAATCAGATCTCATCAGGCCCTGCCTGAGACCTCCTGGGGGCTTCCCACTACAGAGAGGAGAAATGGGAACTAACCACAGCTGATGAGGCTCTACTCCATCTGTCTGGACCACCACTCATGACCTCATGACCTGCCCACCATCCAATCACATTAGTCTTCTTTCCCTTCCTCAAACATGTCAGGTTCATTCTGGCCTCAGGGCATTTGCAGTTGCTGTTCCCTCTGCCTGGAACCTGCTTCCCTAGATCTCTGAATAGCTGGCTCCTTGTCATTTGGGCCTCAGCTCCAATGTCACCTCTTCTGGGAACCTCTCCCTGCCCCCATTCCCACGACATTGCCCTGAACTGTTATCTTCATGGTTCCATCACTCTCTTATATTTCCCTATTTCCTGCTTGCTTGTTTGCTGCCCATTTTCACCACTAGGAGGTGGTGCCCATGGTCTGCATCCAGCCCCAGGTCACAGATGTTGGCCATGTGTGTGCATGTGTGTGGATACATCTATATGGTGTTGCTGTCAAGGTTGGTTTGGGGAGCTAGATGCCCTGGACCCCAGGCCCTCAGGGATCCTTCCTGGTCCAGAGGACCCCAGTAGGAGGCAGCTCTCCTCTGCTGAGAATCTTGGTGACCTCAGCTTGGGGTACCCCGGCCTGACCACCCCATTTATTTTCATAAATGTGGTTGGGTAAGAGGCAGACATCCTGGCAGCCCAACCTCTGCTGAGGGCTCTGCCCCAAGTGATGCCTGCATGGGCTTTCAATTCACTCTACACTTTCCTTCCTAAAACTGGCCAGAGGCTGGCTCAAGGGCCATGCTGAGTGGGCCTGACTTTCCAGGCTCCTTTCAGGGAGTCCCTGAACCCAGAGCCTGGGTTGCTTCAGAGGGTGCCGACAGGCTGGGTGTGTGGGCCCAGCGTGTCTGGAGCTGTAGGAGTCTTTTTCTTTCTCCTCTCCCCAGCATCCCCCACTGTTGTCTAGGTCTCTGGCTGTTCCCTCCCTCTTAAAGCCTCCACTGGGTAAGAGGACACTTCCAGGGGGTTCTGTCTTAATTTGTATTCCTTTCCCAGGAAGTGGGTTGGATTCAAGTTCTGCATCAAATCCAGAATTCAGCATACCCAAACCCAAAGCATTCATGAAGGAGACACTTTAAATCCACTTCAGTCCCTCAGTTACTCAGGTGCTATGGTGAGGAGGGAGATCTCTGTACAGCTTTGCATCTGGGTGGCATCCAAGAGCCACAGGGCAAGCCTCTGGGGACCCCCGTCACAGTGTTTGGTGGGGGAAGAGTCAGCTTTGGGGTCAGCAGACCTGGGTCAGCCAGTCATTAGCTGTCTGACCCTGAAAGAATCATATAACCTTACTTCAGCTTCCCAATCTGTAAAATGGGAATAATGATGCGGAGCTCACTAACTTTGCCGTCATCGTCTTGTTTTTATTCCTTAACAACTCTGTAAAGTAGGTAATATTGTTCCATTTTACATGTAAAAACACTGAGGCTAAAAAAGGTCAAATAGCTCAGAAGTGACAGGGCAGGGATTTGATCTAGAAGCCTCATACAGGTCTCAGCTGGGCCCAGTTGTCTCTTTCTTCCAGCCTGGGGGATTCGGGGACGGCACAGCCAGGTTGAGCCTCTGAGCAATGCCCTCTGCTTTCTAGGGCTTTTTCTTGTGGGGGCAGGGATAGACTAGGCCCCCAGAGCCTATCCCAGGTCACAGTGGGGTGTTCTTGCAGTGAGACCAATGTGTCCTTTTTGGCTAGGCTGAGGAGTTAAGTGATTTCCAGAAGGCCTGTGCTCTGTGGGGCCTTCTGGCTTTTAGCATCTCTATTCTGGCTCTGTACAGAGGAAGGGTTTTTTCCAGAGCCCAAGCAATAACACTTTCTCTGTCTGCTGGATTGTCCTACCCAGATTGCTTCTGAATTAAGTTTTATGTATGAGGCCTTTTCAATAATATCATTGTGTTTATTTGGATCTCGGCTTTGAAGTGCGTTTCTGAGTGTGCACATCATTCCCCCAGAACCAGAGTCTTTGATAAAGGGATTTACCCTAAGTTCAAGAAACGTTTGCTTAAGCCTGCTGTGCTAAAAAAAAAAAATGCCTTTGCTTGGTGCTAGGGACACAGAAGGGAAAGGGTCTGCCCTGTCCTTAGGCAGGTCACAGTCAGGGGAGGAGGACAAGAAAACCAGCCAAAAATGGTGTTGCAAAAGCAACATCATTGGGGCCTGTAAGAGGATGTTATTATTTCTTTTTTCTTTCCTTTTTTTTCTAGTTTTCTGTTATGTTCACCATTAAAAGTTTTTTTTGAGCATATAAATATATGCTTATTGTAAACCAAAAACATCAAACAGTGTAGAGAAGTATAAGGAAGAAGATTAAAAACATGAAATCCTACCATTTTGACACAGCCACTATGGGAAGCAGAATAATAGCCTCCAAAGAGCCCATGTCCAAGTCTCTGGGACCTGTAGACATGTTCTGTTATGTGGCAAGGGGGAATCAATGGTGCAGATAGAAGTGAGGTTTTAATCAGCTGAGTTCACGGTAAGGAGGCTCTCCTGGATTGTCCAGTACCCCAATGTAATCACAAGTCTTTTTAAACATGGAAGAGGGAGGCAGAAGAGGAGATCAGAGTGAGAGAGAGATTTGAAGATGCTGGCTTTAAGGATGGAGGAAGGGACCACAAGCCAAGGAATGTGGTAGCCTCTAGAAGCTGGAAAAGGCAAGGAAACAGATTCTCTCCTAGAGCTTCGTGAGGGAACTTAGCCCTGCTAACACCTTGATTTTAGCCCAGTGAGACCCATGTTGGACTTCTGACCTCTAGAACTATAGAATAATAAGGTGTGTTTGTAGTAATTTGTTACACCAGCCACAGAAATGAATGTAGCCACCATTGATATTTTGGGGACCATTTTCCTTTCTTTTTACATATATGTATTTTTTCATAAATGGGATTCATATCACACATGTTATTTTAATTATTTACTTTAGGTTCATTTTTCTTCTTTCTGCCTTCTTGAGTGTCCACTTCATTTATTATCATTCTGTTCCTATAATTATGGAGCATTTGAGGCTGTGAATTTGCTTCTGGTGGCAGCTTTGTTCTTACCTACTAACTTTATTATGCTGAATTCTCATTGTCATTTAAAAAAGTATTTGTGCTTTTGATTTGAATAACCTGAGTTATTTAGGGGAAAGTTTAAAAAAACTTCCAAGTGGTTGGGTGTTATGTTGTTCCTTTAATGTTACTTCCTAGTACAAGCCAAGTGTTTTTAGATCTCAGTTCCTGCGGGTTTAAATCAGGTTTCTTCACCCATTCAATGACACCCACCTCTAGCCATCCAAGACTCAGTTTCCTGTAAGGGCCTGCTTCTACTTCCACCCCAACACGATCAAACACTTCTGGGCATCTCTGGATTCTATCTCAGTTCCAGAGAGCCTGTCTGCACCCTCCTGCCAGGTGTCTGGACATCCATACTTCCCAGCCAGCACCCCAGGCTCCATGGAGCTTTGGGCACCTTCCTCAGCTGCCAAACTCCAGAGGAAGGAGAAGAGCCAGTCTCCATGGAGACTTGGCAGAGATGCCCTGGTCCAGGCCAAGACATTCTGAGTTATGAGCATGGCAGACAACCTGGGTGCTATGAGCCTTTGGGAATTTCTGAAATTGCCCTTGTCTCTGGTGTTTGCTCAGCTTTGTAAATGTTAGGGGGCTTTCAAGGAAATGCACATTCTATGTTACAAGACGAATGCAGTAAAAGGGAACCTGTAGCCTCTGGTGCCATGGAAACCAAAGGGGACCAGAGAGAAGCTCATAGAGAGTAGTGAGAAGTCCCTGAAGGTTGGGCAGAGGACATGGGTGTTGGATGTGCAGAGTAGGAGATGTAGATCTAGGGCCAACACAGGCCAGCATGCTAGGAAGGGTGGGTGAGGGGGAGCAGAGGTTTTGGTGGTAACTGGAGGGAGAGGCAGGGTTTTCTTGCTTAGAATTGGAGAGACAGACCCTAGAGTGCTGCTGGCCTGAGAGAAAGGAGTCCTGGAGTAGAGGTGGCTGAAGATGCAGCTGGGCAAGGGACAAGGAATGCCATGCAATTCTTGGGCAAGTCAGGGTGGTGGAGCATTGTGGGTTGTCTTGGCTCAGAGGAATTCCTCCTCCTATGAGACTGCATAAAAGGGGGTGAGGGGGCCATGCCACTAGCGGTTTCATCAGTTGGTGGGTGGAGAGTTGGGCATTATGCCCCATGATGCCAGAGCAGGGGCTCTTGAGAGAGGGCCCTAGGACACAGTCCAGGCTCTGAATGTTGGGGCAGTGGGTGTGAGGAGGGCAGGTCAAGAGACAGGCCTCGCAGGCCCTGCTGGGGGGTGGGAACCTCTGGCCAGGGAGCGTAGGCAGGAGAGGGGCCAGGTGGGGACAGCCCCCTCGCCTCTTGAGAAGCAGCATCTGGTGGGGGTCTAGGTTGTGGCTTTGTGAGGCAGGGGCTTGGGAGGCCGAGTATGAGGGGCTTGGGGGGCCAGGGTGACAGATCAGGGCATTTAGCCTGGGCTGGCTGGAGCAGCTGGATCAATTTTTGTAAATGCTTCCATGTGCTTTCAATCATAAGTTGTCCTGTCCACTCGTAAATCAGCCCTACTTGTTTTGTTATTAAAATAACCTGCGCCTCTCTGCTCCTGTCAGAAGATCTGTCATCAGCTGAGGCATGCCATGGAAGTCCCACCAACACCGTCTTTTGGTCATTCTCTCCTCATATTTCTAACAGTGGCAGATGTTGCATTACTTGCTTTGCAAACTTTGTGGCTATTTTCACCATGAACTGTCAATAAAACGGGGGTCTCAGAGATATTTCATGCTTCTTGATCTGAATTCTCTGTTTATGATATTAAAGATCCCTTGCTTTCTCTGAGTACATTTTCTTTGTCTATCTTTTGGCATTTTTACTTATTTTTTTAAACAGCATTGTCATTTATTTTTAAAAACTTAACCTAATTACAAGGAAAAAAATTTTTATAACTATTGGGGCTGGCCAAAAGTTTCATTTGGGTTTTGCCGTGAGATGTTACGGCAAAACCCGAACGAACTTTTTGGCCAACCCAATATTTGCGGTAATGGATGTTAACCAGACTTATCGTGGTGATCATTTCGAAATTTATGTATGTCAAGTCATTATGCTGTACACCTTGAACTTGTACAGTACTGCATGCCAATTATATCTCAATAAAACAGAGAAAAAACCCCAAACTGATCGATCTTTAACCGGAAGGTAAACCCATTGCTAGTTATTAGTGATCCACGTGGTCTTGATGTTTTCATTGTTTCTTGGCCTGTATCTATAAGTGTGACTTGTCCCCCAACCCCCAGGAGCACACAGGGGAGCTGGTCTCACCAGACACTGCACCCCGACCCTCACTTTGCAGCCGCCCCCCCACCCCCTTACCTCCGTCCTGCCCTCTCAGGACCCTGTCCGCCCAGCCCAGCCCAGCTCCACCTGCCCTGCCTTCTTGTCCTTCCTCATCCAACCTGGATGCCCGCCACTGCTCCTCTTTATGCTTAGGCCTCCCCGGTCCTTGTCTTCTTTAATGAATCACTGGGCCAAACCCTATCCCACCCCCTAACTTTCCTGCCTGTAAGCAGGAGAAACTCTCCAGTCTAGCTGAAGGATCTACCTTTAAATTCCTAACTGCAGGCCTCAGGCTGGTAGTGTCCCCTCCTGGTGGGACAGCCCCTCCCCCTGCTCCAGGGCCCTGTCAGCCCACCTGCTCAGAAGCTGCTCTCTGTCTCTCCCTTAGTTCCCCCTTGAAGGCCATTTCCCACTTCAGGGCACATTAGGCCTGGTACTGCTGCTAAACCATAGCCCGCCAGTCCCTGGGGTTACTGGCCAGTTCCCCGCTTTCTCAGAAGTGTTGCCTCCATCCTCCACTTCCTCCACTGCCCCCTTGCATCATCGAAAGTGTCCAGACACGGTCCCCCCCGACCATGGGGTGTGGTCATTCGTCTGTCCCATGTCTCAGGCCTCCCATGCTCCCTCCCTGCCATCACAGTGTTGACCTCGGCACCCCTGTCTCCTGGCTTTCTTCCCACTCCACTGGCCCTCTTCTACCCACCTGGCCATGGCGGGAGTCCTGGAGGCTTGACCCCTTCTCCTTTCCCTGCACCTCCTCCCAGAGCCATCGTGACCATCCTCCAGCATTTGATGGCTTGGCTGGCTTTTCCCTGAGGTCGGTCTTGACTCTATGTGCCTGCTCGCCCACTCATGAGGGCAGTAATTCCAGAATGGAAGTCTTGACTCCTCCCACCCAGTTCCTTCAACCTCAACCCCCAAATCAAACCAAAAAAAAGGCTTCAGTCCTGCCTCCAATCTTGAGCTTTTACCATCTCGGTAATGGCACCCCCATGCAGGGGCTTCCACTGGGGGGCTTGGCCTTGGTCTTGATCTCCACCGTCCCTGCCCTACCACTGGTCCTTAGCAAGTCTCCTCATGCTGCCTCCAAAGGGTGCCTCGAAGCTGGTGCTTCCACAGCCGCGTCAGATCACCCTCCCCTCCTGAACACCCTCTGTTGGACACCACTGTTTTCAGGGGAAATCCCACAGCTCTGGCCAGGGCCCAGCAGCCCTCCCGCTGTCTCGCCTCCCCCTCCCCTGCCTGCGAATGTCACAACTCAGCTTGGCCCAGCTCCTTTCTGCCCTGGGCCTCAGCCTGCATCTTCCCTTCCTTAGGTCTCAGCAAAGATTTGTTAATTCATGGTTTTTAAATTCTTTTCTTATCTTTTGTTATCTAGACTATGTTTTCTACTTTGTTCCCTTCTGCAGTGACTTCTTATAAGATACACATCCTGTTATTATCCTGCTAGCTATTATCTTTCAGTTTTTAAAACCTTCTTAAACTTAAGTTGCTTTACGAATTAAACAAAGCCGTGGACTGTTTCTGTTCAAAAGGACGGGAGCATCTCACTTCCAACCATATACAAACCCAACCGATTTCACTGTGGATAGAATATGGATTTCTTATACTTGTTATCACTACGTTTTAAAAAATTAATATGCATCTTCTATTTCAATAGTTGTCTTTGATTTCTGTTGTTAAGTTTCACAACTGTTCTAGGATGATGTAGACCTGCATATTCCTGGGCAGTTGTTTGCATTGCTCCTTCTGGCTTAAGCCTTCCCTGTCTACCAGTTCATTCTCCTTCCTCTCGGCTGGCTGGGGGCCCTCCTGGTGGCAAGGCATCCCTCTTGTAGCCAGAACGGTGACCCTCTCCACGGGGCGTGATATCCTCGGCAGGTCTGTGAGCCACATGTGTGGTCCCCAGACGACTGCCCAGCAGGGTGTTTCCTCCTGAGATGGGGTGTCCTGGGTTGGAGGGTCCTTCCTCTTCATGGGGCAGCCTCCTCCCTAGGCTCGTGGTCTACACGCCCCCTTGTTCCCAGCACAGATCTATCAAGTTGTTTCAGTTGGAAACAACTGAATGTTTAGGGCCTGTGTGTGGAGGGTGGCCTCAATGGGCCGTCCCTAAATTCCTTTCAGAGCACCCAGTCATCCCACTCTGACTCTTTCCTCCTGTCTGGGACTGCCCACAGCAGCAGTGGTGGTGGGGGCGGGGGCTGGGGGGGTGAGGAAGGGGGGGTGCGTGCCTTGCTCAGAGTGTTCTGGGTGGGTCTTGGATTCTGTCTGCCTGAGTCTGTCATGGTTGCGGGGAGCAGGCTAACCCTGTGTGCTTCAGGGCGGGAACTGGGCTGGCGTGGTGGAGTCCCATCCTGAACCGGAGAGATGGGACCCAGCACCGTGAGACAGTACGGCTCTGTGGGCATGCCCATCAGCCAGGGTCTCAGAGGACCCGGGAGTCCACTGGCATACCTCATTGAGCCTTGGGCAGGATTAGGGAACCCACAGGGTGGGTGGAGCTCAGGGACCACCGACAGTGGGGGCCGGGACTGCTGCTGGACCTGCAGGGCCAAGCAGAGAGAAAAGCCTCTCTCCAGCCCCTGACTTCCTGTTGGCACCTCCTTTTGCCAAGATAGCCGGGGAGAGGCCACGCACCCTGTCAGCCTCCAGCGCAGGACAGGACAGAGGTGAAGCGGGTTGGGTGGCAGAAGGAGAACAACCAGCCCCAAGTTTCAACCTGAAAGGAGAGAAGCTGGGGCCACATTCTCTCTGTCTTTTCAAAGTTAGCTTTCCTTCCCAATCCAGAGCCTATTTATTCAGCACCTTTTGCTGGATGCTGTCACATTGTGAGGATGACAGACTGACCAGCAGCCTCCAGGAGGGTGCTAGAAGCCTGGTTTTGGAGCAGAAACCAATGCACCATGCAGCCAGCAGGAGCCCTCCCAGCTCCCGCCCCTGCCCTGATCACCTGGGAGGCAGTAGTGACGGGCAGACAGAAAGGGTAGCAGCACTGGACATCTGCACATGGTATTTCTTTTCTTCCTTCTTTAGACTGCCTCGGTGGGTCTCCACATTTGTGTGAAAAACAGTTATCATATTGAGTGTCTACAAAACCCACATCTATTCAACCTGATGGGGGAATGGAGGGCTATTCAGGGATAATCTTAACATTTCCTGCTGACTGTATATCCCTCCCCACTCGGCCAGCAAGCCTGCCTTACAAGCTGGGGTGCTGTGCTGAGGCCACCCTGTGGGTTTGGCTGCAGCGATGTTGGTGGTGGGGACAGGGCCAGGGCCTAGGGCAGCCCTGCCACTTCCCAGAGCCTGTGGTACCATGGGTGTACCAGGGTCATCACTCCTGAGCTCCATAAACTACCCGCCTGAGGCTATGCCGAGCAGATCAGACTGGCTGGGGCAGCTTGGCATCCCTGGGCCAGGCTGGGCCCAGCATCCCCAGGCGTGTTCCTGCTAGGACCACGCTCAGAACGTAGGTGGAGCTCCCAGTCAGGGTCGCCTCATCCCTGTTCATTGGATCGAGTTGCCAAGGAAAAGAGCATTAACTGAAAATAATTGGCTGGATGGATGTGTTTCTGGGCTGTCAGCTCTGGCTACAGGCTACACACCTTCATCAGCACCACACACCCGTGTCCCAGGGATTAGGCTGAGTGCTCAGGGTGCACCAACACCTAAAGAAACAAACAGCTAAACAAAACAAGACAACTCTGGAAAGCAACTTCTATTTCCCATCCTGGCCTGGGTCCTATCAGGCCATTGGCACATTCTGGTCCACAGCCATGGAAAACTAATGTCCCTCCATGTCATGGCCTGTTAGCCATTGCCACACTCGGGTCCACGGTGAAGGGAAGGCGATGTCCCACATATGTCTGAGCCCAGGGCCCTGAGAGACCGTATTATGAAGGAAAACACTGTTCACACTGAGATGTCAATTTTCGCTTCAAGTCTAATTTCTGACCTGTAAACAAAGCCTGCAAGAACAAGAGGCTCCTCATGTGTGAATTGGCTAATTAATCTGACTTAGAGGGACGCATAGCGCCCCGGACTCTTTTGTGAAGATAGCACTTTTCGAAGAAGTGCAAGTCTGTAGGGACCAAGCAACACCATGAATGTCGTGCCCCCTTTTTTGGGAGAGCAGAGGGATGAGGGGCCAGACTATTTTCCCCGCATCTACCTGTCTGTAAACAAGGAGGGAGCCTGTGGTTCGCACTTACTCCGTGTGTGTGAAAGAGGAGCCACGGGCGCTCACTGGTGAGGTCAGAGTGCCAGGGACTGCAGGGGGCGTGGCTGGGGACCTCTGGTGCTCAGAGCTCCTGACAGCCTCTAGGAAGATGGGAACAGAGGTTGGCAGTGTCAGGCAGATCCCACCTTACTTAAGCAGAGGGGAATTAAAGGCAAGGCTTGGGGACTGGTGATGGAGACTTGGAAATGGGGTGCCTTGGAGATCCCCAGCCAGAGCCTCAGGAGCTGCGTGGGCAGTGGTCAGGGCTCCAGGGTGGGGCTCGGGGCTCGGGTTGGCCACACTGTAGTTCTTCTGTCTCAGATATACATTCCAGGAAGAGAGCATCACAGTGGGTGAGATGGCTCCCACCTCTCCCCACCCAGGCTCCTTACTAACGATTCTTCTAGACTGTTTCCAGAGGTATGGCTGTCTCTAGGGTGTCCAAGGGTCCTGGGGAGATATTTTTTTCAGGGCCCTTGTCTATATAAACAATTTGATTAAAGTGTATTCCAAGATCCACGAGCCCATGTGGGGGTATCGTGATATATTGATGCAGATGTAGAGGAATGGGGAAGAAGGGGTGCCAGCCTGTTTGTTTACTGCCCAATCCATGCAGCAAAGATCCTTCTTAGTGTGTACTCACTGGCTCTTCCTGTTTGGGTCCAGGAAGCATCTCTTTGTGTTCTTTATTGTCGAGTGTTCTGTTCCTATCTAATTTCATGTATCTCCCACAGTGAGGGGAAAAATAGCAACGTGGTTATTACTTACAGTGCATGGCTCTATGGAACCTGCTTATGTAGAGATGCCAGAGATCTCTTGATTCCACATTCCCGAAAATTCTATGTATTTAGTGCTGGTTACGCATGGTGTTTCTGCTGACTCAGTTTCATCCATCCATCTGGGAATGCTGGCTTCTGTGGCGCTCTCGTGCTTTGTTGATGATGACCACCAGTTCAGTTCTGACCCAGGGTATGCAGGAAAATGTGAACCATTGTGCTTTTCTGGTCATATTAAATTTACCGTTTGGAACTTTATAGTGTAAGCAAGGAACCACACATCCAGCCACATCTTCCTTACAGTCCTTGGGCTGTTATCCTGCACCCTAGACTAGGATCTCCTCCCTGCCTTCTGCACGCTGCCACCAGCAGATAGAAGAGCCGCCCCATCTGTGCAAGGCTTGCTATCCCTCGGCAGACCAACCTGTGAGAGTGTGGCATTCAGCGTGGCTCAGATGCAAGAGAGGACTCAGGGCAAGAGCTTCCAAAGCCCTCAAAGTCGATGAGTGTGGCCAGCCCCCGAGGCCTGCCCGCACGTGGCCTGGAGTCTGTGAGCCACCACTCTGGGCACACAGGGCAAAGGATGCCTGCCGCTGGGTGCTGGGGACTGGAGGTGCCACTGAAGCTGAAGCACGGGTGGATGAGAGCCAATGCCCGAGCCTACACACACATCTCAAATGGAAGGCCAGGCCATTGGCACCAGAGCCTAGAGCTCTGGACTCACTCTGTGTCTGATGTGAAGGAGAGCCTCCAAAAGGAGACTGTCAGCACTGCTCTGGTGGCTCAGCCCCATGCACGTCCATGAAGGAAATACCCCCTTCAGCTAGTGGGAGTGACTTGCTTGTCCGGGACCCTGGGACAACCTCTCAGACACGAGTCCTGGAGTTCCTGGGGCACCTGGTGGGCTGCGTGTGCATGACAGAGGGTTGGAGAGTGTCCAGAGGGCAGCAACAGGGCGCATGTGGGTACTGGTCAGGTGTAGGCCTCTGCCTGAGAGCACTGCTATGGCCACAGAGTTTTCCTTGGTGTTTGTGGAACATGCCAGGCTTACTTCCTCCTCAGGGCCTTTGCACTCGCTGCCCTGATCCCTGGAACTCACCACTCTGGCGGGGTCCATTACTAGACTCTGGATGCCGCAGAGAAGCCCAGTATGCCTGTTCCAGGGGAGAGGCAGCCAACACACGCCCAGCAAGTGTCTAGTGATCAGTGAAGAATGAACTAGCCAGAGGGTGCCAAGAATGGCCTGGGGTGCATGCCATTTTATGTGCTTAAGCTTTTTATTTTAAAATAGCTTTAGACATAGAGCAAAGTTGCAGAAACAGCATAGAGATTTCCTGTGTGCCCTTCCCCCAAGCTTCGCTATGTTAATGTGTCTGTGACCTGGAACGATGATTGAAACCAGGAGGTTCACCTTGAAAAATGTTGTGTCATCACTTAGAAACCAGACTGCCTCTGAATTTCACCTATTTTCCGACTCCTGTCCCTTTTGTGGTTTGGGATCCCATGCAGAATCCCATGTGGCATTGAGTTGCTGTGTCTCTGAGGTGTTCTCCTGACTGAGATAGTTCCTCATTCTCTCATTCCTGGCCCCAGCTCTTTTGAAGAGGACTGGTCAGTTATCTTGTAGAATGGGCCTGCACCTGCGCTGGGCTGGTGTTTCCTCGGGTTAGACTGAGCTATGCGTTTGGGGCATCCATATCACAGAAGAGGTGTTGGCTCCACATTGTGCCACGCGATGTCAAATTGTCTTGCTGCTGGAGACAATAATCCTCATCACTTTCAGAACTCCCTCTGCTGCCCTCATCTGTGGGGTTCTCCTCTGTAAACTTACTGGTTTTTCCTTTCGAATTCATAAATATCTTGTGAGGAGGTACTTGGAGATTATGCAAGCATTCTGTTTCTCGTCGTATTTTCACCCACTGATTTTAGCACCCGTGGGTGATTCTTATCTGCGACGATCCTTACTGTGGTATTTACCTTTGTGATTCTTCTGTCTCCATCATTTCTTCTACATTTATTAATTGCATTCCACTGTGAGGAAGAACTGCTCTTCCTCCCCATTTATTTATTATTCAGTTATTTATTTATTTATTTATGTTTACATCTTTATTGGAGTATAATTGCTTTACAATGCTGTGTTAGTTTCTGCTTTATAACAAAGTGAATCAGTTATACATATACATATGTTCCCATATCTCTTCTCTCTTGCGTCTCCCTCCCACCCTCCCTACCCCACCCCTCTAGGTGGTCACAAAGGACCGAGCTGATATCCCTGTGCTATGCGGCTGCTTCCCACTAGCTATCTACCTTACGTTTGGTAGTGTATATATGTCCATACCTCTCTCTCGCTTGGTCACAGCTCACCCTTCCCCCTCCCCATATCCTCAAGTCCATTCTCTAGTAGGTCTGTGTCTTTATTCCTGTCTTACCCCTAGGTTCTTCATGACATTTTTTTTTCTTATATTCCATATATATGTGTTAGCATACGGTATTTGTCTTTCTCTTTCTGACTTACTTCACTCTGTATGACAGACTCTAGGTCCATCCACCTCATTACAAATAGCTCAATTTCGTTTCTTTTTATGGCTGAGTAATATTCCATTGTATATATGTGCCACATCTTCTTTATCCATTCATCCGATGATGGGCACTTAGGTTGTTTCCATCTCCGGGCTATTGTAAATAGAGCTGCAATGAACATTTTGGTACATGATTCTTTTTGAATTATGGTTTTCTCAGGGTATATGCCCAATAGTGGAATTGCTGGGTCGTATGGTAGTTCTATTTTTAGTTTTTTAAGGAACCTCCATACTGTTCTCCATAGTGGCTGTACCAATTCACATTCCCACCAGCAGTGCAGGAGTGTTCCCTTTTCTCCACACGCTCTCCAGCATTTATTGTTTCTAGATTTTTTGATGATGGCCATTCTGACTGGTGTGAGATGATATCTCATTGTAGTTTTGATTTGCATTTCTCTAATGATTAATGATGTTGAGCATTCCTTCATGTGCTTGTTGGCAGTCTGTATATCTTCTTTGGAGAAATGTCTATTTAGGTGTTCTGCCCAGTTTTGGATTTGGGTTGTTTGTTTTTTGGACATTGAGCTGCATGAGCTGCTTGTAAATGTTCGATATTAATCCTTTGTCAGTTGCTTCATTTGCAAATATTTTCTCCCATTCTGAGGGTTGTCTTTTGGTCTTGTTTATGGTTTCCTTTGCTGTGCAAAAGCTTTGCAGTTTCATTAGGTCCCATTTGTTTATTTTGGTTTTTATTTCCATTTCTTTAGGAGGTGGGTCAAAAAGAATCTTGCTGTCATTTATGTCATGGAGTGTTCTGCTTATGTTTTCCTCTAAGAGTTTGATAGTTTCTGTCCTTACATTTAGGTCTTTAATCCATTTTGAGCTTATTTTTGTGTATGGTGTTAGGGAGTGATCTAATCTCATACTTCTACATGTACCTGTCCAGTTTTCCTAGCACCACTTATTGAAGAGGCTGTCCTTTCTCCACTGTACATTCCTGCCTCCTTTATCAAAGATAAGGTGACCATATGTGTGTGGGTTTATCTCTGGGCTTTCTATCCTGCTCCATTGAGCTATATTTCTGTTTTTGTGCCAGTACCATACTGTCTTGATTACTGTAGCTTTGTAGTATAGTCTGAAATCAGGGAGCCTGTTTCCTCCAGCTCCGTTTTTCATTCTCAAGATTGCTTTGGTTATTCGGGGTCTTTTATGTTTCCATACACATTGTGAAAAGTTTTTGTTCTACTTCTGTGAAAAATGCCAGTGGTAGTTTGGTAGGGATTGCATTGAATCTGTAGATTGCTTTGGATAGTAGAGTCACTCTCACAATGTTGATTCTTCCAATCCAAGAACATGGTATATCTCTCCATCTATTTGTATCATCTTTAATTTCTTTCATCAGTGTCTTATAATTTTCTGCATACAGGTCTTTTGTCTCCTTAGGTAGGTTTATTCCTAGATATTTTATTCTTTTGCTGCAGTGGTAAATGGGAGTGTTTTCTTGATTTCACTTTCAGATTTTTCATCATTAGTGTATGGGAATTCCAGAGATTTCTGTGCATTAATTTTGTATCCTGCTACTTTACCAAATTCGTTGATTAGCTCTAGTAGTTTTCTGGTAGCATCTTTAGGATTCTCTATGTATAGTATCATGCCATCTGCAGACAGTGACAGCTTTAATTCTTCTTTTCCGATTTGGATTCTTTTTATTTCCTTTTCTTCTCTGATTGCTGTGGCTAAAACTTCCAAAACTATGTTGAATAAGAGTGGTGAGAGTGGGCAACCTTGTCTTGTTCCTGATCTTAGTGGAAATGCTTTCAGTTTTTCACCATTGAGGACCATGTTGGCTGTGGGTTTGTCATATATAGCCCTTATTATGTTGAGGAAAGTTCCCTCTATGCCTACTTTCTGCAGGGTTTTTATCATAAATGGGTGTTGAATTTTGTCAAAAGCTTTCTCTGCATCTATTGAGCTGATCGTATGGTTTTTCTCCTTCAATTTGTTAATACGGTTTATCACATTTATTGATTTGCATATATCGAAGAATCCTTGCATTCCTGGAATAAACCCCACTTGATCATGGTGTTTGATCCTTTTAATGTGCTTTTGGATTCTGTTTGCTAGTATTTTGTTGAGGATTTTTGCATCTATGTTCATCAGTGATATTGGCCTGTAGTTTTCTTTCTTTGTGACATCCTTGTCTGGTTTTGGTATCAGGGTGATGGTGGCCTCGTAGAGTGAGTTTGGGAGTGTTCCTCCGTCTGCTATATTTTGGAAGAGTTTGAGAAGGATAGGTGTTAGCTCTTCTCTAAATGTTTGATAGAATTTGCCTGTGAAGCCATCTGGTCCTGGGTTTTGTTTGTTGGAAGATTTTTAATCACAGTTTCAATTTCAGTGCCTGTGATTGGTCTGTTCATATTTTCTATTTCTTCCTGATTCAGTCTTGGCAGGTTGTGCATTTCTAAGAATTTGTCCATTTCTTCCAGATTGTCCATTTTATTGGCATAGAGTTGCTTGTAGTAATCTCTCATGATTTTTTTTATTTCTGCAGTGTCAGTTGTTACTTCTCCTTTTTCATTTCTAATTCTATTGATTTGAGTCTTTTCCCTTTTTTCTTGATTTGTCTGGCTAATGGTTTATCAATTTTGTTTATCTTCTCAAAGAACCAGCTTTTAGTTCTATTGATCTTTGCTATCCTTTCCTTCATTTCTTTTTCATTTATTTCTGATCTGAACTTTATTATTTCTTTCCTTCTGCTAAATTTGGGTTTTTTTGTTCTTTCTCTAATTGCTTCAGGTGCAAGGTTAGGTTGTTTATTTGAGATGTTTCCTGTATCTTAAGGTAGAATTGTATTGCTGTAAACTTCCCTCTCAGAACTGCTTTTGCTGCATCCCATAGGTTTTGGGTCATTGTGTCTCCATTGTTATTTGTTTCTAGGTATTTATTATTTCCTCTATGATTTCTCCAGTGATCACTTCGTTATTAAGTAGTGTATTGTTTAACCTCCATGTGTTTGTAGTTTTTACAGATCTTTTCCTGTAATTAATATCTAGTCTCATAGCGTTGTGGTCGGAAAAGATACTTGATACAATTTCAATTTTCTTAAATTTACCAAGGCTTGATTTATAACCCAAGATATGATCTATCCTGGAGAATGTTCCATGAGCACTTGAGAAAAATGTGTATTCTGTTGTTTTTGGATGGAATGTCCTATAAGTGTCAATTAAGTACATCTTTTTTAATGTATCGTTTAAAGCTTGTGTTTCCTTATTTATTTTCATTTTGGATGATCTGTCCATTGGTGAAAGTGGGGTGGTAAAGTCCCCTACTATGAATGTGTTACTGTTGATTTACCCTTTTATGGCTATTAGTGTTTGCTTTATGAATTGTGGTGCTCCTATTTTAGGTGCATAAATATTTACAATTGTTATATCTTCTTCTAGGATCGATCCCTTGATCGTTATGTAGTGTCCTTCTTTGTCTCTTCTAACAGTTTTTATTTTAAAGTCTATTTTGTCTGATATGAGAATTTCTACTCCAGCTTTCTTTTGGTTTCCATTTGCATGGAATATCTTTTTCCATTCCCTCACTTTCAGTCTGTATGTATCTCTAGGTCTTAAGTGGGTCTCTTGTAGACAGCACATATATGGGTCTTGTTTTTGTATCCATTCAGGCAGTCTGTGTCTTTTGGTGGGAGCATTTAATCCATTTACTTTTAAGGTAATTAACGATATGTATGTTCCTATTCCCATTTTCTTAATTGTTTTGGGTTTGTTATTGTAGGTCTTTTCCTTCTCTTGTGTTTCTTGCCTAGAGAAGATCCTTTAGCATGTGTTGTATAGCTGGTTTGGTGGTGAACTCTCTCAGCTTTTCCTTGTCTGTAAAGGTTTTAATTTGTCCATCAAATCTGAATGAAATCCTTGCTGGGCAGAGTAATCTTGGTTGTGGGTTTTCTCCTTCATCACTTTAAATATGTCCTGCCAGTCCGGTCTGGCTTGCAGAGTTTCTGCTGAAAGGTCAGCTGTTAACCTTACGAGGATTCCCTTGTATGTTATTTGTTGTTTTTCCCCTTGCTGCTTTTAACATGTTTTCTTTGTATTTAATTTTTGACAGTTTGATTAATACGTGTCTTGGCATGTTTCTCCTTGGATTTATCCTGTATGGGACTCTGTGCTTCCTGGACTTGATTAACTATTTCCTTTCCCATATTAGGGAAGTTTTCAACTATAACCTCTTCAAATATTTTCTCAGTCCCTTTCTTTTTCTCTTCTTCTTCTGGAACCCCTATAATTTGAACGTTGGTACGTTTAATGTTGTCCCAGAAGTCTCTGATACTGTCCTCAGTTCTTTTCATTCTTTTTTCTTTATTCTGCTCTGCAGTAGTTATTTCCCCTACTTTATCTTCCAGGTCACTTATCCATTCTTCTGCCTCAGTTTTTCTGCCATTGATCCCTTCTAGAGTATTTTTAATTTCATTTATTGTGTTGTTCATCATTGCTTGTTTCATCTTTAGTTCTTCTAGGTCCTTTTTAAATGTTTCTTGCATTTCCTCTATTCTGTTTCCAAGATTTTGGATCATCTTTACTATCATTATTCTGAATTATTTTTCAGGTAGACTGCCTATTTTCTCTTCATTTGTTAGGTTTGGTGGGTTTTTATCTTGCTCCTTCATCTGCTGTGTGTTTTTCTGTCTTCTCATTTTGCTCATCTTACTGTGTTTGGGGTCTCCTTTTTGCAGGCTACAGTTTCGTAGTTCCCATTGTTTTTGGTATGTTTCCCCAGTGGCTAAAGTTGGTTCAGTGGGTTGTGTAGGCTTCCTGGTGGAGGGGACTACTGGCTGTGTTCTGGTGGATGAGGCTGGATCTTGTCTTTCTGGTGGGCAGGTCCACGTCTGGTGGTGTGTTTTGGGGTGTCTGTGGACTTATTATGATTTTACGTAGCCTCTCTGCTAATGGGTGGGGTTGTGTTCCTGTCTTGCTATTTGTTTGGCATAGGGTGTCCAGCACTGTAGCTTGCTGGTCGTTGAGTGAAGCTGGGTGCTGGAGTTGAGTTGGAGATCTCTGGGAGATTTTCGCTGTTTGATATTATGTGGAGTTGGGATGTCTCTTGTGGACTAGTGTCCTGAAGTTGGCTCTCCTACCTCAGAGGCACAGCACTGATTCCTGTCTGCAGCACCAAGAGCCTATCATCCACAAGACTCAGAATAAAAGGGATAAAAAGTAGAAAGAAAGAAAGAGGATATAAGAAAAGAAAGTAAGGTAAAATAAAATAATTAAAATAAAAAAATAATTATTAAGAAAAAAATTTTTTTAAAAAGTAAAACTACAACAACAAAAAATAATGGACGGATAGAACCCTAGGACAAATGGTGAAAGCAAAGCTATACAGACAAAATCACACACAGAAGTATCCACATACACACTCACAGAAAGAGGAAAAGGAGAAAAAATAAGAAATCTCGCTCTCAAAGTCCACCTCCTCAATTTGGGATGATTCGTTGTCTATTCATGTATTCCACAGATGCAGGGTACATCAAGTTGATTGTGGAGCTTTAATCCGCTGCTTCTGAGGCTGCTGGGAGAGATTTCCCTTTCTCTTCTTTGTTCTCACAGCTCCCGGGGCTCAGCTTTGGATTTGGCCCTGCCTCTGCGTGTAGGTCGCTGGAGGGCGTCTGTTCTTCGCTCAGACAGGACGGGGTTAAAGGAGCAACTGCTTCAGGGGCTCTGGCTCACTCAGGCCGGGGGGAGGGAGGGGTGTGGATGCGGGGCGAGCCTGCGGCGGTGGCAGAGGCCGCCGGGACGTTGCACCAGCCTGAGGCACACCATGCATTTTCCCGGGGAAGTTGTCCTTGGGTCCCGGGACCCTGGCAGTGGCGGGCTGCACAGGCTCCCCAGAAGGGAGGTGTGGAGAGTGACCTGTGCTCGCACACAGGCTTCTTGGTGGCGGCAGCAGCAGCCTTAGCGTCTCATGCCCGTCTCTGGGGTCCGCGCTGTTAGCCGCGGCTCGTGCCCGTCTCTGGAGCTCCTTTAAGAAGTGCTCTTAATCCCCTCTCCTCGCGCACCAGGAAACAAAGAGGGAAGAAAAAGTCTCTTGCCGCTTTGGCAGGTCTAGACTTTTCCCCGGACTCCCTGCCGGCTAGCCGTGTTGCACTAGCCCCCTTCAGGCTGTGTTCACGCCGCCAACCCCAGTCCTCTCGCTGTGCTCGGACCGAAGCCCAAGCCTCAGCTCCCAGCCCCGCCTGCCCTGGCGGGTGAGCAGACGAGCCTCTCAGGCTGGTGAGTGCCGGTTGGCACCAATTCTCTGTGGGGGAATCTCTCCGCTTTGCCCTCCGCACCCCTGTTGCTGTGCTCTCCTCTGCGGCTCCGAAGCTCCCCCGCTCCGCCACCCGCAGTCTCTAACTGCGAAAGGGTCTTCTAGTGTGTGGAAACCTTTCCTCCTTCACGGCTCCCTCCCACTGGTGCAGGTCCCATCCCTATTCTTTTGTCTCTGTTTATTCTTTTTTCTTTTGCCCTACCCAGGTACGTGGGGAGTTTCTTGCCTTTTGGGAGGTCTGAGGTCTTCTGCCAGCGTTCAGTAGGTGTTCTGTAGGAGTTGTTCCACGTGTAGATGTATTTCTGATGTATCTGTGGGGAGGAAGGTGATCTCCGCGTCTTACTCTTCCGCCATCTTCCCCCTCTCTCCGCTGATTTAATTTTATATGATTCTTTTTGAGGATATAGGCTTGGTGAACCTGCTACTGTTGGAGGGTCTCCTGCAGAGGTGGGGGGCAGCTATGGCTCACCAAGGGACAAGGACACTGGCAGCAGAAGTTCTGGGAAGTATTCCTTGGCTTAGGCCTGCCAGAGCATGCCATGAGCCGCACCAAAAAGCCAGTTATTTATTTATACCAGTATGGACTTGTGGATATGTATTTTATTCTATGGGTTATAACCTGTTACTATTATTATTTGTTATTTTGTTAAAGTTATCCCAGATTTGGCAAATGAGAGCACCTTCAATTTGGATCCTCTATCCTTTTGACATGCTTGGGTATGATTTAAAAAGTTGTTTTTTCATTATGGTAAAATACACTTAACCAAAGCTTTACCATCTTAAACCATTTTTAAGAGCACAGCTCAGTGGTGTTAAATACATTCATATTTTTGTGTACCTATTACCACCATCCATCCCTGTAACTCTTTTCATCTTGTGAAACCAAAACTCTATACCCATTAAACAATAGCTCCCCACTTCCCCGTTCCTCCCAGCCGCTAGCAACCACTGTTCTGCTTTCTGTCTCTAGGATATAAGTGAATTCATACAGTATCTGTATTTTTGTGATTGTCTGGTCTCACTTAGCCTAATGTCTTCAAGGTCCATCAAGGTTGTAGCATGTGTCAGAATCTCCTTTTTTTTTTTTTTTTTCCGGTACGCGGGCCTCTCACTGCTGTGGCCTCTCCCCTCGCGGAGCACAGGCTCCGGGCGCGCAGGCTCAGCGGCCATGGCTCACGGGCCCAGCCGCTCCACGGCATGCGGGATCTTCCCGGACGGGAGCACGAACCCGCGTCCTCTGCATCGGCAGGCGGACTCTCAACCACTGCGCCACCAGGGAAGCCCTCCTTTCTTTTTAAAGCTGAATAATATTCCATTGTATGTATATGCCACATTTTGCTATCCATTCATACGTTGAGGGACACTTGGGTTGCTTACCCATTTTAGCTATTGTGAATAATGTTGCTGTGAACATGGGTGTATAAATATCTCTTTGAGACCCTGCTTTCAGTTCTTTTGGGTACATACTCAGAAGTGGAATTTCTGAGTCATACGGTAGTTCTATTTTTAATTTTGAGGAACCGCCATACTGTTTCCCACAGTGGCTGCATCATTTCACGTGGGGTGGTGAGACAAGCTGTCTTTGAAGAGGGAGCATTGTTGTGAGTAGAGCTGTGAAGGAGGGGAGGCATTCCCAGGGCTGTGAGAGATGGCTGGAGCAACAGTCTCCTCTTAGGGTTGGGCTGGGGTACGTGTGGTCTGTACCTGCTTGGAGCTGCCACCAGCTCTCCTGCCGGCTTCCAGTGGAGACCCGAAGAGCCAGGCTGGGTGCTGCTGGTGGGCAGGCTGTGTTGCCGTGTGTGTGTGCCATGCCATGCCATGCCCGGGTTTCCATGGGTGAATTTGGAGTAGGGAGGGGACCAGACATCTGTCTGATGTCACCTTTTATACTCTGGGACTCTACCACTGTCTCCCAGTGCAACACATGGGGGTCCCCTGTTGGGAGCAGGAGCCTATGGGGCACTTGATTCCATGTGGGAACGTCCCCTGAATTCCCCATGGCATCCAGTGACAGTGGCCCCACTGAGCCTGCCTTTATTTTGGATGTAGTGCCTTTGGTCATTGTTGGCCCTGCTGCTCAGGCCCCATGTCTAGGCAGTGATGACTCACAGAAGGGCCCAGGGGCATGTGGGCTGCCATCCTGGCTCTGGAATTAATAAACATCTCAAGGTCACTGGTGCTGGGGCCCATTCCCTAACCCATGACCTCAATGCTTGACAAGGGAGGATGCATCATAGGCAGCATCTGAGGGCCTGTGGAGTAGCCTGGCCACAGCCCAGAGAACCTGGCCCTTATAGCCCTGTCTTTCCCCATAAATAAACCAGACAAGATCCTTCATCAGATGGCGTGGCCTGATTTTTGTTTTGGGAAATCTGGACAAGAAGGGACAGTGGAAAGCCTTGGGCCCTGGCAGGGCTGCCCACCCAGGAGAAGCAGCTGGACAGGCTGACAGAGGACGGTTGGCGGTCAGCCTGCCCCGGATACCACCGCAAGCCCTAGAGATCCGAGCAGGAAAAGAAGCCGGATTCGAAAGAAACCAAAGTCAGGCAGGGCGCCAGGTTCTCTGTGAGCATGAGGCCTGAGGTGCCCGGAGAGGGGCTGGTTGCCCAGAGACCCAGGGAGGCGATGGCCTGTGGTGAACACGGAAAGCCAGGCTCCTCTGCCCGGAAAACTTCACGACCTGGGTGCCCAGCAGGTGTGGGCACATAGGACAGCCCCCAACCTCACCCTTGTGACATTGCCTTCTACCTTTGGGGAAACTGAGGCTCAGGAAGAGGAAGGCTGAGCCAGCACCACACAGTGAAGCACAGGGACTTGCTTTGGGGTCTGAGTGGTAGCCTGCGCTTTCCCTGCCAGAGTTCTTGTGTCTCTGAGGGACACATCCATTGGGCAGTGCATCTTCCCCTTGCTGCTCTGAGCAAGTCCTAGTGTCCCTGCTTCCTGCTGTGGCCCTGGCTGCTCCCACCCTGCCCCCACCCCAACCAGATCTGTGTTAAGGGGATTCTGGGTTGAGGCTGTAGGCTTCCCATGGAGTCTAGCTGCCCCACAGCAACCTGGGTAGCAGCCCGGCCCACCAAACCAACTTTCGTCCATCAGCCAGGCCACTGGACCATTGGTGAGCCCGTGTCTCCCCTCTGGCCGAGTGGATCCTCCTGGAGCAGCATCCCACGTGGGAAGGAGCAGGACACTGCCTCCTGGGCCCCTGGAACTGAGGGCTTCCTTTCTAGAAGGGGCGTTGCATCTTCAGATGTTCTGCCCATCTAGAGTTACATCCCCATGTCTTCCACAACTGGGTGGGCTCAGCCTTGGGAGCCCATAAAATTCTGGGGTACTGTGGGCATGTGGGCTCCCCTTGCCAGGAGGCTTAGCTCCTCTCTGCAAGAGTGGAGGATCGATGCCAGCCTGGAGCTGCCCCAAGTGGGGCTCTGGAGCAAGGCTCCCTCTGGTTCCCAGAAAGGGAGTTGGGTTGGAAGGCAGGGTCCTCACATGTGCTTATCTGGCTGTGCAGCATTCCCATCCCCTTGGGCCTGTGCTAACTGCTCTGTCTCATGGGAGTGAGAATGTCCACTCTAGAAGGAGGGAGTGTCAGGAGTCCCATGAGGCCAGCCTTGGGTGTGCTCCAACTTGCCTGAATGCTGGCCCACTTGGGTGTGACTCAGGGGTTGACCCTCCTTTCTGCTGCCCAGAGTCACTCTCTGAGCAGCAGACCTGCCCAGCTCTGTCATTCTGGGCCCAGGGACCACCTGGCACCCCTGCCAGCAGCCAGCTCTGAATCTGGGTAGCATTGGTGCACGGAGGCTGTTCTGGGCTAAATTGTGTCCCCTCAACCCCCATTCAAATGTTGAGGTCCTAACCCCCGGTACCTCAGAATGTGACTCCCAAACAGGAGATAAGGTCTTTCCAGGTGTTAACTAAGTTACATTGAGGTCATGTGGGTGGGGCCCTAATCCAATGTGACTTCCTTTTTAAGAGGAAATTTGGACACAGACACACATAGAGGGGTGACCATGTGAGGACACAAGGAGAAGATGGCCACCTAAAAGCCAAGGAGAGAGGCCTCAGAAGAAACCAGCCCTGCTCATAACCCTCCTGATATCTTGATCTCTGACTTCCAGCCTCCACGACTGTGAGAAGATAAATTTCTGCTGTTGAAGCCACCCAGACTGCAGTATTTTGTTGAGGCAGCCTGAGCAGACTAAGGCAGAGGTAATGGAGGAGGTGCTGGCCCTGGCATCTTGTGGGAGAATGTGTGTCAAAAGCTTTTTCCTGGAGCATCGGAGCTGGCAGGTGTGGAGTGAGCCAGTTTGAATGCCAAGGGGTAGTCCTGGGGTTGCCAGGCACATGAGCCTTGTGGGCTTTGCTTGCCAGCATGAGTCTCCTGGAGGTCCAGGATGACTGAGTGAAAGTGTGTGCAGAGTCTGGGGCTTCATGGGTACAGGTGGTTGGTGACACCTTGGCCCAGGGCCCCTGCCACCAGTAACATTGCTTATGGGGATATTAGCCCCTTCATAGCAGTCCTCAGCACCTCAAATAACACACATCTAGGGAAAAAGCAGACATCGGTGCTGTTAGGCAAGTGCCCCAGCTACCCAGCCCCTGACCAGACCCTGACTGGACCAGGCTGGGGGTGGTGGTGGGGCTCAGACATGCTGGTCCCAGCCAAGTCGGAGGATGGGAGGAAGGGCAGGGTGTGCATGGCCTCCAAGGAGGCAGGGAGGCCTGCTGGGACAGCAGTGCAAATGTGTCGGGTTCTAGCTGGTGGTGTGTGTGTTATGCAGGCTGGGATGCCCTAGGGTTGGGTGCCAGCTCAGGGGAGTGTCTGTTGACAGACCTTGACATTGATCAAGGAACTTGGACCTTATCCTGTTATCTCACTTCCACCTTGAGTCTCAAGGCCACAGTCTGCTGGGGCCCAGCTGGTGAGATATGGGAGCTCAGAAAGAAAAATTCCACTTTTTGATATTTTGGCAAATGTTCCTACAGCAAGAGTCATTTTTCTTCTCCAGTGGCGAGCTCCCTGTTATTTATGTGAATGTTAATTTGTGACTGGGGACATTCCCCGACATGGTCTTCATGCTGAGCAAGACCTGGGAAATGTCAGCCAGAGCATCTGGCAGGGATGGATGTCAGGTCTTGTGATGGATGGGCAGGACTGCTGTGGTCCTGGGGTCTGGGCCTGACCTGCTGACCCCTCTCTCTTGGCCAGGCTGGGAGACCAGCTCCTGGAGGCCCTCCCCGGCACTGGTGTGGACTCTCACAGACTGGACAGGCCAGCTCCCGTGGGAGCCATCCTGGTGCTGCCTGATTTAGTGAGAACACTGACTGGCCAGGCCCTACTTTTGTCTCTGTGAAGGGTTCTTGTCAGCATCTTGTTTATCCTATTTTTTTCTCCCTTATCTTTCTCTCCCTGCCCCTTTCCCCCTTCCCTGCTCCTTTCTTTAAACAAATTGTCTGTTTTGATGTGTGCCTTTTGTTAAAAAAACCAAAAAATCAAAAAACCTCGAAAACTACAGAAAATACTAATAAAAAAGCAAAACTTACTCCAAACCTTGACACTGTTAACTCTTTGTTATATGTGTGTCCAGACAACTCTCATTTCATCTTACTAATAATGATGATGTCGGGCTAGTTTATTATGCAGTGTGCCAGGTGCTTTATCTGGTTTAACCCTCAAACCAACTGTGCAAATACTTCTATTATCCTTGTTGTACCCTGGCAACACTGAAGCTCAGAGTCCACGGTTAGCCAGTGCTGAAGACAGCATTTGAATCAAAGCCAAGTGACTTGGTGGGCTTGCCCTGCATTGTTAGGCTGTGCTGGCATTAGTCACAGAGACACATGACTTTACATAAGTGCATCATCATACTGGAGATGGGCCTGCCTTCCTTAGTCAACAATATGACATGGATATATTTGTTCCTTAAGTGGTGAAAAGTCTCACCTGTAAAACTCTTTTGGCCTGGCCTTTTTTGTTGTTTTTTTTTTTTTTGGCAAGTCATAGAGGTTTTTGGAAGTAATCTGACCATTTACATTTATTATTATAACAGATATATTTGTTGTTACTTCTGTCAACTTACTTATTTTTTTTGTTTTTATGCTTTTTTTTGCTGTTTTTCTATTTGCTGTATGATCTGTTCTCCATCTTCAGTTATTCAGAAGGAATATATTAATTTTTCTAATTGTGGCTTTTTTTAGTATTCTTAAACTTATGGCTATCAACTTTAGCAGCTTGTCAGTAACTATTGATCCTTCTATGGAAATTTAAGAAATTAATGCAGTTAACTACTTCTTCTACCTCCTCTACCCTTTTCTTTCATTTTTGCTGACTTGTTTGACAATTTTTGCCCCATGTTATTAAAGTCAAATTATGAATTATTTTTACATTGCATAGATTTCCTTTCCAGAATATATGGTAAATGACTTCTGGTTTGTAACCATAATTATCACAGCAGAATGGATGAAGAGGTCAATTCTGGTATTTTAACCTGTGATTTCCCTATTTGTGGGGACTAGATTTTAGATTTTTAGTTCAAGTCTGGGCTGCATTAAGTGGCAGGTGAGGAATGATGGAGAGAGATGTAAAGTGGAGCTGAGGTGGATGCTATTGAGAGGATTCTCTCTAGCAGTAGAGGTGAGTACAGTGCCTCTATACACTGCAGCTTCCTAAGGCTCTGATTTGCTCAAGGTCACATATCTGGTTAGTCTGCAGAATTAAGGTTCCCATCCCAATCTCCTGGTTTCTAATGCAGTGTTCTCTCTAGGCAAGCATTCCTCGAGGGTTAGCATAAGAGGTGAATTAATGTGACACCAAACATGAGATTAAAAAACATTGTATTCTGTCACAATCCCAGTTGGCTTCTTGTCAGGAATTGACAAGCTAAAATTCATATGAAGATACAAGAAACCCAAAATAGTCAAAATAATGTTGAGAACGAAGAATGAGGTTAGAGAACTCACTTTCTGATTTCAAAACTTACTACAAAGTTACAGTAGTCAAGACTGTGTGGTACTGGCAGAATGATAAACACATAGATCAATGAAATAGAACTGAGAATCCAGAAATAACTTCACATTGATTTTTGACAAGAGTGCCAAGACATCAGTGGAGGAAAGAATTGTCTTTTCAACACATGGTGCCGGGACAACTGGATATCCACAAGCAAAAGAATGAAGTTGGATCCCTACCCCATACCATAGAAAGATTAACTCAAAATGGATCATAGATCTAAATATAAGATCTAAAACTATAAAACTCTTAATAATAAAGGAGTAAATCTTTATTATTTTGGTTTAGGCAAAGCCTTAGATATGACAGCAAGAGCACACAAATGATAAAAGAAAAAATAAATAAGGTGGACTTTATGAATGTCCTTTATAACTTCAAAGAACACCCCCAAGAAAGTCAAAAGATAACCTACAGAATGATAGAAAATATTTGCACATTATATATCTAATAGGGAATTGTATCTAGAATATATAAAGAACTCTCACAATTTGAAAAGGAAATTGATCCAATTAAAAGATGAGCAGTGAGTCTAAATAGTCATTTTTCCAAAGAAGAGAAACACATGGCCAATAAGCACATGAAAAGATGCCCAGCATCCTTAGTTATCAGGAAAATTTTAATCAAAACCGCAATGGGATATCACTCCATACACATGGGGATGGCTAGGAGAAAAAAGGTAGATAATAACAACTGTTGGTGAGGACGTGGAGAAATTGGAACCCTCATACACTGCTGGTGGGAATGTAAAATGGTGTAGCTCGTTTGGGAAACAGTCTGGCACAGAGTTACCATATAACCCAACAATTCCATTCCTAGATCTGTGCTCAAGAAAAATGAAAACATATGTCCACACAAAAACTTGTGCTTACATGTTCAAAGCAGCATTATTCATACAAGCCAAAAAGTGGAAACAACCCAAATGTCCGTCAACCAGTGAATGGGTAAATAAAATGTGGTATATCTGTAAAATGGAGTATTATTGGACAATAAAAGTGAATTTAAGTACTGACATTATTTGGAATCTTGAAAACATTTTACTAGGTGAATGAAACCAGTCACAAAAGGTCACATACTATATGATTCGATTTATATGAAGTGTCCAGAATAAGCAAATCCATAGAGAAAGAAAGTAGATTAGCGGTTGCAGGGGCGAGTGCGTGGCAGCAGGGTCGGTGGGGGTATTGGGAGAAAATGGGGAGGGACCGTAGATGTGTACGGGGTTTCTTTTTGGGGTGTTCTGAAAATGTTCTAAAATCGATTGTGGTGATAGTTGAATTGTACAGTGTAAGTGAATGAATTGTATATGTGAATTATAGCCCAGTAAAGCTGTTATATATTTTAAAGAGCATGAGTTTCTTAGTGAGAAAATTATTCCCTTTTTAACTCTATTTTAAGCTTTCTGATTGAGTCAAGGATAGTCTCAGTTTGATACTAACAGATCTTTAATGCCTCTGTAATTGTTTATAAGGGGAGAGATCAGGATTCAGGCTCAGAGTCTTAGCAGTTAGGAATATCGAGCTAGAATTTAACAAAGTTGAGTAAGGCAAAAACTGCAATGGTGGTGAAGAGAATGCTGGGGTTTGGTGCCCTCCCTGCTGGATCTGCTGGGGGCCAGTGTTGGGAGGGCAAGTCTATGTTCCCGAGACTGTTCCTGCCCCGCTGGGAAATCTGAGCAGTAGTTTAACTTCTTTGAACCTTAGAGTCCTCTGGAAATGAAATGTTTTGCCTTAAAGAATTTTAGGGGGGTTTGAATTCACACTGTATTTGAAGGCTCCTGTAGAACACCTGACTTACAGCGGGGACTGAAGCCCAGAGGTCACACAGGTGGCATTACGCCCCTAATTCGCAGGTCATCTGGCTCCACTCCTCACTTTGCAGTTAAGGGGGCTGCAGAGGGAACAGGGCTGGCCCAAGACCAGGATTTGGAGCCAGGTCTCCTGGCTCTGCATCCAGTGATTGCTCCCTGTGGCCATCTCTCCCTCCACCTTGCCCTTCAAAGTGGGGTCTGGCCTTCCTTAGTACCCGGCTGAGCACAGGGCTTAATGGTTTTGAGCCTCAGAAACTGACTCTGGCCATCTTAGGGCCAAAGAGGGACTTTCTGGAGCAAAGGATCCAGAGGTCCTGAAACCAGTTCCAAGAAGGGGCATGACCTGTCAAGTGAACTTGTCGGGGCTCTGTGGCGCTCAGGGATGACTCTGTTTGTGGTCACTCAGCTCAGTAGAACCCTGCAAGGCCCAGTTCCAGCCATAGCTTCCCCTCTGAACTGGGAGGACAGGCTGTGGCCTACACACCAGGAGGAGGAATGGCTTTCCAAGAGGAAGGAGGGGTGTGGATGGCACATGGCAAGGCCCTGTGGATCCACCAAATGAGGCAGAGAGCAGGGGAGGCAAGGTGATGTTCTGGAAGGGTTAGAACAGTAGCTGACAGAGACACAGGGGAGAAGCCAAATGACTCCATGGAATTGCTGTCACTTGCTAGTGGCCAGTTCCCCCCAAGAGATGGCTGGTGCTACTTTTGGAAAAGTGGAAAAATCAATATGCAGAACATCTGCTGTGATGCTGAACTGTGAAGGAGCCCTCAGTAGCTAGGATGGAGGGGCGTAAATCCAATGGGATTTGGTTCTAATTCCTATGAGGGGTCAGCGGTTGGGGTCCAGTCCCCTCCCCATCAAGCTTCCAGGGTTGCCCTTGTCTTCCCCAGGGAGCTGGGAGGGGAAAGAGTGCCCAAGCAGGCTGGGTGAGATGCCCTGGAAGTGGCAGACCCCGTTTTGGCAGTGTCACCACTACACCATCATCAGACCAGGTCTCGCCATGTGGCCTCTCTCCCTGCAGGGGAGGCTGGTGCCCAACTGAATCTCATGGGTTCATTACCAAAAGGAAGAATGGAAGAAAGGATACAGTTCTCTCAGAGCTAAAATATCTCCAGGAGTAGGAATCTTACCAGATGCCAGCATTTTGGGGGAATTCCTGTGGCAAGAGTGTGTGTGTGTGTGTGTGTGTGTGTGTGTGTGTGTGTGTATGTGTGCACATCCATGTGTATCAGAGCAAGGTTGAGTTTGGGGCGAATGTGAGCTGATGCAGATGCATGCTGTCTTGTCCTCTATCAAAATCTAGATCCTTCTGTTTTTGGAGCAACTTCATTTTTTCTCTCTATTCTTGATTGTCACTTCTGCAACCTTGACAGACACCTGACAGTCTTGGTGCCGGAGGTTGCAAGAATGACAAGGCTGAGTGACAGACCTGGTCCCCATCACACACACGCAGGTGCCTGCCACATGCTGCAGCCTGTGGCTTCCACTGAAGGAGCCAGTGGGGACGGCAAACTGGGCACCTCACACATAGGAACAGGATGCACACTTGCTTGCCTGTGAGTCCCCAACACTGAGAGTGTCAGTATCTCTAGTGCTTTAAAATTCAAAGTAACAGAGGATATCTGTCAAGCCTCTTGATTCTGATAAATGTTTAACTTTTAGTTTCCATTTCTAGTGACTACTTCATCAAAAACCAAACAGCAGGGAATTCCCTGGTGGTCCAGTGGTGAGGACTTGGTGCTTTCACTGCCAGGGCCCAGGTTCAACCCCTGGTCAGGGAACTAAGATGCCACAATCTGTGTGGTGCAGCTTAAAAAAAAAAAGTAAAAAACCAAACAGCAAAGGAACAGGGCATAGAGGAAGGAGGAGGTAGGGCAGGCATCTTATAATTCACCAAGATCTGAGAACTAGTGATTTGATTTGATGACCAAAGAACTGCCAGGTTCCAGGCCTCTGTGGAGGCACCTGAGGTTCGAGTATAGAGTCCTCCCATGAGCCTCCCTCCTGGCCAGGTTAGGCTGACAGTCACAGAGTTCAAGAGCAGAGTGGATTTCAGGTGAGAGCCAGGTTCTGGGTGTCAGCCCCTCCGTGGAACACCAGTCTGGACAGACACGGGCAGGCTCCTGATTGAATGCCCTTCATCTCAGTGTGCTTCAGAGACTTCTTTAATATTTACCAAGTGGGGAGAAGAAACTGATTCTTATTAATAAAAATTACATGTAAAACCAGATATACTTACCACTGGCAGCAGGAAAATCAAAGTCCTGGAAAAAACTCAGCAAAACATAGCCCACGTTCTGTACCTTGTCCTCTTGTCAATTTTCTTTTGCAGTTTTTCAGACAGATTATTCCTGGCATGCATACTAAAATGCTTGAAAATCAGGCAATAAAAGGAACCCTGCTTTCTTTGTGGAGAGCCCCTCACCAGGCAGTACTCTGGCCAATGGCCTTGAGGGGTGATCAGCTGCTGGGCTCACATGGTCATCCATTGCTCCTGGGACGGTCAGTTCTGGTCTTGAGGTGGCCTCAGGGTGACCGAATGCTGGTCTGGGGTGGTCATCCACTGGTCTCGAGTGGTCACCTTCTGTTCTTGGGGCAGGTGCCATCCATGTTCATCAATGTGACCCCCAGTTATGTTCATAGTACCTGTCAGAGACGGGCTGATGCTGGTGAGGGATATAACTTCTCCATGAGAGAACCGTCAATTTGAAGTCTCTGGTTGCATGAGGAAACCTGAGTAAACTGGTGCCATACTTCCGATTTATCTCAGGGCACTTCATTGCCCTTCAGATGGGCCCTTGGGAGGTTCCCTGCCAGGCATCTTGACCAACTTGGGCCCTGGCTTCCTGACAACAGCAAGGTAGAGGTCAGCATCAAAGAGATCCAGTGCCCTTTCATCAGCCCAGCAGCCTTTCATCATAAGGCCAGTCAAGGAGAAGAACCCGATTCCTGTGTACAGGGAGACTCCAAATTGTCCTGGGGTCTCTCAGGCCAGAGAGGACTGCTCCTCACCAGATTGGCTTCTGGGTCATTGTCACGCTGGGTCCCTCCAGAACAACCCCAGGATGCTGGGCCTGTGGCATAGATGGCTTTAAGCCTGGGGTACAAGTGTCCCTCCAGAAGAGGGGGCTGCCCTGCTGGACCCTGATGCCCCAGTGCCCTGCCTTAATTGTCAGGATAGGCCTGGTCTCCACCCAGGAGATAGTCATTCCATTTGGGGTCTGGGGTTGGATTCCTAGACCCCGTGTGTCCCTGGCAGGCCTTCCCGCCCCTCAGTCTCAGTTTTCTCCTTTGGAAAGCAAGCAGGTGGATGACATCACTTGGATTGCAGAGTGCTTCTTACGTGTGCCCTGGTTCTGAGTGCCTCCCAGGCTGCATATGCTCCTGCAGCAACCTCATGAGGGGAGGGAGAACCGCCCCCCTTTACAGGCGAGTAATTGGAGGCCCAGGAACTTTGGCACCTGGGCCGAGGCAACCTGGGCAGACAGAAATGGTGCTGGGAACTCAGAACACCAGACTCCCAAACCGTTCACCTGCTGCCACCCTGCCACATGTCCTTGAATGGGTTCCATTAATTAGAGGAGTTTGAGACACCAGTCTTCCCCCAAACCACAAACATGGGAAATGTCAATGGCTGCGTAGAGAAATGTTTGCTATTGTAAACACTTTTTTTTTTTTAACATCTTTATTGGGGTATAATTGCTTTACAATGGCGTGTTAGTTTCTGCTTTATAACAAAGTGAATCAGTTATACATGTACATATGTTCCCATATCTCTTGCATCTCCCTCCCTCCCATCCTCCCTATCCCACCCCTTCAGGTGGTCACAAAGCACCGAGCTGATATCCCTGTGCTATGCGGCTGCTTCCCACTAGCTATCTACCTTACGTTTGTTAGTGTATATATGTCCATGCCTAACCATGTGCCAGTAGAAGGGGATGGCCCACAGTATACTTACCCTGCCATCTGTCTCTCTCTCAGAGAACACGTCCTGCAGTTTTGGGGTCATTTATTTACTCATCTTGCAAACATTAGCTCACCCTCTCCAGGCCTGGAAGGGCCCTGGGACCCAGGGATGAGTCAGAGTGTGGAGGCTTGCAGGGTTCCCATGGGTCCTTCCTCTCCTGTATCTTCCCACAGGCTGGTGACCTTGGTGTCCCAATCTTGGCCCTCATCGCTCTGGCTCCTGCCCTTCCTCTTTGTCCTGGACCCCTTCCCCAGAAGTCCAAGATGCCTTAAACCTGTGTCCCCAGGGGTCTGCAGCTCTTGCGCCTCATTCTGTGCTGTTCAGTGAATGGCCACCCACTTCATCCCACTACCCACTGGGACCATGTATTAATTTCCTGCAGCTGTTGGAAATTACTGAAAACAATAGAAACTTTCTCTCCCACAGGTCTGGAGGCCAAAGTAGTTACTGGCAGGGCTGTATTCCCTCTGGATGCTCAAGGGGAGAACCCTAAAGGGGACCTCTGGCCACTGCCAGCTAAGCAGATGGACAACAGGAAATGCCGGCCTTTCTGATGTTTTGAGAGAATCTAGAAATCTGCTCATTTACGTGGAACCCTCTGATTCTTAAGTCGGAGCAACTAATTCAAGCTTTTAAAACCCCCTGAGTGAAATCACTAAGTTGTTGTGTTAGGGGACCCCAGCCTCCATCCCCCAACAAAGATGAATAATTAAACAGCTATCCATGAACAAAAACAACTCTAGGAGAGCTCAGGAGTCCACTTAAGAAACTTCAGTAACACAGTGGAACAAAAAACTTGAGAATAACTGCACAAGAAGAGAGGGAAAACAGCTTCATTCTGCCTGCATCATCCTGTCATCCCCAGCAAGAAAGAGTTTCCCTCACTGGGAAAGGGAGAGTGGGGTGAGCGACCAGTTTTCCTAGCCTCTTTGGGCACCGCACAAAGGACCCACTTTGGTTTCACCCCACCCAGAGACCAGCAAAGGTGAGATGAATAGAAACAGCTAGGAACAAGGAAGAAGGACAGGGGCTCCCACCAGCCATGTAGTGGGAGTGATCATGGTTCTTTGTGGCCTGCTCTGCAGAGGACCCCAGCAGCTTTCACTACTGAAGAAACCAATGGCCAGCACAGCTGTTGCAAACCTCCTGCAGATTTTAGAGCTGAGGTTTTGCTCTACAGGTTTTTGCATTCACAGACACCAGGCACCTGAGCCCTCTTGCTTCCTCCATCCCCACCCTGCCCTCAACAAGGATCTGCACGGGCAACTGGCCCAGGCCTCTGCAGCTGCATAAGTGCAAAACGCCAGCCTAGACCACTATGGTTGACCCCTACCACTGTGCATACACTCAGGACTAGCCTCCAGCTGTGCACATGTATGCCATCAACCTGATTCCCATCACCAGCCTCCACTGCCATGTGTGCCCCCATGGTGAGACGCTGCAGCCCTAAAAGTGCACATCAACAGCCAGGGCTCAGGTAGCTGCTAGTGTGCCCACAGTTGACACTTGTCCTTCCTGCTGGCCCTGACCCTTGTCATGCGTGTGTCTGTAACTGAACACTGCTACTACCCAGGCACCTGCAGCTGGCCCCTGAAGCTGTGTATGTGCATACCACTGGTTCTGGCCACCACCACTCTATAACCTGGTCCCTAGCTGCTGGACCTGGAGGCCCCACTGAAGACCTCGAGAGCCCTTGCAGCCATTGTGGACTCCCTGCAGCAGCTGTCGCCAAGGACCACACAACTGTTGATGTCATGGATCTAGCAGCCTGAACCAATGAGACATCACCTCTCCTCTGGACCCAAAGCCACCATACTCCCCACACTTGGTGCTCTGCATCACTAGATCCAGGGTGCCCCCCACCCCACTGCAAGTGAAGGTCTTTCTTACTGAAGTCAGGCCATAAAATCTGGAAATGTGCAGAAAGCTATGCAAGGCACAAAGATTTTGAAGAATTGGGGAAACATCACATCGTCAAAGGAACACAGTAAATTTCCAGTAACTGACCCACAAGAAATGAGATACATGAATTGCCTGACAAAAAAATCAAAATTATTGTTCTAAAGATGCTCAGAAAGCTACAGGATAACACAGATAAACAATTTAATGAAATCAGGAAAACAATACAAGAACAAAATGAAAATTTCAACAAAGAAATATAAAACATAAAAAGAACCAAACAAAATTTTGGAGCTGAAGAATACAATGGCTGAAGAATTCAATAGAGAGCATTAACACCAGCTGGACCAAGCAGAAGAGAAAATCAGTGAACTAGAAGACAGATCATTTGAAATTATCTAATCAGTGGAGCAAGAAGAAAAAGAATAAAAAGGAATGAGGAAACCTATGGGGCTCATTAAGAGAAACAATCTATGCATTATTGAAGCCCAAGAAGGAAAATAGGGGGAGAAAGTGACAGAGGGTTTATTTAAAGAAACAGCTGAGAACTTCCCAAACCTTGGAGAGAGATTTAGACATCTAAGTTCATGAAGCTACTAGGTCACCCCAAAATGATCTTCTCCAAGACACATTATAATAAACTATCTAAAAGCAAAGACAAAGAGATCATTTTAAAAGTAGCAAGAGAAAAAATTTCTGTCACACAAGAGAATCCCAATAAGGCCATGAGTGGATTTCTCAGCAGAAACCTTGCAGGCCAGGAGAGAGTAGAATGATATATTCAAAGTGCTGAAAGGAAAAAACTACCAACAAAGAATGCTTTACTTGGCAAAGTGTCTTTCAGAAATGAAGGCAAGATAAAGACTTTCCCAAACAAACAAAAAGAGAGCTCATTACTACTAGATCTACCTTATGAGATATGCTGAAAGGAGTTCTTTAAGCTGAAGCAAAATGACACTAATTAGTAATATGAAAACACGTGAATATATATAACACACTGGTAAAGGTAGGTATATAGTCAACTTCAGAATACTCTAATTCTGTAATATGGTGGTGTGTTAACTACTTAACTCTAGTATACAGGTTAAAGAACCAAAGTATTACAAATAGCTATAGCTACGATGATTTGTTAATGGATACACAATATAAAAAGATGTAAATTGTAATGCAAAAACATAAAATATGGAGGTGAGGAATAAAAGTTCAGGTGTTTTGCATGCAATTGAAATTAAATTGTTATTAACTTAAAATAAACTGTTATATCTCTAAGATGTTTCAAGTAAGCCTCAGAGTAACCAAAAAACAAAAACCTTTATACACACAAGATAAAAATACACACAAGATACAGAGAAGGGAATCAAAGTACACCACTACAGAAAGTCATCAATTCACAAAGGAAGACAGCAAGAGAGGAAGAAAGGAATTACAAAAAAGTCCGAAAATAATTAGCAAGATGGCTTTGGTAAGTCCTTACTTATCAATAATTACTTTAAATGTAAGTGGGTTAAATTCTCCAATCAAAAGATATAGAGTGGCTAAATAGATTAAAACAAACAAACAAAACAAAAAAACCCAAGACCCAACTATATGCTGCCAAAAAGAGATTCACTTCAGCTTTAAGGGCACACATAAGCTCAAAGTGAAAGGATGGAAAAAGATATTCCATGCAAAGGGAAACCAAAAGAGAGCAGGGGTAAGCTATACTCACATAAGACAAAACAGACTAAGTCAAAAAGCTGTAACGAGAAACAAAGTAGGTCATTATATAATGATAAAGTGGTAATTCATCATGAGAATATAACAATTGTAAATATACATGCACCCAACATCAAAACACCTAAATATATTAATCAAATAGTAATAGATCTGAAAGGAGAAATAGACAACAATACAATAACAGTAGGAGACTTCAGTGCCCCACTTTCAGCAATGGATAGATCATCCAGACAGAAAATCAATAAGAAAACATCGGACTTGAGCTATACTGTAGGCCAAATGGGCCTAACAGATACTTAACAGAACATTCCACCCAACAGTCGCAGGATACACATTTTCCTCAAGCCTGCATGCAACAATTTCCAGGATAGGTCATATATTATTAGGTCAAAAAATGAGTCTTAACAAATTTAAAAGACTGAAATCATACCAAGTAACTTTTCTGACTACAATGGTATGAAACTAGAAATCAGTAACAGGAGGAAAACTGGAAAATTAATACACTCCTGAACAACCACTGGGTCAAAGAAGAAATCAAAAGGGAATAAAGAAAATATCTTGAAACAAACAAAAATGGAAACACAGCATACCAAAACTTATGTGACACAGCAAAAGCAGTTCTGAGAGGAAAGTTTATAGCAATAAATGCCTACAATAAAAAAGAAAGCTCTCAAATAAACAGCCTAACTTTATATCTCAAGGAACTAGGAAAAGATGAACAAACTAAGCCCAAAGTTAGCAGAAGGAAGGAGGTAACAAAGATCAAAGTAGCAATAAGTGAAATAGAAAAACAGTGAAAAATATAAACAAAACTAAGATTTGGTTTTTTTGAAAAAAAAAATTGACAAACGTTTAACTAGACTTACCAAGAAAAAGAGAAGACTCATAATAAATGAAAGAGGAGACATTACAACTGATATTACGGAAATATAAAGGATCATGAGACTACTATGAATACGTATACACCAACAAGTTGACCAACCTAGAAGAAATGGAGAAATTACTAGAATCATACAACCTACCAAGACTGAATCATGAAGAAATAGATAATCTGAACAGACCAATAATGAATAAGGAGATTGAATCAGTAATCAAAAATCTCCAAACAAAGAAAAGCCCAAGACTACATGATGTCATGGGTAAATTCTACCAAACATTTACTGAAGAATTAATGTCAGCCCTTCTCAAACTCTTCCAAAAATTTAAAGAGGAGGGAACACTCCTAAACTCATTTTTATGAGGCCAGCATTAGCCTAATACCAAAGCCAGATAAGGACACTATAAGAAAAGAAAACTACAGGTGAATATCCCTGATGAATATAGATGAAAAAATTCTTGACAAAATATTAGCAAACCGAATTCAACAGTACATTTAAAAGATTATACACCATGATCAAGTGGGATTCATCCCTGGGATGCAAGTTTGGTTCAACATATGCAAATAAATAGATGTGATATACCACCATAATAGAATGAAAAATAAAATTTATATGAACATTTCAATAGGTGCAGAAAAAGCAATTGATGAAATTCAACATCTTTCATGATAAAAACTCTAAACAAATTAAGTATAGAAGGAACATACCTCAACATAATAAAGACCATATGTGACAGCCCATAGCTAATATCATACTCAGTGGTGAATAGTTGAAAGCTTTCTCTCTAAGATCATGAATAAGACAAGGGTGCCCATTCTCACCACTCCTATTCAAAATAGTACTGGAACTTGCTTTCTTGCCAGAGCAAGGAAAAGAAATAAAAGGCATCCAAATAGGAAAAGAAGTAGTAAAATTATCCCTGTTTCCCTATGACATGATTTGTATGTAGAAAATTCTAAAGACTCCATCAAAAAAACTGTTAGAACTAATTAACAAATTCAGTAAAATTTTAGGATACAGAATCAACATACAAAAATCAGTTGCATTTCTATACACTAATAGTGAAGTATCTGAAAAAGAAATAAAGGAAACATTTCCATTTACAATAGCACCTAATATAGTAAAATACTTAGGGATAAATTTACCCAAAGAAGTGAAAGATCTGTGCACCGAAAACTATAAGATACTGATTAAAGATATTGAAGAAGACACAAATAAAGATATACTGTGTTCATGGATCAGAAGAGTTAATATTGTTAAAATATCCATAGTGCCCCAAACCATTTATATATTCAATGCAGTCCCTATCAAAATTACAAATTCCAATAGAAAAAAAAAATCCTAAAATTTTTATGGAACCACAAAAGACCTCAAATAGCCAAAGCAATCTTGAGACAGAACAAAGTTGGAGGTATCACACTTCCTGATTTCAAACTATATTACAAAGCTATAGTAATCAAAACAGTATGGTCCTGACATAAAAACAGACACATAGACCAAGGGAACAGAATCAAGACCCCAGAAATAATCCTATGCATATACAGTCAACTTATATTTGACAAGGGAGCCAAGAATAATTAGTGTGAAAAGATGGTCTTTTCAATAAATGGTGCTGGGAAAACTGAATATTCACATGCAAAAGAATGAAATTGGACCCCTGTCCTACATCACTCACAAAAATTAAGTGGATTAATTTGGAAATGGATTAAAGACTTAAACCTAAGACCTGAGACCATAAAACTCTTAGAAGAATACATAGGGGAAAAGCTCCTTGGCATTGGTCTTGCCAATGATTTTTTGGCTATTACACCAAAGCATAAGCAATAAAAGCAAAAATCAACAAGTGGGACTACATCACACTATAAAACTTCTGCATAGCAAAGGAACTATCAACAAGATGAAAAGGCAACCTAGAGAATGAGAGAAAGTATTTGCAAACCTCTTATTGGATAAGGGATTAATATCCAAAATATAGAAGGAACTCATACAACTCAAAGGCCATATATATATCAATTTAAAGTGGGCAAAGGACTTCCAAAGAAGACATACAAATGGGTAATAAGTATGTAAAAAGGTGCTCAATATTACTAATCATCAGGGAAACACAAGTTAAAACCACAATGAGATATCATGCCACATCTGTTAGAATAGTTATCAAAAAGACAAGAGATAACAAGTGTTGGTGAGGATGTGGAGAAAGGAAACCCTTGTGCACTGTTGATGGGAATGAAAATTGGTTTAGTCACTATGGAAACCAATATGGAAGTTCCTCAAAAAATTAAAAATAGAACTACCATCCCACTTCTGGCAATGTGCCCAAAGAAAATGAAAACAGGATACTGTGCTCCCATGTTTATTACAGCATTATTCACAATGGACATGGAAACAATCCAAATGTCTATCTGTGGATGACAAATTGGTAAAGAAATGTGGTACATATGTACAATGGAATATTATTCAGCCTTTATAAAGAAGGAGATCCTGCCATTTGCGACAAAATGGCTGAAACTGGAGGATATTATGCTAAGTGAAATAAACTAGACACAGAAAGACAAATACTGCAAGATCTACTTACGTGTAGAATCTAGAATGGTCAAACTCATAGAAGTAGAGTGTCAGATGGTGATTGCCAGGGGCTGGAGGGAGGAAGAAATGGGAGGTGATTGTCAAAGAGCACAGAATTTCAGTTATGCAAGATAAGTCAGTTCTGATCTTTTATATAGCACAGTGCCTATAACAACATTCTATCCAAAAATATCGTATACTTAAATTTTGCTAGGATGGTTGATATTACATGTAGTGTTCTTACCACAAAAAAATGATAACAATAAAAAGGGTGGGAGGATACTGTGAGAGGTGATGGATATATTTATGGCCTTCATGGTGGTGATGGTTTCATGAATGTATACTCATTCCCAAACTCACTGAGTTGTATATATTAACTATGTACATCTTTTTACATGTCAGTCATGCCTCAAAAAAGTGGTTTTAAAAAACCCATAAACCCTGAGTGGGTCATAAGTGTGTGATCTAAAGGAAATACATCTGCAGGTTGACACAGTGGGGACTCCTAGTGTAAGATTATTGGTTTATGGATAATGGACCAAAAAGTCAAAAGTGTGGGAGCTGGATGGGGCAGTGATGGCAGGATGGCCTCAAGGGGAGGGCAGGGCCATGTACCTGCAGTAGGGGCATGGCATTTGGGGGTCTGAGCCAAGCACTGAAGGGAGAATTAGAGTTTACCGGATGGCCAAGGCTGGGGGCAGGAGCAGGGCCTTCCAAGCTGAGGGCTTTGTGGGTTCAGGAGCCTGAAGGCCAGGCACTGTGCACTGTATTGGACGGACAGGACTGTTTCAACGACTGGTGCTAGGTGTGAGCTGGGGGCAAAGAGGACGGTGGCAGGCTGAGAGCCTTGGATACCAGAGTACAGAGTAGCCTGAATCCTGATGGGGACAAGGGTTCATCGAGGGCTTTGCAGCATGAAAGAGCCATAGCCAGTTTTGGGGGAGGCTTCAGTTGCTGTAGAGTCTGGGCTGGTGACTGTTGTGGATACAAGGATAGACAGTGGGGACTGTGGCCAGCTGCAGTGGTGCGTGCTCCATCCGTGGTGTCCACTGCTGTGTGCCATGCACTGTGGTCAGAGCCTGCATTTTCCAAGGAAAGATGGAATCCCATTTTTGAAACATGAAATCTCATCATTTTGAGTGTTGGGTTCAGAAATTTGAAAACACTCTTTGGGTCCAACTGAACATATATGTGGCAGATTCAGTCCTGACAGTTTTGGCCTTTATCTTGGACTTTGGGCTCCTGGGGGTGAAGGTGGGGGGTAACCCAGGCAAGAACCCCTTCCTCAGACAGGGTTCATCACCCCCAAATGGCTCTGGCCTTGGTGGCTGGAAGTGGAGCTTCTGGAATGATGGGGCCTCTAGGCCCACCTGTTTGTGCCCTTCCCAGCCTGGGGTTCAAGCCTTGCACCTAGCTGGGGTGCTGGGCAGTGTTCACTGGACCCTGCTCAGCTAGGTTGGAGATTCTGCTCTCTGCGGCCCTCCTCACTGCTTCTTTTCCTTGGTCTACTGTGTGCTGGGAATTTGAACTGTCTCATCTTTGCCCTGCAGGCTGGCCTGATCCGTATGGAGGAGGAGGAGTTCTTTATCGAGCCCCTGGAGAAGGGTCTGGCGGCAAATGAGGCTGAGCAGGGCCGTGTGCATGTGGTGTATCGCCGGCCGCCCACCTCCAGACCCCCTCCTCTGGGGGGGCCACAGGCCCTGGACACAGGTAAGGCTGCTGCAGGTGGGAGGGTTGCATGGTGGACCCTGAATGTCCCCCCTGGGGAACCCAGGCGCCCTTTCTGTAGCTCTGGTCCCAGGCCAAGGCTGAGACCCGCCCTTGCTGACCACATAGCACAGTGGGTATGCTGGGATGCTGGGTCAGGGACCTCTGCTTTGGGTGTATGTGGGCCATAAGATTGTAGGTCTGAGGCCTCCACAGCAGGCAGTAAAGGCTGCCTGAGGGTCTTACCTTTGGCTGTCTGAGGGCTGGCAAGTGTCAGGGAAGAGGCAAGACCCAGACCAGGCCTGTACCCTGGCCTGAGTCTCGCGCCCGTGACTCTGAGCCTATGCCTCTGAAGAAGACGTCTGCTGCCCCCTCGCCCCCATCCCTAGCCTCTTTCCCCTGCCTCTGTGCTGTGCTTTCCCTGCAGTGGTGATCACACCTCCCTGGCTGCTCACAGAGAAAGGCCCTGAGTGCTTCTTTGGCCCCGATTGGACCCTGCTCGCTCTGGGAGACAGCTCAGATGCCAGGAGGGGAGGGAAGTGCTCCAGAAAGACCCCAGAGGTGCTCCCAGCAGCCTCAGCAACCTATGCACAGACTCATGTGGTTTTATCTTTTTCAGCTTAGAATCGAAGTGCGCTCTGGGCCCAGGAGCGTGGAAGGAGCTACTGGGCAGGCGGTGCAGCCTCTCAGAGCCCTCCAGGAGGACACACCTACCCTCAGCCCAAACCTCCCCAGCATTCTCAGGATCTCAGGTCCCAGGCTTCAGTGAGGCCAGGTTGGGGTCTGGCTGTGGTCCTGGCAGTGCCCAGGCTCTGTGCTTGGCTCTTGCAGGGTGGGCTTAGCCCTCAGTTTTGGGTTCTAGATTCCTGGCTACACTCGCCCATCGCCAGGGCAGGTGGCAGCAGGCAGGGCATTGAGGCCTGGGTCTTGAGTCAGGCTCATCTGCATGTTTACAGTGAGCCCCGGAGGCCCTACTGGGCCAGCCCAGCTATGCTGTGATTAGCCGAGACACCCCCATTGCCCCAAGTAGCCTTGGCTCATTTAATTTAGGTCTCTCTGAGTTCCCAGCTGGCAGATCAACTGGGTGCGGCCTGGCAAGGCACCATTCTAATTTCAAGGAATGGTATCAGATACTTTTGCAAAGGAATTGTCCCATCAGGAATCCCAGTGCTCTCTAGAGCCGATCAATACTTCCCGCTGCCCCTTCTTCCCAGATGATGAATCATAGGTCTCCTGCCAACAGTGGAGGGGGCACCCCAGGCACTGCCCATCTGGCCTTCCCCAGCTTCAGCCCCTCCTACCTCTTTCCCACCCTAGGGCTTCTTTCTCTGCATGGGGAGGAATGGATAATAAGCCCATTGGGTGAGGGCAGGAGTGGAAATGGAGCAAGGGAAGTGCCCCAGACCAGGGATCAGGGCCCTGGTGTTGCTCCTCGCTGGCTGTCTGCCCTTGGGCAAGTTTGGGCCTCTGGCCTCTGCCTTCTCATCTGTCCTGTGGGATTAGGAATGCCTGTGTCTCACAGAGCTGAGGACCTGGCCACTTTGGGCTTGATCTCTATCGGAAGATTCAGGGGGTTCCCTGGGGGCCCACTTAGGCTGGGTGTGGTGGAGCCTGCACAGTGAGGCTGCCAGGTGCCCTGGGCCAGGGTGCCAATCCCAAATTCAATGTGGTACCTATCTCCTGAACATGGCAGCCCTCCTTCATGGCCTGACGGGCCTTGCCTTATTTCCTGGGCTTCTGTTGGTCTTTTGGCATCTTCTCTTGAATCCTTCCCCCAACCTTCTCATCTGGCTGTCTCTCGTGAGAGCTTGGAACTCAGAACACAGGAAAGGAATTTCAAACTCAGAATAAGCCCAGAAACCATTGACCTTAGAAGAGGGAAGGCCAATTGCATGGGTCTGGGGCTGAGGCTGCACTGAAATGGGGTGGGATGAGCTCTAGACCTCAGCCTGGGGCTGTGGGTGTGTAGGCTGAAGGCTGTGGGCCGAGGGCAGTAGGTCTCGGCCACAGGCCCAGAGTCTGGCGCCAGACCCCCTTTCCTTGACATCCCTGCCCAGTGTCAGCGTGACCCTATGTGGGTGACTTTTCCACAGAAAGCACATTTCTCCCTGCATGTGCTTGATTGTTTCCACTGGGCACAGGGCTGAGGCCCACTCACTGACTGGAGGCGGTCCAGACATATTTTATGCTGGAGCTGGTCTGAGGGCCCGTGGTGACCCCCGACAGTCTTGCTCTCCGTCAGCCCAGGCCTTGTCAGGGCCCACGGTGGCAGCTGGGAGATATGTAAAAGGAGTGTCCTTGGCTGAGCATGTTTGCTCCGTGCTCTTTCCTGCAAGAGGACATGGCCTACTGGGCACAGAACACCAGGACCTCCATGCAAAGGCTCTCAGGATGTGTGTGTGAGTCTGTGTGTATAAGGCTAGGAGACCGTTTCTTCTGGTGAATTCTGATGGGAACCCTGATATGTCAATGTGGCTCTGGCCAAAGAAGGCAGGAGGTACTGACTGGAAGTTTCCTCCTGCCCCCGCAGGGCAACTTCTGGAAGCAGGTTTGAAATACCCTAGCCATTTATCAATGGACAATGGATATAATGGGTCCTCGGAGGAAGCGGAAGGGGAAACACCTGTCCTGGGCCTCCTGGTCTGGGAGATTAGCATCTGGCTGGGTGTGGGTGTGCGAGTTGGGGTGGGGGTGCCTGTGGAGGGTGGTGAGGGTATGGGTGAGGGGGCCTGTGGGATGGGGTGTTTGTGGGAGCGTGTGTTGTACACAGCTCTTCCAGAGCATTGAGACACGCTGCCATTGCCCTGTTTTCCCTGAGCAGCCAACAGGCTTCCTGGGGTGGTCTCAGGGGCTCCCGGACCCTCAGAGCATCATTGTCACTAACGGTCTCCATCATCTTAGTTCAGCTACTGGGTTGCAGACTGCCCAGGGAAAGGATGGAAAATGATGCTTTTAGTGTGTCTTCCAGGACTCAGGCCACGGTTAGAGGTTGCACTGGGTAGCTTAGCCCACAGCAATCTCACCCTCAGGCCCTAGAGGAGGGTACCAGGGTGGGCAAGGGACTGAAGGAGACCAGGATGACTTTTTCTCCCTCACTGGACTCACAGGTGTTGCAGAAGTGTCTCTGCTTGGCTCTGCTGGGCCTGGGAGCCTGGCTGGGCCAGAAGGGCAGGGCTCCAAGGCCAGGGTGCCAGTGTGGCCTTCTGGGGAGAGGAGGTTCAGGCATCTCCAGGCCTCTGCTGGACTGGACCTTTCCCCAGCACCCTGAGTCCCTTTCTCAGCCTTCCCCAGAGCCAGCCCTGTGGCCAGGGCCATATGTTGGGAGGTGTGCTGTGTAACATTGGCCTCTCTGGCGTTTGCACTTGTGTGCATGCATGTGTGTTTGCATTTGTATACAAGCATGGAGAGAGCCTCACTCCCAGTTCTAGGCCACTGCCTGAGCACCACCCTGGCTGCCATCTGTTAACACTGTCTGGGGTTGTTGAGGGGGAGCCAGGGCCAGTGGGTACAGGATAAGGAGCCCAGCCCTGCTCACAGCTTGCACTGGGTGATCCTGGCATGTCACGCCCCTCTGAGTCTCAGGCTGCTATGACACATTACCACCAACTGGGCGGCTTAAAACAATAGCACTTCATTCTCTCATAGTTTGGGAGGGCAGAAATCTGAAGTCAGTCAGTGTCACTGGGCTGAAATCAAGGTGTCAGCCGGGCTGGTTCCCTCTGGAGGCTCTAAGGCGATTCTGTTCGTTGCCTCTCCCAGCTTCTGGTGGCTGCTGGCATTCCTTGGCTTGTGGCTGCACCAGTCCAATCTCTGCCTTCGTGGTCACATCACCTCCTCCTCTTCTGTGTGATGTCAATCTCCCTCTGCCTCCCTCTTATAAAGGATGCGGGTAATGGCATTGGGATTCACCCTGATAATCAGAATGATCTCCACCTCTCAAGATCCATAATCTAATCACATCTACAAAGTCCTTTTTTGCCATGTAGGATAACATTCACAGGTCCTAGTGATTAGAATCTGGTATGCTTGGGGGCCACCATTCAGCTTATACAGGAAGCAAATCAGCCTCCCTTTCAAGGCTGGCTATGCAATGAATGGGGTACACACCCATGGAGGAGAAACACTGCAGGTACCCGTCACTCCTTCTCAGGGGACAGTGCTCAGGCACAGCCCAGGCAGACTCCTTGCCCCTCTTCTGCCTCTGCTGGACCCTAGTGCCATCTCAGCCAGACTGTGAGGCCTGGTGTGCTATGGTTGGTCTGACCCTAAGACCTAGTGCGCGGAGATGTGGCCTTGCTGGTCACACCAAGGAGGGCTGAACTTGGGACTCTGGGAAAGTCCCCACTGTGTGGGAAAGACCCCTGGGTCACATACTGGGCATGTGGTCTCTCTGTCAGGCACATTTGCAAGAAGTTCTGCCATCCCAAGACAAGGGCTGCAAACTCAAGAGACCTGCAGTGCCCGGCAGGCAATGCCAATGAGGACAATGGCAGAGGGTAAGAAAAAGAATTACACCCACCCTTGGCCTGGCGTTAATTTTCCTGCTTTTGATATAAACACGGACACAGAGAGAATGTCTCTGCTAAAATGGAAACGGCAGCGTGAGTGCAGTGGCACATGGCATTTGGCCCTGGCCTCACCGTGGGCACAGCACAGATGACAGACTTCGTCCACAGGGGCAGCCCCTCCTGAGCTCCCCTGACCAAGACCTGGTGGGACTCTGGGCCTGGGGCAGCCAATCCTCTTACTGTCAAGAGAATCCAGACATCAGAATTTTTATTTGAACCCTCCTGATTTTAAATCGTTGCTTCAAATTTCTGAAAAGCACCACATGGGCCAAATAAAACATGACCCCCATTGGCAACGTGTGCTTTATGAGAGGCAGAGGTAGACGTGTCCTTTACCCTCCTCCACAGGCCTACTGAAGTCCCTGGGCATAGCCTTGGGACGAAGGAAGGGCTGTGAGCTCCTGCTAGGCAGGTGGTACCCCGTCCCGCGAGCTGCTGCTGGGCTGCAGTGTCTCCCACCCTGCCTTGCACTTGGCCCTGGGCTGAAGGAAGAGAAGCCAGACAGCTCAGTGTCTGTGACCTTGGCTGCCTCCTTCTCGGAAACAGCCAGTGCCAAGCCTTTGCCCGCTGCTGTCAGGCTGCAGCGTCCTCCCTGGCGGGCAGAGGAGACATGCTGCCCTCGGGAGCGCTCTGCCCTGCTGCCGCCAAGGAAAGCCTGTGAGGAGGGAAGGGCAGGGTGCCAGTGCTGCGTGGCTTCTCCACGTGGCCAAGCGTGGCCAGCCCACACAGTCTCCACCCGGCGGCCTGCAGCCCTTCCTCGCCTCCTGACCTGCTGCGTGTCTCTGCCCCGTCCCATTGCCTTGAGCTACATAGTTTTCTGGGCTGCTGAGGAACCAGGAGTGAAGCTCATGTAGGCCCTCAGGGCAGGAGCCAGGGGGCTGGAGCTGATGCTGGGAGCTCAAAGAGGCTGTGTGGTATCCTGCAGGCAGCCCCAGCAGGGAAGGGGCCTGACAGATAGTGCTGTATTTCAGCCAGCATGCTGTGGTCCAGGCTGGAGGCAGGGAGGCCAGAGCGATGGTGCAGGGAGAGTGCAGCCCTGTCAGGACAGGCCATGGGTGGGAAGTGGGCAAGGCTCCACTTGGTGGTAGTAGGTTGCCAGGCATACCTTGGTGATGCAGTGGGTATGAGTCATAAGGGAGAGGGCCCAGTCAAGGGTGAGGCCCGGTGGGGGGTGGTAATGGGGTAGGCGATGTGGAGGGGTCACTAACTTGCTGGAAGCCAGATTGGGGAGGCTTTCTGTGCTATAGCAGTTTATGTCATAGTGTCCTGTTGCCACTGCAACAAGTTACCATAAACTCAGTGGCTTAAAAAACACAGATTTATTCTCTTATAGTACTGGAGGTTAGAAGTCCAAAATGGATCTTAAGGGGCTAAAATCAAGGTGTCAGCAGGGCTGGTTCCCTCCGGAGGCTCGAGAGGGGAATCTGTTCCTTGCCTCTCCCAGCTTCTGGTGGCTGCCGGCATTTCTTGGCTTGTGGCTGCATCACTCTAACCTCTGCTCTGTGGTCACAGTGTCTTCTCATCTATAGTAAGTTTCTCTCCGTTTCCCTTTTTTTTATTTAAAAAATTTTTATTTTTATACATCTTTATTGGAGTATAATTGCTTTACAATGGTGTGTTAGTTTCTGCTTTATAACAAAGTGAATCAGTTATACATATACATATATTCCCATATCTCTTCCATCTTGTGTCTCCCTCCTTCCCACCCTCCCTATCCCACCCCTCCAGGCGATCACAAAGCACCGAGCTGATCTCCTTGTGCTATGCAGCTGCTTCCCGCTAGCTATCTATTTTATGTTTGGTAGTGTATATCTGTCCATGCCACTCTCTCATTTTGTCACAGCTTACCTTCCCCCTCCCCATATCCTCAAGTCCATTCTCTAGTAGGTCTCTGTCTTTATTACTGTCTTACCCCTAGATACTTCATGACATTTTTTTCTCTTAAATTGCGTATATATGTGTTAGCATACGATATTTGTCTTTCTCTTTCTGACTTACTTCACTCTGTATCACAGACTCTAGGTCCATCCACCTCATTACAAATAGCTCAATTTCGTTTCTTTTTATGGCTGAGTAATATTCCATTGTATATATGTGCCACATCTTCTTTATCCATTCATCCGATGATGGACACTTAGGTTGTTTCCATCTCCGGGCTATTGTAAATAGAACTGCAATGAACATTTTGGTACATGACTCTTTTTGAATTATGGTTTTCTCAGGGTATATGCCCAGTAGTGAGATTGCTGCGTCATATGATAGTTCTATTTGTAGTTTTTTAAGGAACCTCCATACTGTTCTCCATAGTGGCTGTACCAAATCACATTCCCACCAGCAGTGCAAGAGTGTTCCCTTTTCTCCACACCCTCTCCAGCAGTTATTGTTTCTAGATTTTTTGATGATGGCCATTCTGACTGGTGTGAGATGATATCTCATTGTAGTTTTGATTTGCATTTCCCTAATGATTAATGATGTTGAGCATTCTTTCATGTGTTTGTTGGCAGTCTGTATATCTTCTTTGGAGAAATGTCTATTTAGGTGTTCTTCCCATTTTTGGATTGGGTTGTTTTTTTTTTTTGTTATTGAGCTGCATGAGCTGCTTATAAATTTTGGAGATTGATCCTTTGTCAGTTGCTTCATTTGCAAATATTTTCTCCCATTCTGAGGGTTGTCTTTTGGTCTTGTTTATGGTTTCCTTTGCTGTGCAAAAGCTTTGCAGTTTCATTAGGTCCCATTTGTTTATTTTTGTTTTTATTTCCATTTCTCTAGGAGGTGGGTCAAAAAGGATCTTGCTGTGATTTATGTCATAGAGTGTTCTGCCTATGTTTTCCTCTAAGAGTTTGATAGTTTCTGTCCTTACATTTAGGTCTTTAATCCATTTTGAGCTTATTTTTGTGTATGGTGTTGGGGATGATCTTATCTCATACTTTTACATGTACCTGTCCAGTTTTCCCAGCACCAATTATTGGAGAGGCTGTCCTTTCTCCACTGTACATTCCTGCCTCCTTTATCAAAGATAAGGTGACCATATGTGCTTGGGTTTATCTCTGGGCTTTCTATCCTATTCCATTGACCTATATTTCTGTTTTTGTGCCAGTACCATACTGTCTTGAATACTGTAGCTTTGTAGTATAGTCTGAAATCAGGGAGCCTGATTCCTCCAGCTCCATTTTTCGTTCTCAATATTGCTTTGGCTATTCGGAGTCCTTTGTGGTTCCATACAAATTGTGAAATTTTTTGTTCTAGTTCTTTGAAAAACGCCAGTGGTAGTTTGATAGGGATTGCATTGAATCTGTAGATTGTTTTGGGTAGTAGAGTCATTTTCACAATGTTGATTCTTCCAATCCAAGAACATGGTATATCTCTCCATCTATTTGTATCATCTTTAATGTCTTTCATCAGTGTCTTATAATTTTCTGCATACAGGTCTTTTGTCTCCTTAGGTAGGTTTATTCCTAGATATTTTATTCTTTTGTTGCAGTGGTAAATGGGAGTGTTTTCTTGATTTCACTTTCAGATTTTTCATCATTAGTGTATAGGAATGCCAGAGATTTCTGTGCATTAATTTTGTATCCTGCTACTTTACCAAATTCATTAATTAGCTCTAGTAGTTTTCTGGTAGCATCTTAGGATTCTCTATGTATTCTCACTTGCTGCTTTTAACATGTTTTCTTTGTATTTAATTTTTGACAGTTTGATTAATACGTGTCTTGGCATGTTTCTCCTTGGATTTATCCTGTATGGGACTCTCTGTGCTTCCTGGACTTGATTAACTATTTCCTTTCCCATACTAGGGAAGTTTTCAACTATAATCTCTTCAAATATTTTCTCAGTCCCTTTCTTTTTCCCTTCTTCTTCTGGAATCCCTATAATTTTAATGTTGGTGCATTTAATGTTGTCCTGGAGGTCTCTGAGACTGTCCTCAGTTCTTTTCATTCTTTTTTCTTTATTCTGCTCTGCAGTAGTTATTTCCACTATTTTATCTTCCAAGTCACTTATCTGTTCTTCTGCCTCAGTTATTCTGCTATTGATCCCTTCTAGAGTATTTTTAATTTCATTTATTGTGTTGTTCATCATTGCTTGTTTCATCTTTAGTTCTTCTAGGTCCCTGTTAAATGTGTCTTGCATTTTCTCTATTCTATTTCCAAGATTTTGGATCATCTTTACTATAATTATTCTGAATTCTTTTTCAGGTGGACTGCTTATTTCCTCTTCATTTGTTAGGTCTGGTGGGTTTTTATCTTGCTCCTTCATCTGCTGTGTGTTTTTCTGTCTTCTCATTTTGCTTATCTTACTGTGTTTGGGGTCTCCTTTTTGCAGGCTGCAGGTTCGTAGTTCCCGTTGTTTTTGGTGTCTGTCCCCAGTGGCTAAAGTTGGTTCAGTGGGTTGTGTAGGCTTCCTGGTGGAGGGGACTAGTGGCTGTGTTCTGGTGAATGAGGCTGGATCTTGTCTTTCTGGTGGGCAGGTCCACGTCTGGTGGTGTGTTTTGGGGTATCTGTGAACTTAGTATGATTTTAGGCAGCCTCTCTGCTAATGGGTGGGGTTGTGTTCCTGTCTTGCTAGTTGTTTGGCATAGGGTGTCCAGCACTGTAGCTTGCTGGTCGTTGAGTAAAGCTGGGTGCTGGTGTTGAGATGGAGATCTCTAGGAGATTTTCACCGTTTGATATTATGTGGTACTGGGAGGTCTCTTGTGGACCAGTGTCCTGAAGTTGGCTCTCCCACCTCAGAGGCACAGCACTGACTCCTGGCTGCAGCACCAAGAGCCTTTCATCCACACGGCTCGGATGGACAGCTCTCCCTCTTCGTGCTGGGTACGTCCGCTGCCTGCTGTGCGCCCGTTGGCACCTGCCCTCCGTGACACCCCGCTTTCCCCTGTCCACTCCACTTCTCTCTCCCAGGGGTGTTCTGCGCCTGCCTTGCTGCCTCCAAGCCTGTCTTCATCGGCGTTGGTAGCGTGTAGACTCGCAGAGGGTGGCCAGCGTCTCACCCTCCAGCTGGACCTTGGCTGCTTCCCTTTCATACCCGCCACCTACCCGTGAGCCCCAGCGACCGGCAGATGTTCACCATCAGCAGCAGCGCTTCAGTCTTCTAACTTTGATAGTTCTCGAGCTTTGGTGGTGGATTTCTGTGTGGATTGTTCTTTTAAGTAACTTCCCTTGGAGAAGTGGTTTAAGTGTCAGCCGAGGGCAGGAGTGAAACCCTAGACGAAGTGCTGCTGATTTCCTTTGAGTTTTTTCCCTGTTTCCCTTTTATAAAGACACTTGTGATTACATTTGGCTCACCGGGATAATCCAGAATTTTCTTATTTCGAGATCCTTACCTGCATCACATCTCAAGATCCTTACCTGCATCACTCTCTTGAGCAGAGTCTCTGTTTTACTTATAACAGATATAACAAAAGTTTAATATCCTAACTATATAAAGAGCTCCCAGAGATCAATATAAAGAATTACAAATTATCTGAAAAAACAACTGAGCCACAGATATTAAGAGGCAAATAGGAAATGCATTAACAGAGGGAAATATAGATCGTTAATAAGCATCTGCAGTCTCTTTAGCCATATAAGGCTATACTCACAGGTTCTGGGGATTAGGATGTGACATCCTGGGGGCCATGATTCAGCCTACGTGATATCAAAGTGTTGAAGGCTGAGGTCCTGGCAGAAGTGGAAGAGAGGCCTTCGGCAGGCTTTGCACCCTGATTCCCAGATCTGGCCAGAGTCCAAGTGCTGGGACCTCTCTCTGTGTCCCCACCCCAGGTACTTCCTGAGCCATTTGCAGGAGCCTGCGGCCTGGCCTGGCACTTTCAGGTGGTGACCCAGGGGCTCTCTCACTGGACTTGACCCGTGCCCTGCCCAGCCGGCCATTGCCAGCTCACTGAGTTGCTGCTGAAAGTCTGGGCACCTCAATACTAGATGCCCAGGGCCTTCTCAGTTCCTCCTCCTCATTCCACCCCTGAGCTGTGGGGATGAGAGGAAACCCAAAGAGAAGCACCGATTGCGAAACCCAAGGCAGTTGGCCCGACCACTGCCGGGGGGCGTGTTTCAGAGCGGAGTGCATCCTTGGCAGAGGCCTCGGTGCTCCCACTGCTTGCGGCCGGCCCCCTGCACAGCTGCTGGAGATGCCAGTGTGGTGATGTGGCCACATGCCAGGGAGGTGGGCGAGGGGCCAGCGCTGGGACAGCCGAGGCTGCACATTCTCTGAGGCCTGATGCTGTCTGGAGTCAGACTTAGGAGACCACTCTAGAGCTGTTGGCTGAGCTGGGGGACTTTCTGACTGGGGTCTGCGGCCTGGGGGCTCTTCCGAGGGGCTATGGAGGCAGAGGTGATGCCTGCAACCAGGCAAGGGCTTGGACCCGCCTCATCCTGCAGTGGAGACTTGCCTGGTGTGCCCCCGTCCTCCCTGCTGCCCAGATGCAGTCTGTGACGATATTGGACCTGGCTGGCACAGACAGCCCACGAGCTCAGCTCCTCTCCTAGACAAAATTCACTGATACGCTTTCTTACTTCCCCTTGGATTGTGTAGTGAATGTCCCCCAAAGAGCTTTCTGTCGGCACGTGGTAACCACACCGGGCTTCCAGATAACACAACGTCTCAGGAGCAAAGCTGTGCTCTGCTCTGGGTGCGTCTGGAGTTTAATTAGCAAGAGTGGTGTGCCTGGTTGTCACATCGGCTGTGGGCTCTGCGGGTCTGCTCTTTGCAGGTCCCCAGCACAGCAGACCGGGATGTTTCTGGGAGAGACATGATGTCTCCAGTGGCAACTTTACATGTCTGTGGCATTTGTGCTTCACGTGTTGGCCGTCCTGCCAGGGTGGGAGCAGCTGGGCCCGAACATCCATCGGGACCCTGACAAGGCTCCCTCCACACCCCATGGGGCAATTGTGAAAGAGATCTGGGCTTTCTGCATGCTATATCTACATGATGGGGGACAGGGGGACAGGTGTCCCACAATGGGTCCCTGGACAGAGGCCTCTCAGAGAAGCGGTGGGCCCTGATGACAGGTGAGAGGCTCTGGGTCCCAGCGTAAGAGGGATCGGGCTGCAGAGACAGCTCCAGGGACATATGGAGGGGAGAGAAGGCCCTTCCCCAGAAGCAGTGAGGCTGGGCATAGCTCAGAAGCTGGGTTTGGGCCCGAGGTCCAAACTCTGCCAGTTTGGACCAGTCGGAGACCTCTGACCAAGGCCTGTTTCCTCTAAGAATTATCTGCGGGTTGGCAAACACTTCAGCCAGCTCCAAGCCTGAAGCGTTTTCTATAAAAATTTCCAACTTTCCTTGACCTATTTCTCTTTCAGATTAATACCAAGCAGCGCTGGTGCACTTGGCCCTGAAGGAACTCTGAGCTGGGAAAAGGTCATGCAATTAGATGGAAATGTTGGTGTCTGGCTCTCTCTCCCTCCCCCGCTCAGGCTTTATTCTTCTCTCCCTCAGTCTGGCCCTCTCTTTCACCCACACATACTCATGCGCACACGTTTGGAACCTGGGCTGGATTCTTGAGTTGGGATGTTTCTCCCAGAGCTCTTGACCTGGCTCCACTGGCCTGGGCTCAGTCTTGGGGTGTGGGCTTCACCTTGACCTGGAGCAAGGCCTCAGGGAGTATGACTGGAGCTCACGGGAGAGCCTGGTGGCAGAGTCCAGCTGGGGTACCTTTTGAGGGGTGTCCAGGCAAGATGAAGGTGCACACTTAGTATGAGGTCAGGGCTCAGGTGATAGCTTGTAGGATGGCACAGGATTCAGGGGAGTCCAGGGCCAGGACCTGGTGGAGGAGGTGGCCTGGGAGCTGGGCTTGCATAGGGAGGAGGGTGGGGCTGACCTGGACTGGAAGGGACCAGGTGCCTAGTGATGTTCCCAGTCGTGGGGGGAACAATAAGAATAACAGTAGTACTCCTTGATGGGGCACTCAGGCTCAAGGGCAGGCACCCTGCCCACTGCTGCAGAGAGGGGTAAAGCCATGAACAAAGCAAAAGCCAGGAAAGGGTAGACTGAGTCGGGGGGAGGTTTTCTGGGTCAGAGACAAGATGCACCTGGCTGGTGGGAGGGCCCAGCCTGCGAGACTGATCCAGACAGAGGGGACGTAAACACTTGGCACTCTCTGAGGCAGGAGTCACCCCAGTGTGGCCGAGGGGCAGAAAGAGGGCCACATGCCTGGCGCTGAGGGATTAATGGGGAGAGAAGAAGGGCTGGGCCCGGAGCGGTGGGGAGGGCTGGATTGTGTCCAGTCATGAAGGAGGTGAGTTCTTATTCTCCTCACAGTGGGAAGCCTTTGGAGGACTCTCAGTGGGGAGAGTGGCTGCAGGAAGGTCCTTGGGGGGCGGGCCCTGGGTGGTCCTGGTGGCCGATGACAGATGGCCAAGTAGATGATTTCAGGATGCTTTTGGAGGTAGGGCTCACAGGACGTGGGTGTGAGGGAAGGATCGAGGACGGCTCCTGGCTTTTGAAAGGCCTGGGCTACTGGTACTGGGAGGATGGTGGATGGTTGTGACACAGCCTGAGGTGCGGATGCTGGGGGAGGAGAGGCAGGTCAGGTGGCCCGGCCAAGTGCAGAAGCCAGAATTGGGGCCCAATCCTCAGACTTCAGAGCTGTGACCCTCCTGCTGTTCCTTGCTGCCCTGGCTCAGAGGAAGGGATTTCCCAGGAGAGGTAGTGCTGGCCATGGGCCAAGCCCATTTGGCTTCCAGACTCTTGCGGAAGGGGACAGGGATCCCAGACTTGACCCCATACAGGTGGGCAGGCTCTGGGGTGTGCTCCCAGCCGCTCTTGCCCCGGGAGTCAGAGGCCCTGCTCTGTGGGACGGGGTAGCTGGGCATAGTGTAAAGTCTAGGGTCCCTTGGACGTGCATGTGTCCTGGCCTCTATGGTAGCCCAGGTCCTCCTTCCCAGCCTGCCACTTTGGCGAGGGGGCCCGGACCTGCTGGGGTGGATGGCAGCTTGTGAGAGTGGGCATGATGGGCTGTGTGCCTACTTCTCAGGCTCTCCAGGCAGAGGTCTGCTGTCCACCCAGTGGGCTGGGGGCAGTGCTGACCAGCTGCTCACACAGCCTGGATGGTAGTAATGACCCTGCCCTTTGTGCAACCTCCCTTGGAATTTGAATTTGGGGACCTCCTGGCCAGGGGGCCTCAGTTCTGCTCCTGTGAATACGTATCTGTGGCTGACCCTGCAGGGTACGGCCTGAGCCAGCCCGGACACCCTCGAGCCCTGGCTGTAAACAGGGAGTACTTGCTGTGTGACCGAAATAATTAAGGGATCCAAGCGCGACAGACTCACAGTTCTGGGGCAGAGACAGACTGGTTTCCCACTGCGGCTCCCAGAGACACCAAGTCCTTACCAGCACAGGGGCTTTGCCAGCTGATACTTTGCTGATCCAGCAGTGAAGCAGTGCTGCTTTTTGCTTTAATTTGTGCTGCTTTTATGGTCGGCAAGGACAAATGATCTCCCCGCGTTTGATTACTTTGTGTGTCTCCTATGCCTGTTTAAGTCCTTTGCCTGTTCATCTCCTGGGGTCTTTTATATCGGAATAAGCCCTTTATCTGCTTTAGATATTGACTTTCTGTCATGTTTGATACAAGCCTTTTCCCCAGGCTGTATTTCCCTTTTCCTTTTCAGTTGTTAGTTTTTGTTGCACAAAAGCCAGTGTTTCCATAGCCCAGTCTGTGGGTGAGTCTTTTCCCCCATTAGAGCCGGTCAGTCGTTTGGGGACATGTACCTTTATTGAGGGCCTGTGTGAGGACAGGCGCTCTGCATCTGTGTGTCATTTAATCTGTATGGCAGCCCTGGGAGCAGACAGAGAACTGGGCCCAGGAGCACTGCTGTGTGAACAATAATGAGAATACAAAGCAGAGGAGAACACAGCATTGGTGGAGCTCACCTCTGCAGGTGTCCCCAGAGCGCTTCAGGCACATCATCTCATGGATTCTTTGTGTGTGTGTGTGTGTGTGTGTGTGTGTGTGTGTGTGTGTGTTTGCAGTACACGGGCCTCTCATTGTTGTGGCCTCTCCCGTTGAGGAGCACAGGCTCCGGACATGCAGGTTCAGTGGCCATGGCTCACGGGCCCAGCCGCTCCGCGGCATGTGGGATCTTCCCGGACTGGGGCATGAACCCGTGTCCCCTGCATCGGCAGGCGGACTGTCAACCACTGCGCCACCGGGGAAGCCCTCTCATGGATTCTTGTAACGACTCCATGGGCTTGGTTGGTGCCATCATGGTGCTTACTTTATAGATGAGGAAACTGAGGCGCTGACTGTCACAGCTCATGAGTTGTAGAGCCACAGTTGAAGCCAGGCTGTCCACTCCTGTGTGGGCAGGGAGGAGAAGGCTGGGAGCCAGGACTGCCTGGCCCCCTGTGCAGCACCTCCTGTCCACCCCCAAAGCCTGGGCCCCACCTGAAGGCTGGTCATCTTTGGGACACCTGGGGCTTTCCGAGCCCTGAGGCTCTGCCTACTGGCTGCAGGAACTGAGGCCTAGAGAGGGTGAGTGAGGAAGTGTCTCAGGTCATTTAGCACATCAGCTGTGGGGAGAATCTTTTGCTTGCTGAAAAATTCCCAGCATTGGGTGGGTTGCCTGGCACATAGTTGCTGCTTAAATATCCATGAAAAGAAAGAAGGAACTTGGCTGCCTGGAAAGCCTGGCCACACGTTTGTCATTCCTGAGGGAGCTGTTGTCCCTGGCAGGCACTTGAGGGCTTGCCACTGAAGCCCACTTTTATTGTTCCAATAGCTCTTACACTCCTGGCTTCGGATTCTTGGGTTTTGCAGGTGGGACGTTGCTGGGGCCTCAGGCCCCCCCTGGGATGTCAGGTGGTTGTGCACCTTCACTGCTGCACTGGGGAGATGAGCCGGGCAACAGTGCCTGGGGGCCAGGGGGAGGTCAGCCTCGCTTCACCCAGTGCACTCTGGTTACCATTCAAAGACCGTGCTGTTGTCTTTCCACATATTCCCGGTGGAAACCATATCCCATGTACTCATTTGTTCAATTCATTCAACTGATATTTACTTAAGGCCCACACAGGGCCTGGCACTGGGCCAGGCACTGGAACCCTGGGAACCAGACAGACACAGCATCCCCAAGCCCAGAGTCATACAGCTCATGGTGAACTGGTAGGTCTGCAAATGCCTGCACAGTTAGAAACAGTGGGAGATGCCACAAAGTGACCACACAGTAACTGGACGCTGGAGTTGAGATCTGAAGTGTGGATTGCAGTTCACTAGGAGGCGGGCGGGGGGGCAGCAGGGGCTGGTTCATGGGCCAGGGCCAGGGCGGGGAGGCAGCAGTATCCTGAGGGGAGTGGACTTAGCCTGTTTGGGGGTCCAGCAGGAGGGACTGGTGAGGGCAGAGGGGTCCGAGGTGGGCTGTCTTGGTGCGGAGGGGTGGTCCTCTACTCTAAGTAGAGAAGCAGCGTGGCCCGGTTACTTTGGAGGAGGGTGAGAGGAGAAGAGGCATGAAGCCAGGAGGAGGCTGCCGCCATGAACCCGGAGAGAGACTGTGGCCTGGGCTGGGTGGCCCTGGGAGTGGAGAGGGATGGCCAGATGCAACATGGAGCGATAGAGCAGCAAGGGTCTTGTGGGTCCTGTTAGGTATTCCCCATGGTGGTCAGAGGGGGTTGCTGCCCACTGGGCAGAACCACATTCCGATCCAGGCTCGCAGGGTCCTCCCAGGATCAGGGAGGAGCCAGAACCACGGCTCCCAGCCAGGCCCCTCCCATCTCTACCTCTGCCCAACTCTGACCCTGCAGATCCAGGTTGGTGATGCTCGCCAGAATCATCTTTGCTGAGGTCCAGGCCTGGGAAGGTCTTTGTGTTTCTGGGCTTCTTTTTATTTTAAGGCTTCTATCCAGATCTCTCTGAACTCATGTTTGGGACGAGTAAAAATGCCATCTGCAGATTCCTGGCTGAGGAGAAATGCTGCCTTGGGCCTGGAGCTTTTCTTTGGCCAACTGCAGGGACTTTGGGGGGGGGCATGCCACAGGGGCCAGTATCACCCTCTTTATTCTCAGTGCTTTGGTGGTTCATGGGCCAGGGCCAGGGCTGGACAGGCATAGGGGGACAAGTAGGCTTGGCAGGTGATGGAGTCAGGGAAACAAAGAGCTGGGGCACCAGACCAGTCTGCTGTTGTCCAACAGAGTAAGGGACCAAGGGCTGCCCTGGGATCCCCAGAGCCCCCAGGTGCGAGCCCCTAGTGGCCTGTGGGAAGTGGGATTCAAGGGGTCAAGTTGACTGAAGTTCAGTACAGATTATTTGGGTCCAGGAGCTCAAGGAGGCTCAGGTTGGGGACAAGGGGAGTGACGGCTTGCTCGACCCCACCCACCCAACCCAGAGCCACAGTTGTGGGCAGCCACAGGCTGGGGTGCAGGCATAGTGTGCCCAGTGCCCAGACTCAGGAGGGGTGGGCTGGGTGGGCAGCAACACGGACCCCGGATGGGCCAGAACCCCCAAGGACAAGAGCTCATCTCCTTGCCACCTTGCGCAGAGCCTGGGGTCAGCTATCTGTGGAGGGCAGTGAGGGGCATATTTCTGCAGGGGTCTCCGATGCCAGCATCGCTGGGGTGCAGGCCAATGTGGGGTCAGTCACAGGAGGGATTCCAGTTTTCTCAGGAGTAGCCGGAAATTGTGATTTTATGTAAAACCTTTTCATTTTCAAATGTTGGCAGCTAATTCAAAATTTTCAAAAGCTGTGTATGAGCCAAGCAGGCCCCTGGCAGCAGCAGGGGTGAGAGGGTCACAGGATGGCTTCAGTACCAGGGAACCCAAGCCCACGGTGACCCTGTGTGGCTGGGACCGAGCTCTTGATGTGGCGGGTGATGCCACGGAGTTGAAATGCACTTCAGAGGAATTTTTATTTTCCTTTCGGGAACATTGCGAGAGACCTTTCCAGCGGTTCCGTTTCTGTGAGGAGAGATCTGCTGTCGTTGTGTTTTTCTTGGAGGCCGCTGGGGAAGCCCATCTGCAGAGCATTAGTGGGAAGGGCGTGTGGCTGGGGAGGCTCCATCCCAGGCCTCCAGACAGAGTCTGGGCGGGCGGGGGGGGGTTTGGTTGGGATCAGCCCCCAGACCCCTGGAGATGGGCCCCCTGCCCACCAGGTGCTGGGCCTGCCCCACCCCACTGGCCAGGCCGCATGGGGCTGAGGGGACAGACCCTGTGCTCATTGCATCTTGGTGCTGAGTCCCAGGGGCCTGAAGTTCTGCTTCCCCAGAGTGATCGTCCCTTCTCAGGGTCCCTGCAGCTTGGGGAGCAAAGATCAGTTGTAGGTGCTAGAGGACTCTGGTCAGGGACTTCCCTGGTGGTCCAGTGGGTAAGAATCCGCCCTCCAATGCAGGGGACGCAGGTTCGATCTCTGGTCAGGGAACTATGATCCCACATGCCACAGGGCAACTAAACCTGCACATTGCAACTACTGAGCCTGCACCCCACAACTAGAGAGCCCACATGCTGCAACTACTGAGCCCATGCGTTCTGGAGCCCACACACCACAACTAGAGAGCCCACACGCCACAACAACTGAGCCTTCGTACTCTGGACCCCACACGACACAACTAGAGAGAAGCCAGAGTGCCGCAATGAAAGACCCCACGTGCCACAATGGAGATCCTGCATGTCATAACTAAGACCTGATGCAGCCACACAGAAAGAAAGAAAGAAAGAAAAGAAAGGAAGGAAGGAAGGAACGAACGAACGAAGGAAGAAAGAAGGAAGGAAGGAAGGAAGGAAAGAGAAAGAAGGAAGGAAGGAAGGAACGAAGGAAGGAAAGAAAGAAAGAAAGAAAGAAAGAAAGAAAGAAAGAAAGAAAGAAAGAAAGAAAGAAAGAAAAAGAAAGAAGGAAAGAAAGAAAGAAAGGACTCTGGTCAAATGACTGAGCTCCTCTGTTCTGGGCTGTGTCCCAGAAGCTACTTACATTCTTGGCAAAGTCACCAGTAGGACAAAACAGGGCTTGTGCTTGTCCTGGGACCTTGGACTGGGAAGGACACAAAGTCTTCACATGCAGAGAAGAGAACCCACCTTGGGCTACCTCAGAAAATTCAGTTTGAGCCCTTGGTGACAGAGACAGCAGGCGCCAGGGCCCAAGTCCCCCTCTCTTGGTGTCTTCAGTTCCTGGAACGTGTGGGTGCTCCTCAAGGGCTATGGTGGCCCAGAGGGAGTGAGGGAGCCGAGGGGCTCAGCATGGCCCTGGCTTGTTGGTCCCTGCTCTGGCCCAACCTCAGTTTCCCCATTTATAAAATCAGGGGCATTGGACCAAAGCCAGGCTCATCTGTTAGCTTACAGGCTGTATCCCCATAACCTAACCCCCTCCCCGCATGTGTTATTTGATTTACACAATGTCTTCAAAAACTGTGAGAGTACACTTAAAAGTCAGGAGGTTTCACATTAAAATCTCAATTTTCAGTTTCTCAGAAAGATCAGAAGGCCCAGCAACCCTGGCCCTGTTCCTGAAGACTATATTTATAGGGAGGTGCCAGACCTCTTCTCCCCAGTTTTTCCTGTCTGGCTGCCCGCCTCACGTTGGCCCCACCTGCCCTCGTTGGCAAAGGAGAGAGACTCCAGGACAAAGATGACCTCTGGTGGGTAGTTATACACTCACAAACTCTCTGTCTCTCACACACACATGTACACACAGAGGTGTACCTATGCACACACGTGTGCACACACATGTACATGCACACACATATGCACAGCGCAGACACATCTACATCTTTATGGAATGAACCTTGGGACCCTGAGGGGTTTCCCAGGTCCCTCTCCCTTTGGACACCCAAGACCCAAGTGAGGGGTCACAGGACTAGACATCCTGGGGCATAAGGACTCACTGTGCCCTGGGCCGAGCTGGCTGCTGGGCCCTCAGCCTGAGCGAGAGGCACCTGTGCTACCACCTGAAGGGGATGTGGGGCTGCAGTACTCTGAGGGCAGAACAAGACCCTCCAGGTCTCTGCAGGAAGAAGGACAGCCTCTGAGGGAGCTCACCATGGTGGGCACAGGCCAAGCTGTGGGAGGCACTGGGGGACAGTGATGGGGAACTGATGGGGTGATTTGCCAAAGCTTATGTGTGGGGACGTAGGCAACTCCTGGGCCTGCCAGATTGGCCTGGGAGCTTCTGTGCAAAGGGACTTTCTAGGGCTGGTGGCCTGGTGGGTAGAGGGCGATTGTGCCCGCGTGTTCCAGGCCCTGGCAGCCTGGCCCCGCATCTGCTTCTGCAGAGTCACCTGCTCCCCTTGGATGCTGGCAGCAGGAGAGAGGGAGATTCTGGCCTCTTGTGTAATTCGTGTTTGTGTCACGTGTGGCTCCCGCAGTGGCTGAGGGCCAATTCCCTAAGAACACAGTGGTTTTCCCACCTGCTGTGCCTTGAGAGGAGGCAGAACGGGTCCCAGTTGCACTGTCTTTGGGAGCCAGCCCTGCCTCAGGGATTTGCCAACCTGCTCTGAGCTAGGACCTGGCTGGCTCCCAGGAGAGGAAGCAGTAGTGGGGGGACATGGATGGAGGGAAGGTGGGGGAGAAGGTTGATCTAAATCCAGCCCACTCTCAGACCCAGAGGCCACATCAGCTGCTCTAGCCCTGTCCCGTCTCCCCAGCCTCAGACCCACACCCCAGAGCCCTCCTGGAGGTTTTTGCCAGGAGGCTGTGATGCCCCAGTCTTGAGTCAGACACCCCCAGGCCCAAATCCAAGCCCCAGCTCTGAGCCATTGAGCAGTCCTCTGCTCCCTCCTCAGGCTCTGGTTGCTTTGAATTACTGTGGATTCCAAATTCAGGGACGGAGAGCCCTGCAGGCCTGGCCTAAACTGAGTGCACAGCAGCTGAATTCAAGTTTGAATCTCCCCTCCCTGATGGGCAGGCTCCTTCTCCTGTCCAGCTTCGGTGACTCCCTTGGCATTGCTGATCCACAAAGAAGGTGTCCTGGGCTATTATCTTCAGCCCCTCCCTCACCCTCTGGAGCTGATCTGTGAACAAGCCTAACCAGTTCTACCCTTAAAATGCCTAGAAATCACACTACCACCATTTCTGCCCCTGACTTTGTTCCCTGATTCGGTTGTCATGGACGCAAAGAATTCACTTTCCAGTGTCAGAGGCCATTCATTCACTTGTTCATTCACTCATCCATTCATTCACTCATCATTTACTCATTAATTCATTCACTGACTCATTAGTTTATTCACTCACTCATCCATTCATCTGTCCGTCCATCCATCCATCTAACAAGTGTTTGCAAGCACCCCTGTGCCAGCCCTGTGCTGAGCATTGCACATGCACAATCTGGTCTCTGCTTCTGAGGAGTCCTGGTTTAGGGGAGAGGCAGAGAAGGGGATGAACCATGACAAGTGCTGCTAACACGCTGTAGAGGCCCAGGGCGTGAGCAGCTGATGTTACCCTGGTGGGGTGAGCTCCAGGAAGCTCATCAGAGCGTGGCTGCCAGGCCCCAAGGCCAAGTGGCTGTGCTAGGGCTCCAGAGACAAGAGCAGGGTGTGCTAGCTCAAAGCACAGACTCTGAGGTCTTGCTACCTGGTTTAAATCCTGGCTTCTCCCTCCACCTCTGTGCCTCTGTTTCCTCATCAGAAAAATGGAGGTAGGGGATTTCTACCTGGTAGGGTTGTTGGGAGGATTAGTCCCCATCAAACTTGTGAAGAGCCCAGTGTGGGCCTGGTGGGTGCTGAGCACTGAAGTGTTGCCTTGAGCAGAAGGGAAGCCCCACACCTGTCCGTAGCCACCAGACTGTCAGGCTCCTTCTCACAGGTTGCCACCCACATTACATTTTTTCAGCAGATGGTTGCTGGGCTGCTGTCCCGTGCCCATTTCAGGCGGGCTCTGGGTGGCGCAGCCTTGGGCCAGACCATTTTGCCCTCCTGCCTTGTCAGGTCAGGTGAGGGGAGCAGGTGCAGTGCAGGGCCATGGGTCCTGATGTAGAGGGGGCACTGAAGCCCTGGGGGAGTGTTGGGGGGCGTCATTGACTCTGCCTGCTGCACCAAGACAGGCTTCCTGGAGAATGTGGCACTGGGTAGTCCTGAAACATGGTAGAACCTCTCATCAGAGCCTTCCCCGTGCACCCAGGACCTTACACACTGAGCAGAAGATGCGAACTGCCAGCCATAGAGCTTGTCAGACCCTGTGGTATGTCTATCACAGTGACACACAATAAACTGAACTAATATTTAAGAGGATTTATATACACATATGGATTTCCAGTTTTCCATGAGAGATCAGGACCCCTGGCAGCACCGGGCCTGCACTACCCTCCCTTGTGTCTCCAGTGGGTAGGTGCTGAGGGCCCCTGGGTGGGGGGAAGTGTGCTACTTTCCCAGTTCCCACCATTTCCACTGACTCCCTGGCCTGGAGTCTGGGGCTCGGGATCCTTCATCATCGTGCCCTGTTGTCTTTTTTTTTTTTTTTTTTAGTCAAAATATATTTCTCTGGGCCTTCGATGCTATCACAAGTTGATATAGGACAGCCAAGCAGAGAAGGCCTGTGAGAGGCAGTGTGTGCGAGACCTGGTGGCGTAGAGAGTATTCTTAGGGCTTGATTTGCAGCCTTCCAGCTGGTGTCACTCATTTTTGTCTCCCCTGGACTCCTGTTAACATTTGAGTTGCTCCCCCTGGTCTTTATTTTTTTGTGACATAAAATTCATGTAACATAAGATGCATAACATTTTAACCATTTAAAAATGTATATAATCCAGTGGCTTTTAGAATATTCACAACGTTGTGCAACTATCAGTACCATTTAGTTCCAGAACATTTTCATCCCCCGAGATGGGAACCCTGTACCCACCCCCACTAGCAGTCACTCCCCATCCCCCCCTCCCCTCAGCCCCCGGCAACTATTAATTGACTTCCTGTCTCTATGGATCTGCCTATTCTGGACACTTCGTTTAAATGAACTCACACAATATGTGGCCTTCTGGGTCTGGCTTTACTCCTGGTCTTTTAAAATAATCTGTTTTGCTGGTGTGCAAGCCCGTGGTTTACCCCATGCCGTGCCAGCTCGATCTTGTCCCTTGTGGGTCTCTGATGCCCTTGCCCGTGCCCTGGTTCTTCTGGGCAGGTGGTCGTGCTGTGTCTTCTAGAGCCTCGTGCCTGTGACACTGACCACTCTTCAGGCTCCTGGCAGGGGCAGTGGACCAGCCTCCTGGCTCTTTCTTCTGACTTGCCTATGACTATAACCACTTCTCTATTGATTCCAGGTACTCTCCAGAAACAGGCATGAAGGAGCTTTACTTATTTCTTCAGAAAACATTTAGTTTAAGGCTCTGTCACATACATTTTCTAAGCCAGTCCCCAGGGAGGGTGTGTAGTTCCAGGGCCCCTCTTCATGGGAGTATAAGGTGCCCAGTGACATGAATGTAAAATGCTACTACTGCTGCTGCTCTTTGAATCCACAAAGTAGCACTCAGCGGCAGAAGGAAGGCCCTGCTGGGGCAGGGTTCAGGGCCTGCCTGCATCTCACATGCCTAAAATAGGCAGTTACGTGCTTTTATGAAGCCCAGGGGCATGACACAGTAGGGAGCAGTGGGGACTGTGGTAAAAAAAAAAAAAATCCAGCACATTTCCATCAAAGGAGTGGCCTCCTCCACACTCCTGAAATGAGTTCTGTGTTGACTCTGAAGTGGCCCTTGAGATTCCTCCCAAGATGACATGCTCACACTGGCACAGATCAGCTCTGGACAAGTTCTAAAGCAGGAAACGTGGAATCTGAGAAATAACACCACCAACCCCCACTACACCCCCATTCCCAAAGAGAAAATACCAAAACTATGAGAGCCCCCTACAGAGGCCAACCTGGTGCTGGTATTCAGATCTGGAGCTGGTGTGGACATTGTGTGTCTGTATGTGCACATGTATGCACATGTCCATGGGCTGCAGTCAGGGCCCGGCCGGCCAGCATAGCCATGACAGGGTGTGTTAGAGAAAAGGGGGTATCATTTTTTCAAGAAGAGCTAGGAGAACAGGGAAGCCAAAACAATGAGACAGAATAATAGAGGAATATGGGAGAAACGAATCTAAATTTATCAATTATCAGAGTAAATGTAAATGGATTAAACTCACCTGTTCAAAGACAGATGTTGTCATATTAGAGGAACAAAACCAAACCAAAACCCAAAATCTAAAATCCAGCTCTGTGCTATCACCAGAGCTACGAGTGCAAAGGCAGGAAAAGGTTGAAAGGAAAAGAATGGAAACAAATATCAGGCAACCAAAGGCAGGCTGTCACATCAGTCTCAGACTCCATGGACTCGAGGCATTTTCAGGGAAGGATGGGTCACGATCTAATGAGGACAGGTTCATTTCCCCAAGACGACAGAATAGTGTTAAAGTTTCACTCATTCAATAAAGCAGCCTCAATGTATTTGATGTAAACTTTGTTAGAAATAGAGGAATTGACAAATCTATCATCATTTTGGGAGATTTTCAGCCATTCTTTTCCAATTAGTGTTGGATTAAGTCGACGGAAAATCAGCAAAGACAAGAAAAGTTCTGAATAACACAAATAACGAGCTTGATTTAATGGAAGTAGATAGATTTTTCATCTGATGAGTAGAGGTCCCTCATTCTTCTCAAGCACATGTATAACTCCCATGAAAAAAAATGAATCAATTAAATGCAAGTCTCATGAAAATTAAAAGAATAATTATGATGATAATTATGATATCCTGTTCCCTCACCATCATGCCTGTAAGCTAGAAATGAATAACCCCCCAAATAAAAATCCCCATTATTTGGAAATAAAAAAACTCAAGGAATTCATGGATCAAAGAAGGAATAATAATGAAACTTCAAGGATACTTAAAACTGAATGATAATAAAAGCACTAAGTATCAAAACTTGGATGGAAATTTACAATAGAGAAGAAAAAACTGCAAATTAAAGAAATAAATTTCCAATATAAGAAGTTAGAAAAAAGCAAAAGTTACCCAAAGGAAGTAGAATGGGAAAGATAATACAAGATAAGATCAGAAATCAATGAACCAGAAAACCTCTCTCTTCTGATGATTGTTGCTATTACAAGGATGCAGGGTCAGTGTTGCCAGATCTTTTGGTTTTTCAAGAGAAGTCAGAAATTTGTAATTCTGCAAGAAATTTCTGTGTTAAAAAAATATGATGTGGGCCATTCAAAACATGTCGGTAGCTTAAATTGGGCCTGTGCACCTCTTTTATGAGCCCTGCCTTCTTTTAAACAACACTTGGAGGGGCCGTTCACCTCATTTAACGGGGGATGACAAAGGTGACTCAAGGAGAATGGCCAACCTGATTCTGGGCAGGAACTGAGCCTCAGCCCCAGGCCCTGCTCCCAGGGACCCGGGAGCCACCTCTGCACACAATACCTCCCCCGGGGCTGTCTTCTCCTCTATGAGTTTTTGTGTTGACATATTTTCATTACTATTGGGTACAAACCTAGAATTGCTGGGTCATATGGTAACTCTACTTTTATCCTTTTGAGAAAAGTGCCAGACTGTTTTCCAGCGTGTCCTGAGCATGATGTCCCCTTTCCTGGGGATTGGTGGGGGGTGGTGTCAGGGCCGGTTACCATCCCCAAAACATTTCTAGGTCTATGGATGTGTGCTCAGCTCACTGTGAGTTCTCAGACTTCATCTCAGGGCTCCTGTGTGGATGCCTGAGAAGGCCTGCTGCTTGTTCCTCATTAGCAGGAGCCAGCCTCTCCCTGTGCAGGTTTCTGTCTCTCATCTGAGGACGTGATGTTCTCAGGCCCCGGCCTGTTGGTTTTATCCAGAAACTGGGGAGGCGGCGGCGAAGGTTTGAGTTCTGCTTCTTTTGGCTGGAGAATAATTTCCACATTGGGTCTGTGTTGAAGTGAATCCCTAATTGGCAGAAATACAATTCCTGAGGCTTTTCTGGGATAGCAAGCTCAAATCTTCCCTGGCTGCCGAGCCTTTACACAGCTTTACTTCCAGTATCATGTGGATGTTCTTTTCACATGACACACTTCATGATTTTCACAAGGGCCTGGAGAGATAGGAAGAACCCCATAAATGGGTTGGAAATGGGAGGCTCAGAGATGGCACTTGAAGGAGCTGGGACTTGAACCTAGGCCTGTCTGATGCAGAAAGTGGGCTCTTTCTGCTACACTAGCTTTAGGTACTTCCTGAGCCCCCAGGAGTTGATGAGAGAGAGGACAAGCTGATGAGGTCTTTGCCTCTCCCCCTGGTGAACCCTGGATGTCTCTGGGTCTTTCTTGTTCAGTCAGCCAGGGCCCCTCTGGCAGAAGCCGCCTGTGAGGGCAGAATGGAAGGTGCCCATGGGCTGACTACAGCTCTTGGAACACAAGCAGAAGCTGTTGTATGAGGGAGTTAGTATGGTGAGGAAGAGTGTACTTGTCTCTCACCAGAAAGACTCACCCCCCTTTGTGGTGAGAACTCAACTAACCCAGTGGCCTCCCACGACTGCACTGTGCAGCACTGAACAGCCACAAAGCAGGACCAAGAGGCCTTGTTAGCTGGTGCTTGAAGTGTGGGTGGTCATGTGGGTCACCACCAAATATCACCTGGGGTCTGGTCCTGACTGGGAATGTCTCAGAGAAATCGGAGGTCAAGGGGCAGGTTATTCTTTTACTTTTTCTTTATAATAGGCTTATTGAGATATGATTCATACGCTATAATTCACCCATTCTAAGTATACAATTCTATGAGTTTTGGGGCAGTCACAGAGTTGTGCAACCATCATCACAATCAACTTCTGAACATTTTCATTGCCCCCCAAAGAAACCTCTTACTCATTAGCACTTGTTTCCCATTTCCCCTCAAGAAGTTTTACTTTCTTCCTTTCTAGTTAGATACCTTTCATTTCTCTTTCGTGCCTAATTGCTCTGGCTAGAACTTCTAGCATTATGTTGAATAGCAGTAGCAAAAGTGGGCTTCCTTGTCTGCTTCCTGATCTTAGAGGAAAAGCTTTCAGTCTTTTACCATTGAGTATGATGTTAGTTGTGGGTTTTATCATGACTTTTGTCATGTTGAAGGAGTTCCCTACTATTTCTAGTCTATTAAGTGTTTTTATCATGAAGGGTGTTGAATTTTGCCAAATCCTTTTTCTGCGTCAATTGAGATGATCATATGTTTTATTTTCCTCCATTCTGTTAATGTGGTGTATTACGTTGATTGATTTTTGTATTTTGAACCACCCTTGCATTCCTGGAATAAATCTCACATGGTCGTGGTGAGATTTTTTGGAAGAGTTTGACAAGGATTGGTGTTAATTCTTCTTTAAATGATTGGTAGAATTTACCAGTGAAGCAGTCCAGTCCTGGATTTTCTTTATTGGGGATTTTTCAATACTAATTTTGTCTCTTTTGTTATAGATCTGTTCACATCTTCTATTAATCCTTGAGTTGATTTTGGTGGTTTGTGTGTTTCCAGGGATTATTTTCATTTCATCTAGGTTATCTAATTTGTTACTATATAATTGTTCATAGTATTCTCTTATAATTCTTTTTATTTCTATAAAGTCAGTAGTAATGTCCCTGCTTTTGTTTCTGATTTTAGTAATTTGAGCCTTCTCTCTCTTTATCTTGGTCAGTCTAGCTAAATTTTGTCAGTTTCAAAGAACCAACTTTTGGTTCCATTGATTCTTCCTATTATTTTTCTATTCTATATTTTGTTTATGTCTGTTTTAGTCCATATTATTTCCTTTCTTCTGCCAGCCTTGGTTTTAGTTTGCTCTCCTTCTTGTAGTTCCTTAAGGTGTAAGTTAGTTATTGATTTGAGATCTTTATTTTTTTTAATGTAGGAGTTTACAGCTATAGATTTTCTGATGAGTACTGCATTTGCTATATCCCATAAGTTTGGGGTATGTTGTATTTCTCTCAAGATATTTTCTAATTCCCTTGGTAATTTCTTATTTGACCCATTGGTTGTTTAAGAGTGTGTTGCTTAATTTACATATGTTTGTGAATTCTTCCAGTTTTTGTTCTGTTACTGATTTCTAATTTTATTCCATTGTGGCTGGAGAAGATACTTCATTTGAATTCAGTCTTTCAAACTTTATTGAGACTTATTTTGTGGCCTAACATATGGTCTTTTGGAGAAAGTTCCATTGTATATAAGAAGGATGTATAGTCTGCTGTTTGGGGGTGGGGTGCTCTGTATATGTCTGTTAGGTCTAGTTAGTTTATAGTGTTGTTTAAGTCCTCTGTTTTCTTACTGATTTTCTGGATGGTGGTTCTATCCATTATTGAAAGTGGAGTATGTTTATACAAACTATAAATGGAGCATAACCTTTAAAAATTGTGAATCACTATATTGTACATTTGTAACATATAATATTGTACATCAACTATAGTCCAATTTTAAAAAAAAGAAAGTGGAGTATTGAAGTCTCCTCCAACTACTAATGTAGAATTGTCTATTTCTCCCTTCAATTCTGTCATGGTTTTCTTCGTATATTTTGGAACTTTGTTGTTAGATGCAGATGTGTTTATCATTTTTATATCTTCTTGATGGATTGGTCCTTTTGTCAATATATAATGTTCTTCTATGTTATAAACATTTTTTACTAAAAGTCTATTTTGTCTGATATTAGTATAGCTACCCGAGATCTCTTTTTGCTTACTATTTGCATGGAATTTGTTCTTCCAACCTTTCACTTTGACCTATTTGTGTATTTGGATCAAAATTGGGTCTCTATAAGACAGCACGTAGCTGAATCGTGGTTTTTTAAAAAATCCATTTTAACAGTCTCTGCCTTTTAATTGAAGAGTTTAATTCAGTTACCTTTAAAGTAATTACTGATAAGGAAGGGCTTACTTCTGCCATTTGCTATTTGTTTTCTATATTTCATATCTTTTTGTTCCTAAGTTCCACCAGTACTGCTTTTTTGTGTTTAATTTATTTTTTCTAGTGTACTGTTTTGTGTCTCTTCTTGTTTCCTTATCTGTATATTTTTAAGTCATTTTCTTAGTGGGGATTATAATTATTATCTTAAATGTATAAAAATTTAGTTTGAATGAATACCAACTTAGCTTCAACAATATACAAAAACTATGCTCCTATACACCTTGGTCTCCCCAACCTTTTATGATATTATTGTCACAAATTACATCTTTATACATTGCATGCCCTTTAACATAGATAACTGTTGTTTTATGCATATGTTGTTTATGCATAGGAAAAAAAGAGGAGTTACAAACCAAGAATATGTTTTTCTTTATTTTTCATATAGATTGGAGTTATTGTCTAGTGCCCATTTATTTTAACTGAAAGGACTTCCTTTAACATTTCTTGGATGGCAGGCTGATTAGTAATAGATTCCCTCAGTTTTTGTTTATCTGGTAATGTCTTAATTTTTCCTTCATTTTTGAAGAATAGTTTTGCTGGACATAGAATTCTTGCTTGACAATATTTTTCTTTCAGTACTTTAAATATCAATATGTCATCCCTCTGTTTCTATCATCCCTCCATAGTTTCTGATAAGAAATCAGCTGTTAATCTCATTGAAGATCCCTTGTAAGTGTGGAGTTGCTTCTCTCTTGTTGCTTTTAAGATTCTCTTTTTGACTTTGATTTTTGACAATTTGATTATAATGTGTCTCAGAATGTATCTCTTTGAGTTTATCCAACTTGGAGATCCTTAGCTGTGTAGATTCATGTTTTATCAAATTTGGGAAATTTTTGACCATTATATCTTTAAATATTCTTTCTGCTCTTTCTCTCTTGCCTCTCTTTCTGGGACTCCCATTAAGTGTATGTTGGTGCACATGGGGGTTTCCCACAGGTCTCCTAGATTCTGTTCACTTTTCTTCATTCTTTTTTCCTTCTGCTCCTCATACTGGGTAAGTGGCCTATCTTTAAGTTTACTGATTTGCTCACATCTGTTGTTGAACCTATCTAGTGAATTTTTCATTTTAGTTATTATACTTTTCAACTTCAGAATTTCTTTTGGTACTTTTTCTAATTTCTACCTCTATATTGACATTCTCTGTTTGGTGAGACATCTTTCTCCTGGTTTGCTTTAGGTCTTTGTCCATGGTTTCCTTTAGCTATTTGAGCATATTTAAGACAGTTGATTTAAAGTTAAGTCCAGTGTCTGGACTTCCTCAGGGAAAGTTTCTCTTAATTTCTTTTCTTCCTGAGAATGGGCCATACTTTCTTATTTCTTTGCATGCCTCATAATAAGTTTTTGCTGGAAACTGAACATTTTGAGTATTATAATGTGGCAACTCTGGAAATCAGATTTGCCTCCCTCTCCAGGGTTTGTTGTGGCTTGTTGTGGGTTTTTGTTGTTTGCCTAGTGACTTTTCTAAACTATATTTTTAAAACCCTGTACCCTTTGTTGTGTGTGGCCATTGAAATCTCTGTCCTGTTAATTAGTGGTTTGACAGATTTTGGTAAATGCCCTGGGCCAAAGGAGAAATAATACTCTTTCAGTCTTTCCAGATGGGCTCTGTGTAGCAGAACTCCTTCAATGTTTAGCCTATTTAACTATTTAAATTCTGTCTTTTTTTTTTTTTTACATCTTTATTGGAGTATAATTGCTTTACAATGGTGTGTTAGTTTCTGCTTTATAACAAAGTGAATCAGTTATACATATACATATGTTCCCATATCTCTTCCCTCTTGCGTCTCCCTCCCTCCCACCCTCCCTATCCCACCCCTCCAGGCAGTCACAAAGCACCAAGCTGATCTCCCTGTGCTATGCGGCTGCTTCTCACTAGCTATCTACCTTACGTTTGGTAGTGTATATATACTAGAGAATGGACTTGAGGATATGGGGAGGGGGAAGGGTAAGCTGTGACAAAGCGAGAGAGAGGCATGGACATATAAACTGTCTTAACCTTCACTTCCTACTGCATGGAGCATAAGGGTCAACCAGAGGTGAAAGCTTTGGGTCTTCTCAGGTCTTTTTGGGCATTTGTCTAGCCCTGGGTATGTGTGTGGCCTTCCAGGTTCCTTGGTATATGTGGGAGTTTTCCAAAGACCTTATTTCTCCAAGTATCTCCTTCCCCAGCCTCTTCTTTCCCAGGCTTTTTGATTTGTGTATTGCTTGCATTGCCCTGACTGTTGTCCCTTGTCCCAAGTGGCTGTGGCTAATACATTTGCCTTTAAATGCTTTCAACAAACACTGCCCAGGAAGCCACTTCAGCCCTGGGGAAGGTCCAAAGCAGGAGAAACAAAAGCAAGCCCTTGAGCTGATCTTTCAAGGAGCCACCAGATAGGTCAAAACACAAAATCACAATTCTTTGGGAATAGTGTTCATATTGCTCTCACTGGTACCAACAACCTGCTCCAGGAATGTGGGCTGCCTTCTTCATGGCCAGCTTTGAGGTGGGGAGTAGGGGATGGTAAGTGGATAAATTAAAATGCCACAGCACTCTCCTACTGAAATTCAGCAGCGTCTTTCTTCATTAAGCATTTCCCTTGTAAATTTTTTGTCAAATTCTGGAATTCCAAAAAAGTTGATTCTGACAGATTTTACCAGGTTATTTGTTGCTTTTGTGGAGGGACAGATTTTTGGAGTACCCTACTCTGCTGTTTTAGTGATGTCCTCTCCCTTACCATATACATCTCATCAGAATGGACTTCAGATTTATGTTAACAATTCCAGTGACCTATGAAATGTTACTCCTATGTAGCTCTATTTCTCCTTGCCCTCTTTGAACTATTGTTCCTATACATCTTATATTAATTTTCCTTCTTTCCTTTTTTTAAAAAAATTAATTTATTTTTTTCGCTGTGTTGGGTCTTCTTTGCTGTGCGTGGGCTTTCTCTAGTTGTGGCAACTGGGATCTACTCTTCGTTGCAGTGCATGAGCTTCTCACTGTGGTGGCTTCTCTGTGGCAGAGCACAGGCTCTAGGCATGCGGACTTCAGTAGTTGCAGCACGTGGGCTCAGTAGTTGTGGTTCACAGGCTCTAGAGCACAGGCTCAGTAGTTGTGGTGCACGGGCTTAGTTGCTCTGAGGCATGTGGGATCTTCCCGGACCAGGGCTCGAACCTGTGTCCCCTGCATTGGCAGGTGGATTCTTAACCACTGTGCCACCAGGGAAGTCCCTATATTAGTTTTCTATTGCTGCTGTAACAAATTACCACAAATTTAGTGGCTTAAATAATACAGTCTTATTGACTTACAGTTCTGGAGGTCAGAAGTGTGAAATGAGTCTCACTGGGCTAAAATCAAGATATTGGCAGGGCTTTGTTCCTTATAGAGACTTTAGGGGAGAATCTGTTTACTTGCCCTTTCCAGCTTCTGGAGGCCACCTGCCTTCTTTGGCTTATGTTCCCTTGCCTCCAACTTCAAGCCAGTAACATCAGGCCAAGTACTTCTCATGCTGTCATTTCTCTGGTTCTCTCTCTTCTGCCTCCCTCTTCCACCTTTAAGGACCCTTGTTATTACATTGGGCTCACCTGGCTAATCCAGGAAAATTTCACTATCTTAAAGTCATCTGATTTGCAACCTTAATTTCCCTTTACCATATAACCTTACATATACATAGGTTCTGGGAATTACATATGGGCATCTTTCAAGGGCCGTAATTCTTCCTACCACACATTTGTATATTTTACACATAAAATATACACATCTGTATATTTTATAAACCCAACAACACGTTGTTATAATTATTATTTTATATAATTTTATGCTTGAAGAAGCTGAGAAAAGAAAGGAGAACAAGTATATATATTTATAGTTTGTTATATTAACCATTTTATTTACCATTTCTTACTCTTCATTTTGCTGCTATGGATTCAAGTTGCCATATGGTATCATTTCCTTACTTCAACATGGCTTTGTTCCCATCTACCTCCTTTGTGCTCTTATTGTCAAATTACATTTCTATATGACACAGAACCAACAATACAATTATATGCATATTGTTTTATAAAATTGCTTTTTAAGTCAGTTAAGGGAAGAAAGAAGAAATATACATTTATACTGTCTTTATAATTGTATAATTACCTTTACCAGTGCTCTTTGTTTTTTTGTGAGAATTTGAATTAATATCTGGAGTCACTTACTTTCAGCCTGAAGAACTTCATTTAAGATGTCTTGTAAGTACTTACAATTTCACTCAGTTTTTGTTTACCTGGGACTGCCTATATTTCATGACTTCATTTTATGAAAGATAGCTTTGCTGGGTATGTTTTTTGATTGATGGATATTTTTCTTTCAGCACTTTGAATATGCCACTCCACTTCCCTTCTGGTTTGCATTACTTCTGATGAGAAGTCAACTGTGAATCATACTGGGGCTCCCTTATGCGTGGCAAGTTGTTTTTCTTGCTGCTTTCACATTTTTCTCTTTGTCATTGTATTTCAGCATTTTCACTATGATGTCTCTGGGTGTGGATCTCTTTGAATTTTTCCTACTTGGAGTTTTTTGGGGTTTTTGGATAGATAGATAATATTTTCCATCAAATTTAGGAATTTTTCAGCCACTATTTCTTCTATTTTCTTCCATGCCTTTCTCTCTGTCTTCTCCTTTTGGTACTTCCATTATGCATATAGTTGTGTCCTTAATGATGTTCCCCCTTTCTCTTAGGTTCTGTTCACTTTTCTTCATTCTTTTTCTCTCTGTCCTTCAATTCACATAAATGTCTTCTGCCAGTTCAAATATACTCTTGTGCCCTTTGCTAATTGTATTTTTCAACTCCAGAATTCCCATTTGGTTCTTTTTTTTTATCATTTCTATCTCTCTCTTTTCTAAAAAATATTTATTTGGCTGTACTGGGTCTTAGTTGTGGCACATGGGATCTTGTTGCAGCATGTGAGATCTTCAGTTGCAGCATGTGGGATCTTCAGTTGTGGCATGTGGGATCTTTAGTTGTGGCATGTGGGATCTTTAGTTGTGGCATGCGGTATCTTTTAGTTGTGATATGCAGGCTCTTAGTCGCGACATGTGGGATCTAGTTCCCTGACCAGGAATTGAACCCTGGCCCTCTGCATTGGGAGCGTGGAGTCTTAACCACTGGACCACCAGGGAAGTCCCTATAATTTCTATCTCTTTATTGACACTCTTTAGTTGATGAGACATTGTCATAATACATAGCTCCTTTACTTCGGTATGCTTGATTTCCTTTAGTTTTTTTAATGTATTTAAAATGGCTCCCTTGAAATCTTTGTTAAATCTAACATCTGGGCCCTCTCACAGGCAGTTTCTGTTGCCCACTTTTTGTTCCTGTATTTGGATCACACTTTCTGTTTTCTTTGCATTTCTCTCTCTCTCTCTCTCGCTCGCTTGCTCGCTCTCTCACTCTCTCGCTCTCTCTCTCTGTTTTTTTAAAACTGGACATTTTAGGTAATGTATTATAACAACTCTGGATGCTGATTCTCCTCCCCTACTCTGGGGCTTATTTTGGTTGATATTTGCTTGTTTATTTGTTTCTTGACCTGGCTAGACTATTGTAGTGAAGTCTAGTTCCCAGCAGTATGAAGCCTCTGATGTTGCTCCTCAGAGGGCACAGCCTTGAGCATGTACACAGTCACCCTGGGACAATAGTGGCTTTAGTGGGGCTCTTTGACACACACTCTCTCTCTCTCATCTCTCTGTTGGCTATCTGCCTCATTTGGTATCACCCCCAGCTGTTAGGCTCCACTAACTGATGCCTGATTATTATTTTTGACAATGCCTGGGAACAATAAATTGCTTTATAGTCTGGTCCAATTGAATTTTAGTAGGACTAGTTTTTGAGGCAAGTCTTTGACATCTCTTCTACCTGTAGAAGGAGGCTTCATAACTGTCTGTTTTCCTGATTCTCTTTAGAAAACTATCAGGCTTATGTTTAACTTGTTGCTCATAGAGTTACCAGCCTCATCTTATATGCTTACCACCAAAATCTGTATTGTTGTTGACAGCATGCTCAGCCTTGAACTTGTCCACACCCTGATTCAAATAAAGTCAGCCTTTTGGGGAGAGTTTCAGAGTGTTCTGTTCTTAGGAACTGTTTTTCTCCAGTGAAAATCTGTGAGCCACTCTGCCCCCATGCTAGGCAGGGGAAGTAGCCTCCGAGCTTCTTAGCTTGCCTTTCCCAACATGGAATCTTTTTCCTACAGACAAGCTGGGGTGAGGATTGGGACCCCAGTATTCTCATTTTGCTGCACCTGTAGTAGAGCCTCTTCCCTTTGAGTGAGGGTTGGATGGAGGAAGGGAGCCACTGACCTTTCAGCCCGACTCACCAGGAATTTTGCCTCTGCCACTTGGAGTTGGTGGCCAGCCTATTCCAGTGAGATACTGTATCCGTTGACTGGAATCTGATGGGAGAGGAAGCTCCATCTTCTTGGCCACATCCACCCATCGTGGTGGAGCTTCCTTTTGATTTTGTGAGGATGGGATGGGGTGGGGAGAGTAGGGAGTGGGTAATGGTTCAAGTGCCACAGACTCTTGCTGTTCTTACTGAGTTTTTTTTTAAAACCAAGATTCAGTAGATTTCTTGAATAAATGATGTTTCTTCATTTGCTCTATGCCCTTAGGACAATTTCCAGAGACTTTAGATTATTGTTGTTGGTTTTCTTTTTAACTATTTTTGCCAGTTATTGTTGTTTTGCTGAGAAATGGGTCCATGGGATTTCTCACACCACCATTCTAGAAGTGGAATTTGGGACAGATCATTCTTAACCTTTCTTAGGGCCACAGCAGTGAGGAAGATAGAGGACCCTGTATCTGTCGGGGTCCTTCAAAGTATAAGTGATAGAGACACAAATCTAATTAAGCCAGAAAAGGAAATGTACTGGCGCACAAGATTGAGACAGTGTGCACAGCTGGCCCAAAGGACGCTGCCAAGGCTCTGTCTCTCCCTCTCTTTCCTGACTTGGCTGTCTTCTGCACAGACATTCCCTCAAGTTGGCTCTCCACATAAACAGCCCCAGGCTTGTGCTGCGAACTTCCTGACCCAGGAAGGGGCTCTTTCCCCAACAGAAAGAGGGGTGCTGGCTTGAAAAATTAACAAATAGCCTCTAGTTGCCCCTTTTAAAAAGTGCACACAGACAGGTACACACACAATTTTGTGTACAATTAATTTTCACCTGCTGTAAATCTCTTTCACATACTCAGAACGTAAAAACAAACGTTTTGAGAGTTATAGCTCCTTTAACTGCACTTTTCATGCAAAATGATTGGTCACTTCCTGAAACACTGAAACAAATGCAAATTGCACAAGTAAAAGAAAGAGCAAACTTGAATCTTGCCCCAAACTGCTCTAAGAGGCTGCTATCATTCGACTTTAATAAATTGAAATTACAGAATGGCCTTTGACATGGCAATTTTCACGTTATTTTGGACATGAAATTGATTTTGATCTGTTTTGATGGCAATGAGACTGAAAACTCTGACTCCCAAAAGTGCAGTATAACAGACCGATCCCCCCTGGCTCTGCTGGAAGAGGGGATGCCTCGCTGGGCTGATTTGCTGTGGCCTCACTTTCCATGAGTGTGAGGTCATCTCTGGCAGGTGTGCCTCACGGAGGCTGCCTGAGGCGCAAGCACTGGCCGCTGGTCGGGGTCACATAGGAGGGCTGCCTGGGACGAGGAAGTGTCCGCACTGTCCTAAGGAGTTTCCAAGTGTCTGCACACTGTCTTGGTTGACATGGTGACGAGACTTGCTGCTCAGCCCAGCCTGCAGCGGCCTGGCCTCTGCCTCTGGAGGGTTCACCCCTCTTTTCCTCTCACACTTCAGTTTCTTCTTGGCCAAAGGACATCATTGTTCTCCAGCAGCTCCCACAAAGGGCCTGGGTTTACCTCATCCATACAGCCAAGCCCATCTGTCAGCAAAACCAAGACTCAAGCTAAGTCACCCCACCCAATTCTCCTGAGAATTGGGTTTGCTCCTCCTTCACCGACCCTGAGACCCCCCTTCCGACCTGGGCTGAGTGCATCAGAGTTGTGCTCTGGGAAGTCTATCAAGTACTGCCAGGAGTTCCACTTCCCTTTCTGGACAAAAAACCCCAGAAGAGATGGGATGTGAACTCTAAATTTGAGACTGTTTATAGTTTCCACAGCAGTGACCAAGGCTTGTGTCAGTGCCTCTCACAGCAGTGGCTGCCGGGTGGAGGGCAGCAAGGCACAGGGAGCTGGAGCTTCTGCCTCACGGTGCGACCATCCCGCACCGTCACGGGAGCTCATCGGACAGAGGGTCGGGTTCTGCAAAACTTCCCACCGGTTCTCTGATGCCTTCAGACATGGTCTTTACCATCACTCACCCTGGGTGATCTGGCCCCCTTGCCTCTCTGATCCTATTTTCCTCCTGGCCTCCCTGCCCGGCACAGGCTCTTCCTCCTTCCTGGATGCTCTTTCATCAGATGCTCCCATGACTCCCTCTCTCCCCTCATTCAGGTCTTTGCCCACGTGCCCTCTTTTGGTGAGAGCTACCTGGACCACTAGAATATTTTGTAACCTACCTACCCCCACCCCCACCTTCTTGGCCCTGGCACTCCCAATCCCTCTGCTCTCCATTTTCTTTCTCTCCCGGGGCAGCTGCTCCCCCTACCAGAGTCAAGCCAACCCTGGGCTGAGGGCTGGGCAGGATGCAAGGCCCAGTGATACCTGGAAGCTAGGGTGTGGCAGGGAGGCTTCATGGCTGAGCACCGTTTCAGGGCTGGGGGCAGAGGCTTTTCCTGTCTGATCTGTGCAGCTGGTACAGGAGGGCAGCTGGGACCAGGACTAGGGCTGGTGGGCACAGAGGTGACAGGAGGCAGGGCTGAGGCTGAAAGATATCTGAGAAGGGCTGAACCAGATGAGGGGCAACCTGTGCCATGGTGGAGCAATCTTGGTGCGGAGGGATCTACTCTAGGATTTACTACGGACTACTATTGGGACTAGTAAGAGCTCTGCCTGGACTCACATGGTTCATGGGGTTGGATGGGGTGGGGGGGTCCAGAAATAGACAGGACCAAACTGGTGGGTATCAGTACTGGATTCTTCTTCTTTTCCTTTTTTTAGTTTACTTTTGGCTGTGTTGGCCCTTCATTGCTGCACGTGGGCTTTCTCTAGTTGCGGCGAGCGGGGGCTACTCTTCGCTGCGGTGTGTGGGCTTCTCATTGCAGTTGCTTCTCTTGTTGCGGATCACAGGCTCTAGGCACGCGGGCTCAGGAGTTGTGGTGAGTGGGCCCAGTAGTCGTGGTGAGTGGGGTCAGTAGTTGTGGCGCACGGGTTTGGTTGCTCCACGGCATGTGGGATCTTCCCGGACCAGGGCTCGAACCCATGTCCCCTGCATTGGCAGGCGGATTCTTAACCATTGCACCCCCAGGGAAGTCCCAGGACTGGATTCTATCTGAGGTTTGGGAAGAGGTGGTCCACCCCTCTTCCTGCCTCCCTTCCCCCTCCCCTTTCCCTGCCAAGGCAAGGCCTGGCACCCAAGCCCTTCCAGTGGCTCTGGGTGGACACCTGGGCTCAGGATGGGAAGAAGGCCCTCTCCTCCATTACCTAGAACTTAGGGCGGCACCAACCCCAACAGGCTGAGACAAAGAGCAGGTGAATTTCTTTAAGGCCTCCCAGCTGATTCTCTTTGGTGTCCATCTGATTTGCCCTTGGCCTGGGCCTGTCACAGTTGGCAGAACTTGGACACACACAGAGAGATAGGCACTTGGTTCCATAGGCACGAAGGACCTCTCTCTGTTTCACACACCCTGAGCATTTCATGGTGTCCCGTAACATGAGGGCAGGCTCTTTTTCTTGCTCTTTGTTGATGCCTTCATCCTGTCATGCATAAGTCTTCACTGAGATCTTCCTCTCGGCTAGCGCTGGTGGTCCAGAGATGAATCCAACACACACTTTTCCTCAGGAGCTCTTGAATTTAACAATTCCTTGTGATCAGTGTTTTAACGGAGGAAAGTGCAGGGAGCTATGAGAGTCTAGAAACAGGAGTGACTTTCTCTGTTTGCAGGGGCGTTGAACTGAGCATGGGCCTGGATTTTAAAGACTGAATAGGAGTCTGTCAGAAAAGGCAGGGGTGGACATTCTGGGCAGAGCAAGCAGTGTTTTCTAGGACCCACGGCTCTAAATGCATTGCAGGGCACAGCATCAGGCCCGTCAGCAGCCCCTGGCCAGTGAGGCTTCCACTCCTGGGGGTCTGGGTTGCCCAGGAACTGCTGCAGGGCCTACAGACATGACCAGGTCTGTGCAGAGGCTGCTGCCAACCAGGTGGAGGTAATGAGGCGTGACCTCAGCCCCCCCGAGGGGGAGAAGGGGCAGATTATGAGGAACAGAGGGGAAAGGTGCCAGGGATGTGATGACTTCATGGTTGTGGAGGGGAGCTGGGCGATGGGCGGCATCTGCCAGGATTAGGGTAGGAGAGGCGCCAGTTCTCCTGGGGCTTGTTGACATGGAGATGCTTAGGGGCAGTTGCGCGCAGCTAGGTAGCAGGTCTGGAGCCCAAGGGCAGTGCAGGCTGCAGATGGGCAGGCACCTTCAGCCTTCACATGGTCCCGTAGGTGGAGGCAGCAGACAGGAAGGAGGGGAGCGGAGAGTGAGTGTAAAGCCCAGAGGATGCGCAGCCCTCCGTGGTGAACAGATCCAGGTGTGGGGGGCCAGAGTCACCCGAACTCTGTCTCCTGTGGGGATCCAGCTTCACTCCCTCTCTGAGCTTAGCCATGCAGAGCTGGCAGATTTCACCCAGGACTTCCTACCTGGGAGATGAGATTCAGCACGTGCAGAATTCCCTATAGAGTGGGGGTTAAGTCCCAAGGTGCCTGGGCTGTAGGGAAGTGATGTCTCTGGGCGCCTGCTGTGGACACCTGTGCGACAGGGAGGTTTAATGGTGGCAGACAGCATGAATGGAGTCTGACTGCCCTGGGAGGATGAAACACCCCCAGAATCAGTGGGGAACCAGGGGGCCAGGCTGGAGAAGGACCTGGGAGCCAGGCAGCTTGGGTCCTCACTGAAGGAGGGGCTCGACAGCTGTGAGCCCTTTTTGGTGACTCCACAGCTTTTTTGTCTCCTGACCCGCCTGGCTCAAGCGGGTGTCCAGTGAGAGAGGGACGCCCTGCTAGAGGAAGGCTGTGTGCACATGAGGGACCAGGGATTCCTGGGAACAAAATTGGGGTGCTTCTCCAGGAAAGGGGAGATGCTGATCAGTCCCCCAACCTTGGTGTCTGGTCCATGGCACCTGCTCAGCACCCAGGGGTCTCCGCGTGAGGAAGGACATGTGTGTGCAGGAGTGTGGGTCCAAGCACAGGGTACATGGCCGTGGACTGGGATGTGCCTGACTCCCTTTCATTTTTTGAAAGCCCCACTGTATTAAAAGGTGAAGGAGTGCCACAGAGGTACATTTTAAGTGTGTGCATGAAATAAAGGAAGTCTTGTACCAGATGCAGACACGCTGCCGGGCACCAGTGCCAACCAAGTCCATGGTTTCCAACAGGCAGGGGTTCCAGAGAAGGGACCCCAGGTCATCCCCTCCAAACCCCACCCTCTCTGTGCACCTGTATGCACAGCCTCCTGGCATAACGTCACAGGTGTATATTTGATGTGTATCTGATTCCAGGTCTCCCTCTGGCCTCTGCAGGAGCAGGCCCTGGATAGATCCTTGTGTACATTGCCTCAAGACCTGCACACGCTTGTCACAGCAGAGCCCAGGGGAGCATTTTAGGGTGCATGACTTGTGAGTATCTGGTTGAGCACTCGTGATGCCCACTGGCCCAGAGAGGGCCAGGCCGTACTTTCTAGTCCCCCCACCTGCCCACCTTGCCTGCTAGCCGGCCCCACCAGCCCACCTGGACCTCCTCTGCTGAACCACTTAATCCTGCAGCGTATTTCCTCCGACAGGCCAGCCCATCGAGCGGGACTCTCAGGGACTTGATTACAGTGCTTTCTAACAAAGTCAAAAGCAAATTTCCAGGAGAGGTTTATAGTTAAGTAATTATGGTGCTTGGTGTATGTGTGCCAAGGCACAGGAATGTGTGGGGCAAGCATGTCAAGGGAAGTGGTCAGAAAATTAAATGAGAAAGAAGGAAGGTGAGCACTCGTGAGAGAGCCTGGCAGGCGGGCAGGGGCTCCCAGGAGCCTGGAAAAGGGTGAGAAAGGGGAATTGTAATAACGAGCCATTTCACGCTTAATTACAATTTCCCATAAAGTACCTAAAGAGTGATGATACGCATTGAACTTGGACAATTAATGTAATTAAACATTCCTGGTGCCTGCGACCCATTTCCTGCCTGGGGATGTCTTTGGAAGCAGAAGTGATTCTTCTTGGAGGTGATTTCAAGAGCAGCCTGGGAAGGAGGGTTTCCTGGAGGGCTGGACCTTGGGGGATGCTGCCCCTGAGCCCCACTTGGGGGCAGGACCCCTCGAAAGAGCTTTTGCTGGCAGCAATTGGAGGCCCAGGCCAGGCTGGATACCACTGACCGGTGGAGAAAGAAACAGGGGTCTGAGGTTTGTGACCAATTCCCACATTTTGCTCAGTTCCAAGCCATTTGAATCTGACTCTCTGGCTGTCGCCTTCTTTCCCTCAATTCTCTGACAGAGGGCCTTTAAGGCCCGCTCACTTTCCCTGAGCCTCAGCTGTTTTATGTGCATTGAACATGTACTCTGTGGGCTGTTGCCAAGATCATTATGCCTATTTTTCATATGGGGAAACCTAGGCCCAGAGAGGGTGTGGCTTAGCCATGTCTCACAGCTGGGATCAGAACCCAGGGTGCCTCTCAGGTTTGGGCAGGGAGCACAGGGTCTCGCTGGACTGGCAGAATTTGTCTGGCCAGGGTCAGTGCTCACTGCTAAGACTTCCATCCAGACTATGAGACCCAGTGCTCACCTTGGAAGGGGTACGAGGTTGAGGGGCTATAGACCTTGAACCAGGTAACAGGTGTGAAGGCACCACCTCTGGGGTCTCCTGTAGATGCTCAGGATTAGCCTGGAAGTGCAGTGAACACCACCTTCGTTTGGTTGGTTGGGATCCTGCTGGTGCCAAGGGTGGGGCTGGCAGACCCAGACATGTCTGGTGGGTGCTTCAGCCATGGGCACTTTTGCTGTTCTGAGAGGCATCAGATAGCCAGATGCAAGGAAGCAGCCATGCTGGGCTGAGAGCCGGGACCTATGGCAGGGACTCCTTCCATCTCACACCCAGGCTGGCCTTGGACTGCGGTGGGTAGAGGGAGCCCCTGCCCGGCCCGTGCTGCTGGAGGCATGCACTGTGGTGAGGCGGCCCCCATCTGGGCTGCCAGGATGGAGAGGACAGGACGGCGGGCTGGTGCCCAGACAGGATCCTGGGGAGTGGGCAGGAGTCAGTAATGATGCTTCTCACTCTCTGTCTGCCTTTGTAGTCACTTTGATGTCCTTCCCCTTATGCATCCCGGAAGCCAAACCCCGTGGCTTACATACACCCAGACCCCAGACCACCGTCCAGCCCAGCCCTCTCTCTGTGCCCCAGACCCCTCATACTCAAGTGCTTGGTGGACGTCTGTCTTTGGGGCCCTTCAGGAGCCTCAGGCCCAACATGCCCCAACTGGCCTCCCCTCTTCCACGTGACTCCTCCCAAGGTTCCCCCTGCTGCAAAGGGCTTCCCAGGGTAGCGGGGTGCCCAGTTCAGTCCCCCACTCCCTGCATCACATCACAACAGTGATGCTGCCTCTCAGCCCTCTGTGTGCTTGTCCACATGCCGTATCCACCTGCTGCCCCATTCCACTTCCTTACAGAAGCTGCCACTTCTCTTGCCATGTCCTCCAGATGACGCCCGGCTCCTTCACATAGTGGCCTCTCCGATGGCTTCTGCCCCTCCGCCCTCCTCCCTGGCTTCACCCCTCCTTGGCTTTCCACGCCACACCCTGCTTATGGCTTCCCTCACTCACCACACCGGGATATGTTTCTACCAACACGTGCTCCTGATCCACACATTTTAATTTTGGCAATCTGAGCAGGTATTCCTTTTATTAAGGGTGAGGTTGGACATCTTTTCATATAGTTAAAAGCTGCTTGATTTTCTTTTCTGAGAACTGTCCATTCATACCACTTACCATTTTCCTTTTGGATTGCTGGGCTGCTTCTTGTTGACTTGAAAGAGCACTTTACTTTTTAAGGACATCAAGCCTTTGTGTGTAGTGCACGTGATATTGGGTGATTCCTTGGCTGTGTGTGGGACTGAGCCAAGACCCCTGAGAGAGGAACAGCCTGGGGCACACTGAGTGTTTGTTACTGTGTGGATAACCAGCGGTATATAATGAGCCCTTGTGTGAGGATCCCACAACAAATCACAGCCACCAGAACCCGGCTTCAAGGAGAAAGGGATTCTGGTAAACAGTGGATGAGGCTTTGGGCCAGTAAGTTTCAGCCACCGTGAGGCTGCGGACTGTAGACTCAGTCTGGCTTGTTAGACCCTGACCATCCCACAGGCTTCCCAGGCAGGAAGGAGGGGCCCCTAGGAAATGGGCGTGCCCGGTACGGAGCTGAGGTCGCAGACTGACCTAGGAGCCCAGCTTTGGCTGGTTTCATCAGGCGGTGCAGGGCTCACATTGTTTTTAATTGCCTTCTGATATCTAAAGAACAGAGACTTCACATGCAAATCCAGATTTCAGACTTCTTTATAAACATAAGGGCCAGTAACACAGACCCTACACTCTCCTAGCCACTGCCTTCCGGCCATTCCACACCCCCACCTCCCCCACCCCTCCCTGACCCCGCTGTGCCCCCTCATACCTGGCCCAAGATGGCACTCCCACCTGGCATCTCTTAGGGGAGCAATATTTCACAGTTAAGAGTGAAAAAAACAAGAGATAAGCCAAGAGGTCCCCCTGTTTCCAGGAAAAATGAGATAACATATTTCTTTCTGGAAATACAGACCATTTCTCTCTGTTCAATACGTAAACAAGGCGTGTCTTGGTCAAAGAGAGAAAGGGGACATTGTGACATGCCCAGCCTAGCCACCTGCCGGCCCTGCAGGCACCGAATCCTTGCCGCTGGCACAGCGGGGACCCTGAGGGCTGGGGAGCCCCAGTGAGGGTCGCTTTGGGGTGACGTGTGGCCCGTGGCTGGGGCCGGCAGTATGTCCTCAGATGGCTCCTGCAGGCTGTCGGGATGTGCCAGCAGCCATGGCAGTGGCTCTCCCAGGAGAAGAGGGAAGGTCAGTAACAGCAGCACCCACTGCACGGCCAAGCTGGTGTGAACATGCAGCACCTACCAGCCCCTAACCTCCCAGCCGCCCCCGTTCTTTACTCCCGTAAACCATGGCCGGGAAAGAAGTAGACGCACCTGCCTTCAAGGTGCTGCCTGCAACTGCTCCTGCCAAGGAAATGCTGGCTGTGGCTTCTTCCATGCGTGCAGCCCCTCGGGCTCTCCCAGCCTCAGTTGCTCAGACATAGCGTAAGAGAGACAGTTGTTTTCCATGTATCCAACAGGTGGTTTTGGCCCCTGGCTTATTGATTTGTTTTTGCCGAGCCCCTCTGGGTGTCTGGAGACCCGGAGAGAGGTCAAAGGGGGCCTCAGTCTTCCAGGAATTCCCCACAGAGGGTGTGTGTGTGTTGTGAATGAGCATGTGTGCGTGTGTGTGTGAGTGCGTGTGTGCACTTGTGTGCACGCATGTGAATGTGTGTGTGTCGGGGAACAAGTGAGAGCAAGTCAGCAAGTCTGTGAAGGTGACGTAGCCCTGGAGGGCTGTAGTGGAGGTGATTCTTCAGGTAAAAGGGGCCTGGCAGATCACTGGGACTGAAATACTGGAGGAGTGAATGAACCAATGAATGAATGAATGAAAACATAGGTTTGGGGGGCCAGGGAAGGAGCCACTAACTCAGCCTGGTGGAGCGCATGGGGAGGGGCAGCCAGTCAGGAACTTCCCAAACAGGAGGAAGGTTGGCGCTGGACCTTCAGGGAGGGGCAGGATTTGCCAGGCAGACAGTGGTAGCTGGGTCTGGCACTCTGGCTGTTTCTGCCCCAGGGAGCAGCGTCTGCAAGCTTTAGGGGTGGGAGAAGCCAGCAAGTGGAGATGGGCAGGTGGGCCGGGGTGGGGTCATCTAGGGCCTTCCTGTCCTACTTGGAACTGCAGGAGACAGGAGCAGCGGGCCCCAGCAGCCCTCTTGGTGTCTGCCTGCTGCACTGGCTGGGTGCCCTGTGCAGTCCACAGCATGCACAGCTGTGATGGTGGCCCCAGTGTCCTGCAGGGCCAGGCGGGAGCACTGTGGTCCAGGAGTTGACTTGCACAGACCCTGGCTGGGTCACATCTGCTTTTAAACCAGGAAAGGAAACCCCAGGCATTTTAAAGTAGAATGTGATGTTTCTTGTAGTCTCTGTGCGCCCAGCCACTGGCCTGTCCTATGGAGCCCTTGGGGTGTCCAGGGCAGCCAGGGGCCTGGTGAACTGGTCTTGTGCCATCCTGTCTGCAGAAAGGGCAGCCCTTGGTGGCCACGGGACTCGGGCTTGGAGTGCATCCCCCGCACCACCCCCCAGTCTGTTAGGAAAGACCCATGTAAGGCTGCATCACGGATTAAATTTACAGCGTTCAGCACTTGCTCTGATTCTCATTTCCTCCCTTCTTCAGATGGGACTGATCAAATTAAGCCCTGTCGACACCGTGGTCTGACAGGAGGCTTGGCACTGTGTAGGGAGCACGGGGAGTGTCCCTGCATGACCACCGTAGAAGCATGGCAGTCCCGGGTCTCCAGGGAGTTCCTCCTCGGTGACTGCAGGCTGTGGCCTTTCAAGGCAGGGAGCATCACGGGAGAGGGACATGTGGGGTCCATCAGGGCTAATCAGTGTCCCCTCCCCAGCCCCACAGGCTTCTGAACCCACCGAGCTCACACAGGAAGACAACAGGAGGAAAACCCAGTGTCTGCAGGCCTGGGTGATATGGCTGGGGCCCACGGCCGGCTGAACCGGGGGCCTCTCAGTGCCATCTCCTGTCTCTGCACCTTGCGATTTACCCATGGCAGAGGTGGGTCTCTTGCTGGTGGAGGATGGAGAAAGGCCAGAAAGACAGAGAGGAAGGCCGAGCCTGCCTGGGGAGAGAGGGCCAACATCTCCCTGGCACTCACTGGGAGGCTGGGGGCTGCAGGCTCCCAGTTCCTGGGCCAGCAGTGTGCAAGAAAGGATGAGCACCAGCCCTCTGCAGAGCGCTTTTCTGGGCAGACCCAAGGTGACCACTCCTCCAGGTGTCTCTTGCCCACCCAGAGGCCGTGGGCGTGGAGAGTCCCATGAATCTCCCCGAATGTCAGTCAAAAGGCCTCAGCCTCCAGGGCTGCCCCACTGCCCTTCTGGCCCCAGTGAGGGTGGCAGGGGCAGTCCCTGGTCACTGGCTCTGCTCTCTGAGCAGGCCCTGGACAGGAACAGACACGAGGAACATCAGGCAGCAGACCATCTCTCCTGTCAGAAATCCCTGCTCCCGCAGCCTTGCCCAACCTGGGATCTTTGGAATCATTCTGTCCATTTTCCTGCTCAGTCCACGGAAAGATTTTTTTTTTTTTTTTTTTTTTTTTTTGTCACGCGGCATGCAGGATCTTAGTTCCCTGACCAGGGATCGAACCTGTGCCCCCTGCAGTGGAAGCACGGAGTCATAACCGCTGGACAGCCAGGGGAGTCCACTGAAAGATTTTAAAGCAGTAGGGCCCCATGCTTGTGCACCCACCGAGCATGCACTTATGAGCAGAGTCCATGCGAAGGGCACCCTCACCCCCAGAACTGTGCAGGGTACCACTGAGTGTGGTGGCCCTGAATGTGGGCCCTCGGCATCTCCCTCCTACCGTCCAGCACACACTCTCCTTTAAAACATCTAAAAGTTCCAGTTCAGAGCGAAACACCAACAATACAAAGAGTGAGGCGGGCAGGGATGCTGAGCAGCTAAGGCTACTTTATGCTGCCAAAGAAACGCCGTCCTGCCTCTCTCGGTCCCTGTTTGAGGCCCACACCTCAGGGCTGTGAGTGGACACGGTGAGGCGGAGTGTGGGTCTTTGTGCTACAGGGTCATGGTGGGTGTGGCCGTGGGATGAGGTCTCCAGTTTGGCGGGGTACCCCTGGAGCTTTCAGCTGCCTCTTGTCTACCAGCCCCAGTGCAGCTGGCTCCGAGTGGTGCTGTCCGGGGTTCAGGTGCAGTGGGCTGGATTCTGGGGTCAGACACCTTACCTGCCGCCCTTGATGCCATGAGGCAGTGGCTGGAGCATGACCTTCCTGGGCTTGTCCCTCCATCTGCATAGGAGGAAGTCCAGCCCGGCTCCACGGGGCTGGTGTGAAGAATAAATAAGGGATGTCCGTAAAGCCCCGATGTTGCCGATGTCATCTTCATCGTCAGCAGTGGGAGGCCTTTTCCCATCACGCTGCTGATGGTGGTGTCTGGAGGATTCTCCCTCGTGGAAGGTGGCTTGGTGCTACAGTGTGGCTCATCCTGCATTGCCACCCTGAGTCCCAGCGTCAGCTGGGGGGAGCCATTTGTCCTGGCCCCAGCCCCTCTGTGTGACAGGCTCCAGGTAGGAAGGACCAGGATGGGTACAGCAGGTGGGAGGGAACAGGGGACAATGCCCCGGGCTGGGGGTGAGGGTATGGGCAGGCTGCTGAGAGTTCCTGCACCCATGATCATGGTCTGGCAGGAGAGGGCCTTGAGCAGGGCTCTGCAGCACCCTGCACCTGCTGCATCTGTTGGCACCAGGCCCCTCTCAAAGCACCAGGAACACCACCCTGCAGTGTCCTTGCCCACCCTGCATGACATGGGGCTCAATATCTGAAAAGATGAAGGGCCCAATAGGAGAAACAGGTTGGCAGCTGGAGAGAAATGCCTTGGAACTTGGATTTGGAGAATCCAAAGACTGAGTAGCTGGTTCCTGGTGGAGGCATGAACGAGGGCAATGACAGAGGGATGGGGGTGGGGGCAGGTTCAGAGACGCTTAGGATGAGGATGGAGCCGACTGTGTGGGTTCGGGAGAAGCAGTCCCTGATCCTGGTGTGGGCCTGGTGCCCTGCAGGTGCCATGGCCCCAGGTGGGCACTGCAACTGAAGGGGTGGGGTGGGGCGTGGAGGAGGCATTCAGTCCTTTAATTCTGAGTGTGGGGTGCTTGAGGACCTTCCAGGGAGCGATGCCTAGGAGGTCACTGAATGTCCAAATCTAGGACTCTGGAATGTGTGTGGGGCTGGCGACAGGGATTTCCCTGTCAGTGACGCACTTGTACAAGCTGTGCCTGGACACAGAAACCATGAGGACCGTGGCCCCTCGACGTTGGCCATCAGCGCCCCACTTGCCAGCCTCTCACTTCCCCTACATTCAAGGCGAAATCCCAGGGAATCCTCCCTTCTGTCGGGACCTGTGGGTGTCTGTGTTTTGTTCTGAAGTTCACAGTAAATATTTTCATTAAACGATCTGCCAGCCTCTCCATTGTATCCCGCCATCTGGCTGCTGAGTGCTGGTGAGAGGCAGTATAGAGGTAACTCAGGGGCAGTTTTCCTTCCCTCAGCTGACTGCCGCAGAAAGGACTTTGGTGCCCTGGAGGCTGAGGCCGGTTTTAGGGACCTGCCTGCCTTGGCCGTGTGCAAGAGCTCACCAGGGAAGGACTCTTAGTCCCCGGACCCCAGGGGCCTGGTTGCTGAAGGAGACCTCATGTGTCCCTGGGGCTGGGTGGGCTTCAGAAGGCGGCTGGAGCATGGGTCGGTGGGTGGCGAGCAGGTGCAGAGGAGCCTAGGCCATTCAGCTGGTGCGGGAGTATAGGGCAGGCCAAGGCTGTGTGAGGGCTGAGGACGGCAGGCCCCGGGCCCTGCTGCAAGGAGCTCCTGGCCATTCAGGCGGCTCTGCCGTTTTGGGCCTAACCTCAGTGGCCTCAACACTTCTGCAGGCACCCTCACTTCCCAAGGACACGTATCTGTGGAGGACTGAACCAGATCCTGGCCCCTTTCTCTCGGCCACATACCTTAAATTCACAGTGGACTTTCTCTGCCCCATCTACACTGGGGTCGCTCTAAAAGTAGGAGGTGCAACAGGGCAGCACCATGTGACACTAACAGTCTGAGGGCACTCTGGCTACAAAACCAAAAGCTGGTGTCTAGCTTAGGCCAGTGCATGAGATGTGTGTGTGTATGTCAGGACTCTTGCAGTTTCAAGACAGAAATCCAAATGAATCGACTCAAAGAGCTGGAGAGTCCAGGGGTATATCAGCTTCAGGTACAGCTGAAATAGGGACCTAAAGGCTATCACCTGTTCCCTTCATCTCTCAGCTCTGCTTCTCCTGGGAACAAGCGGTGTCCAGCAGGCCCTGGCCCACTTTGTACACCTCAGCAATCTCAGCAGAGAGAAAGGAGAGGGTGTCTTCCCAGGTACTCCAACAAATGCTTGGCATTGGGGTTCATTGGCCAGTCTGGGCCATGTGGGTGCTCCTGGACCTGGGGGTACAGTGGGGTTGGCTCCCCCTAAGCCATGTGAACTGGGAGCGGGGAGTGGTTCACCAAAGGAAAATCAGGGAGCAGCACCCAGAGAAGGGGTGGGTCACCATGCAGCACAGCTCTAGGTGGCTCTGTTCACATCCAGCAGGGAAGGGGGGTGCTGGGCAGGCCAGGTGTTTTATGTCCACCACCGAGGAGCATCGTTGCCCCATCCCTGGGAGGGCATGCCCTGGGGGCAGTTTCTTTCCCCTTCTCAAGAGCTCCCATTTCCCCTTGGAGGTGCTAGAAGGGTAAGCAAGCCTGGACTCCAGACAATTTATGCATCTTCCAGCTCTTGTCTCAGATTCGGTGCAGCTGTTACTGGTGTGGCCCTGATGGACGAGTGCCGAGTGGCTGGCCTGGCCCCAGCAGCCCTCCCTCTCCTCCTTTCCACCTCGAGTCATAAAAATGATACTGGCTGTCAGAGTTGCAAAAATTAATTCTGATTTGGTAATAAAGTTAGAAAGGGATGGGATGAAATAATCCTAATGAGCTTCTTTTAATAAAACTCACCAGTGGGGCTCTGTGCTGATGGCCCCCGTGGGGCTGAGTCTCTTTCTGCTCCCAGAGCCTCCAAAGAGCCAGCCTGCTTCCAAACAGGGCTTTTGCTGTGTCCTAATTATGCTTCTATGTAAACATATTTTATCTTAATGATCATCTTTAGGGGAATTTGCAGTCACAGAGGGCTTGTTTCTCTGTCGTTAATAAATAGAGAGGATGACTTTCCTCCAGATGACCTCCCCTAGGTGGAGGTGCCAGGATACTCCTATGGGCTGCTGGTGCCCAGGACCCTGGGCCCGGTCCACTGCCCCTGCAGGGGCCTGCACTGGTTGCGGAAGGAGAGCTGGGCTTGCCTCTGATCCCGGTCTAGTTCCATAAGTGTCACTCTCCCCTTCTTCACAATATGGCAGTTTCTGCTCTGCAGGGCAGTTGTAGGGATTCAAGCTTCAGGGGTGCCTGAGCACTGGGGAAGGGAGAGTGATTTGTTCTCATCCACATAGCAGGGCCCTCAGCACACCCACCCATCCACCCATGTGCTTGTCCAGCAGGGGCCAGGCGTGTGAAAACTGCTCATGGGCAATGGGCAGTCATAGGGGGACTTGGAAAGTACACTGGCCTTGGGGTTCACAGCCTGCCTAACACGGAGATTATAAAAAAGCATTTAGCTGAACTTTCTTCTAGCAATTTTATGACTTCATTTTCATCATCCCAGGTCACCAATCGGCCAGGAACTGGTTTTTGCTTAAGGTGTGAAGCCAGGGTTTGACCTTTTCCTCCTTTATCTAACCAGTTGTCCCAATATCATTAAAAAAAAGAAACCATTTATCTCCACAACCAGCTTTCTCTCCTTTTCCCTTGCAATGAGCAACCATTCTAAGGTGATCAAAAGGTATCCTTTTGTTAGTGTATATTTTTGCAAAATCAGTGTTGGTCTTTGACAGTGTTTTTTTTTGCGATACGCGGGCCTGCCACTGTTGTGGCCTCTCCCGTTGCGGAGCACAGGCTCCGGACACGCAGGCTCAGTGGCCATGGCTCACAGACCCAGCCGCTCCGCGGCATGTGGGATCTTCCCAGACCGGTCCACGAACCGGTGTCTCCTGCATCGGCAGGCGGACTCTCAACCACTGCGCCACCAGGGAAGCCCCTGACAGTGTTTTAATTGACAAATGGTGCTGCATTTATCTCATTCTGACTCTGTTTCTAAGATCCATCTGTCTACGTGGATGTCAAACTTCAAACCTCTGCATAGCACTGTGTGGAGTGCACATGCCGCATTGGCCTCTCTCGCGCACTGATGACACCCAGGTTGCCTCCAACTCCCCCCAACATACCCAAACAACATTGCCATGAACAGCTCTCAGTTGCCTCCTGAGAGACCTGTGTGAGCTTGACCATCTGTGTGCCTAGTCCAGGGGAGAGAAAAATTGCCAATGGGGCAAGGGTAAGTACAGGGAGGGGACTGGGATATCCTAAGGATGCCCTATGTCTTTAGGACGTAGAGTGAAATTATTGGGCTGTCAGGTTCTTACACATTGTTAAGTGAGTATTGCCAGATTGCCAGGATGTCCACACCTGCTCCACTTCCACCATTTACCAAGTCATCCAGTTTACTCACTATTTTATTATTTGATCAGCTATTTAAAATTTACACATAAATGAATATCAAAGGTGATTAATGTTATTTTCTTTCACATCTTCATTGGAGTATAATTGCTTTCCAGTATTGTGTTAGTTTCTGCTGTACAGCAAAGTGAATCAGCTGTATGTATACATATATCCCCATATCTCCTCCCTCTTGCGTCTCCCTCCCTCCCACCCTTCTAGGTGCTCATAAAGCACTGAGCTGATCTCCCTGTGCTATGTAACAGCTTCCCACTAGCCATCCATTTTACATTTGGTAGTGTATATATGTCAATGCTACTCTCTCATTTCGTCCCAACTTACCCTCCCCCCTCCCTGTGTCTTCAAGTCCGTTCTCTATGTCTGCGTCTTTATTTCTGCCCTGCCACTAGGTTCATCAGTACTGCTTTTTAAAATTCCATATGTATGTGTGAGCATACAGTATTTGTCTTTCTCTTTCTGACTTACTTCACTCTGTATGACAGACTCTAGGTCTATCCACCTCATTACAAATAGCTCAATATCGTTTCTTTTTATGGCTGAGTAATATTCCATTGTATATATGTGCCACATCTTCTTTATCCATTCATCTATTGACGGATATTTAGGTTGCTTCCCTGTCCTGGTTATCGTAAATAGAGCTGAAATGAACATATCTCTTTTTGAATTATGGTTTTCTCAGGATATATGCCCAGTAGTGGGATTGCTGGGTCATATGGTAGTTCTATTTTTAGTTTTTTAAGGAACCTCCATACTGTTCTCCATAGAGGCTGTATCAATTTACATTCCCACCAACAGTGCAGGAGGGTTCCCTTTTCTCCACACCCTCTCCAGCATTTATTGTTTCTTGATTTTTTAATGATGGCCATTCTTACCAGTGTGAGGTGATACCTCATTTTGGTTTTGGTTTGCATTTCTCTAGTGATTAGTGATGTTGAGCATCATTTCATATGTTTGTTGGCAATCTGTATGTCTTCTTTGGAGAAAAGTCTATTTAGGTCTTCTGCCCATTTTTGGATTGGGTTGTTTGTTTTTGTGATATTGAGCTGCATGAGCTGCTTGTATATTTTGGAGATTAATCCTTTGTTAGTTGCTTCATTTGCAAATACTTTCTCCCATTCTGAGGGTTGTCTTTTGGTCTTGTTTATGATTTCCCTTGCTGTGCAAAAGCTTTTAAGTTTCATTAGGTCCCATTTATTTATTTTTGTTTTTATTTCCCTTACTCTAGGAAGTAGGTAAAAAAGGATCTTGCTGTGATTTATGTCATACAATGTTCTGCCTCTGTTTTCCTCTAAGAGTTTTATAGTGTCTGGCTTTACATTTACGTCTTTAATCCATTTTGAGTTTATTTTTGTGTATGGTGTTAGGGTGTGTTCTAATTTCATTCTTTTACATGTAGCTGTCCATTTTTCCACTGATTGAAGAGGCTGTCTTTTCTCCATTATATATTCTTGCCTCTTTTATCAAAGATAAATTGACCATATGTGTGTGGGTTTATCTCTGGGCTTTCTATCTTGCTCCACTGATCTATATTTCTCTTTCTGTGTCAGTACCATAGTGTCTTGATTACTGTAGCTTTGTAGTATAGTCTGAAGTCAGGGAACCTAATTCCTCCAGCTCTGTTTTTCTTTCTCAAGATTGCTTTGGCTATTTGGGATCTTTTGTGTTTCCATACAAATTGTAAAATTTCTTTTTCTAGTTCTATGAAAAATGCCATTGGTAATTTGATAGGGATTGCATGGGACCTGTAGATTGCTTTGGGTAGTATAGTCATTTTCACAATATTGACTCTTCCAATCCAGGAGCCTGGTATATCTCTCCATCTGTTTATGTTATTTTTGGTTTCTTTCATCAGTGTTTTATAGTTTTCTGAGTACAGGTCTTTTGCCTCCTTAGGTAGATTTGTTCCTAGGTATTTTATTCTTCTTGTTGTGATGGTAAATGGGATTGTTTCCTTAATTTCTCTTTCTGATCTTTTGTTGTTAGTGTATAGGAATGCAAGAGATTTCTGTGCATTAATTTTGTATCCTGAAACCTTACCAAACTCATTGATTAGTTCTAGTAGTTTTCTGGTGGCATCTTTAGGATTTTCTATGTATAGTATCATGTCATTGGCAAACAGTGACAGTTTCACTTCTTTTCCAATTTGTATTCCTTTTATTTCTTTTTCTTCTCTGATTTCTGTGGCTAGGACTTCCAATACTGTGTTGAATAATAGTGGTGAGAGTAGACATCCTTGTATTTTTCCTGATCTTAGAGGAAATGCTTTCAGTTTTTCACTAATGAGAATGATGTTTGCTGTGGTTTGTCATATATGACTTTTATTATGTTGAGGTAGGTTCCCTCTATGCCCACTTTCTGGTGAGTTTTTATCATAAATGGTCGTTGAATTTTGTCAAAAGCATTTTCCTGTATCTATTGAGATGACCATATGTTTTTTATTCTTTAATTTGTTAATATGGTGTGTCACGTTGATTGTTTTGCGTATATTGAAGAATCCTTGCATCCTTGATGTAAATCCCACTTGATCATGGTGTACGATACTTTTAATGTGCTGTTGGATTCTGTTTGCTAGTATTTTGTTGAGGATTTTTGCATCTATGTTCATCACTGATGTTGGTCTATAATTTTCTTTTTTTGTGATATCTTTGTCTGGTTTTGGTATCAGGGTGGTGGTGGCCTCGTGGAATGAGTTTGGGAGTGTTCCTCCCTCTGCAATTTTTTGGAAGAATTTGAGAAGGATAGGTGTTAACTCTTCTCTAAATGTTTGATAGAATTAGCCTGTGAATCCTTCCGGTCCTGGACTTTTGTTTGTTGGAAGATTTTTAATTACAGTTTTGATTTCATTACCTGTGATTGGTCTATTTATATTTTCTAATTCTCCCTGGTTCAGTCTTGGAAGGTTGTACTTTTCCAGGAAGTTTTTCATTTCTTTCACGTTGTCCATTTTTTGGCATATAGTTGCTTGTAGCAGTCTCTTATGATCTTTTGTATTTCTGTGGTGTCAGTTGTAATCTCTCCTTTTTCATTTCTAATTTTATTGATTTGTGTCCTCTCCCTTTTTTTCTTGTTGAGTCTGGCTAAAGGTTTATCAATTTTGTTTATATTCTCAAAGAACCAACTTTTAGTTTTATTGACCTTTGCTATTGTTTTGTTTGTTTCTATTTCATTTATATCTGCTCTGGTCTTTATGATTTCTTTCCTTCTACTAATTTTGGGTTTTCTTTGTTCTTCTTTTTCTAGTTGCTTTAGGTGTAAGGTTAGATTGTTTATTTGAGATTTTTCTTGTGTCTTTAAGTGAGCTTGATTTGCTATAAACTTCCCTCTTTGAACTGCTTTTGCTGCATCCCATAGGTTTTGGATCGTTGTGTTTTCATTGTCATTTGTTTCTAGGTATTTTTGGATTTCCTCTCTGATTTCTTCAGTGATCTCTTGGTTATTTAGCTGTGCACTGTTTAGCCTCTGTGTATTTGTTTTTTACTGTTTTTTTCCTGTAATTGATTTCTAATCTCATAGCATTGTGGTCAAAAAAGATGCTTGATACAATTTCAATTTCTTAAATTTTCCAAGATTTGATTTGTGACCCAAAAAGTGGTCTATTCTAGAGAACGTTCTGTGTACACTTGAGAAGAAAGTGTATTCTTCCACTTTTGGGTAGAATGTCCTAAAACTATCAATTAAGTCTATCTGGTCTATTGTGTCATTTAAAGCTTGTATTTCCTTATTTATTTTCTGTCTGGATGATCTGTCTATTGGCGTAAGTGGGGTGTTAAAGTCCCCCACTATTATTGTGTTACTGTCAATTTTTCCTTTTATGGCTGTTAGCATTTGCCTTATGTATTGAGGTGCTCCTGTGTTGGGTGCATACATATTTATAATTGTTATGTTTTCTTCTTGGATCGATCCCTTGATCATTATGTGGTGTCCTTCCTTATCTCTTTTAACAGACTTAATTTAAAGTCTATTTTATCTGATATGAGTATTACTACTTCAGCTTTCTTCCATTCCATGGAATGCATGGAATATCTTTTTCCATCCCCTCACTTTCAGTCTGTATGTGTCCCTAGATCTGAAGTGGGTCTCTTGTAGACAACATATATAAAGGTCTTGTTTTTGTATCCATTCAGCCAGTCTGTGTCTTTTGGTTGGAGCATTTAATCCATTTACATTCAAGGTGATTATCACTATGTATGTTCCTATTACCATTTTCTTAATTGATTTGGGTTTGTTTTTGTGGGTCTTTTTATTCTCTTGTGTTTCCTGCTTAGAGAAGTTCCTTTAGCATTTGTTGTAAAGTTGGATTGGTGGTGCTGAATTCTCTTAGCTTTTGCTTTTCTGTAAAGATTTTGATTTCTCCATAAATCTGAATGAGATCCTTGCTGGGTAGAGTAATCTTGGTTGTAGGTTTTCCCCTTTCATCCCTTTAAATATGTCCTGCCACTTCCTTCTGTATTGCAGAGTTTTTGCTGAAAGATCAGCTGTTAACCTTATGCGGATTCCCTTGTATGTTATTTGTTGCTTTTCCCTTGCTGCTTTTAATATTTTTTTCTTTGCATTTAATTTTTGATAGTTTGATTAAGACGTGTCTCAGCATGTTTCTCTTTGGGTTTATCCTGTATGGAACTCTCTGTTCTTCCTGGACTTGATTGACTATTTCCTTTACCATGTTAGGGAAGTTTTTGGCTATAATCTCTTCAAATATTTTCTCAGACCCTTTCTTTTTCTCTTCTTCTTCTGGGACCCCTATAATTTTATTGTTGGTGCATTTAATGTTGTCCCAGAGGTCTCTGAGACTGTCCTCAATTCCTTTTTTTATAAATTTATTTATTAATTTATTAAAAAATTTTTTTTGGCTGCGTTGGGTCTTCATTGCTGCCCAAGGGCTTTCTCTAGTTGTGGCGAATGGGGGCTACTCTTCCTTGCAGTATGTAGCCTTCTCATTGTGGTGGCTTCTCTTGTTGTGGAGCACAGGCTCTAGAGCGCAGCCTCAGTAGTTATGATGCATGGGCTTAGTTGCTCTGTGGCATGTGGGAACTTCCCGGAGTTGCTCTGTGGCATGTGAGATCTTCCTGGACCAGGGCTCGAACCCATGTCCCCTGCATTGGCAGATTCTTAACCACTGTGCCACCAGGCAAGTCCCCGTCCTCAATTCTTTTCATTCTTTTTTCTTTATTCTGCTCCCTGGCAGTTATTTCCACCATTTTATCTTCTAGCTCACTTATCTATTCTTCTGCCTCAGTTATTCTACTATTGATTCCTTCTAGAGTGTTTTTAATTTCAGTTATTGTATTGTTCATCGCTGTTTGTTTGCTGTTTTGTTCTTCTAGATCCTTGTTGAATGTTTCTTGTATTTTCTCCATTTTGTTTCTAAGATTTTGGAGCATCTTTACTATCATTACTCTGAATTCTTTTTCAGGTAGGTTGCCTATTTCATCTTCATTTATTTGGTCTTGTAGGTTTTTACCTTGCTCCTTCATCTGTAACATATTTTTTTGTTGTTTCATTTTTTTTTTTGATGGGTGGGGCTGTATTCCTGTCTTACTGGTTATTTGGCCTGAGGCATCCAGCACTGGAGTTTGCAGGCAGTTGGATAGAACTGGGTCTTTGTTGCTGAGATGAGGACCTCTGGGAGGCCTCACTCCAATTAATATTTCCTGGGGTCTGAGGCTCTCAGTTAGTCCACTAGTATGGACTTGGAGCTCCCACCACAGGAGCTTGGGCCTGACCTCCGGCTTGGGAACCAAGATCCCACAAGCTGTGTGGCATTGCAAAAAAAAAAATAAAGAAAAAGAAAAGGAGCAATACAATAACAAAGAATAAGAAACAAAATAAAATTAGAAAGATAAAAAATATATTAGGAAAAATAAAAATATAATTGAAAAAACTGCAAAAAGGTAAAATAAAACCACAACAGAAAAAAGAAAAAATAAGGGGGGGGGGGGGAACAAGCCAAAAGGAGCAGAACAATAACAAAGTATAAGGAATAAAATAAAATTAGAAAAATAAAAGATTTATTAGAAATACAAAAATATAAATGAATCAACATGGTAAAACAGAACCCCAATCTAAAAGAGGAAAAAAAAAAAAAGCCTTGGCTATGGGGGGCGTTTAGGTGGGGGTGGAACTTAGGCAGGGGGGTGACATTTGAGTGTGGGGCGGGTCCTAGGCTCAGGACCCAACCAGCAGGAAAAGGCCTTGGGGGCAGGGCCTAGGCCGGTGATGTTTAAGCATGGGGCAGCACCTCTGCTTAGGACCTGCGTGGAAGGGGAGAGGCAGCACCTCCAAAGGAGGGCCTCTTGAGTGTGGAGTTCTGGAGTTTGGAGGTAAGGCCCTGAGTGAGGGTGTGTGGGTGGAGTTTAGGCCCAGCATGTTGGAGGGGGTCTCCGAGTGTAGAGGTAGGGCCCTGGGTGGGGGTGTAGGGGCGGGGCTTGGGCTCTGCACGGCAGGAGGGAGGCTCTGAGGGCAGAGGTTTAGGCCCTGGAGCCCAGGAGGCTCCCTGGTGCCTAAGTGGGCAGGGAAAGCACTGGCCATGTTCCCTTCTGTTCCTCCGCCCCCCCACCATGGTCTCCCCCAGGGTCTCCCTCATCCCTGCTGGACCCCTAACCATGGGTGGGTCCCGCTGGGTATAGGAACTCCTTCCCTCCACCAGCCGCCCCTCAGGGGTGCCAGTCCTGTAGTTCCGACCTTTACTTTTGCTCCCCTTTCCCTCCCTCCCACTCCTTCAGGACCCGCGTGGCTGGAGGGGGCCTAGGTGGGCCTGGATCAGGCCCTGGATCTCAGCAGGCTCCCAGGGGCCCAAGTGGGCAGGGGAAATCTGGCCATGCTCCCTTTTGATCTTCTGCCCTCCCAGTGTTCCCCCAATTCCCCCCTTCAGGAGTGGGATCCCTTCCCTTCCCCCCAGCCACCCCTCAGGGGTGCCAGTCCCATCCCGACTCCACTTCTCCTCCCTCACTAACCACCACGGCCCACGTCCTACCCGGTCACTGGGGGTTCCTCCCACCCCCTTAGGTGCCCGTGGTCCCCCACTGGTGCCTGGTAGGTGCCCTAGTTGTTCGGAGACACGAATTCTGCTATCTTGTCTGCTATCTTGACTCCGCCCCCCAAAGGTGATTAATATTAAAACTAAGGGCAAGCACACACCATTCATGCAAGGAGTGGGCAGCACTGTCCCTGCTGGGCAGAGGCTCCAGGAGGAGGTGAGTGGAGCAGTCTTGGGTCATGGTCTGACTTCCGCTTCTCTGGGAGGTGACAAGGCCCTTTCGGGGGAACTCATGAGCAAGGTCATGAGTGAGTCTTGGGAAACACTGGGCTCTCCACAGTCGGGTGCCTGGCAAGACCGAGGTGTAGACCAGGTGCTGGACATGCAGCAGAAGTCCGGTCAGTGAGAGTGGGCTGCTCTGTCCTTTCTATATCTGAGCCCACCATGGTCTACCTCCCGCTCTCAGGGCAAAGCTGGAAACTTCTGTGAGTGATATGCATGTCTTCAGCAGAGCCTGAGGGGAGAGACCCTCATTAGCACATGGTCAAGACAAGCCAGTACTGATGAGAAGCTGGCCCAAGTTCTCCTGGGCATTCTGTCCTCGGGTTAAGAAGATGGCCTGATGGAAGGGGGGTCTTGGTGATGACAGTCCATATGCTGGGTCACACTGCTTGCAGTGTGGCTCAGTTGCCCTCCACAGGTACTGCAGAGCTGCCACCTTGGGATCACCTTTCACCATCCTCCAGGGGATTCCCTCCTCATCTCTCGTGTTGGGTTTCCTTTATCTCTAGTCTTCCACTTTCTTGGTTACCTCTTTTGTTTTGAAGGAGCACATCCTTCAGTACCTTCAAAGGGGTGCTGGACAGATAAAACTTCAGACAACTTACTTGTCTGGAGATATCTTTCATACTTGTTGAGAACTTGTCTGGGTATAGAAATTTTGAAGGCTTTGCTCTATTGTTTTCCTGCTTCTAATGCTGGTTTGGGGAAGTCTACAGCCATTCTGCTTCCAATCCTTTGTGACCTCTTCTGTAACTGCTTCCCCCGGCCCCCTCTTATTCTCTGTGAAAGTTTGTAGAAAGTTCCTTCTGTTCTGAAATTTCATGATGATGTGCCATGGTGCTGGTCTGTTTTCATCTGCTGAGTTGGGTGCTAACTGGGCCCTTTCAGTCTGGGAGCACCTTTTAGTTGTAGGAAATTTTCTTGAGTAATTTCGTTAATTCTTTCCTTTCTGTCTTCTCCTTTTCTTAAAAAATATTATTTATTTATTTTTGGCTGCATTGGGTCTTCGTTGCTGTGCGCAGGCTTTTTCTAGTTGCAGCGAGTGGGGGCTACTCTTCGTTGCAGTGCGTGGACTTCTCATTGTGGTGGCTTCTCTTGTTACGGAGCACGGGCTCTAGGCGTGGGGGCTTCAGTAATTGTGGCACATGGGCTCTAGACCGCAGGCTCAGTAGTTGTGGCGCATGGGCTTAGTTGCTCCATGGCACGTAGGATCTTCCCAGACCAGGGCTCGAACCCGTGTCCCCTGCATTGGCAGATGGATTCTTAACCACTGCATCACCAGGGAAGTCCCTCTCCTTTCTTTTTGGAGCTTCTATTATATGGATGATACACCTCTGGTCTGGTCCTCCAATTTTCTTATCTTTTTCCTGATGGTTCAAGTCTCTTGGTCTTACTGTTTTACTTTCTGGGAGATTTTTCAACTTTGTCTTCTTAATCCTTTCATTAAGTTTTTTTTATTTCTGCTGAAATGTTTTTAATTTCAAAGAACCCTTTTGATTGTTCTCATTTTGTTCTTGTTTAGTGAATGCGATATTTCCTTCTACCTCTCAGAGGTCACTAATGATAGGTTTCCCCACCTTCCTAGGTAGTCTTTTTTTCCTCACTTTGATTGTTGTGTTGTATCTTGGTCTCCATCTGTTGAGTCTGGGACTAATCCCAGAGAGCTGGATATCCTTGGCTGGCTGCTCCTGTGTAAAGTTGGGCAACAAAAGAGGTGACTGGGAGCTTGATGCAGGTAGTTGGGGGAACCATGCACAGTAATATTGCCTTTTGGTCTTTGGTCAGATTCCCTAGAGAAGCCTCCTTCCAACGTCCTGCCTGAGGGGTAAAGGCTTGACTACCAACGTTCTGGGAGTGGATTGTGGAAGTGGGCTGGTGTCTCAGCATTCATTTCATTTTCCTGTTCTTAGCATGGTACCTGTGCTCTCAACTACACCTGGTGCCTGCAGCCCAGAAGCCTTCTTTTCCACCTTTTTGAGAGAGAATGAGCTTTCAGACCCATGCAGTGTTAGTTATTGGGCTGTTACTGGGACACAGGGTGTGGGGAGGGGATTTGGCATTGGCCATCAACTAGTCCTTATTTCAATCCACCCATCATCCCACTTCCAGAGGTACTTGGTGCCTTTGGAGGGTTCTGCAGTACAGACTGGAAGAGTCTTGGCCAGCTTCTCAGATATACTAAGTCCATCGCCACATGGCCACCTGCTTTCCAGTTTACAACAGTTCTGTTATTTTCTTCCTCTCCTTCTCCCCCTGTCCGTGTAGGCATGTGATTAAAAAAAAGAATCATACCTTTTCTAAAGTTGTAATGGGGTTCCAGGGAGGAGCAAAATTAGATGTATGTGTTCAATGCACCATTTTCACTCAAGGTCCCTCCTATGCTTGGATTTGTGTTTAGACATTGTATTCAGTTCCAAAATCTGTCTTTTCATGACACTCGTACCACTGTGATCTAATTAATGTTATTTTGTAGTGTCTTCTGAAAATTTGAAAGGTAAATACCTCCTTGTTATTATTCCTTTTTAATATTTTTTCTGGCTATTCTCTCATATGTAGTCTTCCAGTTGAACTTTGGAACTATTCTGTTGGATTTTAACAGTCTTTTTGATGGAGATTGTGTCAAATTTATAGATTAATTTGGAGGAGAGTCAACCTGCAATCCAGGATAGTGTCATTGTGTCTCCAATTACTGAGGTCTTCTTTTGTTTTGGGGGAGAGCCTTGACTATATTGTATTACTCTCTGTGTAGTCTTCATACATTCCTTATTTTTATTTATACCTAGATATTTTGTGGGGTTTGTTCCTATAGTCAATAAGCCTCTTTTCCCATTCTCTTTCCTAGCTGGTCACTGTTATGTACAAGAAAGGTATTGATCTTTGCATACTGATTCTATGTAAGATGAGAATTAACTATTTCTTGTAGGTTTGGTAAAACTCTTCTATAAAACATTCTGGGCTTTTCTTTGACTGCTTTTTTCCATTTCTTCTAAGGTTTATTCAGGTTTTCTACTTGAGCCAACAGTTAGAGTGTATATTCTCTATTTAGTCTAGGCTTATTAGAACTGTGTTTTTAATTTCTGGTGTTTAGGGTTGGAGTGTCCTTCTTCTTGTTTTCTCTGATTTTGCTCTATGGTAGCAGCTGTGGACATGATTTTTGAGTTTCCTTTTTGTCCTAACATACAGTAAAATTTGGAACTTGTTCTGCACGTGCTTGAACAAGACACATTTTATGGTTGTTGGGCTTAAACATTAGGTTGCTTTAGTAATTCAAATCTTCTACAGTAATGCAAATCCTGCCTAATGTTTTATCTAATTCATCTGTTTCTTTCTGGAATAGATGTATTAAAAAGCACATAGCACTGTGGCTTTGCCTATTTCTCTTTGTATCAGGTTGAAGCTCTGTTAGGTGAAAAAAGTTCATATCTTTTATATCTTCTCAATGAATTGTTTATCAGTTTGTCCCCTTAATGTCTTGGATTATATTTTATCTCATGAATGTAGTTAGGCCTGGTTTCTTTTTGTTGGCAATTAAATGGTAACTCTCTCTTCACCTCGTTTGTCTGAACTCCTCCTGGGTAACTTTGTTGTAGTTACACCTTCTATAAGTAACTTACAGCAGGATTTTGTGCCAGCTCCTGCTCCTTTGCCAGCCACCTGACTTTTGCTCCTGCTGCCCACCCCCTCTGCCGCCCCCAGCCTGGGCTTCCTGGCCCTGCTGTACCTGCCTCTCCTTCCAGCCCAGCTCCCAGCTCCCAGCTCCCAAGGGCACCCTCTGCCTCCCCACTGTTGGCCCTTTGCTCCCTCCCATCGTATCTCTGCACTGGCTCCTACCCCTCACAGCCCTGCGATTATCTGTGAGGCACCGAGGCATACAAGACCCTGGGCCCCTGTCTTCTGAGGGGCCCTCCACTCAAGTGGAGAAGACAGATAATGCCCAAGTAAATTCACAAATGACATTCGAACTGCAAATGGTGGTATGTTCCATGAAGGAAGACACTGGGGGAAGGGAGAGCTTATTTTAATTTAGAATGAAATACGGCAAGTTGCCCTGAGGAGGGGACATTTCAGCTGACACCTGGAGGGTGAGAGGGAGGAAGCCCAGTGAGGAATGAGGGGAAGATCATTCCATGAAGAGGGGACAGCGGTCTTTCCCATCACTGAGCAGTGGCGTCTCAAGGCTCCGTGCCCCTCCTCCCCTTATTGGTGTGCAGCTGGCCCTGAGCGGGGAGGCAGAGGGGGACCAACACATCTGAGTCCACTGCAGGAGGCAGTGGGTCCCTGGCACCAAGGGCTGCAGGTCCCCTTCTCTCTAGACCTTTTGGGGGGGGCTTCTACTGGACCTGATAGTGTTGCAGGAAGGGAGACCCCTTCCAGGGCCCGAGAGTGAATGAATTGTCCGACGAGACACACATGCTGACAAAGCAAGAGACTTTATTGGGAAGGGGCAGCCCGGTGGAGAGCAGCAGGGTAAGGGAACCCAGGAGGGCTGCTCTGCCATTTGGCTCACAGTCTCAGGTTTTATGGTGATGGAATTAGTTTCTGGGTTGTCTCTGGCCAATCATTCTGACTCAGGGTCCTTCCTGGTGGCCCACACATCGCTCAGCCAAGATGGATTCCAGCGAGGAGGAATCTGAGAGGTTGGGAGGACATATGGACTGGCATCTCCTTTTGACCTTTCCTGAATTCTTCCAGTTGGTGGTGGCTTGTTAGTTTTGTGTTCCTTACCAGGACCTCCTGTCGTAAAACATCTCATGCAGGGCTTCCCTGGTGGCGCAGTGGTTGAGAGTCCGCCTGCCGATGCAGGGGACACGGGTTCGTGCCCCGGTCTGGGAAGATCCCACATGCCGCGGAGCGGCTGGGCCCGTGAGCCACGGCCGCTGAGCCTGCGCATCCGGAGCCTGTGCTCTGCAACGGGAGAGGCCAAAGCAGTGAGAGGCCTGCGTACCGCAAAAAGAAATTTTTTGCAAATGGTTACCTGGCCAGGGTGGGCAGTTTTGGTCAGTGGTTCCCCTAACAATAGGAAGGTTAAGTTTGGGCAGAAGCAGCAGCAGAAAGGACATCCTAGGAGAGGCCAGTGCAGCAAAGGCCTGGGTGTGGGATGTGCACAGGGACAGCAAACACCCAGGCACACTTGAACCTACAGAGCCAGCACTTGCTGCATGTTGCTCCCATGGCATTTACAGACTCAGGTCCCTGGGGTTTCTCTTCTCGGGAATAAACATGCTTGTTTCTATCAGTTTCAGTTTTCCCACACCATCCCTTGGTGCTGGTGAAGTACACAGGTCCCCCTGGGGCACATTAACAACTCTGGATGACATGACTTGGGCTGGGTTCCAGCCCCTTCTCTGTGGTGTGACTTGTCTGAGTCACTTAATCTTCCTGGGGTTCCTTGATGCTAAAACGGGCACAGTAATGAGGGTAGTGTGGAGCCTTCCATTTGCTGTGAGGATCAGATGGCTGCTGGACATAGTGGAGGTTTGTTACTGTGAGGGGCTGTGCACATGCCCCACCCTGCCACCAGATGCAGGGGCAGCAGGGTCCGGCAGGGGCGTGTGATTCAGGGGTTGTGGCTGCTGTGACCCACTTATTCCCCTGGAGAGCAGGTACTTCAGGGTGCCCTGGATGCAATTCTGCTTCCCCTATTCTGTCCTCTCCACAGACTGTTATTGACTCGTTGAGGAATTCTGTCCGACCCGCTGTAGAGACTCTAAAATGAGGGACAGCTTTTGGAAGCTTCCTGTTGTGTCATCCTTTGCCTGAGACATGAACAGTCCAGAAAGGTCTCCCCAGCACAGGGAATGCTAGGAACTAAAACCCCTGTGGTTACCCATTGAGAAGATAGGGTCCTGCCATAGACACCTCTGCTCAGGGAAGCCTCAGCCTGCCGGGGTCCAGTCTTCTCCCATCTACCATGGATCAGCCACCTAGGGGGGACCAGCGGCTTCTCCTTGTGGGGAGGCTGTGCACAGAGGGCGATTGAGTCAGGAGCCAGGGCAGCATCGTCCTCCCACCTCAACAGGAGATGGGCAGTGCCAACTGCTCGTTAGTGGGCCAGTTACAAGCATGCAAGAACTCCAGGGGGAGGAGGGGAGGGTGACAGAGAGGTCTGGGGGACCGAGAAGAACTGAGGCCTTTAGACGAAGGAGGCAGCCCAGTGCAGGTGGACTGGCCCTGAAGGCCGGGATTGGTTTCAGGAAATCACTAGGCAGCCAGCTGAGAACCCGAGCAGGACTCAGCCTGAGGGATAGGCCCGCTAGAACCAGAGTGTGGTTGGGATCTCTGCGTGGCCTAGCCTTTAGGATCGGGCCCATTGTAGGGAGACTCAGGAGACATCCAAGAATGACAAGGTGGAATGACAGCCTGGCTGCTGGGTCCCATCAACACTCATGTGGCCCCAGGTCTGGGCGTCTGGCAGACCCTGCTGACCTTGGAGCTGTTCCCTACGTCCTGCCAGGCCTGAGCAGGGCTGGGGCTTCCAGGGACCAGACTGTAGGATGGGGCTGTCACCTTCAAGGTACCCCGAGTGGCCCTGTCTTCCTCCCTTCATCTGCACTTTACTTTGGATTTGGACACATCTCTACAGGGGCTGGGCCTTGGAGGGGTGTTCTAGAACATAATGTCCAAGCCACCCTCTAAAATTATCATGCTCGAGCTAATAATGATAACAATAATATGCTTGTGGTGAAATTAACATTTCTAATGCATTCTTAGAAAACATTGCTGTTTTTAATGGGCTTGTAACATACAATTTAGTTAAAAACTGAGCTTGCGGGCTTCCCTGGTGGCACAGTAGTTGAGAGTCCGCCTGCTGATGCAGGGGACACGGGTTCGTGCCCTGGTCCGGGAAGATCCCACATGCCGCGGAGCAGCTGGGCCCGTGAGCCATGGCCGCTGAGCCTGCGCATCCGGAGCCTGTGCTCCGCAACGGGAGAGGCCACAGCAGTGAGAGGCCCGTGTACCGCAAAAAAAAAAAAAAAAAAAAAAAACACAAAAAACTGAGCTTGCTCAGCAGAAGCAGCTACAAGATGTACCCTAGCCAGCCCTGGCCTGGTGGCAGCCCCATTCCCTCCCCCAGAAAATGTCAAGAGGAGTCACTGCACGGTGACTTCTTGGGTTAGGGTTGGGGGCGCACTCTGATGCCTTCAGAGGTTAAGTGGGCAGCAAGGGCGGCAGGCCAGGCAGCGGGCCCCTGTGTCCTGTTTCCAGGCATGGCTGTCACTCCACAGCTCAGTGTAAACTCCCCTCCCCCTCTACAATGACTCCATTTCTTTATTTCTCAGACAAGCTGGCTATTCTAGGTTTTAACATGAAATCTCCAAATTTTGAAATACTGTCAACCAAATAAGGTATTTAAAAAACACCACATGGCCCTAACAGGCACCCCCATGGTCTGGTTTTGCTCAGGGACCACCTGTCAGTGACCCCTGGCTTGACAGGGGCAAGGGGTAACATCCAGCCTCTTCCCTGGGAAGAGCTTTTTATGGAAATTACCATCTTTCTGCTTCCCAAGGTGGTTCTGAAGGTGAGCTGTCCCTGGTTGTTGAAAATGCAAAGAAATAAATGTGTAAAAATAGAGTAGCAATTCCTCAAACCCACTGTCAGGTTTAAGTAGCTGATGTTTCCCCTGGGAGCAGCAAGGATGGCCCTGAATTACCTCCAGACAGTGCAGCAGAAGGATGAGCTCTGCACTGGCGCTCTCCCTGGAGTGGCCCTGGGCAGTGCCTGCCGTGTGCACGTGTGTGCGTGTGTGTGGAGTGTGTGTGTGCCTGTGCATACTGGGGGGACATGGGGGACTACAGGGCTGGGGCGGGGGCACAAGGACTCCAGGAGGTAAGGAATGCCAGCAGATGCTCAGCCCTGGCACTAGCCCATTCCTCTTTTCTGTGCAGCCCTTCCCCCTCTGCTGCTCCTTCACTTCCACTTTTCCTTCCATAGCCAGGTTGCAGGTTTGTGCCTGAAACCTAACAGACAGCAGGTGTAAAGAAGAGAGCTTCTGGCTGGCTGGGGAGCTCTCTCAGTCTTCTGGTCTGTAAAATGGAGGCAATAACACACATCAAAGAGGCCTGTTGTCAGCACTGGATGAGGAGACATACTCGGAGGGCCTGGCTGCCTCACTGTGCCTCCAGAGGAGACCGTGGAAAAGAGCTTAGGGGACAAGTGAGAAGAATTGTTCTGGAAGACTCTTTGGTGATGTCATGATAACCTGAGGTCCTAGGTCCTTCCCAGGGCAAGAGTCTCTGAGACACATCTGTTCCTCCCCCTACCAGGAGTGCCAAGGAGGGGCAGGACCCTGGGGTCAAGGACCTGGCGTGGACACATAGACCAGAGCAGGGTTGTGAGGGGCTTCCAGAGGCTTTGGCACTGGGACTAATTGGACAATGTGGTCTGTGGCTGCCAGCAATGCTGAAGGTCGGCCTGGCCAGCTCAGCTGCAATCCTGAGAGGTAGGGGCCAGGATTGGTCCATGGTAGGCTCCAGGCCCAGTGGGAAAGTAGAAGGGGATTGAGACAGATGCTGCAGCCCTGCAGATGGTGCAATGACATCCTGGGGTCCTGGGCCTGATGCGATCCAGCCCCTGGCCCCCTCAACTGTGGCCCCTAAGGCCCCATGCCCCAGATGGTCTGCCCCGCTCTGAGCCAGGTGTTTAGCCTGTGGGGGACGGAGTGAGCCCCTGCCAGGCAGACTGTGGGGGAGTTGTCATAAGAGGGGCTCGTCCTGATTCCTGCATGATTCAGTCAGGCAACCTTTCATCTCTTTGGCACTTGGCATCAGGGGCAGGCACAGTTCTGGGGTTGGGGGTCACCCATGGCCTGGCCCCAACCCAGGAGTTGAGTGGGCCGGCCTGGCGCAGAAATGAGGGACCTAGCTCCAACCAGGAACTGAGCAGAAAGTTCCAGAAGAGGAGCTGTCTGAAAAGACACTGTGAAACACATACCACCTGGGCTGGGCCTCAGTTTCCCCGGTTATAAATGGGGAGACCAGCCTGGGAGACCAGCTCTTTGGCACTGGGTGGCCCTTGGGGAGTGTGCAAGTGTGTGAATGAGTGAAAAGAGTCCACCCTGCCCATCCAGCTTCCCACCCTCTCTGTTCACTGCTGGGTGCCAAACCTGGCCTCTGTGATGGCCGAGCTGTGGATTTGCATGCTGCTGGGTCTGAGCTGACTTGGTACATCACTGCTGCCCTCTCTGAACCTCAGTTTGCTCTCCTGTGAACTGGGGACAGAAATGCCCTCGGTTAGGGTGCTGTGATGGTGACAAGCTGATGGCCAAGCTGGCACCCGGCAGGTGCCGAGTTGCATCTGAGTGGGGTTTTGTCCTGCTGCGGTGTCCCTGGTGAGCCTGGGCTGCTGCTACAGGCTTTGTCCTGTCTCCTTCCAGGGATCTTCCCGGGCAGCCTGGACAGCCTCAGCCATGCCCTGGGCATCCTGGAGGAGAGAGTCAACAGCTCCAGGCAGAGGGTGCGCAGACATGCTGCCGACGACGACTACAACATCGAGGTCCTGCTGGGGGTGGATGACTCTGTGGTCCAGTTCCATGGGAAGGAGCATGTGCAGAAGTACCTGCTCACCCTCATGAACATTGTGAGTGGGGGTGGGGAGGCAGGGGCAGGGCACTGGGGGTGGGGCTGGGAGGCTAGGGGTGCAGGTGGGCCAGGGCAGCTGTGCTTGCCACGGTTTCCTGGTGGAGCTGGGGGTGAGTGACATGGTCACAGGGAGACTGTCTGGGTCTACAGGTGAGGAAACGTGACCCTCCCATCGATTTTGTTGAACCTCAGTTTTCTCCTCTGCAAAGGGCGGGTGGAGGGGGGTGGTTCTGACTTGGCAAGGCTGTTTACATACTAAGGCAGCTTTCCAGAAACTCGTCATTTGTGTACCAATTTTCTTAATTTTTCATCATACCCACATGGTATAGGCTGTGTATTTTCCTGTAAATCAACTGAATTTTTTTAAAACTTAAAATTATTTACAAAGGCAACCTCGCTTTATTGTAAAGGTAACTTAGAAGTAAAATGTAAAGCGATGTTATTCAAATCCAGCTAGACCGTCCTGCCTTCTGCTGGGTCTGCACCACAGCCCGCGATGTTCAAATGGGAGATTAGTGTGTGTTAGAGAGGAGGACAGACAGACCGACAACCATCCGAGGTTTCTCCTTGAGGTAGTTAGAGGAAGTGAAGATGGAAGAGAGCATCCGTTTCTCCCTGTGAGGTTGGGCTCCTTAACTGGGTGACTGGGTGCCAACTAAGCCTCCTGTGGCACCACGGGACACCTGCCCTGTCTACCCAATCCTGAGAGATTAAGCTGTTACCCCTCCCCTCATTCCAGCCCCTTCCACCCCAGGAGGTATAGGATGCTGACCTTGTAGAAAATGCAGTTCCTGCCTCTGCCCAGGGTGGTATGGAGGTCCTGCCCCTCGCTGCCTGGTGCCTCAGTTGAGCCCTGCTGGGAGAATATTAGGGGTTGGAGGGAGATGCAGTGGGCCTGCAACCAGGACACGCTGTGGGCCGAGCATTGTGGGAGGAGTGGATTTGTGGAAGGAAGCCTGGACTTGTAGGGGGCTGGAGGTGGGCAGGGAAGCCCAGGGGATAGGGGGCTCTACAGCAGGCAGGGCTGCTCCCCAGCCTGTCAGTGAACTGGGTCCTCCAGAGGTCCAGCTGGTGGCGAGCAGTGAGGGGGTAGGACATTTACTCCTGGCCTGGTTCTCAGCTCTGCTTCCTGGGCCATGGTGAGCCCCTGGAAATTCAGCTGATCCTTGGGCAAGACCTCCCAGAGCCCTAGTGAAGAGATAGGTCAGGGGCAAGAAGGAGGATATGAATGAGCCGGTCACTGGACCAGGAGTAAACCCCTGCCTGCCGGCCTGTCTTCCTCTCCACCTGCCTTAGGTAAGTCACTGACCCTCTGGAATGCAGCCATCTCATCTGCAAAGCAGGGCCGAAGTCTGTTTGCAGATGTTATTTTATTTTGGAGAGTGTTGTCACACTTAATCTCACTTATTTTTGAAAAGTACCTTTAATATAATAATAGTAATAATAATACCATGATGGCTACAAATATTGAGCTCTTAATATGTGAATCTGTGTGCCAGGCTTGTGCTAGTCACTTATCATGCATTATCTTTGGAAATCTTCACACTAACTCTATAAAATTGGTAGATATAAAATCTTGTCTGCCTTCCCCAAGTATTATACTGCCCTCCAACCCAGTGGACAAAAGGACTGGTTGTGGAATTCGAGAGTCCTGTATCCTGGTAAACTACTTGTTTCTTCACACCGGAATTAGCATACATCCCACAGAGTAAGAGCTCAGTCTCATAAGATGGGTCCCACTTCAAATGCCGAGCTCAACTCCCAGGTTGTCAGCTGTGCTTCTTACCAACCAGCTCCTCAAGTTCAATAATTTGCTAGAACGGTTCACAGAACTCAGGAAACCACTTTACTTACTATCATCGGTTTATTATAAAACACACAACTGAGGAACAGCTAAATGGAAGAATGCATAGGGCAAGGCATGGGGAAGGTGCATGGAGCTTCCGTGGCCTCTCTGGATGCACCACCATCCCAGCAACTCGATGTGTTCACCAACCTGGAAGCTCTCCAAACTTCATTGTTTAGGGCTTTTATGGAGGTTTTATTTTGCAGGCATGATTGGTGAAATCACTGGCCATGGATGATTGAACTCAATCTCCAGCTTTTCTCTCCTCCCTGAAAGTTGGGGGTGGGGCTGAAAGTTCCAATTCTCCAATCATACAGTTGGTTCCTCTGGCTACCAGCCCCCATTCTGAACTATCTAGGGGCCCACCAAGAATCGCTTCATTAACATAAACTCAGGTAAGGTTGAAAGGGGCACATTATGAATAACAAAAGATGCTCCTCTCACCCCTATCATTAAGGAAATTACAAGTGTTTCAGGAGGTCTGTGCCAGGAATGAGGGGCAGAGGCCAGATATATATTTCTTATTATTTTGCACCTGGGTTACCCCTGACCCCACCACTACCAGGTATGTCACTGAGAATGGGCTTCAGTCTTCTAAGCCTTGGTTTTCTCATCTTTAAAATGGGCAATAATTTTCATCTTGAGTTGTCGGTGAGGATTAAATGAGATGATGAAGGTGAACGTGCTTTACAGTCTCTAAATAAATGTGGTTTTGCTATCATGACGTTGACAATATTTAGTTTAGCGACAGCAGGTTTAGAATTATTCTTGACAAGTACAGCAAGGACTCTGAGTGTCTTCCTGAGGCTGGTGGATCAAATCCGCCCTTTCCCTGGTGTGGAGGGTCCCTCTGTCGCACACACCTTATGCCCATGAGCTGGTAGGAGGAAGTCTAGAACTTTGTCTTGGTTTTGCCAGTTAACTTCAATTTATTCATTTACACCCCCGTGATCCAACTGTACCTCAATTTTGGATAAGGGTGTGGTTTGGTTAGTTTCTTGAAAAGCATGAGAAATATAAAAATTCTTAAATTGAAACAAATTTGATTATAACAGAAAGGGATTTTAGGAGATGAATCGGAGGAGCTGAGAAAGAGTACTTGGGCCGTGTCTTATTTCCCCTGCTGCATCCTGCAAGTGGTGCTTGTTCCAGGCACAGCGGCTGGTCCTGCAGAGACAGAGGGACTGGTGGACACTCCTGGGCTCAGGGGAGACACGGCAGTGGGGGGTATCTGTACCTCCAACCTGAGCTCCCACAGTAAGAGTGCAGTGTGGTTGAGGGAGGTGAGGCCCCCTGCTTGGATCCTGTGTTGCCTTGACAATACCCTCTAAAGCTCAGTGTCTTCATCCAGGGTACATGCATGCCCTGGGAAGAGTCCCTGGGGATGATCTAAGGCACATGAGCTCTTTGGTGGTCTTGGGGAGGAGGGGGATTGAGGAGGCAGGAATATTTGAGAAAAGATGAGCTTCTTTAGCAGTGCTGTCCAATAGAACTTTCTGCATTGCTAGAAATGCTCTAATTCTGCATGTCCAATACAACAGCCACTAGCCACCCTGACCCTTGAGCGCTTGAAATGTGGCGTGTAATTGAAGAACTGAAATTTTAATTTAATTACGTTCCAATAGAATTTAAAACAAATTTTAATTATGAAAATATATATAAAATTTACCATCTTCACTGTTTATAAGGGAGCAGTTCAGTGACATTAAGTATACTCACATTATTATGTACCCATCACCACCACCCATCTCCAGAGCTCTCTTCCTCTTACAAAACTGACACTCTGTACCCGTTAAACAATAACTCCCATTGCTCCCTCTCCCCAGCCCTTGGGAAGCGCCATTCTACTTTCTGCCTGCTGTGCCCTTCCTCTGAACTTGACCAGCACATGGCGCTAAATGGCAGTGTGGGTGGCCCTGGGTGTGGGGGCCTTTAGACCCGGTAGGTGCTGGCCCACCTGAAGCTGCAGCCAGAGCCCCATGTGACCCTACAAGGCCTGGCCAGGGTAGGGCTCCCTCTTCTTGTAAGCGCACAGCTGGTCTTCGGGCTTCCCAGCATTTGGAGCCAAAGCAGCAACGTGCAGGACAGATGTGGCAGCAGCCGGCCCAGACTGTGCTCCAAATGAGGCATTTGGTCAGCAGTGAGGACAGCCAGGACCAGGATGGAAGTATTCCCAACTCCCAAGGCTGGGGGCCAGCCCTGGGCGGACAGTCTGTCCCCTGAGGGAGGTCACAGAAGCCCTGGGAGGAGGGTCAGGTGGGGGGTCCCAATGGCAAAAGACCTGGGGAATGTGGGCTCCAAGGAGCAGCAGAGGCCAAGGTGTCGGGCCAGGTGTCGGCGTGGCTCAGCCCTGGCAGCTCTAAGCCAGCTTGGTCTCCCTCATCGTTCAGTTATTCTGCTTGCAGGACTCCCTTTGGGGTCTCTTTGTGGCAGACCCTGGGCTGGGACGTGGGTCCTGGTGTGACACCGACATTTCAGGTTCATCAAATATCCACGTGCTCCCCTCCCTTCCATTTCCCAGCCTCCCTTGCACCTCATTTTTGGGGCTGTGTGGCTAGTTTTAGCTAACAGCCTGTGTGGAAGGAAATGACGTAGGTCACCTCTTGGCCAAGGCAGTTGAGAGCCAGTGTGTCCACTCCCTCTCTCTCTGTCCTACCACAGTGACCTTGGAAGTCACATGTCCCAGTAGCTGCAGCCGCAAAATGGGGCAGGGCCGCCCAACCTGCATAAGCCTGCGATGTGTGCAAGGAAACACACACCAGCCTTTACTGTATTAAGCCACTGAAATGTGGTAGATTCTCTGTTAACTGCAACACAGCCCATCCTATTCTAATACACACAGCTCCTGTCCATACACTACAATCAGCAAATGTTTACTGGGCATCAACTCTATGTCAGCCGTGAAATAGGGCCAATGTGGGGAACAAGGGGCCCAAGTAAGAGGGGAAGTTGGAGGCAAGGAAGGCCCGTCAATAGAGGGACTTGGATGTGACTCTGAGGGCAGTAGGAAATTGCTAGAGGTGCTACTTCCTTCCAACATTAATGGGCAAGGCATTTAATGCCCTTTTTTTCATAGGAAAATGGGAATTAATCCATCCCTCTTTCCACCTCAGACTCTCGAGGGTCAAAAGGGTTGGAAATATTTGCTGAGCATTTCGAGGGAGCCACCTGGATGTAGAAGGGGTCTCATGGTGTTCAGAACCCTCCCACAAACCCATTCAAGCACCTCTTTCGAGGTCCAGTTTCCTTCTTTTCTTCCTCAAGTCTAGAAAAGTAACATTCTTTGTTTATTAAAATATGCTATATTTAACATGTACCGTATACTACTTATGATGGAAAATTAGAATATATTCATATAGGTTTGTGAATGTTTTCTCCTATCAATTATTGCCTAGTACTTCATTTTAATGATGGCATAACATTGCACCACGTGACTGTAGCATACTTTTTAGGTAATTGATTATTTATATGACGCATGTAACAAAATTTATTTCCCTTTTAGATGTTAGTTTGGCCACTAATAGTAATGAATATCATTATAGCTGAAACTATTACTCATCCTTTACTATTTCCTTAAACTAAGTTCCTAAAAGTACAATTCTTGGTCCACAGTTATGTGCAGTTTAAAGTTTTCTGTGTCAGAAAGCTTTCTGTTCATTTTCACCTATTCATGTTCCATTGAGTAAATGCCCATCTCCTCACCTCTTCACACCACCAAATCCTTTTTAGCTTTGGCAGTTTGATAGCTACAACAGGGATATACTTTTGTTGTAAGTATTTGATGGTAAGGAGGTCCCATTTATATATATATATATATATATATATATATATATATATATATATATATTAAAACAGTGATCATCTTATATTTTTATGATTGGCCTATTCATGTTCTTTATTCCACTGGGACTTTAGCTTCTTTTGTGTTCATCTGAAGAACTGTTATATTAAAATAGGTTAATTTTTTGTCTGATGTTTGTGTGGGAAATGTTTTCCCCAGTTTTGTTGTTTGCCTTTTGTTTTATTTTGTTTGGGGTTGGTTTGTTGATGGCTTACATTTTTGTGTGTAGTCATGTCCTGAGATCTTTTCCTCCCTGGTTTTTCCCTTGGGGGCTGTCTTTGGCATTTCATGCCCTCTCCAGAAGTTAATCTTCTTGGAGTTTCTTTCTGGTTGCCCCCAACAGTGACTCCCATGGCCCGTTGTCAGCAGCATCATTTCCCAAACCCCAGCCCTCACTGACCACCTGACGATTCTTGCTGTGCATTCAGCTGCGGCAACCCCACACCCAGAATGTCTCCTGGGTACAAAACTCCCGGGGCCAAGTGCAAACTGAAAATGTGGTTCTCTTATTCAAAGGGCAAGAAAAAGTGTCATAAGAGGTACCTATACAAAGCCTTTTCCTTTCGTATACAGTCTTTCAACTTGTCAAGATTTTAAAATTTTCTATTTATTATCACTCTAAGCGAAGAAAAATTAGGATTTTTAATTATAATCATGCATTTTACCATTCATCTTTATATTGTACAAGGCCTGTTTTAAATGCAGATATTAGAACATTTAACCAGCATGGGGAATCACCAAAATTAAACAGATTTGTACTTTATGGCTTGTGCCCGAAGGGTGCTGCAGGCTTACCAGAAGTTCAGACAAAGCACCAACCAGACTTAAGAAGGTTGGGAGGAGGAAGACAGGCCCCCCAAGGAGTGGAGCCATGAGGGAGCACTCCCTGAGGGCCCCCGGTCCTGGCCAGTGATGCAGGGCGTGCCCCCGGGGCCTGACAGCTGCCTGTCCTGTCTCCCGACAGCTGCCACTGAAAGAACACAGGGCATCTCCCAGCCCCAACCCAGGTCATGCCCTGCCCCAAGATGCCCCAGGGCACATGTGTCCACCTGACCCTCCCTGCACCTGCATGCAGGCCCCTGTAGTAGTCACTGAGTGGGGAGTAGGAAGACAAGAGCCTGTCCTGTGGAAGTGGGACCACGTGTGAGCCAAGGCTTCCCTGTCCCAGCGGATTTCACTCACAAAACACAAATTCAAAGATAAAATAATGAATTTCAAGATGGTAACCACAGAGCGTTAAGCCCAAGTGCAGAGCCCTCCTGGGCGTGGGCCCTGGTCACTCGCCCCTGAACCCAGGAACCTGAGCCTGTGCTTCCTGCCTCAGGCCCCATTCTTATGGCCCATCCCCATCCTCTACTCATCTGGAGTCTCAGCTCAAACCTACCACCGCTCTCAGCTCTCTGCCCAGATGAAGAAAGCTGGTGCCTTCTGAGCACTGAGGCCAGGCTGTGGGCTGAGGCCTCATCCCTTGGGGTCTTCTGCACTGATTTTTACCTCTCATACACCATAGCCTTGAGATTGCTGGCAAACCCAGGATGAGGCCCTGTGTCCTGGGCCCAGGGTCCTTTAACCGGGCCAGAGAAGCTGGGACCCCTTGGGGAAGGCTGCCGGACAGCCTCATCCACATGTTTGAGGGAGGAGGGGTCTCGATCCCACCACCAGTAGGCTGTGAGGATGGAGCGGGGAGCACTGGCAGATGTGCGGCCCCTCCAGCCATGCTGGCTCCTCCAGGCCCCATGCCCCACACTGCTGCTGGGTCCCGCCTTGGTCCCCTACTTAGGTGTGCCTCTCCAGCGCTGGCCACCCCCTGCCGCCATCCCGTTTCTGCTCCTCCCGAGTCTTCAACTGTGGCTCATCTTCTGACCTTCACCAGGCTCAGTTCTGAGGACAAGGAACTCCCCCCTGCCCGGGCCGCCCTCTGCACTGGGAACTGCGGTCCTGTTGACCCCTCTTCCTTGGAAACGGGCTTCCTGCCTAGCCTGGAGCTCCCAGGCTGGGAGGCAGTCAACACTCCTGAATGTGCCTGCTGCTGACTCTGATGCCAGCCCTTGAGCTAGTCTGTGCTTTCAAACTCAGTGCTGTGGCAGTGCAAGCCTGGCACCCCAAGGAGCCATGCAGTGACGCAGCCCTCATGTTCGCGGTACCTCCAGTTACCTTGTCAGGCGTGGACAGTGGGTCAGGTGAATGGACAGTGGGTCTGGGCTCAGGTGAATGGGAGGCCAGGGAGGAATGCCTTCGGGGAAGACTCAAGAGCCATTATTAAAGTAATATGTTTACAAATGCACTTTAAAAAGTAAAACCTATTCATGCCAAGACTTCAAGAAATATAAAACTTAGGCACAAGACTAGTGCTTCCTATATGGCTTATAGCATTTAACTAAAGCATTAATTTCAATCCTACACTTCCCTGAGCAACCAAAGGCCTTGGTGGTTGCTCGGGCTCTCAGGATCCATAGAGACCTAGCACTGCTGCCTGACTGAGCTGCTGGTCCGCTTGCACTCCTTCTAGATGTGAGACAGGCCAGTGTGTTGGGTGATGACCTGCCCCAGAAGACGGCTCTTTGCTCGTGGGAGCACGTCCTCTCAGCAGGCCTGCCAGAGGCTGCTGAGGCCACGGTACAGATGTGAGGTGTCTCCCCCTAAAGTGCCACTTTTTCTGAATGGCAAGCATTTTAAAACATCAATTTTATATGAAAGTAAACTGGGACATATTACTGAGTTAAAGCAAAATTCGCCTGAATTTTTCAAGATAAACTGGAGCATCTAAAGCAGGGTTGCCAAAACTATAGCCCAAATCCGGCCCATCATCTGTTTTTGAAAATAAAGTTTTATTGGGACATGGCCATGCCATTCATTTATGAATTGTCTATGGCTGCTTTTGTACTACAATGGTGGAGCTAAGTAGTTGGGACAGAGACCATACGGCCCACAAAACTACTATCTGGGTCTCAAGAAGTATTCTCTCTCAGGGTGTAAAGAAATCTTCTACTTGCTTAGGGCTCACCTTGAGCTGTGGCCCCAGCGCTTTATAGTTGCATTTGCCTCCCACTGTTGTCCGTGCACACGGGCATACGTGTTAGGGAAGCACTGGGTGTAGAATGAGGACCAGCTTTGGAGTCAGAAGCAGTTGCATCTTAATCCTGGCTTTTACCTACCTGGCAAAGTTCCCGCCTTGCCCTCAACTTGGTTTCTTCATCTTTAAACCTCCCGCACACTCTGATCCATAAAGACTGGCACACTCACACCCGGGTACCCCCCGGAGATAAGCTCCCTCTCTCCCTCTTCAGGCCTCTGAGCCCCGGCAGCTAGAGCAACCCTTTCTTGCTGGCCATTGCAGGAACCTCACACGTGAGCTGAGCTCCACCCTCTGCCTGCTCAGACCCCAGCCCACCCCCACCCCAGCTTTGCCAGCTGAATGGGTCTGTGAGGTCACTTTGGGGATTCTTTTTAAAGCAACTGAGTGAGCATTTTAAAACAACATAGTAAGAGGAGCAAGATTTCTGGGCCAGCAGATCTGCCCCTCCCACCTGGGCTAATTGCTCATGTTCTGGAAGAGTTTCTGCCCCCACCCCCACCCCAAGCATCTCTTCTGTCAGGGGCAGACACACTCCTTAGGCTCATGGAGAACATGAGATCCAAAGGGGCTTCTGAGCTTTCAGAGCCGAGGCCATACCCTTTGACCCTTCCTAGTGTGGGATCAGTCCTCTGTACAGTATGTTCTTAAACATTTTTTGTTGAATGATTTCTGTCTGTGCCAGGATTCAGATATTTTCCCTCTTTTCTTTTCTAATTTAATCCAGAAATTGGCCTGGGCTCACCAAAGCCTTGCCAGGATTTGCAAACAATCAGAGGCACATGGGCTCCAGTTCTCATCAACTTCCAAGAATGCTGGGGACACGTGGTGATGGTGGGGAAGGCAGTGACAGGACAGGAATGTTTTCTGCTCTCTCGGTGGTGATCTCGTGAACTGGCCACAGAGCTGCAAACCCGCCAGGGGGAAAGCACAGACCCAAGTCCCATTTACGTGTCTCTGGCTCTGGTTCCTGGGGAAGAGAAAAACATCTCTGAAACTGGACACTAAAACTTGGTTCCCTTAAGCTGAAGGGAAGCAAGCAGCGCTCCTGGGGCAAGAGAGACACATTTGGGTTTGGGCCTGGCTGTAGCAAAGGATGTGAGGATGCGGAGAAAAAGTTCCCACTGTCATACGGCAGCTCCCCAGGCCCCAGGGTCTGCTGGTGCTGTGGCCACAGCCGGACGTTCCTGGCACTGTTCCTGTTCCTCATGCTTGTCCCGCTGGCCTGAGAGCATGGCCCTGTGTACCACCAGAAAGTATGACTATCAGGGCCAGCAGTGTGTGAAGCTGATACAGTACTTAGAAGAGGGCAGCGCTCTCAGGTGCTGACAGGAGCCAGGCAGAAAGCCTAGTCAGGGTGTCCAGGCTGTGGACAATAGGGAGTGGTGGAGACTGGGGCGACAGGAGAGGCTACACCTCTGGAGATCCCCTCCTGGGTTCCATTCACTTGTGGTCATTTAGGAATAAACAGGCACACTCTTGTGAGCTCCCCACCCCACCCCACCGAGAAGCTGGAAATCCAGCTTTTACAGGAAATCTAATTACTTTTCAACGTTGGCAACAAATTGAAATTAAGACCTCACACTGCACTAGTGAATCAGAACATGACTGGCTGATCAGAGGTTGGATTGTTCCTTCAGGCCTAGAAGAAAGGAAGCGACTGCCTGCCCTGCCCTGCTGTATGCCGTGATGGGGGATAATTAGTGCCACCTCCTAGGGCTGTTGTGAGCATGGCTTGAGTTAAACACCAGAAAAGTGCTTAGTGGCACTCTGGGCACATGGAGAGCATGCCTCAAGTGTGAGCTGTCCCCGGTCATGTATTTGCTCCTTGGGCGCTCTCAGAACCCTGGTCTAAATGGGCCCCACTCTGGGCACTGGGGTGTAGAAGCAGGCAGTCGTGTTCCTATGCTCAGAGAGATTGGAACACGGGAGCAGTGGGGAGCAGGGCAAGGAATACGTAATTTCATCCTGGTTAATATGCCTGCTGATCATGCAAGTACCACAGGGTCACAGGGAAGGATGCCCCAGATGAGGGCCCCTTGCGCTGCACCTAATGCAGAGGCAGAGTTGACCAGGAGGGGAGCATGGTGTAAAGGCTCAGCGACATCTCCACATCACAGTGCAAGATTGGGCCCGACTGGAGTGTAGGGTGCTTGGGGAGAGGCAGGAATGAGGTTGGCAAAGCCTTCTGTGCCAGGCTAAGGGGCTTGGGATCCACCAACATACTGTCAGGGGAGTCATGAGTTTGCTTTGGAGTCTAAAGAGACAGAAGCATCTCTCTTAGGGAGTTTGGGGTTCATGCCTTTTACTATTGGAAATGCCTCTCCCTATGGCCTAAGAGGCTGAGTTTTCACACATGCTGGCCCCAGGCAAGGAGGCACTTATATGATGGCTCTACGTTGCCCCGGTGGCCCTGTGAGGTTCCCTTTCCTGGGTAAGGTCACTGAGGCTCAGAGAGGCTGGGTGGCACAGGTAGGGTGTGGAAGATGAGACTCCCATATCTGTGTGGCCTGGGTGCGAGTCCTCTCCCCGCTGCCCACGGCCCCGTCTTTACCATCTATGACTCTCCTGGCTCTTCCCCTTGGCTTCTTCATCTGTTGTGTCTTCCTGTTCTCTCTAGGGTTTGCTCACCTACCCACCCACTCATTCACTTAGTGCATGTCTCTAGAACACCTGCTATGTGCCAGACAACAGTTCTAGGTGCTGAGAATGTCGTGTTAGCAGGCCTGAGGCCCTGCCTGCATGAAGTCACATTCCAATGGGGACGGGGGTGGACAGTAGATGCCCCCTCCTCCCAGGGATGGTGATGCAAGTGGAGAACGTTCTGCTGGGGGAGCCGAGGCCTGTCCTTACCTCTGCCTCTTCTTCCCTGAAGTGTGCAGCACTCTCCTGCCCCCTGGACTCCCCCACACCTCCCTCCCCACTCTGGGAGGCCCCCTGACAGCTGATGAGGGAAACCTCAGAGCAGCCTGTCCTTGGCCTCCCTGGGGAGCTGGCAGTTTTCAAAGCAGGAGTGAGAGTCCCCTCCGAACGAGGAGGGCTGGGTAGTGTCACTCCTTGGTGACAGCTCTGGGCAGCTGCAGAGCTTGTCTCCCGCAAGCTCCAGCAAAGTGACAGCCGAGCCAGAAGAGCAGAGAGCACCACTTCCCATCTGGCTGTCCCTCCCATCCAGGTTCCTCCTTGGCTGCCCCCTGTGCTGCAGGAGTTGTAGCTGAGTGACCCTTGAGTTCTCCTCCACTGCCCAGGGGGCCCTTTGTTGGCATGTCTCAGGGGGGTTAGGGGTTCACACAAAGATGCCAGAAATTTAATGTCAGATTCAGAGGGTCTACTTACCTGGTTCTGCATGTTCAGCACCTGGCGACGAGCCAGGCACAGAGTAGGTGTTGAGGAAATGTCTTGTGAATAAACAAATCAATGAGTAAATGAATTCTCATAGAGTGACTGTGGTCCCACCGACTCCCATAAAAAATAGGCTCTATCTGGGACTTCCCTGGTGGTCCAGTGTGTAAGGCTCCGTGCTCCCAATGCAGGGGGCCCGGGTTCAGTCCCCGGTCAGGGAACTAGATCCCACGTGCATGCTACAACTAAGAGCCCACATGCTGCAACTAAAAGATCCCGCATGCTGCAACTCAGACCCAGTGCAGCCAAAATAATAAATAAATAAATATTTTTTAAAAAAATAGGCTTTATCTGTCCGTGGAAAAGAAGTACCAGTAGCATAAGTGTTCTTGTCCCTTCTTCCTTGATGCTCAAGGCTGTTTGTCTCCACCATAGATGCTGGAAGTTTGAATCACCAGGTCATAGGAATGTACAGTTTTAATTTCAGCAGATTTGCCAAATTGCTCCCCAGAGCCCTTTGCCCTGGTTCCCATGCATGCTCACATGGGTGAATCTCCCAGTTTCTCTGAGCCTCTGTTCCCCAGTAGGTAAACAGGGGTAGTAATGCTCACTTGCAGGGTGCAGGAGGTGAAAGGTAGTGCTGTGAGGAGGCACCTGGCACAGGTCTGGGAAGGACAGAGCTGACCAACGAGGTGCAGCCGTTGTTCCTTCATCCACGGCATCTGCCAAACCAGCCCAGCTCTTGTCCTCGAGAAGCTTGGCTCTCTTGGGGACACACTGGCTTGCCTTAGCACAGCCAGAAGGACAAGGGCCTGGCTGGGGAGGTCAGAGCCGAGGTGAGCCTTGAGCTGATTGACCACAAGTTGGCACTTCCGAAGTGGACAAGGTGGGGAGGGTGCAATTCTGTGTAGACCTTCAGCGTGTCCCGGGAATGGGAGGCCTGGAGTGGGACAGACATGGGGGTGCAGGGCAGGGAGGCCTCGGAGGGTAGAGCTGGCCAGAACGGGGGAGCTTGGATTGATCCTGAAGCTTTGGGAGCCAGCTGGGTTCTAGGCATTGAGGATGCAACAGCTAAGGATGCAGAAGAGCCCCCAGCTCTCAGTGGGCACAGACAGGTCCAGTGGAGGGAGGTGGCAATTAGCAGACTAACAAACAAATGAAGGGATATGAGGCCGTGATGGTGCAGCAGAGGGAACGGCCTGGAGGATCCTCGAGCTGCATCCAGGTGAGCCCAGCAAGCTCTGGGGGGACGTCCACTGTACACGCAGAGTGAGTGGGAGGCAGCCAGCTGCGGGGGTGGGGCAGTCCTCATGCCCCTCGCCACCTGAGCCTAGCAATGAGACGGGCCTTGTGGGCTCCCGTGGCCCTTCCGACCCTGAAGTGACCTGGGGCAGGTACTTGCGTGTCCGAGAACTCAGCCCCTCTGCCTTTGGTTCTGGGCTCCCTGTGTAGCAGGGTATGTTCATCCATCTTCTCAGCTGCCTATTTGTTCTCTTCTTCCACGTTTCCGGGCGCCCGTTCCCAGCCTGGGCCCAGGTGGTTAACACACTGCCCTGCCCGAGGACAGAGGCTGGCAAAGACAGTGCAGCTACTCAAACAGAATCTCGTGGTGCGAGGGGCCATGTGCTGCACGCAGGACAGGAGTGTTTCCCACTGTGTTCCGAGGTGACTCCTTACATTCTGGTTGTTAGGAATAGTGAGTACCGAGGGATTTCACTCTGGAGGAGGGATATATTCGCAGCAGACAACTCTGGCAGTGAGCTGTGATGCTGCAAGGAGGGTTGCTCTGAAGCTTGTGAAGTTTTCTGGGAGGCTCATCTTTCCTGGTGAGCCCCTTGCCTTTGCCAAAGGCACAGGTGACAGTGTGAACGGTCAGGGTTTCCTTAGTCTCTTCTGTGTCAGTGCCTGGTAGGCAGGATCCCTCCCTTCTTTCTCATAACGTGGGGGACCCTGGGGCCCTAGTGGCAGTGGGGAGAAACTGGCCTGAGTCCTCGCCATTTTTGCTGTCAGGTCTGGCCCCAGACTCTTTACCTGGACTGCTCCGGTATGCTGAGCCCCACCTGGTCCAGGTCTGGTGCCGTGATGACCCATCCAGTCTGAAGCCTCTCCCACCCCGACCAGCGTATGCAGGAGCTTCTGGAGCCCACACACACCTCTCAGGGGCTGAGGCTGGGGGTGTTCCAGGCCAGTTTACTCCCAGGAACCCCTCCCGTTTCTCACCTCCTGCTAAAGCCACCTTGGGAGGGGACTCTGCTCTTGCAATGTGGTCTCATCTTAGGGTCCAAGTGGGGAGCAGGAGCCGTAGCTCTCAGGATCTGTGTTTGACCCTAAAGGTGTGTGAGGGGCAGCAGCAGGGGTGGGGGGCCATAACCCTGGGTCTGACTTCCTGCCTCTCCTCAGCCTCCTCCCCTAACCTACATAAACCAGGGCAGTTGCTTCTCCCCTGTTCCCCTCCCCAGGGACCTCCCAGGTGCCATGGCCCCCCTCCCCATGGTGACATTTTCCCTCTTTCTTTCCTTGGGTCACATGGTGATAGGGAAGCAGAAGAATATGAATTATAGGAGGGACGAAAAATCATTGTTTTTTCTAATGACATGCTGGTGCCCAGTTGCTCACATCACAGGGGTGGGGTCGTGCTCACAGGCTCTGAGACAGGGATGGGGTGGGGGGTCGGGGAGGATGCCATGAGGTGTCGCCACCAGGGGCCTCCCTGAAGTGCTTCCTCTGGAGGAGACTCCAAGCCAGGCCCTCAGGGCTCTGGTCAGGGAGGGCTGAGGAGCTCGTGGGTGACATCCCAGTGCTCTCCAGGGCCAGGCCCGCTGCCAACAAGAATCAAGATCCCTGCCTTCTCTCTTCTCCTTCCTGTCTGTGCCCTCCAAACTGGCCTTGGGGGGACGGTGGGCTCTAGCCTTTGGCCTCAGATGAGTTATTCTGTGTCCTGCGGCCTCAGCAGGGTCCGTCCTTCCCTGTTCTGCGGCATTATCCCTTTCTGATGAGTTCTCGGGTGATGAGTGGGAAGGTTGGGCCCCAAGTGGTGGTGTGGCTGTTGGTTACCCTGTGGTGGAGCTGGCAGGGAGAACCCCAGGTCTGGGTCACACACGGATACCTAGTGAGTCCCAGCATGGGCTCTGGAAAACAGCCTGGCTGTGCACTGCAATCCAGGCAGGCCTTTCCCGGTGGCCCTGAGGAGAGCCCAGGGTGGGCCCAGAGAAAGGACTCAGGGTATTTGACCTTCTGTCATTTGATGACAGCTCTACTGAGTCTGTGCTGTGTGCCTGGGATTTTGCTGGATGCTTTAAATATAGTGTTGAGGTCGGTCCTCCCTACAGCCTGAGGGGCTAGAACTAGTATTGCCTCCATTTCACAGATAAGGAAGCTGTGGCTCAAACAGGCAAAGTACCAAGCCCAAGTCACAGGGTAAGATGGTGGCCAAGCCCACCCTGGAACCCACGCAACCTGATGAAGTGACGAGGTATGGGCAGCTTCTTGGAAGTAATCAGCGCCAACATGGGCAGCTGTTTAAGGCATCTTTGTTCCTTCATTTGCACAGTAAACATTTGTTGAGCCTCCACCTAGATTCAAGGCACTTACTTGCCTGGGGGTGGAGGAGCCCATCCCCACCCTGGGGACCTGCAGAGATGTCCCCAGGCCCAGGAGAGTGTGGCCTCATGCAGGACTGGGGACTGAATGGTTTCACCTTCGTGAGAGGAGTCACAGTGGGGGTCCTGGGGGCTGAAGAAGGGGCTCCACCTGCCTCCCATTTTTGTGCACAGTACGTACGACCTTAGTAATTCCTGTCCTGCCCCATTTGCATTTCATGACAGTTTGATATTTTGAGCAGAGGCCAGAGTCGTGTTTGTTCTTGCTTTGCCTATGAAGCATTTGCTGAGAAACGAGTGGTAAAGAAGATCTGCAAAGGGAATGTTTATTCTCACAATGAGACTGGGCTTTTGCAGTCCCGTTTATGTGTCATGAGATGCACACGAATGAAAATACTCACTGGAAGCCCGCAGACTTTCTGCCCCAGGTTCTACAGCACTTTCTTCACCTCCACCTCCACCGTGGCGGTCCAAGCCTTCTCCTGGAGGGCTCAGAGAGACCAGCCTTCTTCCCAGTTATGTCAAGGGTTCCTGGAGAAGCCACAAAGCAAAACGGGCTATGTGCCTACCTCCTGAGGCCCCACAACAGACTCCTCCAGACCTGGCTTCTCCCCCCCAGGGTACTCGGGCTCCTTCTTAGTTGCCAAAGCTTGGCTCAAGGGAAGAGGTGGTAACTTTCCTGAAAGTTGGACGTAGGGGTTGGGAGCCCAGACAGCCTCTCTGCCCCTGCCTGCCTCAGTAGGAGCCCCATGACCTGGACCAGCCCCTCTGTCCCTCCACCCTGGTAGGGGAGAAAGTCACCTCTGCCCAGCAGCCTCAGGGCACCTGCCAGGGCTCAGTGGTTGCCCAGGGCAGAACTCTGCCACAAAGAAAGCAAACTTTTACATTATCATGCAGAGCTTGTGTCCTTCCTTATTGTCTATTCCAGAACAGAAACTTGGCTGCATCTTTGCATAAGCAAAAGGCGCATTACGATGTATTTCCCCAAACAAGAGAGCTCTTGGCCTCTCTGCACAGAGAAGGGCTGCGGCTTTGAACCTTTTCCCCAAGGTTTAAAGATTCCAGGATCAATTTCTCAGACAGGGCTCAAGGACGTTGTCCCTGCTTCCCCTCCTCCTGCGGTCTCAGCAGAGGTGAGCGCACAGGCCTCGGGAGGGCAGGTGGGGGTGGGGAGGCACTTGAGCCCTTAGCTGGGTCTTTGATCATTACAGGGCATCATGCACCCTGCTGCTGTCACACATTTTGCCCATTTCCTCTTGTTTCATGTTTACCAACGTTATTCACTCATTCACCCATTCAGAACTCTTTACTGAGCACCTACTGTGTGCTTGACACTGCTAGGGACACAGCAGTGACTGAGGAGGAGGGGTGCCTCCACATCAAATGCATAGTCCAGTCTGGGAGCAACTACTTTAAGGGCTCACTCTGAAGGGGACAGTCGTGCTGGGGGAGGAGGATGAGAAACCAGAGGGCACTGCAAGTGCAAAGGCCCTGAGGTAGGGATGGGCTCCCTGCGTAAGGAGCTCACAGGTCAGTGACTGGACCATGGTGAGCAAGGTGAGGGCAACCTGAGAAGAGGGAGCAGGGCTTTAATTTTATCCCAGTTGCAGTGGGAAGGCCCTGTGGTGGCGGTAGGGGGAGGGTAACTGCCCTCCTCCTTTGAAATACATCGATTGCTCTTTGTTTTTTCAAATGCTCTTGTATGGGAAGCAGCCGCATAGCACAGGGAGATCAGCTCTTGGTGCTTTGTGACCACCTGGAGGGGTGGGATAGGGAGGGTGGGAGGGAGAGAGATGCAAGAGGGAAGAGATGTGGGAATATATGTATATGTATAACTGATTCACTTTGTTATAAAGCAGAAACTAACACACCATTGTAAAGCAATTATACTCCAATAAAGATGTAGAAAAAAAGAATCCCTGCCAATGCGGAGGGCATGGGTTCGATCACTGGTCCAGAAAGATTCCATGTGCCACGAAGCAACTAAGCCTGTGCGCCACAAAAAAAAAAAAAAAAAAAAAGAATTCAGAGACTGGAGAGGGAACTCCAGGTATGAACCATAGCACAAGCAGCAGGAGAGGGCAGCTGGCTTCCGAGAAGGCAGAGCTGTCAGGAGTGAGGGTTCCTGGAGGAAAGTAGCTGAAGTGGAGCTCAGAGAAGCCAGCCAGGCCAGCTTAGAGAGGGCCCCAAGTGCCAGGGTGAGGGCTGAGGCCTGTTCCTGAAGGCACCGGGGAGCCATTGAGGGTTTCAGGCAGAGGAAGCAGGAGGTCAGACCTTTTCTGAGTGGTGACCATCGTGAAGAATGACCGTGGGGGAGACACGAGGTGGGAAGGTGCTGCTTCCTTGTCTACCTGTGGAGGAGATGGAATGGGAGTCAAGGGACGGGCGTGGGGGGAGTTGGGAGGGAGATGTTTGGAAGCTGCCTTCTGTCTTTGTGGCTCTTTGTGCTATGTCTGTTAGCTCTCTGCTTGGCGGAAATGTTGTAGCTGTGTCCCTATTATGGAGGCAAGTGTTTTCCTGGGCATCTTATTCCCGGGGGTCTCTACACCACAGCGGGCCCTGCTGGCTTCTGGCCTCACCGGCAGCATTCTGTGGAGAGTGGGATGCAGCTGGCCTCAGGGGGCTATGGCAATTTCACAGCCCCCTGAAAAGTTGGCGTGGCCCTGGCGGGGCAGGGCAGGGCCCACTCCTCAGCAGAGCCAGCCTCCTCCACGGCCCACAAGCCCTGCATTCTGCCCTTTCTGTTCCTGATGAGTGGCAACGTGGGGATTGGGAGCCAGACACCGGAGGGGAACCCGTTTGCAGGTGGGGGGATTCTGCCACACCACCGTAATGAGCAAGAAGACGTCCCAGGCCACCTGGTCACTGTGGGGGTCCCACCTGCTTGGGAGGGGGCTGCAGGGGGCCGGGCCTCAGGTGAGGCCACCGGGAGGGCTTGTGAGTGGGAATCCAGGTTGGGAACCACCCAGAAGGTCCAGCAGTTGCCAAGAGGTGCCTGTGTGTAGGGCGAGGCTGGGGCACACCCAGCTGGAAGCCCTTCCTCCCTAAGAGGAGCAAACTGTGTGCAGCTGTGTCCCTGTGTGGAAGGGCAGAGGCTTCCTAGGAGAAAACAGTGAAAGGTGCACCACAGTGGAAGGCTACCAGGGAGGGCAGGGCTGGGGCATCTCGAGAGCAGGCCTGGCCTCCTTGCTGGCTATCTGCTGGGTGTGCTCCAGACGTGCCTTTTCTAGCTCCTCAGTAGTCCCGGAGGCCCAGTTGGTCTCTGAGGGCAGAGTCAGGGTGCCCAGCTCAATTGACAGGAGCTGGTGGCTGATGGGCAGCTCAGAAGACAATGCTTCCCCAGCTGGGCCCTCGCTCAGCAGCCTGACACCCCCTGGCTCTGACTGCCTGGCCCTCACCCCCAGCAGGAGGTGGGCCTCTGCCTCGCAGAGTCCAGCGCCTGTTGGTGGGGATCCTAGGGTTCTGGCGCCCTCCTGTCTCTCGAATCAGGAGTCAGGGTCAGACCTGTCCAGCATCCAAGAAGGACACAAAACCCCTTACCCGAGATGAGAGTGGCTGCCATCGGCCCCAGTGGTGGGACCAGGAGAACAGGAGGATCCTGGGCCCCGATGGGCAGGGTCTGGGCCAGGAACTGAGAAGAAGCCCTGCGTCTCCTTCCTCCCTTGGGGACCAGCCTCAGCTTCCTCATCTCTCAGGAGGGGCTGACACCCCTCCTTCTGGCCTCAAAGGGCTGTTGGGAGCATAAAATGAGGTAATTCTTTGAACTCAGCCCTGAATTCCTTCCAAATAACAATCTATCCTGCCACTGTCCCTGGATGCCCTAGGCATAGCTGGGAGCCAGACTCCATTTCAGCTCTCTGAAGCCACCCCTCCTTGACAAGAACCTGTCCCCTCCCAGGTCCCAGAGAGCAGGTTCAAGCTCTCTGTTTTCATCTTCTTCCCAAACATCGGGGCTGTTTTTACCCTCTCTGCCCCGCCCCGGCCCCCCACTCGAAGCATGACCTGGGAGTCAGAGTTGAAGGGAGTAAAGTGAAGCTGGCCATTCACTCCTGTCTCTCTCCCCTCTCTCCTCTCCTGCCCGCCGTCCCCCAACTCAACCCCAGATGCAGCAGGACCTCCCTGTGTCACTGCCTTCTTCCTTTCTACAGCACGACTATCAGTCAAACTCCATGAGCCAAACTGGCGAGGCTCTGCTTGTGAAAGATAAAGCAATACCGTGGAGACAAAAAAATCCTCTCTCTTAAGAAAAAGTAGTTTTTAGGGCTGTTGTTTCACTGTGGACCAAAAAGTCTAGTTTGACCCTCAAAAGTGGGCAAGGACCTCCGTGTTTAGGGGGTGTACACCCGGTTACCGTGACCTCGTGGGAGGCTGCGGGGCGATATGACTTAGCAGCAGTGACTAATACAGTTTTCCTGTTTTCACCAACATCATTCCATCATGCATGTGCGGAAGTCTAGTCCTCACAAAGCTTTGTGACATGGGGACTGTCATTCTTGTACAGAAGGGAAGGTCCGGCAGGGGTGAGTTAGCAGAGCCTCCCAGGGCTCCACCTTGTCAGCTGCAGGTGTCACCTTGCCTGGTAGGTGGCTCTCAGTGCCAGCGTCCACCCTCTCTAGACTCATGCACCCAGTCACAGTGACCATCCCGTAGGGCTATCAGTCGTCCCTTCCCTGCAGGAAAGCCAGGTCAGGGCAGAGAAACAAATTATAATTGGAAGGTAGATTTGTGGGCAGGAGGCTTCCGGCAGGGACCGCACTTAGGACTGGCTGGTGGCCTCCCTGGACCCCACCGTGCACATTAGCTCTGCCTTCCCATTGGTGCCGTCTCAACACACAACAACGGTGACAGGAGCCACCAGGCTCCTTGTCTAGCATGCCCCATGTGCCTGCTTGTCCCATCCATCACGAATTGATTTTCCTTGCTAACGCTCAGATTTCCCAAAGGGTTTTCCTGCTGTTTATAAGGTAGCAATTACCATTGCTCAGATAGAGATTCTAAAAGCTGGGATTCAGGGGGAGTATGGCACTGGCCTGAGATGACAGAGTGGGCTCTGGGAGGCACACTTGGTGGGGTCTGCCCTCACAAAGGGTAGGTCAGCAGCCTCTGGGCTCGGTCTGCATACAGGGAGGGGTTGCATGGCCAGTTCGTGCCTCTCCACTGAGTGATGGTATGAGTGGATCTGTTCTTTTGACGAGTGTGTCCTGAGTATCTGCTGTATGCTGCTGCGTCCTGGGTGCTGGAGACATGCAGGGAAAATACAGGTGGCCATGCAACTCACAGTCCCTTTGGGGACACAGAGAGCTCAGGAAGCAATGGACCCTGGTGCTGGCTGGGAAGCAGATCAGACCTGGGGGCCCTTCCAGGAGGAAGCAGCCACGAGGCTGGGCCTCCAGAAGAGTAGGGTTTTGTCAGGAAGCGAACGAATGAAGTGGGTGGCAATGAGGCGGCCGTTTCAGGTAAGATCCCGAGAGCGCGTGAGGGTGGGAAGGAAGGCTTTGTCGGCCCTGAGCCCAGGGTTAACCTGACTAGTGTTTCCAGAAATTCGTGCTGGCTGTGCTGTGGGGAAGGAAGGGTTCCTCACCTTTCTTGTGCAGTGGACCGCTTTGACATCTGGTGAGGCCCCTGGGCACCTGCACCAATAATGTTTGTAAATGTAAAATATTAAATACATGATAATAAAAGAGTGAAGAAATACAAATGAAGCCAGTAGTATGAGTCGCAGTTATCAAAACAGAACACAATTTTGTGATATAGCAATATCTGTTCTTAATTAAGACATTAAAAATTAGATCTGTTGGTGTGTCTAGAATGACCCCCCTTTCCAAGTTGTGATGAGTGTAGACGACATTTCACAACCACCAGCAGCAACTGAGGAGTGATTTCTGCCAGTGACAGTCCCGGCATTGCCCCTGCCACTGGGGTTTGTGGCCTGCGTTCTCCCTGAAGGAAAGGCCATGTTGCATTTACAGTGGTCAGTGTCCCCATCCCAGTATAGGCTCCAGGTGGAGAATCCCTGAGTTGGTGGGAGGGGCTGCTGAGGAGGGAGTGGCAATATCCTGGCAGGGGTTAGAGGGAAAGGAAGGGATGGATTCAGAGTTGGTGGTGATGCCCAGGTATAAAGTGTGGCAAAGAGGAAGGAGTGGGGCTGGGTCCCAGGGTTCTGGCCTGGGGCCTAGCTGGGTGGTGATGCCATTTGCGAAGCCAGAGCTCGTCCTTGGGCCTGTGGTTTCTGCTGACACGTCCCTGATTGTCTTTCAGGTCAATGAAATTTATCACGATGAGTCCTTGGGGGCCCACATCAATGTCGTCCTGGTGCGGATAATCCTTCTGAGCTACGGGAAGGTGAGTGGGCGCTGCAGGCTGGTGCCTTCCAGACACGCCAGAGCCCCCGCCTCTGTGGGATGAACGGGGCCCTCCAGTGAGGTGCAGGCCAAAACCACCCTACCTTTCCCTGGCTGCCCTGTGGTTCCTACGAGAAACAAGGAGCTTGTGAGCTACGGCTGCTCTGCTTTCAGCCTCACTCCTTTCAAAATTTAGGTTTTTTTTATTTTAAGAAGAAAAATTTTATTTCAAACAGGTTCAGTGGTATGTGCGCTACAGCAAAGGCTGGTTGTGGCAGTTTCCTTTCAAACCTGCGCTGATGTATAAATTAGATGTTATTTGGGAATGATTAATTTCTGGTAAAATGTAGATTCAATCCAACATTATGCCAATTTTTACACTTATTGTAGACCCTATGTTAGTACTAGAGGTTAAATTTTCATCACCAAAAAATGAGAATAACCTTACAGCTACTCCTAAGGTAATGAGCTGTGCAGTTAATTCCTCACTATTGCTTTGAAAATATACCCCTAGGTTGTTAAGAGAAATTCCAGCTCCATCCAAATCTATTTTTTAATTCTTCAGTCATCGCCTACTGTTGGCTTGATTGTCACTCCTCTTCTTATTTGACCCCAACCAATTGAACGCCAGTGTTTCTCAACTCTTTGGCTAAGGGCAATTTTTTCTCCTACTTCTGTGCACACAGGGTTAGTCAAAACGATTTTGTCCAAATCAGCCTTGACTGCACTAACTCTTCCTCCTGTCGGCAGGGATCCTATGTTCACCATAAACACTTCATTCTTAGACAGCTTTTGCACTTTTGCTGCTTTCTGCTCTCCTTCAGTGCGTACACCTAGAAGCCGTCTAAGCAGGAAATAGGAAATTTCCAATTCTGTGAGGATTTCAGGTAAAGCTCCAACTGCGCCATTCTGTCAGCCCGGCACAAAGTGGGGTCAATTTTTCTTCCAACTCCAGTAAGACCTCCTGGAGCAGCATACTGAAGATCATTATGCTTTGCAAAAAGCGATACAATTTTGGAAAAGATGGGTTTACACATGAGTTTTCCTTCACTATCTTTGGAAACAATACCAGGTCTGACTTCTATCTCCTGGCCCAGCTTTAATACTCCTTTTAGAATACTACCACCAGCTACACCCCCCTTAAGGTCATCAACCTCACAGCCAGGATTGTTGACATCAAAGGATCTAACAACAATAAGTCGGGGTTCTGAAGTAAAGTCTCTTGGGGGTACTGGAATTTTCTTTACTAGGTACTCGCAGACAACTTCAATATTGTATTTTAGCTGAGTAGAAATTGGAATAATAGGAGCTCCTTCTGCTACTGTACCTTGTACAAATGCAAGGATCTGTTCATACTGTTCTTTAGCCTGGCTTTCTTTTACCGAATCAATTTTATTCTGTAGAATCAAAATATGCTTCAGTGTCATGATTCCAGTAGCAGCCAGGTGTTCAGCAGTCTGAGGCTGAGGACAAGACTCGTTACCAGCTATCAACAGAAGAGCTGCATCCATCACTGCGGCACCGTTCACCCTAGTAGCCATCAAAATATCGTGGCCAGGACAGTCAACAAAGGAAAGTTCCCTTTGGTCCCTGGAATGTCTGTAGGAAACTCATCAGGTGTACTACTTCCACAGGATCTATAACATTCTGGCCAAGGACAACTTGGGTCGTCAAGTTTATATATCTTAGCATTAGCGTAGCCAAGTTTGACTGTAATATTTCTCTCTAGTTCATCATTGAACCTGACAATGTGAACTCCAGAAATAGCTCTTACAACCCCAGATTTCCCATGAGCTACATGACCAATTGTACCTATATTAACTGTGCACTGTCTGCTGATAACTTCATGTGAAAGTGGCATCAACTTGGTAACATCCAAAGTGTTGAGATCTTGCTGAAAAAGGTGCAGCTGCCCTAAAGTCACACCAGCCTCAAGCCCCCCACCCCCCACCCCGCCCTGCTATCCTGCCTGGAGGCTAAAATTTAGGTTTTGTTATTATTCAAGTTTGGTGAGACCAACAGATCAGGAGGTGACTGCCATGGTTTTTTTGTTTGTTTGTTTTTTTGCGGTACGCGGGCCTCTCACTGTTGTGGCCTCTCCGGTTGCGGAGCACAGGCTCCGGACGCGCAGGCTCAGAGGGCATGGCTCACGGGCCCAGCCACTCCGCGGCATGTGGGATCCTCCCGGACCGGGGCACGAACCCGTGTCCCCTGCATCGGCAGGCGGACTCTCAACCACTGCGCCACCAGGGAAGCCCGCCTGCCATGGTTTTTTTACCCACAGTTTCTGGCCATGCAGGGCCGCACCGGAAACACCATGGTTGGTCAGGAGGCCTAAGGAAGGAGAAGGAAACTGTGGGCAAGCACCTTTATTGTGGTTTCCTCAGGAAGGACAAGGTAAGGCGGGGTAAGCAGGCTTAGGATTGGCCAGTGTGAATAATTTTCAGCAGGCTCAGGAGCATTGGGGCTGCCCCTAGTTGTTTGGTACCTGGCCCTATTGATTTGCACAGGGGATAGTGGGCTGGAGTGTGAGAGCCCAATGAAGGAGGTGGCTGGGGGTATGGACTCTGAATTGGTTGGTTTGCATTTGAAGAGCATATGATCCAGAATGAGTTGTTTACTGTCTCTAGGAATTGGCTGACCCTGGGAGGAGCAGGTCCTCCCAGGTCAGCAAGGCCCTGGATGTCAAAGCATCAGAAATAACCTGAGTCCTCCTCTTCTCATGCCATGTAGCTGCTGTTCTAACTGAGCAGTCTTGCCCTTCTTACTTCCCTTTGTTGTGAAACTTGGAACCATCTTTCCTAGCAGCATGCACGGGTCTATGCACCAGGATTAGAAAGCCCCCAGGCACAAAGACCTGAGATGGAAAAATAAGGGGGTGCCTAAAAGGAGAACTGGTGAGGAAGGAAGGAGCCCCATGGTGCTGGCCAGTGTGTTCTGAGCAAGTGCCTATGCCAGGCAGCTCGGGAACACTTTACACGAAATTATCTCACTTCGTCCAAGGACAGATGGGGAAGTGGAGCTATGAGGATCCCACTTCACAGATAAGGACACTGAGGTTTAAGGCAGTTCAGTGGCATGAGTAGCCAGTGGTATTTGGCTCCTTAGGAGTCCAGCTTCTCACCCTGGCAGCCAAATTCTGGAGTCCGTGGTCTGACCTCACGCAGTATGAAGAAAGTCAAGTCATAATAAGATGAGGCACATAAGGCATAGTAAATTATGCGAAGGGTCCTGCCTGCCGATGCAGGGGACACGGGTTCGGCCCCGGTCCGGGAAGATCCCACATGCCGCGGAGCGGCTGGGCCCGTGAGCCATGGCCGCTGAGCCTGCGCATCCGGAGCCTGTGCTCTGCAACGGGAGAGGCCACAACAGTGAGAGGCCCGCGTACTGCAAAAAAAAAAAAAAAAGAAAGTTGTGAATTATACAAAGGGTCAACTCCTCTACTCAAAGAGAGAGAATCTCAGTCTCACAAAATAAAATCGAACTGCACACAATGTACAAGGCCTGCAGTACAGAAATGACAATGAAGGACTTTATGGCTGGTCAAATTCCAGGAACAGTGGACCTTGAGCCCACTCTTCCTACCCTGGGAAGTGTGTCACTCTAAAGTGATGGAAGTGACCACAGTGAGGATAGCAGTCATGGTCCTTCATGCCCCATGGAGAACATAAAGTATACCAAAGTGGACTGTCAGATCAAGGGAGAAATTTGCAAAAACCTTACTGCAGGAGTCTTTCATACCCTTTTCAAGACCTTTAACAGATCACATTTTAAAAGGTATAGGAGTTTCCCCTACCTCCAGTATCCTTGTTGCTTAAAAAAAAAAAAAAAAAGCCTTCTCAGTTCAAGCCTTCTTTAATAAGTTATTCAGTCATTTATAGCCAATAACAAATTTTCATGATTTTTAAGAGACAGTATCCCTGCATTGATATCTTCTGTCTAGAGCTGCACTGTCTAGTCCAGCAGGCACTAGACACATGTGGCTACTGAGCACTTGAAATGTACTTAGTCCAAACTGAGATGTTCTGTAAGTATAAAACATATGCCTGGTTTCAAAGACTTAGTACAAAAAAAAAAAAAAAAAAGGGAAGATGTAAGATACTTTCTTAATAATTTGATATTAATGAAATAATGTTTTGGATATATTGGAGTAAATAAAATATTTTATTAAGTTAAAAAAAAGGCATAGGAGTTTCAAGTAATATAGTGGATAAAGTTAAATTAGTAGTTATATCATTTTTTCCCCTTGCCCTATGGAAAAATGTGCCTTCTTTTTGAGGAATCATAGAACACTTAAAAATTACAGAAGTACTTTAAGTCATAAAGAAAATTTTAGTGAGTTTTATTTATTTATTTTATTTTTTAATTAATTAATTTTTTTTTTGCGGTACACGGGCCTCTCACTGTTGTGGCCTCTCCCGTTGTGGAGCACAGGCTCTGGACGCACAGGCTCAGCGGCCATGGCTCACAGGCCTAGCCGCTCCATGGCATGTGGGATCTTCCCGGACCGGGGCACGAACCCGTGTCCCCTGCATCAGCAGGCGGACTCTCAACCACTGTGCCACCAGGGAAGCCCTTAGTGAATTTTATACAGCAAAAATAGTTTGGGCTATTCTCTGACTCGGTGCTCTAAAACTAGGTGGAGGGAAGGGATATATAGAAAGAATAAATCCAGTCTCTTTGAAAAAAAAAAAATCTCCTAGGAAGAATAATATTAGACCCTCAGTTGCAGACTATTGGGAAAACTAATGAAAACAGGAGTACTACAGATCAAAACCTGTGGGGTGTGGCCAAGGCTGTATTCATAGGCAGGTGCTTTCCAAGATCACACAGAGAGAATGAAAACAAGTTAACCCTGTATTCAGCTCGGTAAGTTAGAACAGATGTTAACAACCACCCAAAACCAAAAACCTAAAGAAAGTCAAAATAAGGAAATAGTTCAGAAAAAAGCAGAAATCAATACATTAGAAAATAGAAAGAAACAATAGGATCAATCAAGAGGAGAGCCTTGGAAAAAGCAAACCTCTGGCATATTCAGTCTAGAAGAAGAGAGAGGGAGCATAAACTAAAAGAAAGAGTGCGTATAATGCAACCCACAGCGGGATGCTTATCCCGGCTGAAGAGAAAGCTTTGGAGGAGGTTGCTGCCCTAGGCAGCTGTTGGGAGATCTCCACCTGGGCCTTCTCCCCATCCCTCGACTCTGACACCCAGTGGTGGTCAATGGAGGAGGAGTGTGCACACCTTCTTCTGCATGTAAGCAGGCAGGTTTGTGGCATGGCAGTGCACTCTGGGCATGCAGACACAGTACACAGCCAGGGAAGGCTGGGGTGGCCCAGGCCCAGTGATACAGTTCCAGCCTCCATCCTTGGAACGTCCCATGGGACTTTGCCCATCCCCACTGGAGCAGCCATCAACATGTTCGCCATCCCTTCCCCTCCTCAGGCTGGGTCCTACCAGTCCCTCCTTTCCTGGCCTGAGACCCCCTTAGCATCCTCCAGGGTCTGAGGAATTTTTAGGTGTGTAGTATGAGGGATGGGCATGATTATATCCAACCTCCCTCCCCACTTTCTACCTCTGGAGAGGGGACATGGGAAGCTTCACGTTGTGGGGTAGGAAGGGGAGGAGAGCCACCAAGTGGTCTGAGCCCTAAAAAGAAAAATTGGAGAATTGTGCATGGTTAATTGCTTACCAGCACTGGCAAAGCTTTGGCTCTTATTTCACCTAAAAACTGTCTGGTTCCTTCTCCCAGTGTTGATTACTCAATGCAACAAGGCCTTGTTTATTTTAACTACTTCCTGGCAGGCTCTGTGCTAAATTGCCCCCACCCAAAGCTGTTTCTTCTTGTTCTTCTTTCCTTAAGTGTCACAGGCAGGTAGAAACCTGGTAGAAACCAGGTAGAAAACCTGAAGGTGAGATTTTGAGAACCTCCGTCAGGGACCTGGAAATCCTGGGAAACAAGGGTTTCCTGGGGAAATGGGAATATTTCAAAGCTGACTCCAAAAAATGTAGAAAATACCACAATAAGCCTCATAACCACGGTGGGAACTCAAATTCTTCTCTGTTTTCAAAGTTATCTTAAAATTACCTCTAAATAGAGAGTCAGATAATATATTTTTGCCAGTCTATTCTTATTCATTTGCAAGGAATTATTAAGCAAAGATAACACAATACCACATAAACTGTTTCAGAATATATATAAATATATATATATATGTTCTGAAATCCACCCAATTTATCTTTATAGCCAACATGATTCCTACACACAAAGCTGCCAAAGGTAGCATATCTAAGACAAAGTACAGACCTGTTTCACTTCTAAAAATAGATGTAAGAATTCCTGAGGCTTTAAGCATTTAATTCAATAATGCATAAAGAGAAACTCTCACCATGATAAAATAGGGTTTATTCTAGGAATGTGATGATTGTTTAATATTAGAAAGTCTGTTCATATAATTCATCACATCCATTTGCCTAATGACAAAGCTCGTCATCTAACAAATACTTTTTTAAAAAAATATTTATTTGGTTGTGCTGGGTCTTAGCGCAGGGTCATGCACGGCATGTGGGATCTTTAGTTGGGCACGCGGGATCTTTAGTTGGGCATGCGGGATCTTCAGTTATGGCATGCGGGATCTTTAGTTGAGGCACATGGGATCTTGTTCCCCAACCAGGGATCAAACCCAGGCCTTCTGCATTGGAAACACAGAGTCTTAGCCACTGGACCATTAGGGAAGTCCCTAACAAATACTTTTTGAGGGTTTTTTGTGCCAAGCACTGTGCCGTGTCACTGACGTGGTCCCTGACCTCAGGGGCTGCTCTAGAGCAGAGGTGCAGATGAGGAAACAGTTACAACTGAGGGCTCAGGGACTTGGTCAGGGCAAGGGGGGCAGGCAATCTTATTTAGAGGTTAGGGCAAGCGACTGGAGGCAGTGACTTTTCAGCCATGGGGAGGGAGTGAAAGGGGGAAGAACCAGCACAGGGAGCGGTGGCTTAGGAGAGGGTGGGAGGCATCAAAGGGAGCTTAGTGAGCTCCCTTTAGTGACCTTAGTGAGCTTAGTGACCTTAGTGACCTTAGTGAGCTGTCCTGGGACCGTGGCCACAGGGTGAAGAAAGGAGAGAAGATGAAAGAGAACTTTAGGAGGCCAAACCAGGAGCGGATGGGTGCTACGCGGGTGAATGTGGAGGGACGCGGAGTCCGTGCCTTGGGCAACCTGGTAGATGATAATGCCGACCCCTGAGATGGAGAGCACGGAGCCGGGGGGAAGTGGCATGTGGGGAAGAAAGGCAGTGAGCTCAGGGGAGACGTGCTGAGTTTGAGGTGCTTTGTGCCATCCCAGTGGAGATAGCCAGGGAGATGCTGTCATGGGGAACTGGAGCCTGGAGAGAAGAGATGAGCGTGTTTTGCAAAGGCATGGATGAGGGTGCACAGAGAAGCACACCGAGTCGGGGGCACCTGAGAAAGAGCCCCAGGGGGCTCTGCTGAAGGCACCAGCAGGGCAAGGAGTGTGATCAGCTCCATAGGAACTGAGAGGGTATCTCATGGTTTTTAAAAGATCTGTGAAACTAGTAACAGATGGTAACATGACAACCCAAATTTTATTTAAAGGTAGAAAAAGAAGCACATTGTCCCTAAAAGTGTTCTGCATAGCTAATTCTCAGGATGTTCATAGATGTTTTCATAGGAGAATAGAGGGGTTCCATGGTCAAATGAGTCTGGGAAATTCTTATAAAACAAAGTAAAACAGGTATTCCTGACAGCAAAATTTCTCAGAGACTTTACTATGAAAATGTGCAGGGTGAATCTCTAGGAGATGGATCAGTATGCATGGTTTCTCCAAACTATTTCTCAACAGAACCCTTTTCCTCGTGGAATCAACATTCTACAGAATTTGCTTTGGGACATGCTGCTCTTATGAAACAGTTACAGTAAAATTGGCAACAAGAAAGAGACGCATAACTTTGTTACTGAGGTTTTGGAATTCTGGACAATGTCGTATGACATGAAACCAGTATCAGAGGAGAACAGATAAAATTATAATTGTTTGCTAATAATTATGTGCCCGGAAAACCTAAAAGAATCCATCAGAAAACCAAGGAGTTTAGTGACATGGCCAAATATAAGATAATTACACAAAACCCAATAATTTCTGTGTGAACCCACAATGCCCTGGTAGTAAAGATAATAGGGAAAGAAAAGTTCCCTTAACGATAGTAACCAAAACCATAAAATAACTGGAATAGTCCTAACAAGACAGCTATAAGACCTACGTATAGGAAGAAAATTGCACATTGTTAATGATAAGAAAAAAATAAAAATAAATGAAGAGACATATGCTATTCCTTACGGGAACACTGGGTATAGTAGTGATGTTGACTTTTCCCAGATTAATAATTGGAAACTTGATGAAATGATTCTAAGATTCATCTAGAAGCATAAACAGTCGAGAATGGCTGGGGAAACCTTGAAAGCCAAGCAAATAAAAAGGATTTACTTCAAACACCTTGTAAAGCAAAAATAATTAAAATATACTATATTTGCATAAGCATTAACAGATCAACTGAATAAAATATATAGCTCTGAAAATACCTCTCATATAAATAACATGCGATAAATATAAATGGAATGGTTATAAAGTGTTATAAATAAATCTATGATAAATATAAATTTCATATATAGCAAATTAAATACATCAGATGATAAACATAGGCCAATAAAATTCAACTAGTTAAACCACACAAATCAAGAAGAAAATATTCATTGTCAAGGACTTCCTAAGCATAAATACAGTAGAAGGGATTATAAAGAGGAAGATAGATGTATTTGAATACTTAAAATATAAAATCATCAAAAAACACAAACAAAGGGCAAACCACAATCAGGAAAAGCATTTGCAATATGGAAAAGATATCCTAATATATGAAGAGCCCTAGGAAAAATAGAATTGGCAATGGACATAAGCAATTAACTGAAGAAAAAATACAAATGGCAAAAAAAGAGAAAACATTGAACTTTACTATTAATCAAAGAAATAAGTTTACCATTTTAAAAGCATCAGCTGTGTTAAGATGAAGAAGAGGAATTTACTGCTGGCTTGGGTGAATGTAGCAGTACACTCCTCTGGTATGAGTATAAATGTGTACACATTTCTGGAAGGAAATGTGACAGTTTGTCATTTCCCTTAAAAATGTTCTTCATGTTTGCCCCCAGTCATTCGTCTCTATGATTCTATTCCAAAGCAGTTAACAGAGCTGTGGATGAAGTTTTAGGAACAAGACAAAAGCCATGGCCTTATTTCTAAGTGTAAACAACTGGAAGCAATCTAAATTGTCTGCCAATAGGGGTCTAGTTAAATAAATTGCAATATGTCTATGTGGTAGATTATTAGACTGCCAATAAATCCCATTTTCAAAGCATGTTTAAGGGCTTGGGGAAATGGTTACAGCATTAAGTCAAGTTTGTTTGCTTTTTGGAAAAAAGGATATAAGCTTACAGTAGTAGGATCTCAATTTTGTTTGCAAATATATACACAGAAGGGACTCAAGGAATACATCAGACGTGAATAGTACTTATCTCTGGGTAGTAGGTGATGGATTTTTATTTTCTTCTTTGTACTTTACTGAATTTTCTTAATTTGTCATGATAAGGATGTTTCCTTTATAATTGAAATAGTGCATTTTTAATTATGGAAAATTTGTTTATATTTTTAAAAAATCATTTAAAAATGGTAGAGTCCAAGTAATTCTGTTTAACTGAATGCTAGCACCTGGGGAAGGGTCTCCAGTGTCATGCCACAGGGCTCTGTCATGTCCAACATTTTATTTCTGATTTGAAGGAGCATGTAGAAAGGACTTCATGCTTTTGCTTGGCACCTCTTCTCTGTGGTGGCTTGGAGGCACTTGGAGAGGGATCTGTGTTCCTTCTGCCTGGGAACTCTGTCACCTGAGTGTCTGTGGAAACTTTGGACGAGCCATCTTGGCCAGAGGGAGGATGCAGGCTGCCACAAGTACGTGGCCTTACCTACAGGTGAGGCTGTATTACCCAGGTGTTGCAGGCACCTCCCTCATGGCCATGACCAGTCTGGTCCTTTATGTTCCACCTCGTAGGGAGGGGTTCTGCTTTGCGTGAGCCATGTTGGTACCCTCCGAGTCCCCCATAGGCAGAGTGAGGGTAAGGGAAGCGGGCATGGACCCCATTGTGAGGCTATGGCCTACTCTTCCTGGGGACAGTATGGGGAGGAGGGCAGGCCATGGGGCTGCCTCGAGCCCATGGCCAACAAGACGGGTGGCCACAGCACGCTTGGGCAAGTGGAGCAGCTTCAATGAGACCACGACCAATACAGTGAGAAGTGAGAGGGCACAGGGGGACCAACGCCTCCCTCGCCTCCATGACTTCCCACTGGGAAGGAGTTTGGGAATCCATGATGGTGAGGCGACAGGAAGGGAGAATGTGGAGCTGGATGTGTGCTTTCAGAACCGAGTCCAGGCTGCACCCACCGCACTCCAGCAGGGCTCGGCCGACCAGCCTTAGACTTCCGCCGATGACCTCAGAGATGTCAAGATAAAAGAGGTACCAGGATGTGGAGTTAGAACCCCACATCCATCCCCAGCCCCTGAAGCCTGGCCGGGAAGGACAACATGCTGCCACCCCTCTGCTGGCCCCCAGCCCCTGATGGCAGCGGGGCTGACCAGTCTCTTGTAGCAAAGCCCACCCCACACTCTGCCCAGCTTCTCCCACCTCCCCACCCCACCTCTTCTCGGGAAGCCATGGGGGAGGCTGGCGCCCATCAGGGCCTCTGTGTCCTGGGGGATTCCAGAAAGTTATAGGGCCAGACTTGGTCCTCCTCCAGCGAGTGGCAGGATTGTGAGTGGGGAGTGGAGTCCAGGGTGTGAATCTCACTTTCTCTGGGGAGGACACACTGCAGAAGCACAGGTAGGGGGAGAGTAGAGTTGGGAGGACATGGCTGGCCAACCACATCCAGGAGGGCTGGCACTAGACAGATATCCGGACGCAGAGGGACTGTGGCCCCACCTGCTGGCCCATCGTCTCTGGAACGGAGCATTCTGTGCCTTGCACAGAGCATAGGAGCTTAGGGACAGTGCGGCGTGTTTGGCTGTGGGCTCAGGAGCAACCCCCGTGGGAAAGGAGGGGTTGTTCCACTGACCTGGAGCAATCAGACCATAAGTCTGAACATGACAGTCCGTGGAGAGTAGCTGTCAGGGCCAAGGGTGCCAAGCCAGACACACAGAACGCCTCAGAGCCAAAGGTCGCATCACGGACCAATATTTCTGTAAGTACATCTAAAAGGAATTTTCTAGAAAAGGGAAACGTGACAAAAACCAAGATTATACAAAAATACCGGCCCCTGGGCTTCCCTGGTGGCGCAGTGGTTGAGAGTCCGCCTGCCGATGCAGGGGACACGGGTTCGTGCCCCGGTTCGGGAAGATCCCACATGCCGCGGAGCGGCTAGGCCCGTGAGCCATGGCCGCTGAGCCTGCGCGTCCGGAGCCTGTGCTCCGCAACGGGAGAGGCCGCAACAGTGAGAGACCTGCGTACCACAAAAAAATAAAAATAAAAATACCGGCCCCGACTCTTTATTATTAAATTCCACAGACATAAAATCACTCCATCAAACTGCTATAAAAGTTTCCCATTTCTGTGCTTGTGCCTATCTCGTTCTGGGCGATAAGTTTGTGTCCACTGGTCACAGACTCCACTTGGCACAGTGCTGGGGATGAGGCCCTGTTTTTAGGTGTCTGAGGGACCTCAGGGAAGTGGGAAGCATGCCTCCTGAGCAGGTGGATCCTGGGACCTGGCTGCCCGTTCCCAGGACTGGAGCACCAGCTCCCCATGAACTCACCAGTAAACAAGATTCTTTCAGAGTGGTGAGCACCATGGGGTGCCCTGGATGGGGTGACCCAGCAGGAGACTGCCTGGCTGGGATTCACGTAAATGGAATGAGCTCTGCTTGTTCAAGGAAAAGCCAGGAGGGGCTTCTAGATGGGCTTGGGGAGTACAGTTTGGCTCACGGAGAGGGTGGGTTCTGATGAGCTGCTCCTCAAGGAGCCACGCATTTCCTGTCAGTGAGTGAGGCCCTGTCCCTGGAAGACTTTAAGCATAGCAAGGCCGAGGTGACTGGAGCCAGGAGCCCTGCCAGGAGAGGGGCCTGAGCTGTGTCCCCCAAGGCCCGGCTGGAAGCGCTCTAGGGGCTGTGAGGCCGAGACCCAGGCTTGGGGCAGAAAGTGGCCCGGTATTCAGATGCTGTTATTTATTCCAAGCTGTGATGGAAATAGAGCAGCTTCCATACCCTCCGCTCCCCCTGTGCCTGTCCCCAGGCCTCACCAAGGCTCCAGTGGGGATAAAATCAGTAGCACTTGTGCAAGTGACATGTTGTTTGTCTTCCAGCTTATGAGAAGCCTCTGAGTTATCTCAAGTTTTGCCTAAAACAACATTTTTCTCCATTTCTTAAAAAAAAAAAAAACACAGCAGAAGAAAAGAGATTATCTTATTTTATACAATATGCCATCAGCCAGGGAGCAGAACACCGGCAACACTTGAGGGTTGCATAGCAACTGGCTTTTCAATTGATTTTTTTTTTTGAGAAGGCACCAAAGCTACTGAACTGTTCTCATTTTAAGTATTTCCTAAGATGATTAAAATCAAAGCAAATGGAAATCAGAGACTTGGGGACAATCAAAGAACATAAGGTATCTTGTCAGGTCAAGACAAAATATGGAATGCTCTTAGAAATTTTTCAGCGTTGGAGGGGAAGGGTCTGAGAAATTCTGACTGTGAGTCTCTTAGGGGAAGGCAAGAGAAGAGAATGCTGGGGCAGGGCTCAGTGTTCAAGGGCCTAGTGACACCATCTGCTTACCGCATGTCCTGGGCCATTGCCTACCTGCTGTGGACCTCCGCTTCCCTGACTGTGTGAGGGGCAGTGTAGGGGATTCAGAACACCCCAGGGACAGCCCCTGGTTTCCCCAGAGTCTGGGTCCCAACCCCCAATCAGATGGGGGCCAAGCATGGTGTCCAGCCCCCACCCCCATCCCCAGTCATTGCGGCCCACCTCCTGAGCCAGACTCTCCATGGTCCAGAGAAGAACAGGAAGCATTAGGGCCAGATGTGCCCCATAGGCTTGAGCTGGCTTTCTCTGGGAATAGCTTCCCAGCCTCTGGGAGGATGTCTGGAATGTTCCTTGAGGATATGGGAGTCCTGAGCAGAGAAATAAGGATCATGCCTTCCAGCCCTCACTGGTGTTGGGGTTGCAGATGCCTGTCATGAGGTTTGAGCTCCAGGCACCGCCTTGTCTGCTGGAGCTGCCCGGAGAAGACCCCCAGCCTCGGGGGAGCCTGTGCTGCACCCAGCCTGGGGCTTGGTGTTAATTCTGGCCCTGTTGATCCTTGTGGGACCTTCAGTGGGCTATTTACTCTCACTGAGCCTTAGTGTCCCCTGTAAGGGGAGTGCACACTAGCAATGACAACAGGAACAAGGGTAATCATGCAAGTCACAGCCTGCAGTGCCATCTTTGGCTCAGACCCTGTCTGCAGCCCCTTATGTGATGTCACACACTTCACCCTCACAGCAGCTCTCTGGGGCAGTCACCTCGTCAGCCCCACCTGCCAGGACAGGTGAGTGGCCTACCGAGGTCACACAGCGGTGAGCAACTTTGCTGGGCTGTTATTCCACAGGCTGGGGAACATGAGCTCCGGGCTCTTTGGCTATGCTCCCCACAGAGGGCATTTTGCTGCCCCCCACCCCGGGGATGCTCGTGGCATGTAGCAGGTAGAGGTTGAGATGCTGCTCAGCATCCTTCAGTGCACAGGACAGTCCCCACCGCAGAGAATCACCTGGCCCCAAGGACCAGCAGTGCCAAGGTTGAGAATTGACCTCTGCTTGCTTTTTTTTTTTAATTTATTTTTATTTTATTCTTATTTTTTTAACATCTTTATTGGGGTGTAATTGCTTTACAATGTTGTGTTAGTTTCTGCTTTATAACAAAGTGAATCAGTTATACATATACATATGTTCCCATATCTCTTCCCTCTTGGACCTCTGCTTTCTTGAACCCAGCCGATCTGGACTCCACTCTGTGCACGCTGTCCTGTTTTGTGCATCTTTGGGAGGGTGGATTGGGCCAGAGACCCTCTGGGGTCATAGCAATTGAGAAGGCTTCGGTGGGGATCTTCAGCTGGATCCATGGGACATGAGCCGAGGGGCAGAGACAAAGAACATTGTGGGTGCTGATCACCATGGACAGAAGCGCCTGAGCTCCCAGCTCGGTGCTGCGGTTGTGCCCACTTTGGAGATGGGAAGCCCAGGACAGTGAGGTAACTTGTCCAAGAACACAGGGCAGTTGACAGATGAGCAGGCCTCCAACCCCAGGGCCCTGAGCTGCCCAGGTGAGCCCCACCTGTCACTTGCAGGTGCCCTGGTGGGCAGGGTTTGTGGTCTGAGGGGCTCCCTGACATGCCCCCAAGCCTGCAGAGCCTCCAGGCTGCTGGTCCCACTTTTCTCCTGTCTCCTTGACTGAGGGAGGTAAGAGCATAAATACTGTAATTCAGCTCATTCTGGAGCAAACAATGGAAATGTCAGAGAGCAGTGATGAGAACAGAACTTTCTGCTCAGGTCTTAACTGATTTGTTTGATGTGGGACCACAGAGGCTGTCAGGGGCTTCCGTGGTCCCCCTTGAACCGGTGCCCTGGCGTCTCAGAGCAGAGCCCTGGGATCCAGGCGTCCCACCGGCTGAGGCCCCGCGCTGCTGTTCCTGCGGCAGCAGCGCCACCTGGTGGCCACCTTGGCTCTCGCCCTTCCTTTCTTGTCCCGCCTGCCTAGGGGAGATGGCCCTGCAGACGGAACACCTTCAGAGGTGGCGTGGCTTCCAGGCCCACCTCCACCTCTTTCTAGCGGTAGGACTTGGGGTGAGTTACTTCAGTTGTCTGAGACACGGTTTCTCATCCGGAGAATAGGTTAATAACAGCATCTATATCTTAAGGCAATTATACATTTTAAATTAGATGATACGTGTGAACGCAGAGCCCACTGTTAACCACCCAGCCCCAGGGTGCATAAATGCCCTGTGTACTATAAAAACAGTTCCATGCACTATGGACAGCTGGCACCCTTGGCTCCCTCGGGAGGAGGGAGGCTGGTCTGTGAGATCCCGGCTGGTTCTGGGGCCACCCCCTTACTGGGCCTGGGGTGCTGCCCCCTGGAACACCATGGCCCTCTGTGCAGTCCTCAGCCCAGCACAGGTGGGAACAGGCAGAGAAGCCAATGCAAAAAGGAGCAGATAGACGACTTTGGGGCCAGGAGGATGCAGATGACTCCAGTGAGCTGGGTGTGAGAATCTTAACTGCAATAGCAACTCTCTCAGCCTCTCTCCATCACTTCTGAAGGAGAAATAGACACGTCTCCTTTCCTCGCTCAGATGAGGACTACAGCTCACGTGCTGTGTGATACATAGCAAAGGCACGGGGTGGAGGCGTCTGAGGGCTGTGGATGTGGGCCGGGTGGCAGAAGAGTATGGGGAGATCCCACTAGAGCCCAAGTGACCCTCGTGGGTGCCCAGACCTCCCTCCTGGGCCCTCTGCCTGGACATCTCTGTCTGTGGGGAGCCCTTCAAGGCAGGCGGAACCTATGGGAAGGCTGGCAGCTCTCAGGAAGTAGGAGAAGTAGGTGGAGGAAAGGCTGAGCCTGGGGTGCTGGCTTCTGCCTAGAAGCTCGTGGGTGGTGGTTTGGAGGCTGCCACTAGGCAAGCCTGCTTCAGCCATTTTTTCGTTCTTTTGAACCTCAGTTCTACTGACCTAACTTGAGTCCCAGGCTGGCTCTGGACTGTTCCCCCAGGAGCTGCACCCCGAGAAGCAGGAGAGCTCCCCAAAGGAAAACTGCTGAACTTTTACCGAGGAAACAAGCTGGGCCCAAAAGGATGATCCATGGCCTGTGTCCCGGCGTGCTGCAGACCCCACCTTTCCCTGCGAGTGTGTGGTCCTCTCCCCAGGCCTCCTCTGCAAGTCCCACTGCCAGAAACCATCCTCCCTCTCTTACCAGGCAACACCTCTCTTGCTCATCTCCTGCCACCCCGTGGTCCTGACTGCTGAGCCATTACACCAGACAACACCCCCATCCATCTCAGCAAATGTCCCCCTCCCCTCCCCCCTCCCTCCTCACTGACTCAGAGAGCTCTTTCTAAAATGCACATGTGTCTGGCACCTGCCACAGAACACAAGGCACACTGCACCCTCCTGAACTCTCCAGACCCTATGAGGATCCCAGCCCTTAGCTCCTTGGTGGCCATCTGAGATGGGTCAGATCCTTGAGAAAGTTGGGACATTAGCAGAGAAATAGGAAGTGAGCAGCTCTGCACCTTGGATGCCGGAACACTGACATCACCCTCCTCCTCCATGTCTCAGGGTCCTGTCTAGGCTGCAGGTTCCCAGGGCCCAGCGCGTGGCCATTGTTTTCTGTGACCTGCCTCCCCAGGGCCACCTCGTCCTGGTGTAGCCCCTCCAAGCCCTTCTCTCTGCCCCTCCTCTTGGGGAGTCTCCTCAGAACCCAAAAGCCAGGAGGGGGTCCCAGACAACTTCTGCTCTGGACCCTGCAGTGCAAAGCCCCTTGGGGCTAGAGAATGGAAGTGGCAGGCTGTTTCTTGGAGTGGAGGAAGGAAGACGAGGCAAGAACAAAACGCAAATCAATATTTCAATAAATTATCCTATCCTGCCGCAGCAGTGAGATCACGGTGGCTGCTGAGAGGGGCTGGGAACCTGGGCTGAACCCAGGAGCCTGGTGTCTGGGAGGCAAGAGGCACTCGCCGGCGTGCCAGTGTCGGGTCCAACCTGCTAAGGCCTTTTCTCCAGGGTTCTCAACCTGGTGACCTGAGAGATGTGTTTTCTTTTGTCCACAGAACTTATTTTAACTTGAGTCAGTGTTTTCCAGGAGGTACGCTTCTTTGTAAAATGTGAACATTGGCCTGAGTAGTGAGATCTGGCAGCCCTGGGCTCTGTCCTTGCATTGCCATGCCGATGGGGCTGGCGCTGAGTGTTGTTGCCCCTTCAGCTGGGCGTAGGCTCCTTGGTTGGCCACAGTCCTCGCCACTCCTTATCCCCCCAACTTCTTTACCATAACAGGGAAATACTCTACTGTAACCTTACCCCTTCTGAACTGGCAAATAAAAGACAGACTCGTTTTTCCTTAGAACCAAACTGCCTCACTGACTTACATCACCAGCCTTGGCCTGTGGGCATTTGGGTTTGCAACACCCACCCAGCACTTCCCACGAGCCCACCCACTGAGCAGTCAGGCCTCTCTCTGAGCCCCCAGCTTGTTTGTCCTCACCCTGTTTCAGCCTTTGCCTCTGTCCCCAACTCCATGGCCTTATTTCTGCTCTCTGGCCCTGACGCAGTGTGTCTTTCTGACCGGGCTCTTGACTCCTTGTCAAAGATGTGACCAGAGCTTCTCTCCCACTGGTGGTGGACATACCAGCTGGACCCTGGAGAACAGCCACTGGCTCTCCTTTGCCAGCCAGTGCCCTTGACTGAGCTTTTCCCACGATTCTCCAAGGAGGAAGCCCCCTGCTCGTGCTCTTGCAGCTGCAAGTGACAACAACACAACTCAAATTGACTTTCATGGGAGGAATTTCCTGACACACAATATGTGAGACACATATCTGCTGCAGACATCTTCTAGAATGGCCCCTGGTGAGCCCACATCTTGGTATCCACTCCCCGGTGTGGTCGCCTCCCTGTGGGTTTGGGCAGGACTGAGATTTGCATCTAAATGGACTGAGACTTCTGTCTTGGATGTGCCCTATCAATGCTATCTCTTGGGTCACTCGTGCTGGGGGGAGCAAGCTGCCCCGTGTGACTGCTCTGTGGTGAGGTCCATGTGTCCGTGAGGAACTGGATCCTGCCAGTAACCACGTGAGTGAATGTGGGAGTGGGTCTTCCCCAGGGGAGCCTTCGGATGACAACGCAGCCCCAGTCTCAGCTGCCAGCACTCTCACGGGAGACCTTGAGCCAGAAGACCCCACTAGATTGCCTTTGGATTCCTAACCCGGAAACCATGAGATAAGTGTTTGAGGTTTTTCAGACCATAAAGTTTGGAAGTAACTCATTTTGTGGCAATAGATAACAAACAGGCCTGGGGGAGCCAGGTGGTTGTGTGAAGATAACCAGGAATTGACCTCTCTCCACCCCAGGCCCTGCTCTATCTATGCTGGCTTCTTCCTCCCCTGGGGTCTCCTCCCCTAGTGGCAGCTCCAGGCTCGCAGTCTCACACCTTTCCAACTCCTTGGCCCCAACCATCCTTTGCTGGGAAGGTGCAGGGTGGGGTTGGCTGGGCCTGAGCCCTCCCACCCCTGAGCCTAGGGTCAGACCCAGATTAACAGAGAGGATATTTTACCAAAGGGGGACTGGGCTGCTGCTGTCAGAAGAGCCCAGGCAAAAGTAGCTGCAATCTAGCAGGGGAACAATCCCCTGATGTTTGGGCTGAGAGACATGGCCCTGAGGGAAACGAGGCCCTTTTGTTGGAGATGGACTAACAAGGCTCTGAACTGGTTTTGGGCTTTGTGGAGCTGGGGGAGTCCCACTCCAGTGGGGGCTCTGCGGCCATCCTTGATCAAGTGGTCATCAGTGGCCTTTGTGATCACCCTCTGATCGGGACTTGGGCTGGCAATCCGAAGCCCAGTGGCGTCCATACTCAAGCACCAAATCAGATCCACCCATGAGGGTCCCTTCCTTCTCATTCCACCCAAAGGTCCTTCCCTAGAAAGAAGAGTCTTTCACTCACTTCCTCCTCCAGAGCTGTGGCCTCTCAAGGTTTTCTGGAGACAGTGATCACCTGGCAGGGTCTTGAGCTGACCTGCTTGGATGAGATATAGATGCCACGCCCCCTTCCTTTGCCCTTTCTGTGTCAGGTGGGGTGGGCCGTGCTGTGCTGCAGGAACAAACAAGCTCCGTGTCCCCGCAGTTTACAACGACAAAGATCGATTTCCCCCTCACACTTGTATGTTCATTGTGAATTGGCAGAGGACTCTGGTCTCATTGTCACTCAAGGCTTAGGTGACAGAGCAGCTACCATCTCAACATGCTGGTTCACATGCCAACAAGGAGGGATCTCTGGAGGCGCTCATGTGGGCAATTAAGTGCTTGGACCGGGAAGAGACACACGTCACTTTTACTCGCAGCTAATTGGCCAGAGCTCGTCACATGCTTCTCCGAATCACAAGGTGGGCAGGAGTGTACCTCCCTCCCCCTTTTCCAGCATCCTCTTGGGCTGTCCACCTCTGTGCCAATGTCTAACAGGTCCTGGCCACCAGACCTCTCGCTCCAGTCTATGACTGACTTTATTAGGACTCAACTACATCTTTTTTTTTTCTTTTTTAAAAAAATTTATTTATTTTATTTTATTTATTTTTGGCTGCGTTGGGTTTTTGTTGCTGCACGCGGGCTTTCTCTAGTTGCAGTGAGCAGGGGCTACTCTTCGTTGAGGCACACAGGCTTCTCACTGCGGTGGCTTCTCTTGTTGCGGGGCACGGGCTGTAGGTGCGTGGGCTTCAGTAGTTGTGGCACGCAGCCTCAGTAGTTGTGGCTCTCGGGCTCTAGAGCGCAGGCTCAGTAGTTGTGGTGCACAGGCTTAGTTGCTCTGTGGCATGTGGAATCTTCCCAGACTAGGGCTCAAATCTGTGTCCCCTGCATTGGCAGGCGGATTCTTAACCACTGTGCCACCAGGGAAGCCCCTCAACTATATCTTATTAAAACAAGTAATCTCATCTCTCAGGAGCAATTGGCCCTGTGCTTAGGACTTGGGAACTGGTCTGCCATCTTGTAAGCCATTGACTTGGGTAACTCACGAGATGCCTGGCAATGACTAGTCCTCCCTGGCCTTGAATCGTTCTTCCTTCTTCTGCAGCATGCTGGCTTACTAACAATACCCTGTATCTTATTCTTTGCTACTTATACACAAAAACAGAAATATGTGGCTCTGCTTGATGGATATATTTATGCAAGAGAAGAGACAAAACATCTGCTTACGTGTCTACCAAAGAATGCATAGTTCTACTTCATGGACAGATGTATCCTTAAAGTGGAACAGAACGTGCCCAGTACTCTCTGCCTAGAGGGAACTACTTTGATGGTGGGAGTATGTGGTGAGAGCAGAAACTGGAGTGTCTGCTGTGAGGATTGTGGAGAGAAAAGGGATGAGCACAGCTTATAGGAGACTTGATTTTGAGACGATACAGTGTATGTTTTATTTGTGGAGGAAGTTTAGGGCAGTGGATTCAATATAAACTTTGGTTTCAGGCTTCCTAGCTGTGTGACCTGGGGCAAGTTACTTGACCTCTCTGAGCCTCAGTTTCTTGCCTCTTCGGGTGGTTGTGAAGACTGAATGAGAGAGTGAATGCCAATGCCATGGTGCAGATCAGGCTGCAGTGCTGCCAGTCCAGCAGCCAGCCTTGGCTAGTAGGTATGTGTCATGACACAAAATGGAATGTGGTTGCTCCCAGTGGCTTCCTGTCCGTGGATCCTGAGGGAATTGTCCCTGTGCTCCTGTTCCTTATGTGGCTCCTTTGCTGTATCTGCTGCAGGGTTTTTCCCTCCCTTGTGTTGTTTTCTGCAAATAGCTTCTATCAAGGGGAAAGCACAGGTCTCTGGGCTTGTAGTCATACTGGGAGTTCTGTCTCCCCTGTCCTGGAGCCTGCCAGAATGTAAGCTCTTCAGGGTGACCAAGGTTCATTGCATTTGCCTCCTGGCCAGGGCCTGCACAGAGCAGGGGCTAAATAGGATGCAGGGACCCTGGAGGTGGGGTGGGCTGAATGGACTCTTTGAGGCTTTAGACGGCCTCAGAGCTTGGCTCCCACGTCTCACCTGAAATTGTGCAGTGACTTTGTGTGGAAACTCGTGCAGTTATGTGGAAAGGCCGGGGAGCCTTTCCATCCACTCAGGAGAATGGAGCCAAGTGGGAGGGGGTCTTGAGAACGGACTGGGCTTAGCGCCACCTGGCCCAGGTCCCCCGGTAGATGGGGTCTGCTCAGCTCCCATCAGGACCACCAGACGCCAACCCCTCTGTTTGTCTCTCCTGCCCCTGCAGTCCCTGAGCCTCATTGAGATTGGGAACCCCTCTCAGAGTCTGGAGAACGTTTGCCGCTGGGCCTACCTCCAGCAGAAGCCAGACTCCGGCCACGATGAGTACCACGATCACGCCATATTCCTCACACGGCAGGACTTCGGGCCTTCAGGCATGCAAGGTGAGCCCCTGGCCCTGCGAGGGCCCCCTGGCAACCTTGGCCTGGGCTGGGAAGGGTGTCTGGGCAAGGGGGCCTGTGTCGAGGGGGAAGGGTAAGTGCTAGTGACCTCCTAGCTCTTGCAAACCACCAGGAACTCTGACCTTTCCCCCAGGAAACTGCATCTCTGGGAGGGACAGAGAGGATCAAAGGTAGTGAAATGGGCAGAGTCTGGGGCTGGCAGCCTCAGACCAGACAGGATCTGAGGCTGGGTTTCAGAGTTTTTTGCTTCCTCCAGCTTTCACAAAACAAATTTGAATAAGTTTTCAATCTTTAACAGTTAAGAAACTTTACTTAAAAATTCAAACTATATAAAACTGTCAGATCTAAAAGAAAAAATTGAAGGTCTACAATCATCGTTGAAGATTTTCACACATAGCAAGGACTGCACACCACACCGTGATGGATCTCTTGCAGTGAATGTTGAGTGAAATAAGCCAGTCAGAGAAGAATATATACTTATGATTCCATTTATTTCAAGTTTGGAAGTGAGCAAAACTAATCTGTGGTGTTAACAGTCAGGAGTGGTCAGGAGGGAGAGAGTCGCTGTTGGAAGAAAGAAGAGGTTTCTGCAGTGTGGGGACAGTTTCATTTCTTGATCAGGGAGGTGGCTACACAGGTGTGATCACTTTGTGATAATTCACTAGTTGTGTCCTTATGATTTGTGCATTCTTATAGCGTATATTATACTTCAAATGAAAGAGCTTTAACGACCTATATAAAAATGTATATTCAGGGGAGTGGACCCTGTTTCACTTCACCCCTATCCTCTACAGATAGTCGTTTTGGTTAGTTTCTAGTTGATCATTCCAGTGATCCTTTTTTTTTTCTCGGTACGCGGGCCTCTCACTGTTGTGGCCTCTCCCGTTGCGGAGCACAGGCTCCGGACACGCAGGCCCAGTGGCCATGGCTCACGGGCCCAGCCGCTCTGCGGCATGTGGGATCCTCCCGGACCGGGGCACGAACCTGTGTCCCCTGCATCGGCAGGTGGACTCTCAACCACTGTGCCATCAGGGAAGCCCCAGTGATCCTTTTTATAAAAATAAGCATATTTATCTGATATAGGTGCTGATTCCTTCCAGCACTTTCTTCCATGACTTATTTCATATGCACCGCTCTGCTCTCTTAACCTGCAGCTTATCTCTGCCAACCACTTGTCATATTCACGTAAATAGAAAGACTTCTTAAGTGACCCCTGATCAGAGCTAGGATTAGTTCATGTTAACAGAACACCTCTAAGGCACTACTGTTGCCCCCTTTGCCACGCAGATCAGCACCACAGTGGGAAGCAGATGGGAACAGAGAGTGTGACCCCAGATCCCACCAAGCACAGAATATGGCTCCTAGTTGGTGTGGGTGCCTCCCCACTGGGAGGGGGCTGCTAGCTCCCCTTCAAGCCCTACACCAGTGTGGCCAGCTGACAGACAGAGCACCCTGTCTGCCCTTGGTCCAAGTGAGAGCTCTAATAGGGAGCAGAAGTGTTCCATAGGAGAGAAGCCAATACAACCTTTGTATTAAGTGACCTCATTCTTCATTTAAATATGTGAAAGGATAGCCAAGGATTACCAGACATGAAAAAAAACGATAGGATGAAAAGGATGGACCAAGATGCAAAATAAAATTTTAAAACTGACGCCGGAGGAAACAGATAATTTAAAGAAGGGAAAAGCACAGTTTATAAAGTAATATCCCCAGAATGAGGAACTACATCTGTAAACCCAGAACAGGTTGCAAGGAAGAATTAGAGAACAAAGGGTTTTCATTAAATAAAAGATTTGACGGTGTCGACTAAAAAATTAAATGCCCAACCTAAAGACTGAGTCACAGAAATTTTTAGGACTTCAAGCCCTTGAGGCAGCATCTCAAGTAACCCTGAGAGAACTGCTTCGAGGAGGTGAGGGGGTAGCTAGGATACACAGGAGTTTTGCGACAAAGGGCAGGTAATAAGAACAAAAGATTACTGCTAATTAAAGAATACTAGAAACCTCAAGTTAAGGCATTTACTGCTTTTCTGTGTATGGGAAAATGCAAGAGTCTGGGCTCACTAAAGTCATTCCTTTGATATGCACCTCAGCTATCTGGAGCCAGTATCCTGTGTTTTCACATCCAGAGTTTCCTCAGGGCTCACCGTGGGGATTGGCTGAAGTCTGATGGCTGCTAGAAGGCAGGTATTCTTTGCCTCAGGATTCACCAGCTCACTGGTGGTGGCTGCAATCGCTGATTACTGTGACATCCTTTGTGGCAGGCAATATTCCATTTCTCAGTGGGTAAAATAGAAAATTCAAAAGTTGAAATAAAAAGTCAATGGATCCAAAAAGATTAAAATATGAGAGAAAAGTTGATGTAGAGGCTCAATCCAGGAAATACAATATCTATCTAAAAAGATTTCCAGAAAGAAAATAACAGCAGAATAAAATAAGGATATAAAGCAAAAAATACAGATACATTTTCAAGTCTTCAGATCCTAAAGGTTCATGTAATGCTAATGTAGGTGAATGAGAAATACTCATACTGAGGCATATTCATGTGCAAGCTTTGCATGCAAAGGACAAAGAGAAGACCACAAATGTTTGCTCTGGCACTGATGGGAGAACAATCATCTCAAAATCTACAGAGCAAAAAATGCTTTATGACATAGATTTTCCTGTTTATTAGAAGGGAAAAAGACAATACGATGCTTTTACAGACAAGTCTAAAACCAGCACTCCCCCATCACACTTCCTTCCCTTCTGTGCTTTTCTCTGGGAGCACGTTGCCTGGGACCTCCCTGTGGGGTCTCAGAAGAGTGAGACTGAGTCGGGGTTGTTGACTTAAAAAAGAATATATTCACAACGTGAGAGTTGCGAGTTAAGTTTTATTGGGGGCAAAATGAGGACTGCAGCCCAGGAGGACAGCGTTTCAGAAAACTCTGAGAAACTGCTCCAAGGAGGTGAGGGGAGGAGCTAGGATACAGAGGAGTTTTGCAACAAAGAGCGGGTAATTGGGAACATCAAAAGATTGTTGTTAAATAAAGAGAACCAGATATCTCAAGGTAAGGAATTTAGTGCTTTTCTTTGTATGGGAAGATGCAAGAGTCTGGGCTCACTAAAGTCATTCCTTTGATATGCACCTTAGCTATCTGGGGCCAGTATTTTCACATCCTGAGTTTCCTCAGTGCTCACAGCAGGGAGTGGCTGCAGTCTGATGGCTGCTAGATGGCAGGTATTCTTTTCAGCCCTGAGTTTCCTCACGGCTCACCAGTTCATGTTGGAGGGCTGCAATCATTGGTGACTGTGACATCCTTTGTTTATTGATATGGCAGGAAATATTCCATTTATAAATATTCCATTTATCAGAGGACAGGCTGGCTTCTCACTTGGTGGGCCACTAGGACGCCCAGGCTTCTAAACAGAGGCCCCCTCTGGCACACAAAGGTCTGTATGTACTTCTGTATCTTGTCCAGGGGCAAGTGGCTAGGCCCTGTTCTCTGGATTTCCTCCATTTTGGGTGGGGTCATCATGTACTCCCATCACCCTCCCCCCGCCATGGGTGAGAATGTTGTCCTGTAAGGCTTCCCTGGGGACATCTTAAGACATCCCATGATCAGGTTCAGCCTAGTCAAGGGGGTCATTCTTCCACGGACCAGCCATGCCACAGGGAGGCCTTCCTGGCCTTCCTGCCCGGGTGGTTCAGGCTCATTCCTCAGCCCTGCCCTCATTCCCTGTCAGGCTCCATTCCCGACTGCTTCCTTGGATCACACACTCTAACTGGGCTGGCAAAACCCACTGTGTCTCCTTACTGTTACCTGTGAATTCAGTGGCTCTTCAGAAGCCCTTGAAGGGGTGGGGTGGGCCCACAGGGCTGCTGGAGGGCCTGTGGCATCTCATGTCGGGGGTTGGCCTGCTGCAGCTGCCCCTCCTCATTCTCCACCTTGCCCAGGACAGATCCCTGGACCCCTCAGCCGGAATGTGGCTCATAATCTCCTCAGTCAGAGTGCAGAGTTGCCGGGCCAAGGGCTCCGAGGGCCCCGTCGTCTGTGGCTGGTCTGGCCCCCAATCCACGCAGCCAGTCCCCTCTGCATGACTCAGCAGGGCAGCGTAGCACCTCGGCTGTCCTTGCCTGACCTGCCCATGAACAGCTCAGGGCCACCCTCACTGTAGCCTTCTGTGCACTATGGAAATCCATCCAGTTGAGGACCCAGAGAAGGACCTATGGACCACGAGGGAGCCAGGGAAGGTCCCGAGGGGTGGGCTCAGGGTATGGTGCCGGGCACCGGGGCCAGGGTTCCTGCAGCACCAGGAGCGGGTGTAGAGACAATGTGCTACCCAGGGGCCAGAAGGCCACCCAGCCAAGCGGGGGGGAGGAGCGCGGGAGGTGGCCTGAAAGGGAATAGCGGGAAGGAGGTGGCAGAAAGCCTTAGCAGGTGAGACCTGGGCTTGGGAAACTGAGCTTGCTGCGGTGCGGCCACAGACGGGCAGGGCCGAGGCCCGCTGCCCTGGGGGAGGGGACAGGTGGTCTCCTGAGCCATGCCAGCCACGGGGGCAGTTGGCTCTGCTCATTTGCTCTGGGGGTGTTGGGGTCAGGGCCCCCAGATTTGGGCAGAGCTCTGAGCCTGGGACCTGGAACTACCCTTTGTCCCCTTCCAGGCTATGCTCCTGTCACTGGGATGTGCCACCCTGTCCGCAGCTGCACCCTGAACCACGAGGACGGCTTCTCCTCAGCGTTTGTCGTGGCCCATGAGACTGGCCACGTGTAAGTGGACTCACCATCCTTGTTGTCTGAGGAAGGTCGGGGTTCAAAGGGCCCCACTTCTCCTCTGTGCCCTGAGAGGGACAGGCCCTGTATGAAAAGCCCTTGGGATGTGATGTCTTGCCTCCGTGCTGCACAGGACAAGCTGGAGGCCCACTTTCTGCTGAAGGCCCCAGGCAGGAGCTGGGGACTTTCCACCCATTATGCCATTCAAGCACCTGGGCAGGGTGGGGGGGTCTTCTTACCCCATTTTACAGATGCGTAACTGAGGCTCTGAGGGAGCCTTCCCCAGGAGCATAGAGCTGGAGTTGAGGAAGTTACTCCGCCTGGGTGTGCACACTGCTGGCTGTGTAGAGAGGGCTGTGGATGCCTCTGCCTCCATTGCATTCTCATGTAACAGTGCTCTGCCTTGGGGACAGGATACCTGAGGGGGCTGCTGCTGGATGCTCTCACCTCAGAGTGCCCCTGACTTTAAAGTTAGCTGGTAGAAAATGGGTACCACCTTGCTCAGGGCAGACCAAGCCAACTAAGGTGCGGGGGAGGGCAGCTCGGGGAGGTTAGGGGTGCCCTCTGAGCATAAGGGTGGGGTGGAGCTGACAGGTGAATGCGGCCAGGTGAGGGTCCAGTGAGGCTGCCTTGTCTTCCTGCACAGGCTGGGCATGGAGCACGATGGGCAGGGCAACCGCTGCGGTGATGAGGTGCGGTTGGGCAGCATTATGGCGCCCCTGGTGCAGGCAGCCTTCCACCGCTTCCACTGGTCCCGCTGCAGCCAGCAGGAGCTGAGCCGCTACCTGCAGTGAGTACCACCTGTGTCTCCCAAAGACGAACCCGAAGTGCCGGTCTCAGCACCTCCAGCCTGAGGTGCAGGGAAGGGGAGAGGGGGACAGTAGTACAGGACGGGGGTCTCCCATTGTTGGGGGCTAGGTTTTAGATGGAAAGTGGTTATGACAACTGCACCTTTAATGGATGCCTGGTCCTGGGTAGCTTATGCCAAAGAAAACAGGTGCAGCAGGGAAACTGAGGCAGCACAGCCTAGGGCTGGGGTGTGCAGGCAGGCCCACCCCCGAGGCTCCATGAGGGGCCTCAGCTGCCTCCTGGGCTAGATGGCCAGTCCTGTTGAAGGCAGCTTGTGGCACCCATGTGTCCCCTCCCAGCTCCTATGACTGCCTGCGGGATGACCCCTTCACCCACGACTGGCCAGCACTGCCCCAGCTCCCGGGGCTGCACTACTCCATGAACGAGCAGTGCCGCTTTGACTTCGGCCTTGGCTACATGATGTGTACCGCGGTGAGTGTGGGAGCCCACGACACCTCCAAGGGCTGGGCGGGGGGAGTCTGCCCCAGATCGGCCTGGCTTCCTGGGAGGCGGCTGGTGTTGGGTGGCTCCCTGGCACAGGGTGGAGCAGCCCTCCAAAACAGCAGCCTCTCCCTCCATACCCACTGCTCTTTCCCCAGTCGGTACCCAGTGCCCTCCTGGCTGGCCCAGACATGGCTTTAGGAGGGATTGAGGCAGTGGAGTGTTCAGCAGGTGAACAGCGGGTGCTCATGGGACCCTGCAATGACCGCCCCTCCTGCCTGGGCCAGAGGAAGGCCACCAAGCCTTCATGCCAAGCACACTTGTGCCCAGCTTTCTGTGCAGGCTCCGTGAGAGGTGCAGCCACCAAGGTCTGGAGGCCGGGGAGGCCAAGCAGCCTGCAAAGATGTGAAGCACCGTGCTGTCTGCTTGAGGTCCTCACTGCCCCAGAGTCACACACAGCTCAGGGCACCACACAGGCCTGTCATGTGTGGACAAGTCATTTCTGGCTCCACAGCTGTGCAAGAGGACTCTGGGTGACAGGGCAGCACCCCTGGAGGGTCCCTGAAGTGGGAGGTGGCCTGGCTAGCTCCTGGTGCTCTCTTCCAGTTCCGGACCTTTGACCCTTGCAAGCAGCTGTGGTGCAGCCACCCTGACAACCCTTACTTTTGCAAGACGAAGAAGGGGCCTCCCCTGGATGGGACCATGTGTGCACCCGGCAAGGTGAGTTGGGGCAGAGGGCAGGCACTGTGACATGCACAGATCTCCAGGGCCAGGCCCCGCAGGGCCCTCGGAGTGGGGCCAGGGGTCTTCTCAGGGGACCCCTTCCTCATTTCTAACAACCCCACACTCCACAGCTTCTGCCCCGTGCACTCTTTCTTCTACAGGAGGGAACCTGGTGTCTCAGAGTTCCTCAATGTGCTTCAAGCCCCACTGCAGGAATCCCCTCCTCTGAGGACCAGTTTCAGGGTTCCAGCAGCCTTCCATCTCCCCCTGCACACTGTGGGTGACTGGGTCACCTCATCTTGAGGCCAATATTGGCCAACATTCTGGTGACCACGGGATCCTCAGGCCCAACATCAGGCTTGGCCTTTCTATCCTCTGGCGCCTTGGTGTTTGGTCCCTGGTGGGCAGACTTGTCCCTGGAGGTAGGTGGATGGCCACCCACCAGCGCCTGCCTGCTGCCCCAGGCCCTCTTCCCACCTTCCCACCTCCTACTTCCAAAGCAGCAGAACAAAGGGCTTCTCCTTCCAGCCCAAACTCCAGGCCTGATTCTCATTGGTTCAGATGAAATCGCACTCCCACTCCTCCGCCAAGCACTTGCTAGGGGGCTGGCTTATGCAGGTGAGCCTAAGCCTAACCCAGGAGGATTCAGCCCAGGGAAGACACACAGACACAGCAGCATCCAGGGAGGCCCAGGAGAGGACTCCAGCACATGTCCCCCAGAGTCAGGCCTAGAAAGGCACCCAAACCACCTGAGCCTGAGGTTCCTACGCCGCAGGTCTTAAATTCTGCTTTATTTTAGAAGCCCTGGCAGAGCTTCTTCAAGTTACGGATTTCCAGGTCCACCCTGAAGATTTTGATTTGGGATGAGGACTGAGAATTGTTTTGTTTGGTTCTTTATTTGTAAAATGATGGTAAAGTTCACATAACGTAAAATTCATCACTTTAACCACTTTCAGGGGCTTTTCGTACCTTCCTAATGTTGTGCCACCATCACCGCTATCCAGTTTCCAAAACTTTTCATCACGCCAAAGAGAGACTGCATTAAGCAGTGGCACCTCATTTCTCTCCTCTCTCCAGCTCCTGGCAACCACTAATCTGCTTTCTCTGTCTATGGGTTTGCTTATTTTGGAATTTCGTATAAGTGGAATGATATACTATGTGCCTTTTGTGTCTGGCCTTTTTCACTTAGCATAATAACTTCAAGGTTCATCTGTGTTGGAGCAGATATCAGTGCTTCATTCCTTTTTATGGCCAAATAACATTGCACTGTATGGATATACCACATTTGTTTATCGTTTGATGGACATTTGGGTTTTTTCCACCTCTTGGTATTTGTGAATAGTGCCACTAATGAACATTCACGCGTATGTTTCTGTTAGAAGACGTGGGAAACGGTATTTTTAAGAGGTGCCCCGGGTGATTTAGCTGCGCCCCCTAGACTTAATGAACTGTCAGAAGTTGGAAATGAAATGTTGTTAGTAATACTCCAGGGACTTAGTAATGCCAGAACTGACCTCATAGCCCTGCTCCCCACAGGAGCTCGAGGGAGGGAACGGGGCCCCAAAACATTTGCTATAACCCCAATGGGGAGCCCAGTAAGTGCTAAACTGGTGAATGAGACTAGCTCAGCATGGCCTCCTTCCCCGGTCTGCGCCTCCAAGTCCAGCCCTGGGTGGAGAGAAGGAGTGGGAGCAGACCCTGCACAGTGTGCTCGCCCAGGGGTGTGTGTGGCTGGTCTTCACCCACAGGACCACTGACCACTACAAAATGGGGGCCAAAGAGTGCCTGACTGCCAGCTGATTGGCCCATTTCTCCTGGGCGGGGGGTGGGGGTGGGCGTGGGGTTTGGTGAGGAAGGTGGGCAGATGTGGCCAAAGTACCCTTTCTCACAGAAAACACTGACTCAGTGACGACCTTTCACTCTTTTTGGTGGTGGGACCCTTAGTTCATTTAGCCCAGTAAAAGCCCCATCATTTTATGTATTAAAAAACAGTCTTGTGCTGACTGAGGGGGTGGAGCTGGGGCTTAGCTCAGCCTGCCCTCGTTCACAAGGAGCATAGGTAGAAAGCTGACCTAGGTGAGGGATTCCTGGTGTGTGTGTGGAGTGGGGCTGGAGGGGCAAAGGGAGAGAGGAGGGTGGGAAGGGGGAGAGAGGAGGACGGGAAGGGCACCTCCCAGGGGGCCTATCAGAATCCTCTGCCTCTATGAGTTTCTTATTGCAGTGTAATCTTATATTTGGAAAGCAATCATCCTTTGTCTCTCCCTTTCCTGCAAGAACAGCCACAGGGCCCAGGAGAGAGGAGAGGCAGAAGGGAGCAGGGGGAAAGTCTAGGCAGGTTGGAGAAATAGCAGGTCATCTCAGGGACCAGGGCTTTGCCAAGCTCAACTGTCCGTTTCTGTCCCTCTCTGCCCCCATTGCAAGACCCCTGGCAGGGGGTCACACAGCACTCAGGCTCTGCCTGGGGTCCTCATGTCCACAGTGGGTCATCCCAAGCGCATTCTCCCCTCTTGGCCTCCAGCACTGGATTATACCCCTGCTTGCCCACAGTTTCCTACACCCACCATTTCCCAGAGATGGAACAATGTATCTATATTCCATCCGCAGAGATGACCTGGGGAGAAGGAACAAAACTACAGATGAGCCAACTCCACTGCCTGCCCCTCAGTTTGATGGCTTTTTCATTGTCTGCCTGGGTTCCCACAATGGGGTGTGAAGGGTGCAGAGTGCATGTGTTGGTGAGATCAAGTGGAGAGGGATGAGGGCCAGTGGGCACACGGCTTTCTCATGGAATCAGGAGTTGTGGGCAGGCGTGTTTGGCTGAGAGGGGAGAGGTGAGCCCGTTGCTCTTGGACATAGATGTGGGCAGTGGACCTGAGGATTAGGCTCATCAGTCACCTCGGCTTCACGTTCATCCATCCATCCATGTGTCAGGCTCCCTCTGCCTCCATCAGACCTCGCTGTCTGTGGGGGTTGGCCACGAACGTGACGAGGCAGCCATGACATGGTGGTGAGGAACGGGTTGGGGAGGGGCCTGTCGGGAGCTCAGAGAGGCTTCCTGGTCAGCGGCCCCAGCCAAATCCCAAAGGGTAGAGAGAAGTGGGACCAGTGCTTCAGGCGGGGGGACCTCATTGGGTGGGAGCATGATGAGGGTGGCTGGGGAGGGTGGATGAGAGGAGCGTGATGTTTTAAAATATAATGTATTAGTAGAAAAGTTGAGGTACAGTAGGGCCAACAGATCAAGACAATTGCCATTGACAAGAGAGTTTGTTCCTCACAAACCCCAAAGGGAGGGGCCACACCACACCGTGGCAGGGGGGCGAAGGGGGGCTGTCGGGCACACAGGGAAGCATCAGGATCAGTTGGAGAGCAGAGGGCGGCAGGAACTTCGGTTTCTGCAGAGAGGAATGGCAAGGCAAGGTAAGCAGGCTTAGGTTTGGCTGCTGTGAATAATTTCAGTGGGCTCTGGGCCATAGGGGCTGCCCCTAGTTGTCTGGTACCTGACTAGCCCTGGAGTGATTAGGATGGAGGATGGTGGCCTGGAATTTAGGAGCCCTGATGAAGGAGGTGGCTCTGTGTGCTCTGGATTGATTGGTTTGCACTTGAAAATTGCACTCGTGGATGTGTTGTTTACTATTTCTAGGAACTGGCTAACCCTGGGAGGGACAGTGCCCCCAGGGTCAGCAAGACCCAGAAGTCGAAGCATCAGAATCCAGAAAACAAAAGACCCGATTAACACACACGGCTCCGCAGGAGACTGGGTGATGGTGGGAGAGAGGGAAGGACTGATTGAACTGACGATGGCTGTTCCCGAGCCTGCTTCATCACCTGCCCTGTCCAGGGTGCTGGGGACATGGCTCAGATCTGCTCTCAGACAGGTGCGCCCTGTGGCCACACAGTGTATGCCCTGGATACCCTGGAGGCAGGGTCAGGCCAAGCACAGAGGGTCCCCCCAGGTGCCTCTACCCTGCAGGCCAGGCTGGTGGGCTCACCTTGCCCTCCTTGCCTGAGCCAGGGTCAGGGTCATGGGTAGGGTGCAGATCCAGCTGGGTCAGGATGGCTCCTGCGTCAGTGTGTCTTGTCAGGGAAGAGTCCTTCATGTGTCTCACATTCACCGGCAGTGTCCTGGGGAAGCGACGCCCACCCTAAGTTTTCCTGAATTCAGAAGGACTGTTTCAGAAACATGTGCCACGGTGCTTATCCAGAGTGCAGAGGCCCTGTGATGCCCCATGTTTTGCTGCATAGTCGAGAACTGGCAGGCAGGCCTAGCAACAGGGACAGCCCACGGGCTGGACATGGGAGTTTAAGCCCTGGGTCCTCCCTCCTCATTGTGTGACCTTGAGCCATCCTTTACCCCTCGGGTGAGTCACCTAAGTGTCCAACTTAGTTATCCTCACATCCCAGGCTCCTGGCACATGGTACCAGCTTGGGACATGCTGGCGGGTGGAGAACGGAAACCCAGGATCACAGTGGTTCCGAAATGCTAAATGTGCACTTCCTGAAAAGAACAGTCTGCCTTTCAGGCTTTCAGACCAACCTGGCAGTGTTCCCAGCCCTGCTTAGGTGCACCAGCACTCTCTGTGGTACTTATCCGGGTACCAGAGGCAGCCCTGGTCAGGATTGTCCATGGGTACGTGTGGGCTCTGAATTCACTCATGACGTGTGACTTTGTGCTTTTAACTGTTTAAACCTCTCTATTGGATGAAATATTTGTAGGCATTTAAACATATGTTTATAAAGCATTTTAATAATATTAAACATGTTTCTTTTATAATGACACTGAGGCATCAGAGTATACAATTGTTCATTTGGGATAATTGCACTCTTTTAAATGCTCATCATCATCCAGGAGTAAATAAACCAAATATTAGAGGGACAGCTTCTGAGTGGTGGAATGAAGGGTGATTTTCCTGTCTTTCTGCTTTGCCTTGTTTTCATATTTTCTACAGTGCACGTGTGTTGCCTCTGTGCGTTTGGTTGGACCCAAGTCTGCGGAGGAGGTGATCCATCACGCCATAGGCCTGTGGAGTGTCCTGAGTTGTCCCATGCCCAGCTCCCCATTTACAAACTGGGGACCAATTTGTTCAGTGGGGACAGCGGGACCACTATGTGGCCTCCACCATCCCCCTGGCCCTTGGTTCCCATGCCCACCAGTGATTTAGAGGCTGGACCCCGTCACAACCTTCAGAGGTGCCAGGACCCTTCCCATCCTCTTTGTCTTAGTCCATGGGGGCTGCTATAACAAAAAGCCAGAGACTAGGGTGGCTTAAACAACAGGCACTTATTCCTTATAGTTCTGGAGGCTGGAAATCCGAGATCAGGGTATCAGCATGGTTGGATTCTGGTGAGGGTTGCAGACTGCTATCTTCTCTCCCTGTCCTCACATTTTGGAGAGGGAAATCATCTCTCTCCTGTCTTCTTTTAAAGGCACTAATCTCATTCATGAGGGCTCCACCCTAATCACCTCCCAAAGGCGCCACATTCTAATACCATCACTTTGGAGTTAGGCTTCAACATGTGAATTTTAGGGCACACAAATATTCAGTCCACAGCATTCCCCTGCCTGGGCCCTCCTCCTTTCCTGCCAGCCCTCCCCTTGCTCCACCAGCTGAGGGGGACACTAGCAAGAATTTCTGTGGGTCTTTCCCTTCCCTGGTTGAGTGAGGGGAGCTCTGAGGTGAGAGATGAGGTAACTGTGGCCCGGGAAGGATGTGAACAGCATCACTGGTGACCTGGAGCCAGGCCTGCCGGACCCCAGGTAGCTCATGACTGTGTTTGTTGGCCATGTGCCCAGGTGCCCAATCTGGTGGTGGTGGAGCCCTTGATCACTTGCCCAGAGCCCGGGAAGGAGAATCCAGGGAATGGCAGCCTCTGCAGAGCCTCCTGTGGGCTCAGACTGGTGCAAAGGCAGGCCTGGGAGTGCTTCAGCTGGTTGGGAGGAGTGAGAGGCCTGTGTAAGGAAGAAGAGGCAAGGTGGGCTCCCAAGCAGAGATGTGCACAAATCTAGGGAGACAAGAGCCGAGAACCAGGAGGGATACATGGGAGCAACGTGGGCATGGAGACGGGAGCTTGGCTGCCCTGGAAGTGGGCTCTGAGACAGAGATCTGATGGCAAGGTGTTTCCTGAGGAGCACGCTCAGTATCAACACCTGCAGAGAGAGAGAGTCATTGAACAGTGGTGTGGTCACAACGCAGGTTCAGCCTACCCTGCCCGGCGCTCCGGGCTGGCCTTTCAGAGTTGTCCCCCACCTCGACCTCTGGCCGTGGCTGTCCCCGGGAAAAGGGCATGACTCCGGGCTAGGCAGCTGTCTTTGGCTGAGGGCATTTCCTATAAAGGGATTCAGCTGTCAGCCATGAGCAACAAGCAGCTCTCCACAGCTGGGGGAGTGAGCATCTCTGTTCTGCAGGGGGATCCCTGCATTACTGCAGGGGTGGGGGAGGAAATGGAGCTAGGGCTTCTTTCGCAGAGGAGCTCCCAAAGGCAGCGTGGTCTGTTCAGAGAGCAGTCAGTGCTCCCGTGCCTGGTGTGGCAGTGGGAGATGGAGCAGGGTTGGTGTGTAGGAGCCAGGCCACAGGGCTAGTCTAAATCCTGCAGCAGTGGGGAACCCCAGAAGGTTTTGAGAAGGGAGCAGAGATGGGTTTACCATGAAGCTGACGATGCATAAGCTTCAGGGCCCCATACTTGCATAAGCCCCTTCCAGGGCCCTGGGACAGGCCTCACAATGTGTTCACGTGGTCATATATTTTCACTGACCATATTCAATTAGGATCACTCCTCCTTCCCCTCTAATACATTTCTCCTGTTGACATTAGAGGGGCCGTGGGTGTTTTGTGGCTTTGGCTAAGGATAAATTGGATTTGGGGTATATTTATTGGTTTATTTACATGGCTTTTAGTACCTTATGTGTACGGTTAGGTTGTTGTTTCTATACAGGTGTAAGAATAGCTTCTAGAAATACTCTTACTGCCTCTGTGCCAACTCACCCAGGGTTGTTGCAGAATATGTGCTGTGTTTAGCACAGTCTCCTCAATTGATTGGAGAAAAGGGGCCTCACATAATACTAGAGGTTGTGATTACTTCTATCTTAGCAATAGTTTGTTTTCTTCTGGGGTTTGTCTTATAGATGGGACACTAACACAGATCCAACTTGGATACTTCTTTGGAAATGCTAAGTTTAATAAGATGGTTTGTTTATTTAAAAACTGTCCAGACCTCCAAACATACACATTACAAAACACAAGGAGCACTAAAAATAATTTTCAAAGTCCAGAAGAGAAACCTGAATGCAGATGGGATGCAAAAAGTTTATTCAAAATGTTGATAAAGCTGTTACTAGTTTAACTGCAATTTTGAAAGTTGTTTCAGAATGCTTCAATAAAGTAAGGGAGAAACGACAGACTTCTGATTTAGATATAAGTATAAAGATACCTTCTTTTACCATTTTCAAATATATTTATTAAAGAAAATTCAGATAAAAATCAGTAGAAAATAAATAAAAGTTTAAAATGAGTAAAGAAATCAGTAGCAATAAATCTGACTTCAAAAATTTAATTATAACGAAATAAGTTTTCAGATCAAACTAAAGCATTCATTAGGAGGAAGAGATAAATATCAAAGCGAAATAAGTAACAGGCTCTTGAAGCATTTAACAATGCAGTTAATGAAGAGGAGGGAATCAGATGAACACATTGGAAAAGCATTTAAACTTCTTTCTGATTTTGACATGAAATGTTGACAACATCAAAGGCAATGTAAAGCTCAGAATATTGCCCCTACAGTAAGAATGTTGACAGCAACAGTTACTGAGTTGCTAATCCAAAAAGCATTTTAAATCAGGCTCTGACCAAGAAAACCTGAAATACCCTGAAATCCATATCCAGAAGCACACTAGATAGCAAATTTGATCATCTACGTGTTCACATAACATCACCAGTAACTTCTCTAAATTACTGAAAATTAAAAAATATTTTGCTCAACCTTCTAGAGCAGGCTAGAGCACACATACCAACTCCACCTGCCACCTGTTTTATTTTCCCCTAACAGTTTCATCAAGATGTGACTCACATTTAAATTCACCCATTTAAAATGTACAATTTAATGGTTTTCAGTATATTCACAGAGTTGTACAGCCATCACAACAATCAAATTCTGGAACATTTTTGTCACTCCAAAGCGAAGCCCCGTAACCATTAGCAGTCACTCCGATTCATCCCCCCTCCCCCTTAATCCTCGGCAATCACTAGTCTACTTTCTGTCTCCTTAGATTTGCCTCTTCTGAACATTTCATACAAATGGAATTGTACAATGTGCATCCTTCTGTGACTGGCTTCATTCAGTTAGCATAATGTTTTCATGGTTCATCCAGGTTATATTATGTGTCAGTACTTTATTCCTTTTCGTTGCTCTATAATAATTCATTGTATACATATACTGTTTTTTATTTATCCATTTATTAGTTGATGGACATTTGAGCTGCTACCTCTTTTCAGCTATTATGAGAAATGCTGCTATCAACATTCGTGTCCAAGTTATTGCGTGGATGTATCATTTTTCTTGAATATGTGTCTAGGAGTGGAATTGTTGGCTCTTATAGTAACACTATTTTTAACATTTTGAGAAACTGCCAAACTCGTTCCCAAAGCAGCTGTACCTTTTTACATTCCTACTAACAATTTCTCCACGTCCTCACCAAAACTTATTACCTGTGTTTTTATTATAACCATCCCAGTGGATGTGAAGTGTTATCTCATTGTGGTTTTGAGCACCTTTACATGGACTTAATGGCAACTTGTATATATCTTTTTTGGATAAATATCTATTCATTATCCTTTGCTTATTCTTTAATTGAGGTATCTTTTTATTATCAAGTTATAATCATTCTTTATACATTCTGGGTACAAATCCCTTATCAGACTGCTCAGATATATGGTTTGCAAATATTTTCTCCCATTATGTGGGTTGTCTTTTCACTTTCATGATCGTATCATTTGATGTACAAAAGCTTTTAACTTTGGTGAAGTCCAATTTAGATATTCTTTCTTTTGTCACTCGTGTTTTGGTGTTGTAACTAAGAAACCATTGCCATTAGGTCAAGAAGATGTATTCCTGCTCTTGCATTTGGATCTATGATCCATTTTCAGTTAATATTTGTGTAAGGTGTGAGGAAGGAGTCCAGCGTTATTCTTTTGCATGTGAATATCCAGTTGTCTCAGCACCATTTGTTGAAGAAGCTATTCTTTTTCCATTGAATCACTTGGTACCTTTGTTAAAAATCAGTTGATCATATGTAAAGGTTCTTTTAGGGACTCTGCATTCTGTTCCATGAATAATTTTGTCTGTCCTTATGGCAGGGTCACACTGTCTTGATTATTGTAGTTATGTGGTAAGCTTTGAAATACAGAAGTCTGAGTCCTTCCACTTTGTTGTTTCTAAAGATTGTTTTGGCTATTTCTGATCCTTTGACATTTGATATGAATTTTAGGAGCTGTTTCTCAATTTCTGCAAAATTCCAGCATAAGTGTTGCATTGAATCTACAGATCAGTATGGGGAGTACAGGCATCCCTCGTTTTATTGGACTTTGCTTTATTGTGCTTTGCAGACATTACTTTTTTTTTTTTTTACAAATTGAAAGTTTGTGGCAGCCCTGCATTATCAGTTGATGGTTACCATTTTTTAGCGATAAAATATTTTAAATTAAGATATGTACATTTTTTAGCGATAAAATATTTTAAATTAAGATAGGTACATTGTTGGGCTTCCCTGGTGGCACAGCGGTTGAGAGTCCGCCTGCCGATGCAGGGGACACAGGTTCATGCCCGGGTCTGGGAAAATCCCACATGCCGCGGAGCGGCTGGGCCCATGAGCCATGGCCGCTGAGCCTGCGCATCTGGAGCCTATGCTCCGCAATGGGAGAGGTCACAACAGTGAGAGGCCCGCATACCGCAAAAAAAAAAAAAAAGATATGTGCATTGTTTTTTTAAGACATAATGGCACACTTAATAGACTACAGTATAGTGTAAACATAACTTTAACATGCACTGGGAAACCAAAAAAATTCACGTGACCCTCCTTATTTTGATATTTGCTTAATTGTGGTGGTCTGGAACCGAACCAGCAGTATCTCTGAGGTATGACTGTGCTGCCATATTAAACTCTGATCCATGAACATGGGATGTCTTTCCATTTACTTAGATCTTCGGTTTCTTTTGACAATGTTTTGTAGTTTTCAGTGTACTAGTTTTGCATTTTTTTCTTCAATTTATTCCTAAGGTTTTTTTCCTTTTCTTTTTTCTTTTTTTTGATGCTATTGTAAATAGAATTGTTTTCTTTTTTTAACTCAAAATACTTCTAATTTCTTAGTTGAATTACAATGTTATGTTACTTACTGCTGTACAGCAAAGTGACTCAGTTATACAAATATATATATATATATTCTTTTTCATATTCTTTTCCATTATGGTTTATCACAGGATATTGAATATAGCTCCCTGTGCTATACAGTAGGACCTTGTTGTTTATCCATTCTATATATACCAGTTTGCATCTGCTAATCCCAAACTCCCAATCCAACCCTCTCCCACCCCCCTCCCCCTTGGCAACCACCAGTCTGTTCTCTATGTCGCTGATAGAACTGTTTTCTTAATTTCATTTTCAGTTCATTCATTGCTAGTTTATAGAAATACAATAGATTTTTGTATATTGACCTTGACTCCTGCAATCTCACTGAACTTTTTAAATTAACTTTAATAGTTTTTTAGTGGTTTCCGTAGGACTTGCTATATAGAAGGTCAATTCATCTGCAAATAGAGATAGTTTTACTTCTTCCATTCCAATCTGGATGCCCTTTACTTCTTTTTCTTGCCTAATTGTCCTGGCTAGAATGTTCAGTACAATGTTGACTAGAAGTGGTGTGATCAGACACCCCTGTCTTGCTTTTGATTAGGGGGAAAGCATTCATTCTTTTACCATTAAGCATGATGTTAGCTGAGGTATTTCACTGATGTCCTTTATCAGCTTGAGGAACTTCTAGTCCAGTCTTTTGAGTGCTTTTTTCAGGAAAGGATGTTGGATTTTGCCAGTTTTATCTTTTGAGTCTTGAGGTAATCATACAGTTTTTCCTTTATTCTGATGATATGGTTTATTACATTGATTGATTTTCAGATGTTAAACCTTGAATTCCTAGGATAAATTTCACTTGGTAATGGTGTATAATCTTTTACTATGGATTTGATTTGCTAGAATTTTGTTGAAGAATTTTAAAGTCTGTTTTCATGAGATATTGTTCTGTAGTTTTTGTCTTTTGATATCTTTGATTTTTTTTTTTAACCATCTTTATTGGGGTATAATTGCTTTACAATGGTGTGTTAGTTTCTGCTTTACAACAAAGTGAATCAGCTATACATATACATATGTTCCCATATGTCTTACCTCTTGCGTCTCCCTCCCTCCCACTCTCCCCATCCCACCCCTCCAGGCTGTCCCAAAGCCCTGAGCTAATATCCCTGTGCCTTGCGGCTGCTTCCCCCTAGCTATCTACCTTACTACGTTTGTTAGTGTGTATATGTCCATGACTCTCTCTCGCCCTGTCAAAACTCACCCTTCCTGCTCCCCATATCCTCAAGTCCGTTCTCCAGTAGGTCTGCGTCTTTATTCCTGTCTTACCCCTAGGTTCTTCATGACATTTTTTTCCCTTAAATTCCATATATATGTGTTAGCATATGGTATTTGTGTTTTTCTTTCTGACTTACTTCACTCTGTATGACAGACTCTAGGTCTATCCATCTCATTACAAATAACTCAATTTCATTTCTTTTTAAGGCTGAGTAATATTCCATTGTGTATATGTGCCACATCTTCTTTATCCACTCGTCCGATGATGGGCGCTTAGGTTCTTTCCATCTCCGGGCTATTGTAAATAGAGCTGCAATGAACATTTTGGTACATGACTCTTTTTGAATTTTGGTTTTCTCAGGGTATATGCCCAGTAGTGGGATTGCTGGGTCATATGGTAATTCTATTTGTAGTTTTTTAAGGAACCTCCATACTGTTCTCCATAGTGGCTGAGCCAATTCACATTCCCACCAGCAGTGCAAAAGTGTCCCCTTTTCTCCACACCCTCTCCAGCATTTATTGTTTCTAGATTTTTTGATGATGGCCATTCTGACTGGTGTGAGATGATATCTCATTGTAGTTTTGACTTGCATTTCTCTAATGATTAATGATGTTGAGCATTCTTTCATGTGTTTGTTGGCATTCTGTATATCTTCTTTGGAGAAATGTCTGTTTAGGTCTTCTGCCCATTTTTGGATGGGGTTGTTTGTTTTTTTGTTATTGAGCTGCATGAGCTGCTTGTAAATTTTGGAGATTAATCCTTTGTCAGTTGCTTCATTTGCAAATGTTTTCTCCCATTCTGAGGGTTACCTTTTGGTCTTGATTATGGTTTCCTTTGCTGTGCAAAAGCTTTGAAGTTTCATTAGGTCCCATTTGTTTATTTTTGTTTTTATTTCCATTACTCTAGGAGGTGGGTCAGAAAGGATCTTGCTGTGATTTATGTCATAGAGTGTTCTTCCTATGTTTTCCTCTAAGAGTTTGATAGTTTCTGGCCTTACATTTAGGTCTTTAATCCATTTTGAGCTTATTTTTGTGTATGGTGTTAGGGAGTGATCTAATCTCATACTTTTACATGTACCTGTCCAGTTTTCCCAGCACCATTTATTGAAGAGGCTGTCCTTTCTCCACTGTACATTCCTGCCTCCTTTATCAAAGACAAGGTGTCCACATGTGCGTGGGTTTATCTCTGGGCTTTCTATCCTGTTCCACTGATCTATCTTTCTGTTTTTGTGCCAGTACCATACTGTCTTGATTACTGTTGCTTTGTAGTATAGTCTGAAGTCAGGGAGCCTGATTCCTCCAGCTCCTTTTTTCGTTCTCAAGATTGCTTTGGCTATTCGGGGTCTTTTGTGTTTCCATACAAATTGCGAAATTTTTTGTTCTAGTTCTGTGAAAAATGCCAGTGGTAGTTTGATAGGGATTGCATTGAATCTGTAGATTGCTTTGGGTAGTAGAGTCATTTTCACAATGTTGATTCTTCCCATCGAAGAACATGGTATATCTCTCCATCTATTTGTATCATCTTTAATTTCTTTCATCAGTGTCTTATAATTTTCTGCATACAGGTCTTTCGTATCCTTAGGTAGGTTTATTCCTAGATATTTTATTCTTTTTGTTGCAATGGTAAATGAGAGTGTTTTCTTGATTTCACTTTCAGATTTTTCATCATTAGTATATAGGAATGCCAGAGATTTCTGTGCATTAATTTTGTATCCTGCTACTTTACCAAATTCATTGATTAGCTCTAGTAGTTTTCTGGTAGCATCTTTAGGATTCTCTATGTATAGTATCATGTCATCTGCAAACAGTGACAGCTTTACTTCTTCTTGTCCGATTTGGATTCCTTTTATTTCCTTTTCTTCTCTGATTGCTGTGGCTAAAACTTCCAAAACTATGTTGAATAAGAGTGGTGAGAGTGGGCAACCTTGTCTTGTTCCTGATCTTAGTGGAAATGCTTTCAGTTTTTCACCATTGAGGATGATGTTTGCTGTGGGCTTGTCATATATGGCCTTTATTATGTTGAGGAAAGTTCCCTCTATGCCTACTTTCTGGAGGGTTTTTATCATAAATGGGTGTTGAATTTTGTCGAAAGCGTTCTCTGCATCTATTGAGATGATCATATGGTTTTTCTCCTTCAATTTGTTAATATGGTTTATCACATTGATAGATTTGCGTATATTGAAGAATCCTTGCATTCCTGGAATAAACCCCACTTGATCATGGTGTATGATCCTTTTAATGTGCTGTTGGATTCTCTTTGCTAGTATTTTGTTGAGGATTTTTGCATCTATGTTCATCAGTGATATTGGCCTGTAGTTTTCTTTCTTTGTGACATCCTTGTCTGGTTTTGGTATCAAGGTGATGGTGGCCTCGTAGAAGGAATTTGGGAGTGTTCCTCCCTCTGCTATATTTTGGAAGAGTTCGAGAAGGATAGGTGTTAGCTCTTCTCTAAACGTTTGATAGAATTCACTTGTGAAGCCATATGGTCCTGGGCTTTTGTTTGTTCGAAGATTTTTAATCACAGTTTCAATTTCAGTGCTTGTGATTGGTCTGTTCATATTTTCTATTTCTTCCTGATTCAGTCTTGGCAGGTTGTGCATTTCTAAGAATTTGTCCATTTCTTCCAGATTGTCCATTTTATTGGCATAGAGTTGCTTGTAGTAATCTCTCATGATTTTTTTTATTTCTGCAGTGTCAGTTGTTACTTCTCCTTTCTCATTTCTAATTCTATTGATTTGAGTCTTCTCCCATTTTTTCTTGATGAGTCTGGCTAGTGGTTTATCTATTTTGTTTATCTTCTCAAAGAACCATCTTTTAGTTTTATTGATCTTTGCTATTGTTTCCTTCATTTCTTTTTCAATTATTTCTGATCTGATTTTTATGATTTCTTTCCTTCTGCTAGCTTTGGGGTTTTTTTGTTCTTCTTTCTCTAATTGCTTGAGGTGCAAGGTTAGGTTGTTTATTCGAGATGTTTCCTGCTTCTTAAGGTGGGCTTGTATTGCTATAAACTTCCCCCTTAGAACTGCTTTTGCTGCATCCCATAGGTTTTGGGTCGTTGTGTCTCCATTGTCATTTGTTTCTAGGTATTTTTTTATTTCCTCTTTGATTTCTTCAGTGATCACTTCATTATTAAGTAGTGTATTGTTTAGCCTCCATGTGTTTGTATTTTTTACAGATCTTTTCCTGCTATTGATATCTAGTCTCATGGCGTTGTGGTCAGAAAAGATACTTGATACAATTTCAATTTTCTTAAATTTACCAAGGCTTGATTTGTGACCCAAGATATGATCTATCCTGGAGAATGTTCCATGAGCACTTGAGAAAAATGTGTATTCTGTTGTTTTTGGATGGAGTGTCCTATAAATATCAATTAAGTCCATCTTGTTTAATGTATCATTTAAAGCTTGTGTTTCCTTATTTATTTTCATTTTGGATGATCTGTCCATGGGTGAAAGTGGGGTGTTAAAGTCCCCTACTATGAATGTGTTACTGTTGATCTCCCCTTTTATGGCTGTTAGTATTTGCCTTATGTATTGAGGTGCTCCTATGTTGGGTGCATAAATATTTACAATTGTTATATCTTCTTCTTGGATCGATCCCTTGATCATTATGTAGTGTCCTTCTTTATCCCTTTTAATAGTCCTTATTTTAAAGTCTATTTTGTCTGATATGAGAATTGCTACTCCAGCTTTCTTTTGGTTTCCATTTGCATGGAATATCTTTTTCCATCCCCTTACTTTCAGTCTGTATGTGTCTCTAGGTCTGAGGTGGGTCTCTTGTAGACAGCATATATAAGGGTCTTGTTTTTGTATCCATTCAGCCAATCTATGTCTTTTGGTGGGAGCATTTAGTCCATTTACATTTAAGGTAATTATCGATATGTATGTTCCTATTCCCATTTTTTATATTGTTTTGAGTTCGTTATTATAGGTCGTTTCCTTCTCTTGCATTTCTTACCTAGAGAAGTTCCTTTAGCACTTGTTGTAAAGCTGGTTTGGTGGTACTGAACTCTCTCAGCTTTTGCTTGTCTATAAAGGTTTTAATTTCTCCATCAAATCTGAATGAGATCCTTGCTGGGTAGAGTAGTCTCGGTTGCAGGTTTTTCTCCTTGATCACTTTCAGTATGTCCTGCCACTCCCTTCTGGCTTGTAGGGTTTCTGCTGAGAGATCAGCTGTTAACCTTATGGGGATTCCCTTGTGTGTTATTTGTTGTTTTTCCCTTGCTGCTTTTAATATGCTTTCTTTGTATTTAATTTTTGATAGTTTGATTAATATGTGTCTTGGCGTATTTCTCCTTGTATTTATCCTGTATGGGACTCTCTGTGCTTCCTGGACTTGATTAACTATTTCCTTCCCCATATTAGGGAAGTTTTCAACTATAATCTCTTCAAATATTTTCTCAGTCCCTTTCTTTTTTTCTTCTTCTTCTGGAACCCCTATAATTCGAATGTTGGTGCGTTTAATGTTGTCCCAGAGGTCTCTGAGACTGTCCTCAGTTCTTTTCATTCTTTTTTCTTTATTCTGCTCTGCAGTAGTTATTTCCACTACTTTACCTTCCAGGTCACTTATCCGTTCTTCTGCCTCAGTTATTCTGCTATTGATCCTATCTAGAGGAGTTTTAATTTCATTTATTGCGTTGTTCATCATTGCTTGTTTCATCTTTATGTCTTCTAGGTCCTTGTTAACTGTTTCTTGCATTTTGTCCATTCTACTTCCAAGATTTCGGATCATCCTTACTATCATTATTCTGAATTCTTTTTCAGGTAGATTGCCTATTTCCTCTTCATTTGTTAGGTCTGGTGGGTTTTTATCTTGCTCCTTCATCTGCTATGTGTTTTTCTGTCGTCTTATTTTGCTTATCTTACTGTGTTTGGGGTCTCCTTTTTGCAGGCTGCACGTTCGTAGTTCCCGTTGTTTTTGATGTCTGTCTCCAGTGGCTAAGGTTGGTTCAGTGGGTTGTGTAGGCTTCCTGGTGGAGGGGACTAGTGCCTGTGTTGTGGTGGATAAGGCTGGATCTTGTCTCTCTAGTGGGCAGGTTCACGTCTGGTGGTGTGTTTTGGGGTGTCTGTGGCCTTATTATGATTTTAGGCAGCCTCTCTGCTAATGGGTGGGGTTGTGTTCCTGTTTTGCTGGTTGTTTTGCATAGGTTGTCCAGTACTGTGGCTTGCTGGTCGTTGAGTGAAGCTGGGTGCTGGTGTTAAGATGGAGGTCTCTGGGAGATTTCCACCGTTTAACATTATGTGGAGCTGGGAGGTCTCTTGTTGACCAGTGTCCTGAAGTTGGCTCTCCTACCTCAGGGGCAGAGCCCTGACTCCTGGGCTGGAGCACCAAGAGCCTTTCGTCCACACGGCTCAGAATAAAAGGGAGAAAAAGTAGAGAGAATTAGTAGAATTATGAGGAAAGAAAGAAGGAAAGGAGGAAAGGAAGGAAGGAAGAAAGAAGGAAAGAAAGGAGGGAGGGAGGGAGGAAGGAAGGAAGGGAGGGAAAGAAGGAGCAAATGTAGAGAGAATTAGTAGAAGTATGAGGAAAGAAAGAGGGAAAGGAGGAAAGGAAGGAAGGAAGAAAGAAGCAAAGAAGGAAAGAAAGGATGGAGGGAGGGAGGAAGGAAGGAAGGATGGAGGGAAAGAAGGAGAAAATGTAGAGAGAATTAGTAGAAGTATGAGGAAAGAAAGAGGGAAAGGAGGAAAGGAAGGAAGGAAGAAAGAAGCAAAGGAAAGAAAGGAGGGAGGGAGGGAGGAAGGAAGGAGGGAAAGAAGGAGAAAATGTAGAGAGAATTAGTAGAAGTATGAGGAAAGAAAGAAGGAAAGGAGGAAAGGAAGGAAGGAAGAAAGAAGCAAAGAAGGAAAGAAAGGAGGGAGGGAGGAAGGAAGGAAGGAAGGAGGGAAAGAAGGAAAAAAGACAGAAAGAAAGAAGATACAGTAAAAATAAAATAAAGTATAATATAGTTATTGTACTAAAAAATATTTAGAAAAAAAAAAAAGGGACGGATAGAACCCTAGGACAAATGTTGGAAGCAAAGCTATACAGAGAAAATCTTACACAGAAGCATACACATACATGTTCACAAAAAGAGGCAAAGGGGGAAAAAATCATAAATCCTGCTCCCAGAGACCACCTCCTCAACCTGGGGTGATTCGTTGTCTAAAGGAGGGAAGGAAGGAAGGAAAGAAAGAACGAAGGTAAAGTACAATAAAGTTATTACAATTAAAATTATTAAGAAAAAAAAATTGTTTTTAAAAAAAACCATGGACGGATAGAGCCCTAGGACAAATGGTGGAAGCAAGAGTATACAGACAAGATCTCACACAGAAGCATACATGCACACATTCACAAAAAGAGGAAAAGGGAAAAAAATCACAGATCTCGCTCTTAAATTCCACTTCTTCAATTTGGGATCACTCCCTGTCTATTCAGGTATTCCACAGATGCAGGGCACATCAAGTTGATTGTGGAGCTTCAATCCGCCGCCTCCGCGGCTGCCGGGAGAGACCTCCCCCTCTCCTCCCTGCTCTCACAGCTCACAGGAGCTCAGCTTTGTACCCGGCCCTGCCCCTGCGCGCAGGTCGCTGGAGGGCGTCTGTTTTTTGCTCAGACAGGACGGGGTTAAAGGAGCCGCTGATTCGGGAGCTCCGTCTCACTCAGGCCGGGGGTTGGGGGATTGGGGGAAGGAGGGGCACTGCGTGCGGGGCGGGCCTGCGGCGGCAGAGGCGGCGTGACGCTGCGGCAGAGGCCGGCGTGACGTTGCACCAGCCCAAGACCCGCCGTGCGTACTCCCGGGGAAGTTGTCCCTGGATCCCGGGAACCCGGCAGTGGCGGCCTGCACAGGCTCCGCGGAAGAGGGGCGCGGAGAGTGACCTGTGCTCGCACACAGCCCCCCTGGTGGCGGCAGCAGCAGGCCCAGCGTCTCCCGCCCGTCTCTGGGGTCCGCGGTTTCAGCCGCGGCTCGCGCCCGTCTCTGGGGTTCGCGCTTCCAGCCGCGGCTCGCGCCCGTCTCGGGGGCTCGCGCCCTCAGCCGCGGCTCGCGCCCGTCTCTGGGGTTCGCGCTTTTAGCCGCGGCTCGCGCCCGTCTCTGGAGTTCCTTTAAGCAGCGCTCTTAAACCCCTCTCCTCGCGCACCAGGAAACAAAGAGGGAAGAAAAAGTCTCTTGCTTCTTCGGCCGGTGCAGGCTTTTCCCCGAACTCCCTCCCGGCTAGTCGTGGCGCACCAACCCCTTCAGGCTATGTTCAAGCCGCCAACCTCAGTCCTCTCCCTGCGCTCTGTCCAAAACCGAAACCTGAGCCTCAGCTCTCAGCCCCGCCCGCCCCGGCGGGTGAGCAGACAAGCCTCTCGGGTTGGTGAGTGCCGGTCGGCACCGATCGTCTGTGCAGGAATCTCCCCGCTTTGCCCTCCGCACCCGTCGATGTGCCCTACTCCGCGGTCCCGAAGCTCCCCCCTCCGCCACCCGCAGTCTCCGCCCACGGAGGGGCTTCCTAGTGTGTGGAAACTTTTCCTCCTTCACAGCTCCCTCCCACTGGTGCAGGTGCCGTCCTTATTCTTTTGTCTCTGTTTTTTCTTTTTTTCTTTTGCCCTACCCAGGTATGTGGGGAGTTTCTTGCCTTTTGGGAGCTCTGAGGTCTTCTGCCAGCCTTCAGTAGGTGTTCTGTAGGAGTTGTTCCACGTGTAGATGTATTTCTGGTGTATCCGTGAGGGGGAAGGCGATCTCCACGTCTTACTCTTCCGCCATCTTCCCCCGTCTCTCGATATCTTTGATTTTTGTATTGGGGTAATATTATCCTCATAGAATGAATTGGGAAAATCTTCTCTTCCAATTTTTGAAAGAGTTTTTGAAGGATTGGTATTAGTTTTTTTAAGCGTTTGGTAGAATTTATCAGTGAAGTCATCTGGCTTTGGCTATTTTTTGTGAGAAGTTTTAAATCACTAATTCAATCTCTTGTTATAGGTCTATTCCAATTTTTAGATCTTATTAAATCAGTTTTGGTAGTCTGTGTCTTTCTAGAAATTTGTCCATTCCAGAACTCTGTCTTTTCATGTGGATTTGAATTATTCTCTGGTGTCACTTTCTTTCAGCCTAAATAGCTTCCTTTAGTATTTCTTTTTTTACAATTTTATTGGAGTATAGTTGATTTACAGTGTTGTGTTAGTTTCAGGTGTGTAGCATAGTGATTCAGTTATACATATGCATGTATTCATTCTTTCTCAGTTTCTTTTCCCATATAGTTTATCATAGAATATTGAGTAGAGTTCCCTGTGCTATACAGTAGGTCCTTGTTGGTTATCTATTTTATATATAGTAGTGTGTGTATGTTAATCCCAAACTCCTAATTTAGTATTTCTTATATGGCAGGTCTGCTAGCAATGAATTCTCCCAGTTTTTGTTTATCTGGGAATATTTTTATTTCACTTTCATTGTTGAGAAGTAGTTTTGTTGGATATGATTCTTGGTTGACACCACTACCTCTGGCCTCCATTATTTCTGATTAAAGTCAGCTGTTATTAATCTTATTGGGCTTCCAGTGAGTCATTTTTCTTTTGCTTCTTCTGACATTTTACCTTTGTCTTTCTATATTTGACTATATTGTGTCTGGGTGTGGATTTCTTTGCATTTACCTTACTTGGTTAAATTTCTTGGATGTGTATGTTAATGTTTTTAATAAAATTTTGGAAGTTTTCAAACATTATTTCTTGGAATATTTTCTACTCCTTTCTCTGTGTCCTCTCCTTCTGGCACTCATTTCAGTGAACTTATGGTCTTCCATGTTTCTCAGAGGCTCTGTTCATTTTTCTTTATTTTTTTCCCCCTCTTCTCTTCAGATTGCATAATTTCTATTGATCTATATTCAAGTTCATGGAGTCTTCTGTCAGCTCAAATCTACTACTGAGCCCTCTAGTGAATTTTTCATTTGTTTTTAAACTACATAATTTTTTTCTTTTTTTTTTCTTTTTGTTTGTGTTTTTTTAGTTTCTCTTTCCTGATGCCATTTGGTGAGGCATTGTTCTTTAGACATGGTTTCCTTTTGTTCTTTGAACATATTTATAATAGCTATTTTGAAATTTTTGTCTGCTAATTCTAACATTTGGGACTCCTCAAAGGCAGCTTCTGTTGCCTGCTTACTTTCCTGTGTATAGATTTCACTTTCCTGTTTCTTTTCACGTCTCAGAAATTTTTGTTGAAACTGGACATTTTAGATGATACATTGAAGAAACTCTGGGTAGTGATTCCCCTAGACCTTGTTGTGCTGTTGTTTGCTTGTTTACCTGTTTATTTCTTTAGTGACTTGGATGCACTGTTTCAATAAATTTTATTTGCCCTGCAGCATGCAGCTGTTGCTATTGCCCCTCAGAGATCACAGCCTTGGGCATATGCATAGTCACCCAGGCCACACAGCTTCCCACCTCCACCCCCAGAACAGTGGGATTAGCCAGGTTCTGTCTCTTTCTTTGATCTTCCAGCTAAACTTCTGGCTGTTCTGCCTCTATTGTTATCACACCCAATTAGCTTTCACTAGCTGCTAGCTGATGCTGTATTGTTTTTGATACAGTTGCCCTGGGGTACAACTTGTCTACAGCCTGGCCTAATCAGATTCTGGACCCTTCACAGAGGCAGGGTGTTACCAATATTTGAGGCTTGCTCAGACTCCAGGAGGGCTCTTAGCTGTCTTTTCCCTGGTTACACTTCTAGTTGGTTTACCATTTTACTTGCTGCTTACTAGTATTGTGGAGCTACTGGCCTCCTCTTAGTTGCTCACTACCAAGATTTCTATTGTTTTTGACAATGCCCTTAGGCATGAACTTCCTCATGCTCTGTTCCAAATAAAGTTAGTCCTCTTAGGGTGAGCTGTGGAGCTCTCAGTTCTGCCTCTCCCTCTGGGAAGACTACTGCACCACTGCGCTAGAGCTAGGAGCAGGGTGGTCCACTTACAGAGTGACACTCCTGGTCTACGAATAGATCACTGGATACAGATAGTAGCTTCTAGTCTTCTTGGTTTTTCCCTTTCAGCATGGAACCTCTGCCCTACAAGGAAGCCAGAGAAGGGGCTACTAGAGTACTGTATTCTTGGTTTGCCATACCTGGAGTAGAGCCTCCCGTCTGGGAGTGAGGACTGGGTGGGCAAAGGGAGTTCCCTGACTGGAACAGATTTTCTGCAGCACAGTGTTGGGAGGTATGGGAGATGCCAGTGGCCTGCCTTTCCCAGGGTGAAACTATAGCCCTAGACTGGGAGCTGAGGAGACGAAGACCTCTGTCTTTTAGGCAGTAAAGCCTCCATCACACTGAGATGGGGAAGGAATGGGAGAGGGTTGTGGCTCAAATGTATAGACTTTTACTATTCTTACCAAGATTTAGTAAATTCTCTCCATTTGTTGTATTGACCTTAGGACAATTTCCAGATACTTTATTTTTTTTAATTGAAGTATAGTTGATTTACAATATTGTGTTAGTTTCAGGTTTACAGCAAAATGGTTCCTTTATGTATATTCTTTTTCAGATTCTTTTCCATTATAGGTTATTAAAAAATATTGAATATAGTTCCCCATGCTATACAGTCAGTAATTGTTGTCCAGATAATTTAAATGGTTTGTTTAGAAAATAATTTTCACCAGTTAAATAGTTGTTTTACTGAGGAGAGGGTTCACCAAGTTTCTTACAGCTCCATTCTAGAAGTTTCCATTTGCTGCCTGCTTTTGTAAACAAAGTTTTATTGGAATGCAGCCATATCCATTCATTTATATGTTGTCTGTAGCCACTTTCATGCTCTAATGGCAGAGTTGAATAGTTGAAATAGTGAGCATGTAGCCTGCAAAGACTAAAACAGTTACTATCTGGCCCTTACAGAAAAAGCTTGCTGAGGGATGACTGCATTGTCTTTCTATCCTCCCTATGGAATACAATCCTACAAAATTATTGTCATATGAAGAGGGCATGAAAGAGTATACAGTTAGAACTGCAGGAAATGTTGTGTCCATCAATCAATCTGAAAAAAATCATTGTTCTCTGTTTTTGGTGGTTTGCGGTATTTGTCAGTTTTTGAATTTTTTGTTTTATATTTTCTAATTCTAAATCAATATTCCAGTTTATACCAAACTTAGTATTTTTAATTTTGCAATCTTATTCAAATGGGCCCTAAATTGTATAAGCTTCCTCTCTGGACTAGTGATAGATTCAAGTTGTAGACCTGAGTTTCCTCTACTCCAGTGTTCTACTTACTGTATTCATGAATTTTTACCATGTCAACATATCACCTATCCTTTGTCTCCATATTTCTTTTAAATTGCTTATTTTTACTTAAAACAGTAGACCTTACATGTCTCTAGAGTCACTGGCTTGATGTGCCACTTACATCTTTATGAATGGCGCTGTGTGGGCACACCAGGCCGGGGGTTTCATCCTGCAGACACGGTGTGGGGTGGGCTTTGGCTGCGGGGACAGAGTAGGCTGAACAAGGCACTGAGGATGGTGGGAGACCAGGGTGGTGGTCGGGGGAAGCTGGGTGGGCCAACACCTTACCATGCCTCCCAGCGAAGTTCTGAGCTTCTAGGGGTGAGTAGGGCCTGTTCTCCCTGTGCCTCGAGGGCCAGGCAGTCATCACGGGCACTGCAGCTGAAGGGTGGGGGGCATGTGACCTTCTGTCTTTCAGCACTGCTTTAAAGGACACTGCATCTGGCTGACACCTGACATCCTCAAACGAGATGGCAACTGGGGCGCCTGGAGTCCCTTTGGCTCCTGCTCACGTACCTGCGGCACAGGTGTGAAGTTCAGGACCCGTCAGTGCGACAACCCACAGTGAGTTGGCCCTGATGTTTCCCAGCCTTCCTTGGTGGCAGCTGCGGTCCCCAAGGGCCCTTGCTAGCCAACCCTATCCTGCAAGGCCCCTGCGGATGTCAGTTCTGGAGACGATGTGAGGGCAGGCAGCTCTGGCCCCTTCTCATCTTACTGGGAGGGACTGAGACTTAGAGAGTGGAGGGCTCATGCCACATAGCCTGCTGGGGCCAGAGCCAGCTCTGGAGACTTGGAAACCTGGTCTTCTGACCTGGTGGCCTAGGGCCATTCCTCCCACTTGGCCTGCATCCTACTCTAGACACCGACCTCCTCTGCTCTTCTTGGTTGAGGGCATCAGGAATAGGAGGTGAGGGCTTCCCTGGTGGCGCAGTGGTTGGGAGTCCGCCTGCCGATGCAGGGGACACGGGTTCGTGCCCCAGTCCGGGAGGATCCCACATGCCGCAGAGCGGCTGGGCCCATGAGCCATGGCCGCTGAGCCTGCGTGTCCGGAGCCTGTGCTCCGCAACGGGAGAGGCCACAACAGTGAGAGGCCTGCGTACCACAAAAAAAAAAAAAAAAAAAAAAAAAAAGAATAGGAGGCAGAACAGAGATGGGGCAATGGGGATAAAGAGGAGGGCTCTCTCGGTCCCCAGGATGCTGGGAGCCTGAGCAGGAGAGCAGCTGTTTGCAATCAGGCAAGAGGCAGGGTCAGTGACATGCCACCCAATCCCAGCTGCCCAGGGGAGAAACAGCCTGGAGAGGATGCCTGAAGGCCCGCTGGACTCCCACCTCCATCCATGCTCCCCACCCTGCCTCCCAGGCAGTGCTGGGTGAGGACTTCCAGGTTCTGGTCCAGGGTGCACAGTCAGAAGAGCAGATCTGGCCTGACAACCCCTCTCTCCCCCCACCAGGCCCTGACTCCTCGTGGTGTCTGATGCTGGGCTCTTGGGGTCCAGGGGGCTCACCCCCAGGTCTGGCCCTGGGGGAGATCATGCAGGTTCTGGGTGTTCTATGTTCTGTCCCTCCCCACCTGCGCACTCTAGGGATTTTCTTACCCCTCTGGCTGGTTCAGCCTTCTTGGTGGCAGCAAGGGACAGGGGCAGCAGTGACGTGAGCAAAACTGCCAGAACTGCCTGCCATTCCATCTGTTCACAAACACCGTTGGGCCTGGAGAGTAGCTAACCCCTGGTCAGTGCCAGCATTCCGTGCACATCAGTGACCATCAGACAACACAGATGTGCCACACAGAGCTCTGAGCACGGTTCATTTATGCCAGCCTCACTTGCATCTGTGGGGAATACGCACAGCTGCAGCGCCCAGAGCATTTCAGAGCCCACAGGCCCCACAGCAATGCCAGTGTGCCCCGTGGGCCTCCCCTCTCGTGTGTCCTCCTGAAGATGACAGCTGGGCCTTATGCTGCCCCATCTTTAGTTGCTGCTCCCTGGCTCAGTAGCTTTTCCTGGGGCACTGTGGCCAGTGTGAAGACTCCTGAGGTTCCCAGCTGGGCCCCCGCTCACTGGATTGAGTTCCCTCTGTGTTCTTTGCCTCGCCACTCTTTTGATTGCAGAACTGCAAACAATCTACAGCATGAGCTCAAGCTCTTCAATTTCTCTTCCTCCCTGGCCTCCCCTGAATTCTCCAACTCACATTCTCTTTTGGAATTATCGTGGATTTCCATTTGAATCTGTATGGCTCCTGTCTGGGCTGGCCGGGGCTCCAGCGACAGCCCGACCCCTTCCTTCTTTTTCCTGCTGCACGATGCCCCTGGGCTCCCCAACCTACACCCAGGGCTGCACCCTCTCCTGGTGATGCCCTGGTTGGTATTGTCATTGGTCTGTGGTCCCATCAGTGGCCCTGATGTAAATCTCAAAATCACCCTTTCTTTCATGGTCCCCATCAAACACTGAGGCTTCTTGGTTCTTTCTCCACAAATTTCTCAGATTGTTATTTCCACCGATTTCCCCTGAGAACATGGCACTGTGCAAGGAGCCTCATGGAAGCCAGCCCCTTCCATCATTCACTCTACAGTGCTATATGCTATACATCCATCATCACAGCAGAACATGACTTTTGCCCAAGTCTCAGGGGGGGCCTTGGGTTCTGCTTGGCTGAAGCTCCCCAGCTCCTCCCAGGGTGCTGACCTGCCACGCCCCATCACCCTGCCTGCCATGGGCACCTGTTGGCCACCATCTGGTGCCTTTCCTGTGGGGTTAGTGCTTTGTGGACTGCTGGTGTTCTCAACAAAGTAAGGAAATTACAGAAACATGGCCCAAGTTTTCTTGAGGTGGAGGAAAGCTGGAGATGGAGTGTCCACTGTGTACCTGACACTTGTTAAGAACACTTGTAACAAGATTCCACTACTTCAGAATTGCTCTGAGTTCCCAGCGTGTGTGAGGCCCAGGCCCAGGCCCAGATGTAGGGGAGCTCACGCAGCTCCACCACCCTGGGGCTTATGGCCGGAGGCACAGCAGAACCTAAACACCCTGTTACAGCTCACTGTTGGTTCACCGCCACAGCTACAGGAGCTGGGATGGGGTGGGGGGTGCACAGGGGCTGAGTAGATGCTCCCTTCCCATGGGACCCCCGAGAGAGGATTACCAGTGCCTTCTACAGTGATGCTCCAAGGCCCTGGAGGCTGGGGGATAGCCCAGGTCCTGCGGCTGGGACAGGGCAAGGCCGCGTCCCTTCACTCAACAGAGCTGCCCCCTGACCCTCAAGGATCAGGGATTCCCCCCAGATCCCACAAGTGGCACCCCATGTGCTGGCCTCTTCCTGGCACCGAGCTGCAAGACCTTTCTGTTTTCTCCTCCAGCCCAGCCAATGGGGGCCGCACCTGCTCAGGCCTTGCCTACGATTTCCAGCTCTGCAACTCCCAGGACTGCCCTGATGCCCTGGCTGACTTCCGTGAGGAGCAGTGCCGGCAATGGGACCTATACTTCGAGCATGGTGACGCCCAGCACCACTGGCTGCCCCACGAGCACCGGGATGGTGAGCCCTAAGGGGAGTGGGCATTCAGTGTACAGGCCAGGGCTCACTGGACCACTGATTCTGCATGGGCATGCCAGCAGAGTCCACCCTGGGCAGGGTGGCTGCCGGCTTGGGGCTCACGGCAGGACTGCAATCCCAGAAGAGCCAGACAACTGCACCTGGCCAAGGATGCAGCGAAGAGGGCGGGGCCCAGCTGGCCCCAGGCTCCTGTGCTCGCCACCCAGTGGGCAAGGCTAGCGTTGCGCCTTTACCCTGGCTCAGCCATGAGGCGGAGGGCAGGGGCGGAGCCTGCCAAGGAATCAGGTTACTTCTGACCTCTCATCTTTCAGTGGGAGCTCTCAGTTCCAAGTGACTTGAACTGGTTTAAGCATCAAAAGGCATTTGTTGGCTCCTAGAACTGAAAAGTCTGGTAGTTTCAAGCATGAGAGTGTTTATATTTCATTTGGGTCCCCCTCCCACTAAATGATAGAGAAACACAGTTTCTCTTCCTTCCAGGCATTGGGCAGAGGAGGGGAGTGGGGACTGGGGCATGCTCTGCTGTCTCCATCACCCCATGTGTGTCACACCGGCTGAGCACCTGTTGCAAGCCCCACATGTGCATTCAAAGAGGCGGTGCCAGAGCAGACAGATCCCCCTCTCAGAGTGAGGCTTTGGTCTGGCGAAAAATCAAATAATAACGTGGTGTCATAGTGACCATGGAGGTAAATGCTGAGAAGGGAAGGTGCCAGAGACCCGAGACTGAATCAGGGGGCATGTTATTTGGGGTTTCAGAGGTTGACTGAAAAGGGTCTCCAGGTAGAAACCTGGCGAACAGCCATTTTCCCTTCCCCTCGATATGGGGGTCTCTGGGCAGGGCCTCGGTAATCTGAGACCTGGCTGCACCAGCAACAGCCTGGCTCAGTTGGGAAAAGCTCTTCCTAAGTCCCACACAACAGGGCCACGAAGGGGGGTGCAGTTATCTGCCCCCTTTCGCTTTCTCTCCCGGCCCAGGGCAGGCATGTAGGGGGCTGGGTGAATCATAAGAAGACCCTCCTGGGTGAGAGTTTCTCCTTGCAGGGTGCTTCCCTTTAGCAAACTTGGGAAGGAAACTGCAAGCAAAGTGAGCGGTGCAGCTGGCCCTCCTCACCAACACCCCACTGCTTCCCTTCCAGCCAAAGAGAGATGCCACCTCTACTGTGAGTCCAAGGAGACTGGGGAGGTGGTGTCCATGAAGCGCATGGTGCATGATGGGACGCGCTGTTCTTACAAGGACGCCTTCAGCCTCTGCGTGCGCGGGGACTGCAGGGTGAGTGCCACGAGGCCAGTGCGGTGCCACAGGAGCAAGGGCAGCTGCAGCTCACGGCCTCCGCTTTCTGGGGCTTTGGGAGGATTCACTGAGGTTGAGCTTGCAAACAGCATCTAGATCAGGGCAGGCTCTCAGCAAATGTTGGTTCCCACCCCCTGCTCCCTGCTGCCCTGCTCCATGACAAGCGTTCTCAGACTCGAGTCTGAGGAACCACCTGAGGAGCTCAGGGCCCCACCTCAGAGATTCTGCTTACGTAGCTTGAGGCTGTGGCCCAGAGCATGAGTTTTACCAGTTTTACCAGGTGATCTTGATGCACATGGTCCCTGGGGGACCCCTTGTGAAGCACTGCCATGTCCTTGCACTCCTCTGGGCACTGGACAGCTTACCCTCGATCAGGGTGGCCCACCATGGCCCTCGTTGGTTTGGCTCTTTGTAGAAATGCCCTGCTGTGTTTTCTGTTACTTTATTGTCTTTGGCTTCGATCTTAGGCTGTTACAAGAGACAACTGTGGGGCACACTCGGCATAAAATAGTAACATGAGTGCAGAACTGGCCCGTCCCCTAGAAATACCTGGAAGCCTCTGTGTAGATGAGACTGATTGTAGGTGTCAAAGAGGCTGATTCTCATCTTACCTTCCTGAGAAACGGGCATCCTCAGGATGTCCCTGGCAGAGAGCCTGGCAGAATGCCACAGGGCCCCTGGCGGAGACGGGTGAGGCTGGAAGAGCAGGGAGGTGGGGTGTGGAGTAGCTGGAGGCAAGCTCAGGGATTCTCTCCAGCCACGTGATTTCAGTAGGACTGCAGCCAGCAGGGAGCGCAGGCCATACAGTCTGCTCACACTCCAAACACTCAGCCAAATACTTAAAGACAGCAGTGTCTCCCCTGTACCTGAGGGGTTTTAATTGATGGAGGTGACCAAATGATGACACAGAGAAGTCAGTGCCATTGGAAGAAGAACTTACATTTCCTGAGGGAAGGGTATGGCATGCTGTGCAGGGCCACATGGAGAAGCACCAGATTCAGCTGCGAGGCAGAGGGAGCAGGAGAAAGTCTGGGCCAAAGCTTTTATTGGGGTTTCCATGGGAAAGGCAAGGCAAGCAGAGTAAACAGCTTGGGATTGGCCAGTTTGAATAATTCTGGCAGGAGTGGTCTCTAGATTCCTGGTATCTGACCCTGGGATGATTTAGGGCAGAGACATATTGGCTTAGTGTGTGAGAGTTTGATAAAGGGAGGAATCAGTTGGTTTGTGTATGAAAGGTGTGCTTCCATTGCTGTCCCTAAGAACTGGCTAGCTCTTCTTGACTAGCAAGATTTTTAAGATGTCAAAACATCATAACACACAGAAAATATTAAAAACTCTGATTAAGAGAGGCCGTAGCATGGGAAACATTTAGTAGTGGAAGTAGCTTTAGATGGCAACTGTGCGTATGGTACAAACATAACAGGGACGTAGGAACACTAATTCACCCTCTTGGTTAGTGGGCGTGTCTAGAACTTCACTCCTGACATTGACAACTGGAGAAGAATAGGGTATTTCATTAATTAATGGTGACTTTGAACAGATAACAGTAGAATGATAGCGTTTTGCATAATTAGAAAATGTTTACATTTATATATGGTCACATTGCAAAAGTTAGAAAACAAAGGAGACAGAAAGAACGAAAACACACAAAGGAAATGGGAGTGATAAGATGAAATGTAGGAGTCCTCACAATACATGTGAATGTGAAACTCTTAAAAGAATCTAATATCCAAGTGGATGCTGTCAATGAGAGAATATCAAAACACAATGACTCAGGAAGTTTCAAAGAGAAATGATAGCAAAAGACATGTCAGGAGAATAAAGACACACACACACACACACACACACACACACACACACACACACAGAGCAGGGAATCAAGAATTAAATGAGGCCATAAAGATTCTGATTCCAATCCCAGTTTGGGGTATTTTCCCCTACATGTCCAACAAGCAATCCTCTGACACCAGCTGGATGTTGTGGGCTGAAAAAAATTGCATAATGTGAGAGATGTTAGTTAAGTTTTATTTGGGGCAAAATGAGGACTATAGCTCTGAGGAACTGCTCCAAAGAGGTAAGCGGAGGTCAGTATTATACGTGATTTTAGTGAAAGCGGGTACGTGCAGTCAAGCACACATTGTGGCAGAGGCTTGCTGCTGGTCACCAGGAGCTGATGTCGCCATTAATGATTTTGGTGCTTTCTTAGATAGAAGATGCAAGAATTTATGGGTTCATAAAATCTTCTCCTGAAAATATCTAACTCTCTGAAGGCCTGTTCTGCCAGTTTTTCCCAGAGCACAAGAGTGCCTCATTCTTGATCTCCACCCTGAACTTTCTGGCGTGTTGAAGGTCAGCGACTGCAGTGGCTAGTGACCTAATCCTTGTAGAAGCAGAAGGCAAGTGCCAATTTTTAGTTGGCAGTGTCCTAAAATTTAACTCAGTTCTGACACTACCTACCCAGAGATAGCATCAGATCCCACAAGTTAAGGCCTCAGTCCTATAAGAAGGCCCCCTGCCTTCAGATGCCAATCACAAGTCCAGGTTGTCACCTGTGCTTCTGATTAACAGGCTGTAGATTGGAGGTTCCAACAACCCCTTCCTTGGGTTCAATTAATTTGCTAGAGTGACTCTTAGAACTCAAAAAACAGTTACTAGATTACCAGTTTATTATAGAGGGATATAGCTCAGGAACAGGCAGATGGAAGATGCTTAGGGTAAGGTATGTAGGAAGGAATGGAGCTTCCAGGCCCTTCCAAAGCATGCTGCTGTCCCCAAATGTTCACCAACCCAGAAGCTCTCCAAACCCCACCCTTCTGGGTTGTTATGGAGACTTCATTACAGGCATGACTGACTAAATAATGGGTCACTGACCACCTACTCAACCCCCCCCCCCAATAAAGACAGCTTTATGGCTCTCACCACAGAAAATTCCAAGGGTTTTAGGAGGTCTAGCCAGAAACTGGATGAAGACCAAATATATATATATATCATAAATCACAATATCACAACTGCCCTGGCTGGACAGGAGGCTCTCCCCTCCCTCCCTTCCTCTCCCTCCTCCCCTCTTTCTCTTCCCTCCTCCTCAGCATCAGCTTCATCCTTCAGGCAACGTGTGACTGTTTACAAAGACCATATCCTCTCATCTGGGCAACAGCCCTGGCAGGCCTTGCTGCTCTGACTCCATGTCACAAATGTGGAAACAAACTCGAAGTTTCTCTGAGACTGCATTGCCAGGAAGTGGCTCTGTAGCCCCTTCATAGTCTAGAGACCCTGCCCTCAAAGGTCTTTGTAAGACAAAAGTCAGAAATCAAAGAGCAAAACTAACAGAATATTGTGAAGCAATAAAAAAAAATTTTTTTAAGTGTGTATTTTAAGAAAGCAAAAATAAAATACGAAAAAGATGTATCAAAAAAAATAAATAAATCAAAGAGCAAAGGGAAAGGAAGCAGTCTCACAAGAGGCGGTGATAGGAGGATCCTGAGGGGTGAATTGGCTCTGGGCTTTCTGGCAGCCAGGGCAAAGAGGGAAACCTGTGGTGCTATGGTGCACTCAGATCAGACGGCGAGCAGACCAGCTAGGAGAGGTTGTCTTCCCTGCTGAGTGTGGTCACGGATATGAAAGTGGCCTCAGGCAGTGTGTTCAGACCCAGGGTCTGCTCCCTGCAGAGCTCTGGGGCCCTGGGAATGGTGTGCTATCGGCAGGGCTATAGAGAGTAACAGAACCGGAATTTGTTACTGCCTCTGCCAAGTGGCCCTGGGCAAGGAACGGCCCTGCTCTGTGTGGAACAATTTTCAATACTAGAGTGGACAGTGTTGAGAGGATTGGTTGAGAGAATGAAGGCAAAAGTGTTCCTACCAACTCTTGTCACCTCCTTCCCAGACACCCTGAGACAGACTGAAGAGGACATTGTTCTTGGGGGCAGTGTGAGGGAGGGACATCTTGGCCTAAGCTTTGGGTGCGAGCCATGGAGGGACCGCCTCTGGGGCTGCGCTGCGTGGACAGCCGGGAGAAGGGGCAGAGGCCATGTCTGATACGTCCATTAGGACACCAGCGTGCTGTGGCAGGGCAGCTTCAGGACCAGGCCCTGTTTAGGCTGTACAGAGCCCTCCACAGGTCACACTGTCCAGACAAGTGGATGAGTGAGGGGGAAAGGCTGGTCCTTGGGTGGGCACACAGGGTCTGTCTTGCTCCAAAGCCCCCTCTCCTTCCCCTGCATCAGGAACTGCTAAGAAGGGGTGCCCTGACCTGGGCTGTGGAGGGAGCAGGTAGGGAGAGGGAGTCTCGAGTGTACACTGCACCTCCCCACCCCTCTGCAGAAGGTGGGCTGCGACGGGGTGATCGGCTCCAGCAAGCAGGAGGACAAGTGTGGTGTGTGTGGAGGGGACAATTCCCACTGCAAGGTGGTCAAGGGCACATTCACACGCTCGCCCAAGAAGCTCGGTGAGTGCGCCACTCCCTCCCCCTGCCCAGGGCACCCAGGCCTGAATGTCTACAGCACCTGGCCGGGTGGCTCTGACTGGGTTCTCAGAGGTTTGTGGGAGAGGGGGTGTAAGTCTGGGAGGGTGAGGTGGAGAGAGAATCAGGTCAGGGGCAGCTGTGCCAGGCCCCAGGGTGGGCAGGGACAGGGATAATGCCAGGGTATATGTGCACAGGGTGGGTCTTAGAAGTCTTTATTTGAGGGCACCCTCCCCAGCCCTCCAAGGCTTTCCGGTCGCCAGCTGGCCTCCCTTGCTTGCTACCCCCAGCCACCTGTCAGCAGGACTTTGATGGGCTGTCAGTGCAGCCTGTGGCCTAGGGACATGTAAGCCTGTCCCCACAGGGCCACAGGATGGGGCTGGGGAACTTGGGGTCCCTGGCCAAGATGGGCTCTGGGAAAACAGACCGCTTGGTGAGCCTCCTTCCACAGTGGTACCTCCGTCTGGCTTCGGTGCTCTGGGTGGGCTTGCAGCAGCTGACTGCTCTACCTCTGTCCAAAATGGTGAGAAGCCACTCTTTTGGAAGAAGGCCATGGGACAAACCTGCCAGACTCCACTCAGAGCTGGTGCCAGGGTGCCAGGAGCTGACCTTCTGCATCGCCCCACGTGAGCAGGCTGTCTTCAGTTTGCGGATTAAGCCGCCGAGGTCCAGGGAGGGCAAGCAGTTTGCTGAAGGCCTCCCTCCTGGATGTGGCATCTTAGCTCCGTGCCCAGGTGTGACTCCAGGCACACTCACGAGGACGCCCACTAAGTTTTCAATGGAGGAAGCTGAAGGAGCACCTGGATTTGAAGATGAGCAAAGGGCTGTGGCTGGCTGGGATGTGCTAGCTTTCCCGTGGACCCCTCTCTGGGTGGGCAGTCAGAGCCCATAAAACATTGGGGGCTCTGGAACCACCTTCGAGGGCAAGGCCCTCCTGGCATTGTCTGCATTCGACGGCCTCTCCCTTCTCATTTGGCTTTGTCTCCCCACATCCCAACAAAGGTTACATCAAGATGTTTGAGATCCCGGCAGGAGCCAGACACCTGCTTATCCAGGAGGCAGACACCACCAGCCACCACCTGGGTGAGTGTCGGAGCCCAGGCAGTGCGGTGAATCTGCAGCCTGACTCTTCCAGGGATCAGGGGCCCAGCTGAGAGGCGTGGCTGCAGCCCCATCTCCCCTGTCCCTGGCCTGGCCCACCTGGTGGACGTCTCCTGGAGTCATTTCCCAATGGAGAGGCCAGGGGTTGGGATCAGAGGGCAGCAGCTGTGGAGGGACATGTGTTTAAAACATGCCACACCTCCCCACCCTAAGTCCATCTCGAGGCCAAGGGGGAAACCCCCTGTCCACTGGAAGGCAGGCAAGGTCCTTAAGCAGCGGCTGCTAAGGCCAGCTGGTAGATGGACTTCTATGACGTATTTGCATTTTTTCATTTAGCTTCATTTTAAATTCAAGTGATTCTTTTGGAATAGGGATTCCTGGCATCTGCTGAAAATTTGGATGTTCTAACAACTCTGAGTGCCCCCTTCTCACATGGCAGCCCCCTGTGGGGCTGTGCTCCTCCAGGCTGCCTAGGGCTCCTCAAAGGGGCTTCACCCATCCATGCCCCCCACCAAAATGTAAGGCCAAAGGAGGAAGTGAAGTAGGAAGTAGGTCACTGAGGGCCTTCCTCCAATTTGGGCCCCGACCTTCCTCCCTGTGCCCTGGAGGCCAGACTGGGTCAGGGGCTCCATGACTGCCTCCATCTGGTCCCCGCCACTGACGTGAGACAGACAACCACTCTTTTTAATATGAATTTTTCTTTCTTCCTTATTTTAAGAGGAGACTTTATGTTGCTATCCCAAAATGCAAAGCCAGTGGCACTTGCCTTAAGTAGAAGGCAAATATGAAAGTTGATCCCTGAAAAAAAAGACACTTCTATCTAAACACTGTTTCCTGCTCTCCCTGCACAAGAGGAGGGAGGGTTAGTGACAAGCTGAGGACCTCCTGGCGCCCGCTGAGGCTCTCAGGGGATTCCAGGAGACTTGTGAAGGGAATGATTTCCTAACTCTGTGATCCCATGATTTTTGTGCCCAGTCTGTGACACCACCTAAGATCTTCCAGCAGACCCCCAGCAGACACCTTCCACTGTGGGAAGCATGGGGCTTCCTGACCAGTGGATTCTCAGCTCCTAGACATTCTTTGTGGATGCCTAGTGGCCTGAGTGGTCCCCGGGCCAGGTCAGGCTTCTTTGGGTTGTAGGGAACTGGTGGGGACCCAGGCCGAGCCACAGTTACCAACAGGGTGGGGAGACATATGGGACGTATGCTCACCCCAGGGCAGGAAGCCCTCACCCAGCCCTGTGCCCTGGTGTCCAGCAGATGCCCCTCACCCGGGGGGCTGGGGCAGGGAAGGCAGTGGCTCTGAGAGTCCACTGAGTGTTCCAAGTAGACTTGCTACTGCAAGTAGGTGGCCTTGATGCCTGCCGAGTCCCTTGCCATGTAGCATCTCCTTCAGGGCCTGAGGGGCAGATCCAGGAAAGGGCCCTGGGCCTGGCAGAAGGGCAGGGTTAGAGGGAAACTTAGTTTTGGCTGAGAGACAAAGGGCAAGTCAGGTTCCCAAGGTGATTTGGGCTGTCAGTGGGACTGACGGGCCCCTGGCAGAAGACAGCTGGGAGACGAGGGGCTCTGCTCCCTGTAACTCCCCCAACCTGTTCAAACCAGCATACCCTGCCAGCCTTCCTGCAGTTCTGCCCCTGGATGACACTGGCTGTCTTCTGCCATTCTCAGCCGTCAAGAACCTGGAGACAGGCAAGTTCATTTTAAATGAAGAGAATGACGTGGATCCCAACTCCAAATCCTTCATTGCCATGGGTGTGGAGTGGGAGTACCGGGATGAGGATGGCCGGGAGACGCTGCAGACCATGGGCCCCCTCCACGGGACCATCACTGTGCTGGTAAGTTGAGGCAGGGGCCAGGCCCACTGCGTCCTGGCTGCCCAGACAGGGGGCAAGTAGCTGCTAGGGAAGGGATGGAGGGGTGCCTGGGAACCCTGAGCCTCCCTGCATACTTCGGACCATGCTCTGAACGGCCTCTCTGGCCTGACTTTTGGACCAAGGGTCTCTATCTCTGTGTCAGAGCAAGGAACAGACATGGAGCCACCAGTTGGGCTCTGGGCCCTGTATCGACCCCTGGGTGACTAAAGACAAAATCCCCTGCAAGCGATTAGGTTTCCCCCTCTGGGTGACATTCATGACCACTTTTCATCATGCTTATTCATGTCTGCCACTGTATCCAAACCCAGCCACTCTCTGGGGGTGACCAATGGGGCTCAGGAAATTGGACTGCTAGACCCAGGTCACACTAGACTTTGTCCCTGAACAGGACTGGACCCCAGGTCTCCTGAGTCCAGGACCACAGGCTGCTCCTGGTGATGGGAGTACAGAGGGGGCTTGATTTCCTGATTCACTTATTAAAAATTAACTTTAATTGCATACATAATACATTTTATCAGTAAAAAAAGTTAAAACACTACAGGTAAGGCTCAGATGACTTTTGCCCCTCCGTTAAGGTGAGCACAGCATGGTTGGGTTCAGGCACCCGGACCCAGCGCCCCACACCAGAGTGCGCAGCTGTGGGGATGGGGTGTTTCATGTGCGCTGTGCTCTGCTCTGCTCACCTCGGCTGCCTGTACTTTTCATCCCCAGAAACGCCTTTGGTGCCCGCCTTTGTCAGTGCATATACAGTCAGGCTTCAGTATCTGCCATTTCTGTATTGGTAAATTCACCTACTGAAAGTATTTCTAATCCCAAAATCAATACAGGCATACCTCAGGAGATACTGCAGGATCGGTTCCAGACCACCGCAGTAAAGTGAATATGGCAATAACGCAAGTCACGTGAACGTTTTGGTTTCCCAGTGTGTGTGATAGCCTTAGGTCTAAGGAAAACAATGTACATACCTTGATTAAAAATACAAAGCAAAAAATCAGTTACAACAATAACATCAAAGATCACTGATCAGAGATCACCATAATAAAAGTAATAATAATGAAAAAGTTTGAAATATTGTGGGAATTACCAAAATGTGACCCAAAGACACAAAGTGAGTAAATCCTGTTGACAAATGGCACCAATAGACTTGCTGGATGTGAGGCTGCCACAAAAGTTTAATCTGTAAAAAAAACGGGGCTTCCCTGGTGGCACAGTGGTTGAGAGTCCGCCTGCCGATGCAGGGGACACAGGTTCGTGCCCCGGTTCGGGAAGATCCCACACGCCGCGGAGCGCCTGGGCCCGTGAGCCATGGCTGCTGAGCCTGCGCGTCCGGAGCCTGTGCTCCGCAACGAGAGAGGCCACAACAGTGAGAGGCCCGCATACCGCAAAAAAGAACAAAAAAACAAAAAAACGTAATATCTGCGAAGCACAGTAAAACAAAGCGCCATAAAGCAAGGTCTGCCTGTACTTGCAGTGGAGCAGGGGAAAATGTGAGGAGGTGGAAACAGGCAAGGCTCTGCTTCTTGGTTCAGCTGCTACTGCAAACAAGCGTCTTTTTCACACTCTATTTACTGCCATGTTGTCCACATTTTTGTGCTTTCGGGGGATGATTTCATTGTTTAAAATGGCCCCAAGCATGGGTCTGGTGTTCCTCTGATCAGGAAGCTGCAGGTTTACCCTAAGGAGAGAGCGCATGTGTTAGATGAGCTGCGTCCAGGCACAAGTAACCAGGTGCTGGCCGTGAGTTCAGTGTTAATGAATCAATGGCATGTACTAATTAAGGTGTCTTTAAACAGAAACGCACATAGAATAAGCTTATGCATTGACTGTTAATGAAACTGTCACGACCAGAGGTTCGCAGGCCCTGATGCCATGTTCCCCTGCGAGCAGCGGTTCAGTACTGGCAGATTCGGTGTTTGCCGGGACTTTCTAGAACCTGAGTACCGTGAATAATGAGACTTGGCTGCGCATGTTCCTCGGGCTGACTTTCCTAACCTGGTCGCCGAGGGAGGGTGGTGGTGGGCAGACACATTCACGTCTGTCTCCGGGGCAGGTCATCCCGCAGGGGGACGCCCGCATCTCGCTGACCTACAAATACATGATCCATGAGGACTCGCTCAATGTGGATGGCAACAATGTCCTGGAGGACAATTCCGTGGGCTATGAGTGGGCCCTGAAGAAGTGGTCTCCCTGCTCCAAGCCCTGCGGTGGAGGTGAGGGGCCTTCTCAGAGTTGGGGCCCCAGAGGAGGTCGGGGCCGAGCGGGAGGGGTCTCCTGGATGAGGAGCTTCCTAAGTCCATGGTCCCTGCTGACCGCCTGGCATGAGGGATGTGCCCGGTATGAGAACACTAGACCCAAACCAGTGACCCTTGCCTGGGTGACAAGGGCCTAGCCCCACTAGGGAGGTGCCAGAGGGTGGGCAGGAAGAGCAGGTGCTCAGGGCAGCCAGGGGGCATGTGTGGGGCTTGGATGACACCAGCACCCACCTGCATGGTGTGAGAGGGAGGTCCGGCCTGGCGGGAGGTGGCTGTGAGGGTGTGGCTTGGATGGATTACTGTGACACCATGAGGCAGGTCACAGGAAAGGCTCAGGCCATGCTGGAGACCAATGAAGAGGCCCCCTCTGCAGAGATTCCTCCTAAGATCCCCCCTTTCCGAATGCAGAAAGGCCTTTCCTCCCTGGGGCAGGGCTGGGTGCAGAGAGGTCCCACCTGCTTTGGACCTCAAAGAGTCCACAGTTGGGTGGGACATAACAGACAGACAGGAAGTTCTGATCTGCTCAGTGTAGTCACTGCTCCTAGGGGGCTGGAGGAGATAAAAGGCAGGAGAAGAGAGCTCAGCCTGCAGGAGCAGGTGGCCAGGACAGACCTCCTTCAGGTGCCATGAAGTGTCCCACGCCTAGACAACAGAGGGAGTTTGCCCAGTGTGCGGGGCACCCACTGCCAGGCCCAGGCAGATGGAGGGCTCATCTTCCAGTGCTCCTGCCTGGGCGGATGGCACCCCAGGCTTCCACTGAGCCTCCCGGCCCCCTGGATTTTATCAGCACATCCTGCTGAGTCTCCCTCCTGTGTATCTCTTGGACTCATCTGCTGTTACCATCTTCCCAGTCCTGGCACCATCCTCGCTACCCAACTGGCCCCGTGTGTCCACTCTTGCCCTCAGAGTGACCTATTAAAGGGGCAGATCAGACCATACCCCTTTCTGTGATCACAGTTTTCAGCAGCTCCTTCTGCTCTTGGGATAAAAAACAAAATTCTCCTCATGGCCTCCAAGGTACAAGCAACTTGCTGACTTCTCCCACTGCCGTTGGCACCCCCAGCCCGTGCTCACTCAGCCCTGTCCACACTGGCCTTAAGTGCTTTTCCTGGACATGCCGTGCTCCTGCCTCAGGGCCTCTGCATAGGCCATCTCCTCCCCGGGGAGCCCCTTCCACCGCTTTCCCACTAAATCAGCACACCTCCATCCTCTGTTTCCTGGGACACACCCAGATGCCCAGGCTAGATCAGGCTGCCCAGTCATATTCTCTCATGTCTAACCCACTAGGCTGAGGTTTTGAGACTTGGCACTGTTGACATTTTGGAGTCTATAATTTTCCATTGTGGGGGGTAGTCCCGTGAATTGTAGGATGCTGAGCAACATCCCCAGCCTCTACCTGTTAGATGTCGGTGGCATCTCCTCCCCCAGTTGTGACAACTAAGTGTCCCAGACATTGCCAGATGTCCCTGGGGCAAAATCTCCACCAGCTGAGAACTGCTACACTAGACTGGCTGGAGGAGCCTTGCAGACTGTATTCCATGTTTAGCTATGTCCTCAGAGCACATTAATTCAAGGTGGAGTAAATGACTAAACAGCGGGAGAGGAAATAGAACCTTCCCTCCTGCCCCAGGAAGCCAGGCAAAGGGCAGGAGAGAAGGGGGCTACTCTCCCTGGCCTGTCACCCTCACTTGGCCTGGGGTGCTGGGTAGACACCAGGCAAGATGTGTCCCTGCTCGACCCCCCCACCCCATTAGCAGGGCGGGGAGAACAGGGCTAAGTGACCTGAGGAGCCACCCCTCCACGCCTGCTGGAGGGCCCCTACTGTCCCACTGAGCCCCCTCGAGCTCTCGTCTTCAGGGTCCCAGTTCACCAAGTATGGCTGCCGCCGGAGGCTGGACCACAAGATGGTGCACCGAGGCTTCTGCGACTCCCTCTCGAAGCCTAAAGCCATCCGCCGGGCTTGCAACCCACAGGAGTGCTCCCAGCCCGTGTGAGTGCCAGGACTCCCCGGCCCCCCAGCCCCACTAGAGGAGGGGAGGGAGAGCCCTGGGGCTCCTGTGGAGGGTGGTGCAGGATCGGGTTCCCTGGATGCTCTGAGCCTCACGTGCCCTGAGACGTTTGACCGATTCTTCCTCACTCACCACGTTCTATGGAGTCTAAGATGTTGCAGGCTGTGCAGCGCCCCCCTACTTCAGACCTGCTGGACAGAAACAATAATGTGCATCTTAGAAATGACAACAAGTGGTAATGCTCAGATGGGGAAGCTGAGGCTCCGAGGGTGCAGGGCTTGCTTCTGGTCCCGTGGTAGATGTTTCCCAAGCAGCTCATTCCAGAGGCGGAGGTCTTGGAATGGCCACAGCCATGACCCCTTTGGCTCCGGGGTTTGACAGGGCTGCATTTCTGGGCCCAGGTTCCTTTTTCGGGACCCTGAGTGGGGAAGATGGTGGGTAAAAGGCAGGTGGGGGCCATTCGGGGACAGGTGCTGAGGGTGTCCATGCTGCTGCCTGGAAGGGTTGGTGATGTCAGCGGAAGCTGAGGCCAGAGGGCAGAGCCAGGAGCCTAAGAAGAGACAGAGGCCGGCTCTCCATGGCCACACCCCAATCGGGATCTCCCAGCCGTGGGCATGCTTGGGTCTGCAGGACCTCAGGCAGGGGCCCAGCTAGCCTCCAGGGCGCCTTCCTGACCGTAGGTAAAGATGCGCCTGGAGGAGCAGGCTGCCTTGCTTCTGTCCATCAGGGCCTCAGCCAGGGTGATTCTCCAGGGGCTGACCGTGTGCTGCTCTGCCCTGACAGGTGGGTCACGGGCGAGTGGGAGGCATGCAGTCAGAGCTGTGGGCGGACGGGCATGCAGGTTCGCTCCGTGCGCTGCGTTCAGCCACTACACAACAACACCACCCGCTCCGTGCACACCAAGCACTGCAATGACGCCCGACCTGAGGGCCGCCGGGCCTGCAACCGTGAGCTCTGTCCCGGTCGGTGGCGGGCCGGACCCTGGTCCCAGGTAAGCAGTGCCCCGGTCCTGTGTCCTCAGCCCCCAAACCAAGCTTGGGTGGGACTGAAGTGGCCAGGGCGTTGCACCTGGGCCTGGATGCAGTTCTTGCCCTGGGCCACGTCCCGTAGGTCTCAGGGCACCCGTGGTTCCACATGGCTATGGGAAACTCAGTGGGATATGTATCTTTACTCTGCAAGGTAGAGGCTCCCATGCTCCTGGGGACAGGACCCCCAGGAGACTGGGGACAGCCTGGGCTCCAGGAAACAAAGGGAAGCCTGGGCTTTTGTCTCTGGGGGCCAGAGGTGCGGCTAGAAGGCCGGTCAGGCTTGCAAGAGGAAACACGGGCAAGGGAGGGCTTAGACTTGGGCTGGAAAGGATAGTCTCGGGCTGCAGGAGCCGTTCTGGGGTCAGGGCTGAGCTGATGTGAGCACTGACATCCAGCCTCCGTGCCTGGTGGGTCAGGAGTTGCCAGGACCAACCTTGGGCTCAAAGATTTGCTCAGAAGTTGCTGTAGTCATGGTTATGCTTTATTACAATGAAAGCACACAGCGTAGAATCAGCAAAGGGAAAAAGTGTTTTGGTGAAGTCTGGAGGAAACCAGGCACAAACATCTAGGTGCCCAGGATCTTCACTGGGGATCAGTCACGTAGGCATCGGGTGCCTGCGTGAGTGACATCAGTTACTGAAGCCCCAGACCCCAGAGTGAAAGCAGATGCTCACCATAAATCATCTTGTTGGTGTAAACCAACCGAACAAATTGGTGCGGCCTGATCCAAGGCTTCAGGCACGCAAAAACGCTCTTACCAGACAGACCATTCCATGAACTTGGTTCCCAGGAGTTGCCCAGGGGCCAGCCCTGAAAATAAGCCTTTCTTGGGACTGGGCAGGTTTGAGCAACCCCGTCTGCTGAGTCAACCCTTTGTCACACACAAGGCGAACACTTGAGAATCATCCTTTGGCAGGGCTGGGCTGAGTTGTGAGCAGAGCCACGAGTCCGGGCGTGACTGCTCATTCGGGTCCCTCCCAATGTGGTGAGGCCAAGGGGGCCCGAGACTGGAGGGGACAGTGAGGGTGCTGATGGTGTAGAACCTTGTGTCCAGAGGGAGGGAGGGTCCTCTGCCGAAGCCTCCTGGACCCAGGCAGAGCTTTCCCAGTGGCCCCCAGTGCATAGCAGTTCTTCTGGGCCTTGGGTCTCCTCTAGCCAGAGGAGGGAGGTGCTCGCTGAGAAGTCAGAAGTGCCAGGCCCTATCTGGCCCTGCATATTTGTTCTCTCTAACTCACTCTAGAGCCCAGGAGATTGAGGCAGCTGCCCGGGGCTAGGGCTAGGCAGGGCAGGCCTCTAGCTCACCCTCTACCCTTTGTGCCTCCCCACCTTTCACGTATTGTGGGGTCACCCGCTTGGGGAGCCCTTTCAGACCCAGCCTAACATGGGAAGCGGGCCCTGACTGGTAACGCTCTGCCTGCAGTGTTCGGTAACCTGTGGCAACGGCACCCAGGAACGGCCGGTGCTCTGCCGAACCATGGACGACAGCTTCGGTGTCTGCCGGGAGGAGCGGCCTGAGACGGCCAGGATCTGCAGGCTTGGCCCCTGTCCGCGTAAGCCTTCTGCATGCAGCAAGCCCAGGGGGCGGGGGCAGTCCAGGCAAATGCGGCTCTTCCCACAACTGGTCGAACTCAGCATCTGTGGACTTGAAGGAGAAGCTAAGCCGCCCAAGCCTAGGCTGGGACCTTTCTCTGGCAGGAAATGGAAGGAACTGGCATTTGCCATGCTCATCTCCAGGCCAGGCCCTAGTGAAGGATGGTGTGGACTCAGTCCATCCCTGCCTTCCTGGCACTCCCTTTTGGTCTGGGAGACAGAAACCGGATTCACAGTGACTGCATATCGGGGCTCAGCCCATGCCCATGCGAGTAGGGGGTGCCTATATGAGTAGGGGACGCCTGCCGCCCTGCGAGGAGAGCAACCAGAATGCTGGCTGCGTGTAGATGCCTGGCCAAGTGCTGGACACACGTCAGCTCTTTCGGTCCCCACAACAGCTGAAGACGTAGATCCAGTCATGAGTCCCTTCTGCAGAGCAGGGAGCTCGGGGGGTCAGGTGTGCCTCCCCCAGCTGAGGAGAGGGTAGATCCAGGATTCACTTGTTCCCTGCACTTCCAGAGCCAGCACTCAGGGCACTGCTCAGCCCAGAGCAGGGCACGGTGGGGACTTGGAGGACAGTACAGAGATAAGGAGGCGCTCGTAGGGCCTGTGCGTGGGGATAGTAGCTGAAGCTACTCTGCGTAGCTGAGACCCGGATGCTTGGTGTGGGAGAGGCAGGACTGGGCCTGGACAGGGTGCTTGGGCCCATCTGTGCCGAGGGAGGTCTTGCAGGCCACGCTGGGGAGTTGGGGCCCTCCTGTCACCCCCTCCCTAGGATGCCAGAATCCAGGGAGCCCTTCTGCCTGGGGTGGGTGGGTTGGGTGCCCAGACCTGGTGCCCCAGCAGCCAAGACTCCTTTCTTTTCCCTTTAGGAAACATCTCCGATCCCTCCAAGAAGAGCTACGTAGTTCAATGGCTGTCCCGACCAGACCCCAACTCACCAGTCCAGAAGACCTCGTCAAGTAACCGGCCCGTTTATAACTCTGTCTCTGCCCTCCAGTGCATGCCCTGCGCCTTGTGGAGCTTGCCGTGGGCTCCCCTCCTCTCTTTCTATGGAAAACTGCCCTGACTCTTCCTGAGCGCTCTCTTGGTTGAATCTGTTTTCTCCGGGCCTCTGTGCTCGGCTGTCCCCTTTGGAGCCACCTGGCCGGGAGGGCCAGTCTCGCAGCGGCACGGCCCGGGGCACCGGCCTCTTGTGGGGGTGCCAGGACCTCGCGGTGATGGCTTTTAAAGGGGCAAAGATCTGTCGTGGTGCTGGAGGGGCCAGAGGCCAAAGTTTGAATGTGACCACTTGGTGACCGCCTTGCGGGGCCACATCCCTCCAGGCTGGAGCTGCGGGTCGGAAATCGAGGCGGAGCCCGCCCGTCCTCTTTCAAACGCCGCTTACCAGCGAGGCGAGGCCAGAGGGGTCTCGCGGGTGTGCAGTTTTGTTTCGCCATCCTGGGCGCCCGGCCCGTTTCCGGCAGTGTGTCGGCGGCTCCCTGGCCACCTCTGCTGTTGCTGCTGCTGCTGACCCTGTGCTGTGTGTCCTCCTGACTCGTGTGACTGTGGCCTGCTTCCTGTGGCCTTTGTGTCCAGCTCACACAACCCTTGGCCCCCGTACCCTGTCCCCTTGGGGGTTCAGGTCAAGCAGAGGAGGCAGGGGACGTGTCCCCGCAGTGGGACATCAGGACACACCACCACTTGCATTCTCTGTCCATTCGCTCCAATGGCCTTTCTCATCGTGCACACACGACCCCGTGCATGGGCGCGAGAGAGTGAGAGTGAAAGGCTGTCTCACGTGGATGCGGCCACCTACCCATGTGAACAACTACAGAATTACCTCAATTTTTATCGCTTTTTTGCTTAGATAAAACTATGTAGAAGATGCCTTAAAGTTGAAAGGTAACAGAATTGGCTGCTAGCAACCCAGGCAGGAGGCAGGCAGTGCAATCTAGAGGGAGGTGGCCCGCTCATCCACCTTTGGTCAAGGGTAAGGCTTCCCAGTCCAGTCCGTACAGGGCCCCAGGCACGGGCTCACCTCTGTGGAAAGGAGACCCGCTCCATGGCCTGAGCGGCCCTTCGGCACTGACTGTTGTTGGAGCCCCGGGCACTCTGCTGCCGGCGCTGCCTTACACCAGAGGGCGACTGGCCTGGCCCTGGGCGTGACCAGTGTAGCACTCCCGCCGGTCACCCCGCACTCTCCCCAGCCCCGTCCCCTGTTCATAGCATCCCCGCTGGACAGCGCCCAGCCCTCCCCTGGCACTAGTTACTGTTATGTAAATACTCGGTGTAACCCATACTAATTCTCATGACTGTTAACTTCCAACTTTGACTTAGGCAATGCGAGTGACATGAGTGACTCTGGGAAGGTGCAATACGGTCCTGAGCATCGTGCTCTCTGTCTATATGCACTTTGGTTTATCAGGGATATTTTATTAGTGTTTTGTATGTATTCAATGACGTATTATATAGGTTCCATTGTCGTTGCTTTTCTGGTTTTTTTATGAGACAACGTTAGTGTGTGCCAAAGTGACTGTGAAAATGACCTTTTACTCTTACTAACAGTGGAAAGACTTCCTGTCATGCATCCCACAAATAAACTCAATAAAAGTTCAGTGAAACTGGGTGCTTGGGTCTGGCACACTGCTGCCTCCTTCTCTTCATCTCTGTGACCAACAGTGCTGCAGGGATGCAGGTGCTGTTCTGGTCCATTACTTCCTTGGTTTCTGATTCCAGTGACTTTTCTGTCCCCCTTACCCTGCCTAACGTAGATACTGAGGGCCCCTCCCCCACTGAGGCATGTGCCCCCTCCTCAGGCATTTTTCAAAATGTGACAGCAGCTCGTGCAGACACCCCACCGGCATTCTGAGTTTTGAATCCTTAGTGCTAAACAAGCACCTTGCAGGAACACCTTGGCTGTCTCCTTGCGGATAAGTTCTCACAGTTGGGAAAAGGGCCCCATGTGAGCTTCTCCCCATCTTTGGGATCCCAGCCCATGGAGTGGGAATATGGGGTTAGTAGCTGAGACAGTGTCCAGGTCACCATGCCCTGAGCCACCATCAGGCCACTACCCTGGCTCCGGGCACAGCTGTCAGCCTTGGGTTACCTGTTCAGGGAGGGAACAGGTCTGTCTTAGGAGAGTCTGGGTTGGGAGAAGGGCAAGGCAGCCGAAGGTCTGAGTGCCTGGCCTGCAACATTCACACACGGGTACGCTCAGCTGTGCCTGCCTTGTCTCCCAAGGCCTACCCTCAGGAGCCACGGGGCCTGTGTGTCCACTCCCCTTGCTGACAAGGACCACACAGCAGGTCAGGGTCCAACCAGGGACCTCCTAATCTGGGGCCTGGGCCATGTCCTGCCAGGGGGCATCTCTCCCTCCCTTTCCCATGAAGGGGTCCTGTTCCAGGGAGGAGGGAGGTCATGAGAAAGGACGACCACCCAGCGCCATGGAGATGGGCATCAGGGCACAGGGCCGGGTTCCAGATGCCAGCCTTCGGGTGGGGGTCACAGTAGCTGTGGCTGGGGTCAGCCTGCCCAGAGCTCTGATCATTGAAAAACTCCCAGCCCAAGAGACAGGAGACCAAGACAACTGTGTCTGATGAACTGCATCCACTAAGTCTCCTTGCCCAGACAGATCAGGAGAAATACCTGCTGAGGGAACCTTGCCTAGAGCTGCGGGCAGGCCACCAACAGGGCTGCTCCAATAAAACTTTGATTACAAAACTAGGTGGAGGGACTGACTTGGCCCACAAGAGTGGTTGGCAGACCCTTACCCTAGACTGATGTGACACCCGCTTCTCGGATCCCAGCCTGGTGAAAGACAAGTGAGGGAGATGCTTGTTATTTGTGTGAAGGCAGAGGCACAGGTGACAGGAGAGGGTGTCTGTGTGGCAGGGGTGACCCCAGTCCCAGCAGCACAGCTAGGCCTGGCTGCATCCTTGTTGAGGCCTATGCCTCTGGCCTCCCCGCCCCAGCTGATGGCCAAAGCCTGGGGGAGATGCTGCACCTAGTATTACCAAAGCCCCCCTGTGTCTCCTTGAGGGCTGTCATGGTGGTTTCCACTCGCTTACCCCAGTGACTGCCAGGGAGGGGGGAGGGACCAGGAGGGGAGAAGGGAGCAGGGGCTCTGAGCATGACCCGCCCAGCTTCAAACAGGACTGTTCTGGTTTCATCTGTCTCAGATATTGGATATCTGTGTAAAATTTTATCCAAGGTTTTAAAACCCTGAAAGCCACATCTCAGCATCTTTTAGTCTGATTTCTGGAATCGACCCTCAGCACAAGGCCATCTGCCTTTCCCCTCCACATGTGAGCCTATTTCTCCATCTCAAGGTTAGGAAGACCAGGGCTTTTCCTAAACAGCCTATCTGTCCTTATCTCTTCATACCCTGGGTCCTGCACCTAGTCATGTTTCCTCCTTATTTTGGCCACTTAGAAGCTCAGAGTCCAGGTTGGGTCCCTCTCTAATGATACGTGCCTCTGTGTATTCTTCTTCCCTGCAGCATTGACATTCTAAAATCCATGATTTCCTCGTTTTGGACTTGCTTAATTATTCACATTGGTTTTTTTCACCTTTATGCATTCTTCAATTCACTGTTCTAGGCTCTGGTATAAAGGTGCATCCAGATAGAGCTCGGGGCTCTGCCTTTTGGAGCTTCAAGATAATGAAAAAGTCAGGCATTAGTTACCTTATCCAACAACTAAATGTGGACTTGGTAGCTGGGAGGGAATGCTGGGAAAGGGAGACCCATGGCACCATAAGACCACATACTGGGGGATTTAACCTGCAAGGGAAGTCAAGGGATGCTTGCCTGAGGAAGATGTGTTTCAGCTGAGCCTCAGGGATAAGAGGAAGAGGGGAGGCACAGTATGTGCAAAGGCCCTGTGGCCACAGAGAGCACACTGCAGAGCAAGGCAATCAAGGCCTGAATGAGACTGGAGAGGTGAAAGGGACGGGTCCTCGCCCTGAAAACAATGGAGGAGCAATACAAGGGCTTCAGTCTGGACAGTGACAAGGTCACATCTCCGGCTGAAGAACATCATTCTGCTTGCAGCAGGATAGCTAGATAAGAAGGAGGAAGAATGGAGACAGGCAGGCAGAAAGGAAGCTCTCACCGTGTTGCAGCCAAGAGGCAAGGTAGCTTGGCACTGTGGAGGCAGGAGAGAGGGGAGCGTGGACACATCTGAGAGCATCAGGGGAAATACTGACAGACCTGGAGATGACCGCACAGGGGATGCCCGGGGTCTGGCTTGTGCACATGAAGGGCCATTCTCTGAGATGGGTGGTGCCAGTGAAGGCCATGGGCTTGGGCCAGACATGTGGAATCCACTTTTGGGACAACAGGAGTTGAGAGGTATCTAGTAGCCTGCTGTGTCCAAGTGTTTGAAGCTCCGGGAGTTTGAGGTTGGTGTCCAACTAAGTAGGTTGCCAGCCTGTAAGGGAAAATTATAAGCTGGAGCACTGGCCATGCAGATGGCAGATGTCAGAACCACAGGCCCTGAATGGGAGAGGGCCTGCCTGTCTGTTACTGTGAGAAATTTCAGTGAGCTAGCATAGCTTCACATGCAGATGTAGAACGTGCCCTGTGTTAATGCACAGAGTAACCATGTCAGATGTGGTCCCCATCAGTGGCTGCCCCTTCCCTCCCTCCTTCCTTCACACCTCCCCTCTTTCCTTCCTTTAAATAGGAGATGAGTTCACCTGGGAGACTGAGGGGAAAGGAGGGCACAGCAGAGGTTTATGTGGGAAAAGTTTGAAACGCCCATTATGAAGAATAGAGAGTGACTGAGCAGGGAACATAGCTGGAGGGTTGGGCCCATTGAAGTCAGTGATCAGGAATTTATAATGGACCAAATATCCCCCGTTATACTGTTAAATGACTTATTCTTTTATGTTGAATGAATTTTTGTAAATCATCTCAATTTTTGTGTTGTGTGTGAAATTAGGTGTTAAGGGAAAGGGAAGGGGGTAAAAATTCAGGAAGAAGACAGCTGCAGCCAGGGTTGGAGCCAGGCCAGGGAGAAGACAGCCATGAGGAAAGAGGGAAAGAGAGAGACAACGATGGCTTCTGCAGAGAGTCAGGGCTCTCCATACAAGACAGACCATGGATGACCAGATCTTGGGTGGGAAAGAAAGAGGAGGATGTGCTGGGCAGAAGAATTAGTCTATGTGAAGGCACCAAGTTCTGGAGCACTTTGGAAAATGTCCAGAAGCTCAATGTGGCAGGGCCATGTGGTGGATGGAGCGGTGGCAGGACATAAGGCTCTCAAGTAAGTTGAGGCAAGTGGAAGAAATCCCAGATAAGTCTGCATGATTTTTGATTTCTATTTAGTCCCTTTTCAGAAACAAAGATCATCTGGAGAGTTTGGGTGAGGATGGGAACAAAATGTGGAAGAGTATGGTGAGGCCACAGCCAAGGCTCCGGGATGTGCTCTTTTGCATGCTAGGAATTGGTTCTTTTAGGTTTAATTTTGTTATAGTTACTGCTTAAAGATTACTGTAGAGTCAAACTGTGCCAAAGAATGTCATTGGGGTTACCACTGGGATATCAAATGTGAACATCTGATAAAGTCCCATTCTTTAAGATGAGCTTGGAATCACTCCCTGAGAATAGACAGGCCTCATTTCTGTCTCAGACTTTGAGAGATACTGAAAAATTTGCACTCAGTCAGGGCCTGCTTGGAGGAGGGGAGCATTGCTCACAGCTTGTGTGGCAGCACTCAAGGGTGGGGTCCCCGGATCCACCCTGCCCAAGGGCTGCCGGATATCAAAACCACACAGGCTTTCTGTGTGAGCTCGCTTGCCTCTGTGCTGTCTCTGGGCTCTTTCAAATGCCTCCTCCAGAAAACTGCTTCCTGTGGGGGAACAAGGTCCCCCTTATCTGTCCTTTGGTTATTTGTCCCACTTTTCTCTTTCAGAGGGCCGCTGCCAAGGTGACAAGTCAATGTTCTGTAGGATGGAAGTCTTGTCTCGCTATTGCTCCATCCCAGGCTACAATAAGCTGTGCTGCAAATCCTGTAACCTGCAAGACAACCTCACCAATGTGGACGACAGGGCAGAACCACCCTCTGGGAAGCACAATGACATTGAAGAGCTCATGCCCACCCTCCCAGTGCCCACTCTAGTCATGGAGGTGCAGCCTCCGCCAGGCACACCCCTGGAGGTGCCTCTCAATACTTCCAGCACCAGTGCCACCGAGGACCATCCGGAAACCAACGCTGTGGATGTGCCCTACAAAATCCAGGGCCTGGAGGATGAAGTCCAGCCACCCAACCTAATCCCTCGACGACCGAGCCCATACGAGAAGACCAGGAACCAAAGAATCCAAGAGCTCATTGATGAAATGAGGAAGAAAGAGATGCTCGGAAAGTTCTAATAAAAGATAGCATCAATAGCATTTTTTTTTTCTTGCTTATAGAGATATTCCATGGGATGGCAACTCCTGTGTTGTGGAGATGAAGTCAGACTCCTGATTCCAAAAGGTTTGGGGAAAACAAAGAGGGAGAATAATGTAAAAAGAAAAAAAAAAAAAATATATATATATATATATGTCCTGTACTGAGGTGGAGTGTGGGTTGGAGAGGAATATAGAGGTTCTACAACCCCCATTGATGAGGGAAGGCAGGAGGGATAACTCGGAGAGAGAAAACGTTTGCCCCAAGTTTCTGAGCAAGTGATTGGGAATCTTCTTTTCCTTGTGGTGACAACCCTGCTGGAGACGCAGGACATTTCCTGCCAATCTGCAGACTGAGACACAAGCCCCATGGGACTCTTGGGAGAAACGATGATTTATTTACTAAGTGACCAGTCACTAAGATGGGTGCTGTGAAGTGGAGGCCATGAACTCCAGTCTTCGAGGTGGTGAGGCAGGTGATGAAGATGAGTGTGGTGGCCAGCTGGCACTCCCAGGCTCTCCCAGGCCTCTGTTTTCTTCACTAACCCTGGCCTTGCTTGTCGCCTCTGGCCAGCCTGGCCTCAGACCCGGGGCTCCCCAGAGAGGCTCTCCCCTTCCCCAAGTGCATTGGAAGGATGAGGGAGGCATGCACTCTGCTGGAAAGTCCAATGAGTGGGCAAGGCTCACTTTTTTGTGTGTGTGAACATGCAGCTTAAACTTCCCAAAATGACAAGACCCAAGCACATTAGCTCCTTAGCTGGGCCTAGCCTGCCATGTAATTCTTAAGCTTTTCACGTCCAGGAAAGTTCTAAAGCCTTTGTATTCTCACCAGTCATAGATCTTAGAGAACTCTTTCTTATTTCATTCCCCATTCTGTGGATGAGAATACTGGGCTCGGGATAGGTGCTAAAAACCTTTATCGGAACCTGTGCATGTGTGTGTGTGTGAACCTCTGCAAGTGGTCCAAGGGACAGAGGAAGGGGGTAAAAAACAGTGAAGGGACATCTGGGATGATGCTTAACCTTCGAAATGGTTGAAAACTAGCCTCCCCATTTCCCCAGCGTAGCCTACCTCTCTCCCCTCTGCCACCATGTTCCACACTTGCTCATACATGTCCCAGTGTCTCCAAGGAGCTTGCTGGCTCCTAAGAACCAAACTGGAGAAACCTTTCTGAATTGTCTCATAGTATCACTTCTTTAACAAGATGTAGTGTGAAGCACTTCTGCACCCTCGTCTCTTTATCATTAGGAAATGTATCCATGGCTTTCCCTCGTTGGTTGAACCCATGGCAGCTGGTGCTACTCACGGGCTGAAGGACTGGGCAGTGCTTGCTTGGGTCCATCCTAGAATGTTGAGGAAGCTCCGCACTAACCCTAGCCAGAGTATTACTCAGTTTACCCAGCTTGGGGGCCACAGAATGGGAACACTCCCTTCTCAGATCACAGCAGAGCAGGGCTGTGTGTCTTGGGGGCTGGAAGACTTTAGGGAGGGGCCCCAGGTGGGACACACCCAGGGGGATCTCTCTTCCGCTGCAGGAAGAAAGATGCCCTCTGGGAACTGTAGGCCAGGCGGCCACGGCCCCATATGCCATACTCAGTGCCTTGGGCCATATATCCACAAAGTTCTCTAGACTAGATGGTCCTCAGAAGTCTCTCTGTATGAGGGCAGTGTTCACCCGCTCTGAGACACTGCAAATTTCCACTGAGCTTGAGACAGGTGGAGAGCTGGATTAGCAACAGTCCGGAGCTTCCAGAGCTGGCTGAGAGGCTTCTGCAGGCTGGGGAAGGCAGAGGATGTCTTTGAGCCAAGGTTTCCCAACACCAGGTTGAGACTCAGAGGTCCTCTTTGTCCACTGCTCTGCAAAGTCAGCTGAGGGGCCCAAGAGTCACTTCATGTTCGTGGTAAGACTAGTGCTGGAGTTTTGGGTCCTAGCTCTCTGATCTACTCCTTTTGGAAAACCCATGGAATTTCACGTATAAGCCTTTCATGTGTACTTTAAAGTTGTTTGTTTGTTTGTCTGGAGTATATTATAAATGGTGCTCAATAGCAAAGTCTTTATCAGATGAAGCATTACGACTATGTACTCCTGTCTGACAGGCAGCTGCCACATGGGTCATTTTGGTGCTGAACTCACATCACAACATTTTATCTTACTGATGACAGCAATCAGTACGTTTGTTTTTCTGTATAGTAAAATTTGGCTCCTTGGTTTTATAACTTATTAAAGTCAAAATGTCTGTGTTTTTGCACATCATGCCTGTGTTTGTTTGTTACCTTGACTACACTTGTCCCCCATTCCCAGCCTAAACTTGGGCAGACAGAAGAATATGCTTCCCTCACAAAGCCAAGAGATGTGGAGGGACACCAGTAGGCAGTGAGCCAAGGCTGCACAAGTCAGGATCCCATGAGGGGCGAGAGGTGCCCGGAAGGACCGACCTCTCTCCCAGCTCCCCATGGAGTCAGTTCTCCAGGCAACACGACTTAGCCAAAGGCTCCCAAGTCAACCTTAGTTCAAGGAGGAGACACCTCCTCCTCCCTGACTGAAATCCCTTCTCTCTTATAATTAGGGTTTCCAGAAAAAAAATACTAGGTGTTGAGGTAAATTTTAAATTCAGAAAAACAGTGAATAACTTTTGAGTATGAAAATGGAACACACTTATACTAAAAGTTATTTTTTGTTTCTCTGAAACTCACATTTAACCGAGAATCTTGAAATTTTATTTGCTACATTTGGTAACCCTACTTACAATCAGTATTCTACTTTTAAAGACAGGTGCATGCTCTCTGGCCCTCTGATATTAGCAGGTATTGGGGAGGAGGGAGGTTGAAGGACAGAAGAGGTGATTTCTTCTGCTACCCTGACCAAGTAGGAATCAGGCAATGTGTACACAGTGCCGGGGAGAGGGAACAATCAGAAATCTTATTAGTTTGTACAGGGGTTATACGTGGCTTAGGAATACACAGGATTTATCCTTGTTCTTTGCTATAATTTGTTTTGACTCCTTTTTAAAAAAATATTTATTTATTTATTTATCTTTGGCAGCATTCCGTCTTCGTTGTTGCGCGAGGGCTTTCTCTAGTTGTGGAGAGTGGGGGCTACACTTTGTTGCGGTGCACGGGCTTCTCATTGCGGTGGCTTCTCTTGTGGCGGAGCACAGGCTATAGGTGCACGGGCTCAGTAGTTGCAGCATGTGGGCTCAGTGGTTGCGGCTCTCAGGCTATAGAGCACAGGCTCAGCAGTTGTGGTGCACGGGCTTAGTTGCTCCACAGCATGTGGGATCTTCCCGGATCAGGGCTCGAACCCATGTCCCCTGCATTGGCAGGCAGACTCTTAACCACTGCGCCACTAGGGAAGCCCCTTGACTCTGTTTTTATAGTACAGTTAGTTATTTACAACGGGGAAGAGGAATTCGGAATGGGTATGTGTGAATGTGGGTGTTAGCAGTGGAGAGAAAGAGCCTTGGGTGAGCAGAAACTGGCTGAGACTAAATACCTGGCAAAGGTAACTAATAACTGGATAACCCAGCAAGGTTATTTTAGAAAACAGGCCCTGGGTTGTAGAGGAAGTGGTAAGGAAGGCCCAATCCATGCTTCCTGAAGAATGTTGATAAATGGTTAGGAGGAGCCAAATGATGTCATTACTGAGGATTTGGCCACCACTCCCTCCTCTGGGCACCGTGTGAGTCCCTGATTTGCATGCACAGAGCAGCCATGCCATGGTCATACCCAGGGGTTTATACTCCACTGTGAATTCTTAGCCCAGGAGAACACAGTACACTCCCATTTAGAGGCTGTGTAGCCAGTTCCCCCCGAACCTCATGACCCCACACTGTTGTTGCTTCATCTTTGGGGGCTCCCTCAGGGACTAACCTCAAATACACATAAAAGTTACACAGAGACAGTGTGTGAGTGCCCCATGGGGCACCGAAGCAACAAATGCCTTGGTTCAAATAAGATTCTTTTAGTTTCTTTAGGTGAACACTTAGATCACTGATTTTCCACCTTTCTTTTTTAAAACTCCATGCATTTATGGCTATAAATTTCCATCTATACAGCTGTAGCTGCACCCCACAAATTTTGATATTTCATACATTTTTTGTCATTTCATTCCAACTAGTTTCTAGCTTCCATTGTGACTTCCTCTTTTACCTAAGAGTTATTAAGCATGTTGCTTAATTTCCAAACATTAGGGGGTATTCTGGTTATGGATTGTTATAGATTTCTAGCTTATTTTATTGTGGTCAGAAAACATTTTGGGGAATATTCCAACTCTTTGAAGTTGGTTGAGGCTGGCTTCATGGCCCATGATGTGGTCAGTTTTTTTGTTTCGTTTTGTTTTTATTGCACATGTGCTTGAAAGAATATGCAACTGGTAATTGTTATTTATTTATTTATTTATTCAGGTTGCGGCACATGGGATCTTCGTTGCGGCATGCAGGCTCTTAGTTGTGGCATGCAGGCTTCTTAGTTGTGGCACTCAGACTTCTTAGTTGCGGCATGCGTGTGGGATCTAGTTCCCTGACCAGGGATCAAACCCGGGCCCCCTGCATTGGGAATGCAGAGTCTTACCCACTGGACCACCAGGAAAGTCCCACAACTGGCAATTGTTGAATACAGTATTCTATATAGGTCTGTGATGTCAAATTGGTTAATTTATTATTCAGATCTTTTGTATCTTGACTTAGTTTTCTTCTTGTTCTATTAATTTGATAGAGAGTTGTTTTAATACCTCCCACTGATTGTGGATTTTTCTATTTCTCCTTGCAGTTTTATCCATTTTTGCCCTTCTTTTTAAAAAATAAGCTATTTTACTATTTTGAAGTCTCATAATGGGAGCATACAAATTTCTAATTGTATCTCTTGTTGGTAACATTATCCTTTCATCCTTATGAATTGATCAATTTTATTTAAAAAAATTTGAAGTTTTCCCCCCGAATATTAGTATAGCTATATCAGCTTTTTTTTTTGGTTAGTGGTTGCACAATATAACTTCTTCCATTCTTTTACTTGCAAATTTCCTAGATCTTATGTGTGCTATTTGTACTTTGTAAACATATAATTTTCAATATCATCTAACACTTTAATCTTTTGATTAGACCATTTAGTCTATTACATTTAATGTCATCACTGACACCAGTGCCCTTATATCTACCTTCTTTTGTGCTATTTGTGATCTGTAATTGTTTTTTCTCTTCTTTCTTGCCTTCCTTTGGATTGGGTGCTTTTTTTTCCATTCCATCTTAGCCCTATGTTAGTTTTGAAGCTACATACTACTTTTCTCTTATTTTAATGAGTATTCAAGACATTTCAACACACACTCTTAATTTACCATAATCTATTATGCTTCTTAAAGTGACCTTCTTTCCAACAGTGCAAATCCTTAGAATAGTGGTCTCAAGCTCTATGTGATGAAAGATAAATTTTAAAATTTTTCATTTCATCATGGACTAATAAAATATAAAGGAATTAATAGAAAAGTAAAAAAGCAAAAAGATATACAAAATACAAGCTTAATTTTAAAATAATTTTGAGGTATAATTGACGTACAATAAACCACGCATACTTAGGTGTACAATTCGACAAGTTTTGAAATATATACAAATGGGAAATTATCACCACAATCAAGATAGTGAATATACCCATCACACCCAGTAGTTTCTTCCCACCCCTTTGTAATCTCCCTCCCCTTCATTCCTATCTCCAAGCAACCACTGATCTTCTTTGTGTCACTACAGATTAGTTTTCATTTTCTAGAATTTCATAAAAATAGTATTAAACAGTATTTACTCTCTCTTGCTGCTTCCAGCCAGTATAATTATTTTTTACATTCATACATGTTATTGCATATATCAGTAGTTCATCCCCTTTTATTACTTAGTAGTATTCTATTGTATGAATACATTACTGTTGGTTTATCCATTCAGCAGCTGATGGACATTTGGGTTGTTTATAACTTGTGGCTTTTACAAACAAAGATCTATGATCATTTGTGTATAGGTCTTTGTATGGTGTGTGTATTCCTTTAAGCAAAACACCTAGGAGTAGAATGGCTGGATCATATGGGAGGTGTATGTTTAACTTTTTAACCAGCAGCATATGAGACTTCCAGTTCACCTACACTGTCACCAACACTTGATACGGTCAATCTTTTAAATTTTAGCCATTCTAAAAGATATCTAGTAGATATCTCATTGTAGTTTTAATCTGCGTTTCCTTACTGAATAATGACGTTGAGCATCTTTTCATATCCTTGCTTGCCATAGGTAGATAAATCACTCGATCAACAAATAGATGTAGATTGATCAATAGATAGATAGATGATAGAGAGATATAGATTGATCAATTTTCCTTAGTGAGGTGTATGTCAAATCTTGCCAAATTTTCATTGCGTTATTTGTTTTCTTATTTAGTTTGGAGAGTTCTTTATATATTACAAATACAAGTAATTTATCAGATGCATGCTTTGCAAATTTTCTACCAGTTTGTGGCTTATCTCCTCATTCTCTTAACAATGTATTTTGAGGAGCATAAGTTTTAATAAAGTTCAACTTATCAATTTGTTCTTTCATGGACTGTACTTTTCATGTTGTGTCTAAGAAATCTTTGCCTAACCTAAGGCCACAAAGATTTTCTTATATGTTTTGTTCTATAAGTTTTATATTCTTAGATTTTATATCTATATTTTGAGTTAATTTTTGTATATGAAGTGAAATATGGATCTAAGTTCACTTTTTTGCATATGGATATCCAAATGTTGCAGCACTGTTTTTTGAAAAGATTTTCCTTTCTCCACTAAATTACCAAAGGTCATGAAAATTTCCTCTTACTTTTTTTCCCTAAAAATTGAATAGTTTTTGCTCTCACATTTAGGGCTATTCTCCATTTTGATTTAGTATTTGAATGTGGTGTGACATTAGGATCTAAACTCATCTTTTTTGCATGTGGATATCCACCTTGCTGTATCATTTGTTAAGACTACCTTTTCCCTGTAGTCCCTGTTAAAAGACTACCTTTTCCTTGGTGTATTTTCCAAAATCGGGTTTTTCTCTAAATTCTGTTTCATTGATCTATATGTCTTTCCTTACACTAGTACTACACTGTCTTGAGTATTACAGATTTTAGTAAGTTTTGAAATCAGAAAGTGTAACAACTCCTTTAACTTTGTTCTTTTTTTTACATCTTTATTGGAGTATAATTGCTTTACAATGGTGTGTTAGTTTCTGCTTTATAACAAATTGAATCAGTTATACATATTACATATGTTCCCATATCACTTCCCTCTTGCGTCTCCCTCCCTCCCACCCTCCCTATCCCACCGCTCCAGGCGGTCACAAAGCACTGAGCTGATCTCCCTGTGCTATGCGGCTGCTTCCCACTAGCTATCTACCTTATGTTCGGTAGTGTATATATGTCCATGCCTCTCTCTCGCTTTGTCACAGCTCACCCTTCCTCCTCCCCATATCCTCAAGTCCATTCTCTAGTAGGTTTGTGTCTTTATTCCTGTCTTACCCCTAGGTTCTTCATGACATTTTTTTTTTCTTAAATTCCATATATATGTGTTAGCATATGGTATTTGTCTTTCTCTTTCTGACTTACTTCACTCTGTATGACAGACTCTAGGTCTATCCACCTCATTACAAATAGCTCAGTTGTTCTTCTTTTTGAAAATTGTTTGGCTCTTCTGAGTCTTTGTATATATTTCCACATACATTTTTTTTTTTTCCCCTGCAGTACACGGGCCTCTCACGGTTGTGGCCTCTCCCGTTGCAGAGCACAGGCTCCAGATGCGCAGGCTCAGTGGCCATGGCTCACGGGCCTAGCAGCTCCGCGGCATGTGGGATCTTCCCAGACTGGGGCACGAACCCGTGTCCCCTGCATCGGCAGGCAGACTCTCAACCACTGCGCCACCAGGGAAGCCCTCCACATAAATTTTTAAATCAGCTTATCAATTTTTTCAAAAAGGCCTCCTGGAATTTGAGAGGATTACACTGAATCTATTGATCAATTTGGGAAAAATTGACATCTTGACAGTATTGTGCCCTCTAATCCATGAACACAGAATATCTATTTAGATCTTCTATAATTTCTCTCAGCAACATTTTTTGGTTTTTGATATACAAGTCTTGCACATTTTTTGTTAAATTTATTTCTAAGCATTTTATTCTCTCAATGCTATTGTAAATAGAAATGTTTTCTTAATTTTATTTTCAGATTGTTCATTACTAGTATATAGAAGTACAATAGTTTTTTGTTATTCTAATCTTGGGTTCTCCAACTTGCTAAACATATTAATTAGTTTTGTTTTTTGTTTTTGTTTTGTTTTTGGTGTGGATTCTTTTTTTTTTTTTTTTTTTTGCGGTATGCGGGCCTCTCACTGTTATGGCCTCTCCCGTTGCGGAGCACAGGCTCCAGACACCCAGGCTCAGCGGCCATGGCTCACGGGCCCAGCCGCTCCATGGCATGTGGGATCTTCCTGGACCGGGGCACGAACCCGTGTCCCCTGCATCGGCAGGGGGACTCTCAACCACTGCACCACCAGGGAAGCCCCCTGGTGTGGATTCCTTAGTATTTTCTACATACTGGATCATGCCGTCTATGAATATAGTTTTACGTCTTCTTGTTCCATCTAGACTTCCTTTTTTTCATCGTTGGACTGGCTAGAACTTCCAAACAATGCTGAATAGAAGTGGCAAGAATGGGTATCCTTGTCTTGCTCTTGATCTCACGGGAAAAGCATACAGTTTTTCACCATGAAGTATGATGCTAGCTGTGGGCTTTTTGTAGATACACTTCTTTAGATGAAGGAAGGTACCTTATAGTCCTAGTTCACTGAGAGTGTTTATCATGAGTGGTATCGGATTTTGTCAAATACTTTTTCTGCATCTATTTAGATGGTCATGTGTTTTTTGTCGTTTATCCTTTTGTCATTGTATTAACTGATTTTCAAATGTTAAATCAACCTTGCATTCCAGATCTACATCCAATTTGGTCGTGGTCTGTAATTCTTTTTCTCTATTCCTGAATTTGGTTTCTTAATATTTTTTGTTGAGGGTGATTGTACCTATATCCCATAGTTTTCTCATCATGTCTGGCTTTGGTATCAGAGAATGCTGGCCACATAGAATGCGTTGGGAAGTGTTCCCTCCTATTCTGTTTTCTAGAAGAGTTTGTGAAGAATTGATATTATTTCTTTTATTTTTATGTTTGATAGAATTCATGAGTGAAGACATCTGGCCTGAGCTTTTTCTTATACCAAGATTTTAAATTACAAATAAGTTTCTTTACGTATTATAGGTCGATTTCTTCTTGGATCAGTTTTGGTAGTTTGTGTCTTTCTAGGAATTTGTCCATTTCATCTAAATTATCTAATTTGTTGGCACACAGTTATTCATAGTATTCCCTTATAATCTTTTTGTTTGTTTTAGAGTCAGTAATGACATCCTCTTTTTTACTACTTATTTTGGAAATTTGTATTCTTTCTTTTTTTCTTGGTTAATCTAGTTCAAGCTTTTTCAATTTTGTTGGTCTTATCAAAGAACCAATATTTGGTTTCACTGATTTTTCTCTCTTGCTTTTCTATTTTTTATTTTCAGTTTTCATCTAATATATTTCCTTTTTTCTCCTTGCTTGAGATTAGTTTGCTCTTCTGGTTTCTTTTTTTTTTTAAGCCAGCATTTTTGTTTTTTAAACTTTATTTTCATAGAACATATTTTCACATCAGAAAGTCCCACAGTGGGAAAATAATAATTTATTACCAATAGTTTTATATTTGTGGACAGGTTATTTTAGGACAAATAAACACATTTGAGGATCAGGTCTTAGTTTAGAATCTGCAATATTTTGACACATCAGCAAGGGGGACCTCTTCCCTAAATGGGACTTATCTATATTTAGAACCTCTCCACACTCTTCTTCCTATGATTTAGAAATTAGTAATGTGAGATATCAGCACTTCCCAATTTTAAAGTTTCCCCAGGACATGTAACTATCAGTAGCTGGTACCAACTAAACAGAGGAGGAAGTTTTCAAAAATTAAACACTGTTTAATTTTCTGCAAAATCTTTACTTATGAATTAACAGTCTTTCCCTTATTCATCATTCTCAAGACAAATGTAGAAGCTTGATCATGTATTGATAGTAAGAAAGCTGAATTTACTCTAAGAGGTTGATAAATTAAAAGGCCAAAGCTCATATATTATGTTAAGTTATACTCTGAGTCTTGTGAGAAGCTGGGAGACAACCCCATTAACGCATTGGAACGCAGAACTCAGTCTTACAATTTCTCAGATACAAGTTCTCTCAAACCTTGTCCTCAAAGATTAACCTCTGAAAATAACCATGTGATTAGGATAAAGGTTTGTCTCACCAATGGCTTATATGTTATTTCCTCTTTATTGTCAGTGGAATGGCATGGCAGAGCAGAGGCAAAGAGGTGTACAACCAGTTCTTAAGATATTAAGTCATAAAGCCCAGGGCTTCCACAGCATGACAACAGCTTTCAGATGCCCACATCATGATAGCTGAAATAACAAGGCACAGCAAAGTTTAGAGCTGAGCATCTGAAAGGCCTGCCTTGGTAGCTTTCTGAGATATACCGCACAGACAGAGTCAGTAACAACTTGTCCAAGGCCCCAGTGACTATGTAGAACATGGGCTGAAGCCAGGAGGCCATCACAGAGCAAGGATTCAAATACACAGCTGGAAGCAGACCCAGGAACAAACACTGACAACCCTCTCACCAGTCCGGGGTAGAGATGCAGCTTTGGAACCAGGATGGCGGCTGGGTAACAAGTAAATGTGCTGTGCTCCACAACATTCTGGGGTGGGCTGGTCCTGGAGAAATGCTGAGACATGAGCAGGTATGACCACTGGGTTTGAAGGAACAGACCTCAGTCTTCTTGGGTATGATAGAGGACACTCAGCCTCCAGAGAACCACCGTCTTGCGCCCAAGGCCTCAAGGTCATCCAGTAACCTAGAAGCAGTTATCTTCTTCTGGTTTCTTAACATGAAAGCTTACATTTGTTTATGTTATTGATTTGAGACCCTTTTTGTTTTCTAATATAGCCATTCACAGTTATAAAATTTCTCTCATGAACTATGTTAGCTGAATTCCATAAATTTTGATATGTCGTGTTTCATTGCATTCAGTTCAAATATTTTAAAAGTTCACTTGTATCTTGGGTCACAAATCAAGCCTTGGTAAATTTAAGAAAACTGAAATTTTATCAAGTATCTTTTCTGACCACAACGCCATGAGACTAGATATCAATTACAGGAAAAGATCTGTAAAAAATACAAACACATGGAGGCTAAACAATACACTACTTAATAATGAAGTGATCACTGAAGAAATCAAAGAGGAAATAAAAAAATACCTAGAAACAAATGACAATGGAGACACAACGACCCAAAACCTATGGGATGCAGCAAAAGCAGTTCTAAGGGGGAAGTTTATAGCAATACAAGCCCACCTTAAGAAGCAGGAAACATCTCGAATAAACAACCTAACCTTGCACCTCAAGCAATTAGAGAAAGAAGAACAAAAAAACCCCAAAGCTAGCAGAAGGAAAGAAATCATAAAAATCAGATCAGAAATAAATGAAAAAGAAATGAAGGAAACAATAGCAAAGATCAATAAAACTAAAAGCTGGTTCTTTGAGAAGATAAACAAAATAGATAAACCACTAGCCAGACTCATCAAGAAAAAAAGGGAGAAGACTCAAATCAATAGAATTAGAAATGAAAAAGGAGAAGTAACAACTGACACTGCAGAAATAAAAAAAATCATGAGAGATTACTACAAGCAACTCTATGCCAATAAAATGGACAATCTGGAAGAAATGGACAAATTCTTAGAAATGCACAACCTGCCAAGACTGAATCAGGAAGAAATAGAAAATATGAACAGACCAATCACAAGCACTGAAATTGAAACTGTGATCAAAAACCTTCCAACAAACAAAAGCCCAGGACCAGATGGCTTCACAGGTGAATTCTATCAAACGTTTAGAGAAGAGCTAACACCTATCCTTCTCAAACTCTTCCAAAATATAGCAGAGGGAGGAACACTCCCAAATTCCTTCTACGAAGCCACCATCACCTTGATACCAAAACCAGACAAGGATGTCACAAAGAAAGAAAACTACAGGCCAATATCACTGATGAACATAGATGCAAAAATCCTCAACAAAATACTAGCAAACAGAATCCAACAGCACATTAAAAGGATCATACACCATGATCAAGTGGGGTTTATTCCAGGAATGCAAGGATTCTTCAATATACGCAAATCTATCAATGTGATAAACCATATTAACAAATTGAAGGAGAAAAACCATATGATCATCTCAATAGATGCAGAGAAAGCTTTCAACAAAATTCAACACCCATTTATGATAAAAACCCTCCAGAAAGTAGGTATAGAGGGAACTTTCCTAAACATAATAAAAGCCATATATGACAAGCCCACAGCAAACATCATCCTCAATGGTGAAAAACTGAAAGCATTTCCACTAAGATCAGGAACAAGACAAGGTTGCCCACTCTCACCACTCTTATTCAACATAGTTTTGGAAGTTTTAGCCACAGCAATCAGAGAAGAAAAGGAAATAAAAGGAATCCAAATCGGAAAAGAAGAAGTAAAGCTGTCACTGTTTGCAGATGACATGATACTATACATAGAGAATCCTAAAGATGCTACCAGAAAACTACTAGAGCTAATCAATGAATTTGGTAAAGTAGCAGGATACAAAATTAATGCACAGAAATCTCTGGCATTCCTATATACTAATGATGAAAAATCTGAAAGTGAAATCAAGAAAACACTCCCATTTACCATTGCAACAAAAAGAATAAAATATCTAGGAATAAACCTACCTAAGGATACGAAAGACCTGTATGCAGAAAATTATAAGACACTGATGAAAGAAATTAAAGATGATACAAATAGATGGAGAGATATACCATGTTCTTGGATGGGAAGAATCAACATTGTGAAAATGACTCTACTACCCAAAGCAATCTACAGATTCAATGCAATCCCTATCAAACTACCACTGGCATTTTTCACAGAACTAGAACAAAAAATTTCCCAATTTGTATGGAAACACAAAAGACCCCGAATAGCCAAAGCAATCTTTAGAACGAAAAAAGGAGCTGGAGGAATCAGGCTCCCTGACTTCAGACTATATTACAAAGCAACAGTAATCAAGACAGTATGGTACTGGCACAAAAACAGAAAGATAGATCAGTGGAACAGGATAGAAAGCCCAGAGATAAACCCACGCACATATGGACACCTTATCTTTGATAAAGGAGGCAGGAATGTACAGTGGAGAAAGGACAGCCTCTTCAATAAATGGTGCTGGGAAAACTGGACAGGTACATGTAAAAGTATGAGATTAGATCACTCCCTAACACCATACACAAAAATAAGCTCAAAATGGATTAAAGACCTAAATGTAAGGCCAGAAACTATCAAACTCTTAGAAGAAAACATAGGAAGAACACTCTATGACATAAATCACAGCAAGATCCTTTCTGACCCACCTCCTAGAGTAATGGAAATAAAAACAAAAATAAACAAATGGGACCTAATGAAACTTCAAAGCTTTTGCACAGCAAAGGAAACCATAACCAAGACCAAAAGACAACCCTCAGAATGGGAGAAAACATTTGCAAATGAAGCAACTGACAAAGGATTAATCTCCAAAATTTACAAGCAGCTCATGCAGCTCAATAACAAAAAAACAAACAACCCCATCCAAAAATGGGCAGAAGACCTAAATAGACATTTCTCCAAAGAAGATATACAGACTGCCAACAAACACATGAAAGAATGCTCAACATCATTAATCATTAGAGAAATGCAAATCAAAACTACAATGAGATATCATCTCACACCAGTCAGAATGGCCATCATCAAAAAATCTAGAAACAATAAATGCTGGAGAGGGTGTGGAGAAAAGGGGACACTCTTGCACTGCTGGTGGGAATGTGAATTGGTTCAGCCACTGTGGAGAACAGTATGGAGGTTCCTTAAAAAACTACAAATAGAATTACCATATGACCCAGCAATCCCACTACTTGGCATATACCCTGAGAAAACCAAAATTCAAAGAGAGTCATGTACCAAAATGTTCATTGCAGCTCTATTTACAATAGCCAGGACATGGAAACAACCTAAGCGCCCATCATCGGATGAATGGATAAAGAAGATGTGGCACATATACACAATGGAATATTACTCAGCCTTAAAAAGAAATGAAATTGAGCTATTTGTAATGAGATGGATAGACCTAGAATCTGTCATACAGAGTGAAGTAAGTCAGAAAGAAAAAGACAAATACCGTATGCTAACACATATATATGGAATTTAAGGGAAAAAAATGTCATGAAGAACCTAGGGGTAAGATAGGAATAAAGACGCAGACCTACTGGAGAACGGACTTAAGGATATGGGGAGGGGGAAGGGTGAGTTTTGACAGGGCGAGAGAGAGTCATGGACATATACACACTACCAAACGTAGTAAGGTAGATAGCTGGGGGGAAGCAGCCGCAAGGCACAGGGATATTAGCTCGGTGCTTTGTGACAGCCTGGAAGGGTGGGATGGGGAGAGTGGGAGGGAGGGAAACGCAAGAGTGAAGACATATGGGAACATATGTATATGTATAGCTGATTCACTTTGTTGTAAAGCAGAAACTAACACACCATTGTAAAGCAATTATACCCCAATAAAGATGTTTAAAAAAAAAAAAAAAAAAAAGTTCACTTGTGATTTCTTTGGTCCGTGGATTATTTAAAAGTGCGTTTAAAATTTTCCAAATATTTGGGTATCTCCCAATTTTTTAATTTTGTTGATTCTAATTTAATTTCACTGTGGTTAAAAAAGGAACTACTTTGTATTATTTCAATCCTTTTAAATGTATTGAGACTTTTTTTATGGCCTTGTATATGGTTTACCCATACATAGTTCATGTGTGTCTGAAAATAATGTGTTTTCTGCTATTATTGGGTAGAGTGTTCTGTTGATGTCAGGTCAAGTTGGTTGATAATGTTGTTTAAGTTTTCCAGTGGCCATGGTTCACCTCTCTGGATTCTAATCCTCTCCCTGATGTTGGCTAAGAATTTCTAAATATCCTTTTAGCTATTTGATACTTTCAAGAGTTTCGTTTTCCTTGTTCAGTCTTTTTAGTTGCTTTTAACAGAATGTTTGGCCTGAATTATCTAATCTGACAATTCTGGAATCCCATTATCAGTTTTTAAGACAGGGTTGTCTATTTTTATCTGTTGGAATTAGGCTAGGTACCATTTCTAATAACATTAGGCAAACTTTTTTTTTTTTTTTTTTTGTGATATGCGGGCCTCTCACTGTTGTGGCCTCTCCCATTGCGGAGCACAGGCTCCGGACGCACAGGCTCAGCGGCCATGGATCACGGACCTAGCCGCTCCGCGGCATGTGGGATCTTCCCGGACTGGAGCACGAACTTGTGTCCCCTGCATAGGCAGGCGGACTCTCAACCACTGTGCCACCAGGGAAAGCCTAGGCAAACTTTTAACACAAGGCTTTACCGGTAAAAGAGAAGAGAACTCAAAGCCTTTAAATTCTTACCAAAATGCCCAAATATAACAATTCTTTCTCTATTCCTAAATCAATTTAAACTAAAATTTTTATATATAAAGAATTATAATTCTATGTAGATAGTTGGCTTCCTACTATTAATGTTTTAAAAAACATTACTGGATAAAGAAAGGTCATCATATAAATATTATAAAAATGTAAAATTTCAATTAACCAGGTTAATACAGCAAAAGTTGTCATAACTTCAAGGAGAAATTGACAAAGCCCCCATCCTAAGGAGAACATTGAATATGTCTCAGTACTTAATAGATCAGTAGTGAAAAGAAAACAATAATATATAGAATATTTGAATAATACAATAAACAAGCTTGATCTAAGTAACACACATATATCTCTGTTCCCCCAACAATTGAACAACTCACATTCTTTTCAAATACTATGACATATTTATGAAAATTGATGATATATAGGGCCATTAAGGAAGAATAAGAAATTGAATAGATTTAGTAATTAATCTAACCTAACTACAGGTAATTAAATTAGAAATCAACATCTAAAAATTAATTTAAAACGCAAAAACTCACACTTCTAAATAGCTCACAGGTCGAAAATCATACTGAAAATTAGGAAATACTTATAATTGAATACCACTTACTGAAACTTGTGAAATGCAGTCAAGGAAGTGCTTGGAGGTTCTTATGGTCTTAAATACAAAAATTAGAAAAGAAAAAAGTTTGAAAATAAATTAATGAACTATGTAACAGAGTAAACCCAAAGAAAGTAGAAGGAAATAAATAACCGATATTATTTATAAGGATAGAATTTAATTAATAGAAAAGAAATTTTAAAAGATCAACAAAGCCAAAAGTTCATTTAATATTTACCGACTCTGGTAATAATGATCAAGGATTAAAGACAGGACGTACAAATCAACTACTTTAGGAATAAAAAGCAGAACTTAATATTGAAAAGGTAGAGATTAAAAGGTTTATAAATAAATAATATGAACAAATTAATGCCAAAAAATTGAAAATAATTAAATGAATAAATTCTTAGAAAAATAAAATTTGTCAACATTTACATAAGGAGAAATAGAAAACCTAGTTAGAATTATAATCATGAAAGGAATTGAACTTGCAATTCAAAATAGTCCACAAATAAAATACCAGGCTCAGACAAGCAGACAATTCTAACATCATACATATTCTTCTAGGTAATAGGAACAGAAGGAAGCATTTTTCAGTTTATTCCATGAAGTTAAGATAACTATCTTACCAAAAATAGATAAGGACCAGAAAAAAAAAAAAGCACAAGAAAATTGCATGGATGCAAAAATCCTAACCCCAGTATCACTGGACCATATCCAGTCATGGACCAAAAAGATGCTCTATAAGACTAAGTTAGGTTTATTCCCAGAAATTAAGGGTGATTTAACTTTAAACCTATTGATTTCCAAGCAAGATGGTGAACTAGCATGAGTTTCCAGCTTCCTCCCCACTGTAACTCTAGAGTAGCTACAAAACTGACATGGGATTATTGATCTGATGAATGAACATAGATACTATGAGAATGCCTGAGAAGGCTGTTTTGAAGTGGTACAAGTGTGCCTGTGGCAGAGGGTTAGTTTGTTTTCTGTCTTGTTGGGTTTTTTTTTTGTTTTTTCAAAACTTTGGGGTGTGGAGCAGGCAGTCCCCTCAGTGAGAAGATAGTGTTAGGCGAGAGTTTATAACTTTTACCTCTTTCTTCCCATACCTTGCTTTGGACTGATCATTTTCTGCTGCATTCACCCAGAAATTATTAGCAATAGCTCAGGCTAGATGATGTCAGTTGTGACAGGTCAGGATAGCATTTAAACCCAATGAAAATGAGAAACTGGTGGAAAGAGGTGCAGATTGGTCAGCTCCACTCCCTTCTAACCCTGAGGCAGCTGGACTGAAAGCTAAGAAGAGAGACTTCTGGTCTCAGCTCTGACATGTGAAGAGTTTGGAAGCCATCACTCCCATTCTCACAACCTCATAAAAGCTAAACAGACTGAAAATCAATGACTGTTCTTAGATCCATCAGAGAATTGAGGTCATTTTGTCACCCTGGAACTCAAGTGACAAGAGAATTGCAAGCCAAGATCAGCTTACTGAGAGCAGAAGCTTCTGGAGCCAGTAACTGATAGAAATATTTAAATGGTAGTTGACAAACTTCTAGAGGCAGTGTGTGGACTGGTTTAAGGGTGGGGTCCACAGTCTTAGGGAGTCCCCCACTCTCCTGCGTTTTACTTCCAGAAACCTCACTGGTTCTCACAGTGAAGATGTGAGAAAAATCCCCTTGTGCTTCTGGCAGCAAGAAGGGAAAAGTAGTCCTTTTGAAATATGCCTAGGAGAAAAGTTACCATTTTGAAATACACCCAGAGTGTCCTCTAAAATAGAGGTCTGCCTTCAAGAGCAATACTTGATCAGAAACTTATCTGACCTGGAGAAAGGCAATTAGCCTCCTCTCTAGGGGGAGGAAGAAAAGACTAACAATGCCTCTGAAAGTCACAGCCCAGGGACCCAGACCCACTAAAAAATCAGGAGATTTTTTTTTTCAGGAGATTTTTTTTAATCAGGAGATTTTATTTATTTGTTTGTTTGTTTGTTTGTTTATTAGGCTGTGCCAGGTCTTCATTGCAGCATGCAGGATCTTCACTGCAGCATGCAGGATTTTTTTTAGTTGCAGAACACAGGATCTTTTAGGTACGGCACGCGAACTCTTAGTTGCAGCATGCATGTGGTATCTAGTTCCCTGACCAGGGACTGAACCTGGGCCCCCTGCATCGGGAGCTCGGAGTCTTACCCACTGGACCACCAGGGAAGTCCCTAATCATGAGATTACAGGATTGCTTCCCCTCTCCCACACCTTCCCACCACATCATTAGGGCCCCAGTATAAAAACAGTGGATTAAAACTGAGAGAGCTGCAAGACAGACTCTCCCTAAGAAGAAATTCTGAAGAAACCCAAAGACAACAGGGAAGCAAAAAACAAACAAAACAAAACACACACACACACACACACACACACACACACACACACACGTGGAAAGTAGAGGAAAATAAAGCCTCTGGCACCTATAGCTACAGCAGATTAGAGGTCTAGGAGCCCAGCTCCTAGAGATTAACACAAAAGCCTGTGTACCTCACTTCCTGTTACCATATACATCAAGTGCAGCTTGAAACAAAAAATTACAAGGCATGCTAGGGCTTCCCCGGTAGTGCAGTTGTTGAGAGTCTGCCTGCCGATGCAGGGTACACGGGTTCGTGCCCCAGTCCGGGAAGATTCCACATGCCGTGGAGCAGCTAGGCCCGTGAGCCATGGCCGCTGAGCCTGCGCGTCTGGAGCCTGTGCTCCACAATGGGAGAGGCCACAACAGAGAGGCCGGTGTACAGCAAAAAAAAAAAAAAAAAAAAAAAATTAAAAGGCAAGAGAAAACAGTCTGAAGAGAGAAAGCGAGTGTCAGAATCAGACTCAGAAAGGACACAGATTTTGGAGTTATCACATAGGGAATTTAAAATAACTATGATTTATATGCTAATGACTCAAATTGAAAGTAGACAACATGTAAAACCTTATGGGTGATATAAGCAGAGAGATTGAAACTCTAAAAAAAAAATCAAAAGAAAACACTGAAATCAAAAACACTGTAGCAAAAGTGAAGAATGCCTTTGATGGGTTCAACAGTAGACTGGACAGAGCCAAAGAAAAGATAAATGAGCTTGAAGACAAGTGAATATAAACTTCCCAAACTGAAATGCAAAGAGGAAAAAGAATGAACAAAATGGAATAAGACCTTCTTATACAGTCTTCTTTCTGCATAGAACATGTCCTGCTTCTCAATTGCCTCAAGATCTCTGCCTAAGAGTATTTACTCAAGGAAGCCCACTCTGACCTCATACCATGCTCTGGAGTACTTACAATTTTCTAATCAATGCTTTTGTGATAGTTGGTGGTTTTCTTTAATAGCATTTATCAAAATTGTAATTTAAGGATTACTTCTGTACATGTACACTACCATCCACAATTATGAACGTATTACTACACTAGGCTTTCCAAGAAAAAGAAACTATATCTCTAGAAAAACATTTTTTTTTTCAGATTTTGGACAACAGGCAACACAGAACTCTAATCCCCAAGTGAAAGGAAACAGAAGTAAGCCCTTAATAGCCCAGCTTTTTACCTGGAGGCACTTTTCAGACCATGGTTAAGAAAAAAAGAGCCCAATCAGAAAACAACAGTGTTACCAAGCTGAAAAGACATAAATCAAAGATCAGAGCTAGCTGCTGAGGTGTTAGGAATTTGTGGTGCAACTACAAGAATAGAAGGTAGCTGCACAGAGATGTAGCTCCAGAAGTCTGCAGGGTTCTCGAGTTTGGGGCTGATATGCTCCAAATATGCTGTGAAAAAGTGCCTGAAGAAGGGCAAAAAAAAAAAAATCAAGTAGCTGGGAGCTGTGAAATAAATGAAGATTCTGGAGTTGACACAAGGCTGGGAGACACTGAAGTTTCAGATAGCTGGAGATAAGAGACCTTGATGAAAGCCCAAGCATTCAGTTGATGGCTTAGAAGGACAGCCTCAGGAGCTTCTAGCCCTAAGTAAAGGGCACTCTAGACCCAACTCCTAGAGAGTGAATGTTTGTCCCTCCCCAGATTCATAGTCCCCAGTGTGATGGTATTTAGAGGTGAGGCCTCTGGGAGGTGATTAGGTCATTAGGTTGGAGCCCTCATGAATGGAACCTTATAAAAGAGGTCTCACCACTTAGAGGGGTGGGATAGGGAGGGTGAGAGAAAGAGAGATGCAAGAGGGAAGAGATATGGGGACATATGTATATGTAAAACTGATTCACTTTGTTATAAAGCAGAAACTAACACACCATTGTAAAGCAATTATACTCCAATAAAGATGTTAAAAAAAAAATGGTCCCAGGGATCTTCTTCAAACCTCCCACCATGTGAAGACACAAGGAAAAGATGGCCATCTGTGAACTTCGAAGCGGCCAGGAACCTTGATTTTGGACTCCCAACCTCCAGAACTGTAAGAAATAAATGTCTGCTGTTTATAAGCCCAGTCTGTTGTTGTTTTGTTATAGCAGCCCCAACTAAGACATACCCCTAAAGGTATGTCAGTGGACTAGAATAGGGCCCAGAGATAGAACCACACATACATAATCAACTGATTTTTTTAAAGGTACAAAAGTGGGCTTCCCTGGTGGCGCAGTGGTCAAGAATCCGCCTGCCAATACAGGGGACACGGGTTCGAGCCCTGGTCCAGGAAGATCCCACATGCCACGGAGCAACTAAGCCCGTGTGCCACAACTACTGAGCCTGTGCTCTTAGAGCCTGCGAGCTACAACTACTGAGCCCATGTGCCACAACCACTGAAGCCCGTGCACCTAGACCCCGTGCTCCGCAACAAGAGAAGTCACCTCAATGAGAAGCCTGTGCACCGCAATGAAGAGTAGACCCCGCTCACCGCAACTAGAGAAAGCCTGCGTGCAGCAACAAAGACCCAACACAGCCAAAAATAAATAAATAAATATTTTTAAAAATAAAAAGGTACAAAAGCAATTAAATGTAGAAAGGATAGCCCTTTTCAAGAAATGGTGCTGAAACAGCTGGATATCCATGTGCAAACAAAAACTAAGCTAAACCGAGAAAAAATAAAGCATTATATGTCAATTATACCTCAAGTTAAAAAAATCAATGAAGCAATAAACAAACAAGAAAAGCCTTATACCTCACACCCTATATAGAAATTAACTCAAGGTGGATCATAGACTTAAATATAAAATACATAGTTATAAAACTGCTAGAAGAAAGCATAGGAGAAAATCTTTGTAGCATTGGGTTAGGTAAAAATTCCTTATATATGATTTATAATTTTTTTTTTTTTTTTTTTTTTTGGTATGTGGGCCTCTCACTGTTGTGGTCTCTCTCGATGTGGAGCACAGGCTCCGGATGCGCAGGCTCAGCAGCCATGGCTCACGGGCCCAGCCGCTCTGCGTCATATGGGATCTTCCCAGACCAAGGCACGAACCCGTGTCCCCTGCATCAGCAGGAGGACTCTCAACCACTGTGCCAACAGGGATTAAAGGATTTATGGACTTCTAGTATCGGCTCCATATTTGCCACATGGCACACTATATTTCAGATGTAGTAATCTGGAGCACTAGAAAAAATGGTTATTATTACTTATGAAATGTTCTTGGATTTTCTAATATAATCAGTGGATTACTTTTGCTTTGCTAGAGACACCTTAAAAATAAAAAGTGAAGCTGCATAACTGGGATAAGATATTTGCAAATCAATTATTTGACAAGAGATTTGTTTGCAGACTATATACAAACTCTCCAGGCTCAGCATTAAACAAAGAAACCCATAAACTGGGCAAAGATTTGAACAGACTCTTCACTAAAGAAGATGAATGGATGGCAAATAAGTACGTGAAAAATAATCAAAGTCATTAGTCATTAGAGAAATGCATTTTAAAACTACAATGGGATAATATTACCAACCTATTAGTATGATTAAAATAAAAAACAAACAAATAAGCAAAACAAATACACCCGGACAATACCAAGTGCTGGTAAGGATATGGAGTGATAATGCAAAATGGAACGACTGGTTGACAAGCAGTTTGGCAGCCTCCTGTTAGGTTAAACATTCATTTCCAACATGACCTAGCAATCCTATTCCTAGACAGTTACCCAGTAAAAATAACCTCTCTCTCTCTCTCTCTTTCACACACACACACACAATAGAACAGGAGATCTAAGACTAAGAAGATCTAAGATGAAAAGTATAATATATGCATAATGGAAATACCAGAAGAAGAAAGGGAGAATGGAGCAGAAGAAATATTTGAAGTAATGGTGGCTGAGAATTTACCAAAATCAAATGACAGACGCTAAATCATAGACCAAGGAAGCTCAGAGAACAGGCAGGATCAATACCCCCAAATCTAACACCTACCTAGGCATTCAAACTGCAGAAAACCAACAAAAAAAAAAGGGGGGAAATGCCAGAGAGGCAAAAACACATTATTTATAGAAGAACAAGAAAAATGATATCAGCTTCTCACAACAAACCATGAAAGCATGGAGAGTGGAGTGAAATATTCAAAGTGCTGAAAGAAAAAACCCCTCCAATCTAGAATTCTGTATTCAGTAAAATTCTTATTTAAAAGTGAAGGAGAAATACAGAGTTGCTCAGACAAACAAAAATTGAGATAATTTGTCACTAGAAGACCTTCCTTGAACAAAGTATTAAAAGAAGTTCTTTGAAGAGAAAGAAAATGATATTGGTCAGAAACTCAGATCTACATAACAAAAGGCAGAGCATCAGAGAAGGAATAGATGAATGTAAAATAAAATCTTCTATTTTTCTCATTCTTAATTGATCCAACAGATAACTGTTTGTCCAAAGTAATAAGAACAACAATGTATTGAGTGATTATTGCATATGGATAAGTGAAATAAATGGCAGCAATGTAATTAGGGATGCAAGAATATTGTTTTAATACTACATTGTGAAGTAGTAGTATAGTATCATTTGAAAGTGAACGCAACATTAGTTGTAAACCTATATTGCAAATTCTAGGGCAACCTCTAAAATTTTTTAAAAAGTAGTACAATTGATATGCTAAAAAAGGAGAGAAAATGGAATCATATAAAATGCTCAATTAAAATTAGAAAAGGCAGAAAAGAGGGGAAGATAAGAAAGAACAAGTGCAATAAATAGCAGACAGTTACAAACATGGTAGATATTAATCCAATGATATCAATAATCACTTTCAATGAGAATAGTCTAAATCTAACAACTAAAAGACAGAGACTGAAAATGGACAAAAAACAAGACCCAACTATACGTTGTATACAAGAAACTCACTTTAATTATAAACACACAGAAGAAAAATAAAAGGATGAAGCATGATATACATGCTAACACTAATCAAAAGAAAGCTGGAGTAGCCATATTAATTTCAGACAAAGCAAACTTCAGAACAAAGAAAATTATCAGGAACACAGAGGGGTATTACATAACGATAAAGGGATCAATTCTCAAAGAAAACATAACAATCCTTAAAGTGTATGCACCTAACGATAGAGCATCAAAACAGGTGAGGCAAAAACTGATAGAACTGCAAAGAGAAATAGACAAATATACTATTACAGTTACAGACCTCAACAACAGCAAATGATAGATCCAACAGACAGAAATTCAGTATGCACATAATTCAACTCAACAGCACCATCAATCAACTGGATCTAATGGACACTATAAAATACTTCATTCAAAAACACAGAATACATACTCTTCTCTAGCTCACATGAAATAGTCACCAAGATGGACCACATTCTGAGCCATAAAATGCACCTTGACAAATTAAAAAAAATAGAAATCATACAAAGTATGCCCTCATGCAAAACGTAATTAAACTAGAAATTGATAATAGAAAGACAGCTGGAAATTCCTCCAAACATCTGGAAATTAAACAGTGCACTTCTATAAAGAGCACATGGGTCAAAGGAAAAGTCTCAAAAGAAAATAAAAGTACTTTGAACTAAATGAAAGTGAAAATACAAGCTACTCAATTTGTGGGATGCAGTGGAAGAAGTGTTTAGAGGGAAAATTATACCTTTCAATGCATATATTACAAGAGAAGAAAGTTTAATAATTCAAGGTTTCACCTGAGGAAACTAGAAAACAAAGAGCAATATAAATCTTTATTGCAGAAGGAAAGAAATAAGAGGAAAAATAAATAATAAAAACTGGAGCAGAAGTCAGTAAGATTGAAAACAGGAAATCAAAAAAGAAAATCAACAAAACCAAAAGCTGGTTCTTTGAAAAGATCAATAAAATTAATAAACCTCTAGCCAGGCTGATCAAGAAAAAAAAAGAGAGAAGACACAGTATTCTTGCTCACCGGGAAATAATGAAGAGAAGAATTTCTGACATGGAATATCTCATCACAGCATAATTTCTTCATGATAATTAAAAATTGAAAATGACGCTGCAACATAAGTAAGTTTCTGAATGGATCATTTGTCAGCTAATCAAGGAAATCTGTTTACTGATGATAAGTTAATTAAATCACATTTAATTGCAGCAGCTAAAGAAATATTTCCAGAGAAAATAAACTTGTTTAAGCCTTTCAGTGAGAACAATTGTTCAAAAAGTTGAGGGCATTGTGAGCAATGTCAATAGTCAGTTAAAGATATGGGTTTTTAAAAATAAATTTATTGATTGATTTATTGATTTATGGCTGCATTGGGTCTTCGTTGTTGCATGCAGGCTTTCTCTAGTTGTGGCGAGAGGGGGCTACTCTTCGTTGTGGTGCACGGGCTTCTCATTGTGGTGGCTTCTCTTCTTATGGAACACTAGGCACATGGGCTCAGTAGTTGTGGCACACAGGCTCAGTAGTTGTGGCTCGCGGGGTCTAGGGCACTGGCTTAGTAATTGTGGCACACGGGTTTAATTGCTCTGCAGCATGTGGGATCTTCCTGCACCAGGGATTGAACCCGTGTCCCCTGCATTGGCAGGCAGATTCTTAACCACTGCACCACCAGGGAAGTCCCAAGGCATATGGTTTCAAGTGGTTTTCCTTTGCTCTTGATGAATCAACAGATGTCAATGACACTGCTTGATTGTTGTTTATTTGATGAGTCACTATTGCGTTTAAAACAACTGAAGAATCAGCCTCTATAAATAGTCTGTGTGACACAACTATAAACAAACCAGAATATTTTTAAAGTTGAAAAAATGTTCAGGATAACCTGAAGTGGAATCTGCTGTGTTCCAGCTGATGATAGTAAAAATATGTAAAGAGCAGAAGGAGGCTTAGTTGAACAAACTTACAACGCTTGTGAAAATGTAAGTTTTTTTTAAACCTGTGGATATTCATCAGCAGGTAACATGCAGAAAATATTTGAGCTTATCATGTCTTATTGAACAAGTAGTGGCAACACTGAACTTTACTTGCTCTTGTGGACTTAACTATTGTCAGTTCCGTGATTTTTTTTTTTTTCAGAAATAGAAGCTGATACCCTGTCTTGCTCTGCTACATAGCAGTTAAATGTCAGCAGTAGTGAAGTTTTATTGCAATTTTTTTCACCTCAAGGCTGGGGATGAAATTTTTCTGAAAGTGAATTGTATTCGATCACTATTTTAAACACGGCATGGCTTTGGAAATTAGCTTTTGCTGCAAACTTAATAAATGTTCCTCAATGAATTCAATTGCCTAAAATTACAAGGCAAGTGAGAGCTTATATGTAAAAATATGTAAAACTTATTCTGGGGCTTCCCTGGTGGCGCAGTGGTTGGGAGTCCGCCTGCCGATGCAGGGGACACGGGTTCTTGCCCCGCCCCGGTCCAGGAAGATCCCACATGCCGCGGAGCGGCTGGGCCCGTGAGCCATGGCCGCTGAGCCTGCACGTCCAGAGCCTGTGCTCCGCAACGAGAGAGGCCACAGCGGTGAGGGGCCCGCGTACCGCAAACAAAACAAAACAAAAAACTTATTCTGCTGTAGCCACAAAGCACAGGGAGATCAGCTCAGGGCTTTGTGTCCACCTAGAGGGGGTGGGATAGGGAGGGTGGGAGGGAGACGCAAGAGGGAGGAGATATGGGGATGTATGTGTATGTATAGCTGATTCACTGTTATAGAGCAGAAACTAACACACCATTGTAAAGCAATTATACTCCTATAAAGATGTTAAAAAAATTTATTCTGCTGTAAAGTCATTTCAACAACAATTAATATTTGAATCACAAGTAATGTTAAGGTGCTTTATACATGTTCCATGCTGTCAAAATTTAAAAGAAAAAGTGATATCTCCACTCCCACAAATATTCTCTGCAGATACAGTTTCTGAGCACAAACTTCAGTTCAGCAGTGCTTTTTTTTTTTGGATCTCAGTGCAGGTACAAAGGAAATTTCCATATTTCAAAATCCATTTAACAGTACAATGGAGCAGCATCTACCTAATCTTCTATTGGAAATAATCTGCAGTGTACTGATACGTTAAAAGGAAAATATACGAATAATCTAATGGATTATAAATGACTTTCAAGCAATGAATATGTGCAATTAAGATCATATGCTCAAATTGGGAGACTGGGATTGACACATATACATTATTGATACTATGTATAAAATGGACAACTGATGGGAACATGCTGTATAGCACAGGGAACTCACCTAGTGCAGTGTGGTAACCTAAATGGGAGGGAAGTCCAAAAGGGAGGGAATATCTGTATGTGCATGGCTGATATATTTTGCTGTGCAGTGAAGGCTAACACAACATTATAAAGCAACCATACTCCAATAAAAATTAATTAAAAAAATAAAATCATGTGCTCATGGACTGATATCTGTATTTGGCAATACCTAAATGTGAAAGAACATTTTCAAAGATGAAATACATAAAACTTCATTATAGATCAACATTAACAGATAAGCATTTGCAATCAATGTTTTACAACTTTACTAAGACAGAATTCACATGCCATGCAATTCATACGTTTAAAGTGTACAATCCAATGCTCTTTAGTATATTTTCAAAGTTGTGCAACCAGGGCTTCCCTGGTGGTGCAGTGGTTGAGAGTCCGCCTGCCGATGCAGGGGACACGGGTTCGTGCCCCGGTCTGGGAGGATCCCACATGCCGCGGAGCGGCTGGGCCCGTGAGCCATGGCCGCTGAGCCTGCGCGTCCGGAGCCTGTCCTCCGCAACGGGAGAGGCCACAACAGTGAGAGGCCCGCGTAACGCATTAAAAAAAAAAAAAAAAAAAAAAAAAAAAAAAAAAAAAAAGTTGTGCAACCATTAGTACAATCAATTGTAGAACATTTTCATCATCCAAAAACGAATTCCATATCCATTAGCAGTCACCTCATATTTTTCCAACCATCCAAACCCTTGGCAACCAATAATCTATTTTCTGTTTCTATGGATTTGCTTATTCTGATCATCAAATATAAATGGAATGATCCTTTGTGACTGGCTTCCTTCATTTAGCACAATGTTTTCAAGGTCGATCCATATTGTAGAATATATCAGTGTTTCACTTTTTTTTCTTGCCAAATAATATTCCATTGCATGAATATACCACATTTCACTTATTCATTCATCAGTTGGTGAATATTTGGTTGTTTCCATTTATTGATCGTTGTGAATAATGAGTATACAGGTACAAAATTTTCAATGGATGTATGTTTTCATTTCTCTTGGGTATATACTTAGCTGTGGAATTGCTGAGTCATATGGTAACTCTATATTTAAGCTTTCAGGAAAATGTCAAATTATTTTCCAAAGAGGTGACACCATGTTATACTCCAACCAGAAGTGTATGAGAGTTGCAATTTTTCTCCATGATTGTCAACACTTTTTATTATCTCTCTTTCATTCTAACCATCCTCGTGGGTGTGAAGTGGAATCTCCTTGTAGTTTTGACTTACATTTCCTTGATGGCTAATGAGGTTGAGTATATTTTCATGTGTTTTTGGCCATTTGAATATCTTCTTTGGAGAAATATCTTTTCAGATACTTTGCCCACTTTTATTTGAGTTATTTGTCTTATTATTGAGTTGTAGTAGTTCTTTATATATTCTAGACAGTACATTAGCAGATAATATAATTTGCAAAATTTCTCTTCCATTCTATGGACTATATTTGTACTTCCTTGATGGTGTCCTTTGGTTCACAGACATTTTAAATTTTGGCGATATTCAATTTATGCATTTTTTTCTTTTGTTTTTGTGGTTTTGGTGTCATATCTATGAAACCACTGCCTAATCCAAGGTCACAAAGATTAATGCCTATATTTTCTTCTAAGAGTTCTATCATTTTGGCTCTTACATTTAGGTCTTTGATACATTTTGAGTTAATTTTCATATATGGTGAGGTAGGGATCCAACTTTACTCTTTTGCATCCAGTTGTCCCAGCACCATTTGTTGAAAGACTATTCCCACTGGATTATCTTGGTATAGTCAATTTTAATGATAGGGAATACTAACTTTAAGCAAAACAGTTATTCCCTCCCACAAAAGATTTGTAAAATATAACAACTGTACTCAATTGTTGTGTTTTGAATTTCATCATTAAAAATTTGTGGAAATTTGTTTCTTTCTTGCAATACAATAAATATAAGTATTTACATAACATCCTTGATTTTTGCCTCTTGGTCCACAAAACCTAGAATATTTATTATCTAGCCCCAGAAGTTTGCTGGTTTCTGATTCCTGATCATTATACAATGTCTTCCATGGTGAATCTTAGATCAGCTACATGCTACAGGACCCAAATTAATGTATAACTTTTAAGTCACTATTGAATGACTTATGACATTTCAGAAACAACTCACATCTACAACACTAATAAATGCTTAGTGAACTGCATGTATATCATAATAAATGATATACATGCAGTTCATTACAGCACAGCTATCACCAATACTGTTTTGGAGCTCAAGTTGCAGAGCCATACACATTCTAGATCGAGAGGAGGATATTTCATATTGATGCTAGGTTGAGGACCAATAGGGAGCTGCACTGCTTGGGATAGCCTTTCACCCTATAAACTTTTTGCTGTGCTGGGATCCCAGACCCAAGGAGAGTGATATTGCCTTATAAAATCATGTGCTCATGGACTGATATCTGTATTTGGCAATACCTAAATGTGAAAGAACATTTTCAAAGATGAAATACATAAAACTTCATTATAGATCAACATTAACAGATAAGCATTTGCAATCAATGTTTTACAACTTTACTAAGACAGAATTCACATGCCATGCAATTCATACGTTTAAAGTGTACAATCCAATGCTCTTTAGTATATTTTCAAAGTTGTGCAACCAGGGCTTCCCTGGTGGCGCAGTGGTTGAGAGTCCGCCTGCCGATGCAGGGGACACGGGTTCGTGCCCCGGTCTGGGAGGATCCCACATGCCGCGGAGCGGCTGGGCCCGTGAGCCATGGCCGCTGAGCCTGCGCGTCCGGAGCCTGTCCTCCGCAACGGGAGAGGCCACAACAGTGAGAGGCCCGCGTAACGCATTAAAAAAAAAAAAAAAAAAAAAAAAAAAAAAAAAAGTTGTGCAACCATTAGTACAATCAATTGTAGAACATTTTCATCATCCAAAAACGAATTCCATATCCATTAGCAGTCACCTCATATTTTTCCAACCATCCAAACCCTTGGCAACCAATAATCTATTTTCTGTTTCTATGGATTTGCTTATTCTGATCATCAAATATAAATGGAATGATCCTTTGTGACTGGCTTCCTTCATTTAGCACAATGTTTTCAAGGTCGATCCATATTGTAGAATATATCAGTGTTTCACTTTTTTTTCTTGCCAAATAATATTCCATTGCATGAATATACCACATTTCACTTATTCATTCATCAGTTGGTGAATATTTGGTTGTTTCCATTTATTGATCGTTGTGAATAATGAGTATACAGGTACAAAATTTTCAATGGATGTATGTTTTCATTTCTCTTGGGTATATACTTAGCTGTGGAATTGCTGAGTCATATGGTAACTCTATATTTAAGCTTTCAGGAAAATGTCAAATTATTTTCCAAAGAGGTGACACCATGTTATACTCCAACCAGAAGTGTATGAGAGTTGCAATTTTTCTCCATGATTGTCAACACTTTTTATTATCTCTCTTTCATTCTAACCATCCTCGTGGGTGTGAAGTGGAATCTCCTTGTAGTTTTGACTTACATTTCCTTGATGGCTAATGAGGTTGAGTATATTTTCATGTGTTTTTGGCCATTTGAATATCTTCTTTGGAGAAATATCTTTTCAGATACTTTGCCCACTTTTATTTGAGTTATTTGTCTTATTATTGAGTTGTAGTAGTTCTTTATATATTCTAGACAGTACATTAGCAGATAATATAATTTGCAAAATTTCTCTTCCATTCTATGGACTATATTTGTACTTCCTTGATGGTGTCCTTTGGTTCACAGACATTTTAAATTTTGGCGATATTCAATTTATGCATTTTTTTCTTTTGTTTTTGTGGTTTTGGTGTCATATCTATGAAACCACTGCCTAATCCAAGGTCACAAAGATTAATGCCTATATTTTCTTCTAAGAGTTCTATCATTTTGGCTCTTACATTTAGGTCTTTGATACATTTTGAGTTAATTTTCATATATGGTGAGGTAGGGATCCAACTTTACTCTTTTGCATCCAGTTGTCCCAGCACCATTTGTTGAAAGACTATTCCCACTGGATTATCTTGGTATAGTCAATTTTAATGATAGGGAATACTAACTTTAAGCAAAACAGTTATTCCCTCCCACAAAAGATTTGTAAAATATAACAACTGTACTCAATTGTTGTGTTTTGAATTTCATCATTAAAAATTTGTGGAAATTTGTTTCTTTCTTGCAATACAATAAATATAAGTATTTACATAACATCCTTGATTTTTGCCTCTTGGTCCACAAAACCTAGAATATTTATTATCTAGCCCCAGAAGTTTGCTGGTTTCTGATTCCTGATCATTATACAATGTCTTCCATGGTGAATCTTAGATCAGCTACATGCTACAGGACCCAAATTAATGTATAACTTTTAAGTCACTATTGAATGACTTATGACATTTCAGAAACAACTCACATCTACAACACTAATAAATGCTTAGTGAACTGCATGTATATCATAATAAATGATATACATGCAGTTCATTACAGCACAGCTATCACCAATACTGTTTTGGAGCTCAAGTTGCAGAGCCATACACATTCTAGATCGAGAGGAGGATATTTCATATTGATGCTAGGTTGAGGACCAATAGGGAGCTGCACTGCTTGGGATAGCCTTTCACCCTATAAACTTTTTGCTGTGCTGGGATCCCAGACCCAAGGAGAGTGATATTGCCTTTCTTTTCCTCTGGGAGCAAATTCTTCCCTGGGTTCCATTACACTTGCTATCTTCCATCTCTTCACTTGTTGTAGGTGGGAGCAGATTGCCTCTTTGTCTTATAGGGGCACTGTTATGCTGACCCTAAGAAACCAATTTTCCTTCCAGAGGGAGCAGCTTTTTCCAAGATAAGCATGGATTCTCCTGCCTTTTAAAGGTAGTTCAACTTTTATCCCAGTCTAGGTTTTCAGAGTGCATCTCCAGTTTCAGCCCCTTCATTAACTTTGTTAAGTATCAATATAATTTATATAATATAGCGACATTATAATTATGTTATAGCTATAAAACTATATAATGTTATTAAGTATAACTTATAACATATTTAACAAATAAAGCCCTTTAAAATATCTGTTAATTCTGGTGTGGTAAATATAACTTCTGTGGTTGAAGGAAGAAATAACTGGGGGAAGTGGGTGGAGCAGTGGAGAACAATACAAAGCTATCATAGCAAACAGTGTTACAAGTAATCACATGAAGCAAACTAATCTCTCTACAAGTTACTCTCCCAACAAGACATAAAAAGGCCACCAGCACCTTGTTTTGTGTTCATCATACAACTCTTTATCTTTTACACCAGGACCTCCTAAGTACTAATTATAGGGTTGAGAGAAAGCGTTATTTTCATCCTGCATTCATTCTGACAAGGTTTATTCTCACTTATCCTGCCAGTCTTCTTTAAAGATCTTTCTTATAAGAGGAAAGAGCAAGGGTTGGGATAGGGAATGGGAGAACGAATTCACTAGGGGACACAGGATGTAGATCAATAAAAGTGAGAAACCTTCTTGCATTAAGTAACTAATTGCCGGGGATTCAATGTAGGAACTTCTTGGTACAATAATGAGTGGAAATCACTCAGCAGAAACATAGACAGGTGAGGCAGTTTTCTTTGGTTTAGGATATTTCAGTGATATAAATGAAAATATTCTGTCAACTCATCTGGTCCATACCTATATATCTACTTGTCTATATGTGTATATAGTTATTTTTACAGATATATAAAACTAGGACCCAGAAAGGGTATCAAACTTTCCCAAGTTCACAACAGTGAGTGGTAAAAACTAGCTCTTTTAACTCAAGTCTTTTGATTCTGAAAACAATTTTCCTTCTATATCTTAGAATTGTGTTTGAAACCAAAACATCTTCACAAAGTTTTTCTGTAGCTTCACTTGTAAACCCTAGCATTTTCCTATATGGGCCGTGATATCCTTCACTTGTAAGATTTCTGTTCTACCTTCCCTTTTCCTCATTAGGTGTGGCCTTGCAGGGTTACACGTGAACTCTATACCAACTTCACTTTTCCATTAGCTGTGAATTTTGATATAAATTCAGACTCACGTTTTTTTCTCTTGGTTGCTTTTGTCATATTAACTAAGGCACAAGATTCACCTCGTTGGTCTTGAAATGCCTAGTTCCTCCATTGTTCACCCATAGTATAATGCAACATCATGCAGACACACACAAACGCACAGGTCCTGAACAGACACAAATGTTTTTCTTGTTTTTAAAAACTATGTTTAAAATTTACATACAATAAATTTGCATTTTCTTAGAGTTCTATGAGTTTTAACACTTTCACACTATAGATCCGTGTAAGTACTACTGAACAGGATATATAACAGTTCTATCCCCCAGAAAACTCTCTTGTGCTATTGTTTTCTAGTCAAACCCTCTCTTCACCCCTAGTCCCTGGTAACCACAGATCTAGTCTCTGTGCCTATAGTTTTTGCCTTTGACATAGTGCCATATAAATGAAATCATATAGCATATAAGCTTTGTGACAGGCTTCTTTCACATAGCATAATGCCTTTGACACTCATCCACGTAGAATGTATCAACAGTTCATACCTTTTTATTGCTAAGTGGTATTCTAATATATGGATGTACCACAGTCTGTTTAACCAGTCTATTTCTGGACTCTCTTTCTGTCCCATTAATCTACATGTCTATTCTTTCACCAATATCAGTGTCTTTATTACTGTAGCTTTGTAGTAAGACTTAAAGTTGAGTATTTTGAGTCCTTCAACTTTATTCTGCTTTTTCAAAATTGTTTTGGCTACCCTATTTCCTTTGCCTCCCCACTTAAATTTTAGAATCAGCTTGTCTGTATCTACAAAAAAATTCTACTGAAATTTTTATTCAAATTGCGTTAAATCTGTAGAATAAATTGATGAAAACTGCCATACTAACTATAGTCTTCCAACTTGTAAACATGGTATGTCTCTCCATTTATTTAGATCTTTGTCATTCATCAACATTTTGTAGTTTGCAGTATTTTTATCTATGTACAATATTTCTTTACTTTCCACTTTTTTCCTTTCAGAGTTACCGCAAATGCCGTATCTTGTTTAAATTCATTTTCTAATTGTTCATTGCGAGTACACAAATACAAAAAATTTTACATGTTAATCTAGTATCTTGTGACCTTGTTAAACTCATTAGTTCTAAGAGCTTTTCTTGTTGATTCCTTGGGACAATCATGTCATCTTTGAATAGAGGCCATTTAATTTCTTCCTTTATAAACTGAATGCCTTTTTATTTGCCTGATTGCATTACAAGGACTTCCAGTATGAAGTCAGGAGTGTTCAGAGTGGACATCATGACTTGTTCCTGATCTTAACCGCATTCACTTGATCACCATTAAGCATGATGTTAGTTGTGAGTTTTTGGTAGATGTCCTTTATTAGGTTAATTTCTCTTTCATTTGTAATACTCTGAGTTTTTATCATAAATGGACAATTTTGTCAAAATTTTTTTCTGCATCGATATGATCATGTATTTTTTTCTCTTTCTAGTTCAGTTTGGATATATGTCAACCTATCTTCAGTTTACTGACTCTTTTCCCTGTCATCTCTATTCTGCTACTAAGTCCTTCCAATGATTTTTTTTTTTTTTTTGGTAAATTTTGTGACTGTATCGTTCAGTTCTAAAATTTCCATTTGGTTCCTTTTAATATATTATTTTCCTGCTGAGAATTTTGAAGTTTCCATTCAAGAATGCTCACATTTTTGGAAACATTTTTATAACATCTACTTTATAATTTCAACATTTGTGTCATCTTGGGGCATTGCCTGTTTTCTTTTTCCTTATGAATTGTTGCAATTTTCCTGATTTTTATACTTTGTGCAATTCTGCATTATATCCTGTGCGTTTTGAATGAGATCTCTGGGTCCAGATCAGGGGTGAGTCTGGCATTATATACACAACTTTATGAGATGGCTTTCCTGAGTTTTCTTTTCTGTCACCACCCTGACACATTCCAGCTCCCAGGGGCCACTTCTATTCCTGGTCTTCTGGTTAAAATACCAAGGCTTTAGGTTCTCCTCTCTGGTACACACCTAATGGATATATCTACCTCCAAGTCCAAGTAGCAAAAAGATAGTGAGAGAAGAAAAGCAGTGGGGATTCTTCCAACCTTTTGGCCCACAGTTCCTCTGACCAGAGATAAGGGTTCTCCTCTCTCAGAGGTTTAGATGTATGTTCAACCACCAGTGACCTCACCACAGGAATGTCTGGGAGTGCCAGACTGGCCTTATTTCAAAATCTGGTTTCCTTCCCAAATCTGCCTGCTACCATTACTTTTCAGGATCCTCAGGCAGCGGCTCCATGCATTCTCTAGGATTTTTAGTCAGATTTAGTGGGAGATATAAGGTGGTGTGTGCTTATTCCATAAGGTGGAACCAGAACCAACCAAAGTTATTTCCAATGATTATATCCATATGGGATAAACTCTCAAACAGGAAATTTATAAGTACAAAGGAAGAATATTGACTGGAAGTTTCATATTCATCACTTTTCCAATCACATTTTGCCTCAATTTTTTATTAAAATTTTAGCATACAGAAAAGTTTAGAGAATGACCAATGAACATAACTATATCCTTCACAAAGAGACAACAGTTGACTAATTTTTGACATATTTATTTGAAATATGCTGCAAACATCATGACTCTTCAAACTTGAAAACTTTTGCATGCATCTCCTAAGAATAAGGATATTGTCCTTTATACCTCAATACCCCCATTATACCTAGGAAAATTAAACATACCACATTATCTAATACCAATTCTATCCTCGTATTTCCCCAAGTGTCCCCCCAAATGTCCTTACAGTTGTTCTGATTTTTCTGAATCAGATCCCAAATAAGAGTCACACCTTGCAGTTGGTTATATCTTGAGTGTCTTAATCTAGAAGACTCCATTTTTTGTTTTATTACATTGGCTTTTTGAAAAGTCCAGACAAGCTGTCATGTGTAGTAACTCACATTCTGGGTTTAATTCCTTACTATGTAATTCAACTTGTTCCTCTATTCCTTGTATTTCTTGTGACAGGAAGATCAGTCTAGATAAGAGATTTAATTAGATTTTCATCAAAATTTTTTTGGCAAGAATACATCATAATGATCATGTGTACTTCATACTGCATCTTGTCACGAGTCACATGTCAGGCTGTCCCACTAGTAGAGAAATTAAGTTTGACAGCCAGATCTCTCCATTATAAAGGCATATCTTTCCTTTGCAATTGGTATCTGTGATCTTTTGACATCATGTAAATAATGTTTGTTAATTTTTTTTCACCTAATAGGGTTTCCCCATCCATTGAACATGCCTGATTTAATTACAGTAAGGGTTGTAAGATGGTGATTTTTCTAAATCTATCACTCCATGTACAATGAACGATGACATTCTTCAAATAAGTACATAAAGAGCTTTTCTTTTTTTTCTCTATTTTTTCATTATAGGCTCATTTTATTTTACTTAACATGTTATAACCAATTACTGTGATTATTCTTTTTGATGTTTAAATTGTCCTAAATTTGACCTGTGGGAGCTCCTTTAAATTGTCCCCCAGGTCCTTCTGACATTATCCCATTAGTCTCTGCGTGCTTTGTTTCATTAAAAATATTCCAGGCATAACCTTACATTTTCCATATTCCAAATAGGGAATCAGCCATTTCTCCAAGGAGCCCTAGTTCCTTTTAGTGGGAAATGGCATTTAGAAACCAAAATCTTTGTACTAAGTTTGGTCACTGCTATTGGGTAATCAAATATGTTTTTATCTAGAATGTCTTGCAAATGGCTCTGTATGATGTTAAAAACTGGGGTTTAAAATCTTCATTTTCCTTATAAATATACTTAAATATATAAGAAAACACTTTTTTTGGCCATGTCATGCAGCTTGCAGAACCTTAGTTCCCTGACCAGGGACGGAACTAGGGCCCTGGCAGTGAAATCACTGACTCCTAACCACTGGACCACCAGGGAATTCCCAAGAAAACACTTTCTAATGAGCTAAGACAAGTCAAATGCTGAATGCTTGAGTTTAATTTTAAAACCTTTCTCAGATAGAGAGTTCTAGATAATTTTACTAGAACAATTTTTTGAATGATACCAATTGTGAAAGTAAAATATAAAATTGGAGGAAGTAGGCCCAGGGGAAAATGAAATCTTTCTAAAAAACACGGAAAATGTTTGGATAACCAGTTTTAACTGATGATTAAAATGTTTAATAATAAAATATTCATGTATCACTTTACACAAAAGAAGTCCTAAAAGATGTGTAAACAAAAATAAACAAAAAGGCAATCTTGTATGTGAAACCCCCAAATGCAATTTCACCATCCGTACCTCAGCTGGGTTTCAGGATTTATGTACAGTTACTAAAACAGCAGGTATAATTAGGGACATATAATAAAAAGGAAAAACATGATTTTAAGTCAATTATTAAGATTAAAGTCAGGGGGAACTTGTCAAATATAAAAATAAAACTGGTTAAATTAATGCAGTTGTGCCTAACCAGTTTACAAAACAAATAGCTTTGGGACTTGGACTCTAGGGACTTGAGGTTGGAAATGAACCTAAAATTACCACAGAAAACTGAACACCTAGATTCTAGTCTTAACGCTACTCAATAAGCTCAATTTCTTCATTAGTAAAATGAAAGGCTATAAATAAACTAAATTAAAATCTCTCCTGGCTCTAATGAGCTACCAGGTGTATAATCAGATTCTGGAAATATATCCCTTCTGCAACCTATAAGAGAGTATTTGCATGACAGTCTCTCCATTTGTTTCAGTTTACTCCAACTTCTAAAGACTATTCAGCAATCATATCATATAAGAAATAATATAAGGAAAAGGAAGAGACACCACGGGGCAAAACTTTAATTTTCAAAACGAAATTCTAAATTAATAAAACCACATTTTTTAATCATCAAAGACTTTTGGGAAGAATATACATATAATCCAAAATTCTGTGTGTGTATATATACACATGCATATATACACATTTATGTGGATATATGTATAAGTATAAATTGCTGGTGAGGCAGTTCATAAAAAGTGAGCTTGATTATTTCCATGTGAAACTAAATTTAAAGAATTCCTTTCTATTTTTAGCTTCTCTTTATGAAAGAAAGCATGTCCTACATCTGTCTGCCATTTTAGAAAATAAGGCTCCATACTTATTCACGTTATTAATAACTCAATGACTATTTTTAAAAGAAAATTCATATTGAAGCTTACTGTTAGAAAGGGAATAAAATCTAATAAAGGAAATAAAACTTACATTCCATTATTTTCATGTTTTTTAAACTTAGGACTTTTACATTTTTCTATGAATTTAAAATTTTTACGTTTTTAGAAACCTTAGAATTTACTGGTTCTTATAAAATTTGACAAGTCAGTGCTCTTAATATTCGTTGATTAATTTTACCATTACTTAATGGTAACTATTTTCTCTAGAAGAAGAAAAAAAAAGACATCTATCAGAAGTCTGTGTCCTATTTATTATTCTCCTGATTATTCTCCAATGAGAAATCTTAAATTATTTGAGAGATGAATTAAACCTCACAGGGCTTTTCTCCTCTAAGAAATTCTCTGATCCCATATTCCTTCCATTTATAGAGTTTTTCTTTATTGTGAACTTTTTTGTGTCTACAAAGGTTTGATCTGTAACTGTAGGCTTTCCCACATTCCATACATTTACAGAGTTTCTCTCCAGTATGGATTCTCTCATGTTCAGTTAGGAATGAATACTGGCTGAAAGCTTTTCCACACTGATTACACTGATAGGGTTTCTCTCCAGTATGAATTCTCTGATGCCTATAAAGGTTAGATTTGCAACCAAGGGCTTTCCCACATTTTCTACATGTGTAAAGTTTTTCCCCAGTATGAATTTTCTGATGTTCATTAAAGGACGAATACTGGTTGAAGGCTTTCCCACATTCATTACAGTGATATGGTTTTTGTCCAGTATGAATACGCTGATGTTCAATAAGGGTTGAGATGCGAGTGAAGTTTCTCCCACATTCCAAACATTCACACAGTTGTTCTCCAGTATGAAGCCTCTGATGTTCAGCCAGGGATGTAAACTGGCTGTAACTTTTCCCACATTCACTACATTTATAGGGTTTCTCACCTGTATGGATTCTTTGATGTCTATGAAGTTTTGCTCTACGATTGAAGGCCTTCTCACATTCTCCACATTTTATAGAGTTTCTCTCCAGTGTGAATTCTCTGATGTACAGTGAGGGTTGAACACTGGCTAAAGGCTTTACCACATTCCTTGCACTGATAGGGTTTCTCTCCAGTATGCACTCTCAGATGTTTGATAAGGGTTGAACTACTGCTAAATGCTTTCTCACATTCATTACATTTGTAAGGTTTCTCTCCAGTATGAATTCTCTGATGGGCAAGAAGGGATGATCTGTGGCTGAAGGTTTTCCCACACTCATTACATTTGTAAGGTTTCTCACCAGTATGAATTCTCTGGTGTTCAGTAAGATGTAGACTCTGGTTGAAGCTTTTTCCATATTCACTGTAAATATGAGCTTTTTCTCCTGGGTAAATCTGGAAACATCTCATTAGATCAAAATTCTGTTTAAAATCTCCCCCAGAAGTATAATATATATTGGGTATCCTTTCTATAGGTACACTTTGTTGTCTAACAAGAACTGTATTTATAAATAAGCCTTTCCCTAATTCAAGACTTGTCTGGTTTCCAGCTTCACTGATGGTTTTTTTGTGTGAGGCCATCATTTGCCTGAGAGGTTTCTTCTGTTGCTCTTGCTGTCTCCTGCCCTCAAATTCCAAAGTTTCTCCAAACGTGACATCCAAGTGACCAAACTTAATGGATTTTTTCTTTATTATTCCCTGAGATGTTTCTTCTATAGAAATGTCCTGTTCAGGAGGCAATGCTTCTATTTCAGGCCATGTCTTGAAACCTGGAATAAGTCAGAAGAATTAATGGCTCCTCTGCTGGAAGAGATAAATATGCATCAGTGGGACAAAAACATTGGCAATGATACATATAAAAGAGGTTTGATACCATCTGATCTCAAACATGAACTTGAATCTGGATAAAAACAAAATGGAATGGAAGGAGAAGTAAATAGGTTAAGGAATAGTGTGGGAGAATACAGTGGACAAATTAACAGTGACAGTAAAGACACTGCCACTTGAGAGAAGTAAAGGTAGGAATCTTTTGAAAATAATGAAAGTCTACAAGAGATGTGAAGTTGTGAAGTATGCCCAAGCTCCAAGCTCAGATCTGATTCTAAGTGAAAAGATTTAGTTTGAGCTGATTCTAAGAAACTCTGAGTTAACTCTTAGCTTACTTTAATCAATCCATGATTGAAAATAGATTAAAATTAGATCACTGTAATTAGGTAATTGTATGTACTTAAATAAACTATACAACTTAAGTAAAATAGGTTATTTATGTTAATAAAATCCATCCAGCTTTAGTATTAAAATATATTTTATTAAAATTAAATAAGAACAAGAAATACAGGCTATAAATCTGTATACAAATATAGATTTTTCTTAATGATCCATGGAAAACCTAACAGTTTGGATTTTCAAGGATCAACCAAGGTACTTTCTCTTTTTATCCTTTCCCACAATATGACCTTCCCTGCCCATCTAGAAACTTACCTTACTACTCTAATCTCATTTACTTACAGAAACTCAATTATTTAAGCCTAAATAATCCATCTCTTTCTTAGAATTTCAAAACACATTTTCAAAATATTTAATTACTTAACATATATATAAAGTCTGTGAAAATAATTCAAGTATTTGTTCCAGGAGAGCAGTGGATATGTCTTATGATGATTTGTTAATTCCTTATTGTGTACAAGACAAGTACACAATTAGAATGTCTTAGATTAAAAAAAAAAAAATGAACGAGCACAGGGAATGAGGTGCAAAAGTTATTCTGAAGGTCAGGTGACCTTGAAAAGGAAAAGAGATTCTCTCTTCTCTTACTGGACTCCTGAGACTCAATCAGTCATTTATTGAACAAATACTGAATAATCAGCAATGATAATATGAAATAAATAAATGGCCAAACAGTAATAGTTCATTTCTACATGATGTGAGAAGCCTCAACTGCATAATTCAGGTTTGAGGTTCAGAAAATGAAGATACAAATATCAACAATATTAGTAAAGAATGGTTGTATGAAGGAAGATGGACAATAGAGATGGGTTGGATTTCAATAGAAAAAGAAAAGAGGACCCTGTGAGTCAGAAAGAAGGCCTGTCAAAGTCATCTGTGGAGAAAGTAAACCTATTTAGGGGAGGCTTATTGACTAAAGAAGGAAATCCAGGTTGGAATTAGTTAAAATTTTGGTTAATCACAGTGAGGACAAATATAGAGTTACTGAATAACTAGTAGAAGAATTTAGAAAAATCTAGATAACAGAAGGTGTCATAAGTTCTTAGATAATAATAAGAGAAAAGTGATCATATTTGGTAAACTGAACAGCTTGGATCAGAGGAAGGACAGAATGGAATCTGAAAAATAATGTAGCTGCAATGATCTGGCTGGACTGAGTACTTTGAGCCTCACTGGCACTGAGTTAATCACAGAGGCAACTCAATTCAATTAAAATTGAATTTGAAAAAAATTTTAAAATATTACTAAAGCCAATATATTAGATGCTAGAGGCACAAAATTCAAAGACCTGGCCTCTCCCTTAAGTATGCACAATCTTATTAGAAAAATACCTAATACTAATAAATATAAACACAATAACTATAATTCATCATGATAGATACCATAATAAATGTGCTCAAGGTATGTAGAAAGTGATATATGAACACAAATGATGGAAAATTAATGCTGACTGGGAAGTAGGAAAGATAAGGAAAACCTACAGATAAGAGTGGCATTTTAGGTAGACAGATGGATCTTGAAGGATAAGTAGTCTTCCAGTGGATAAGATGGAAGAGGTGACTCAAGCTGAAGGAATAACACACAAATGATAATGAGTACACAGATATGGCCAGAACACTGATCTGAAGTGGAAGTGGCCATTGATGAGACCATAAAGGAATATGGAGACAGGCTATGAAGTAGGTTTAATGTCACATTAAGGAATCTTACTTTACTCCAAGGATAACAGAGAAACAATGAAGTCCCTTAAGGTATAGGATTAACACCTGAGTTTCAAAAAGATCACTGTGCTGATGGCATGGAAGGTGGGTGAGGAGAGGCTCAGAGAGGGTAGGTAACTTTCCCATAGCTCATAAAACTTGTAAGTAGTGGTAAAGTGAAATTTGGAATGTCTAAATTCAAACCATGATCTTGAATGTTATACTGCACTCCTTACTAACTCTTTATTTGTAGAAAACTGTATTTTAATAAAGTTGAAAACTATTTGTTGAGAGAAGAGTGAAAAAAAGATGTTAACAAAAGCAAGAATCATAGATTAAAGGTTAAGTCACAAAGACGGAAGCAAAATATTGGCAAATCTATGTCCTATGGTGAATAGAAATGACATTGGGGATCTATTTAGGTTTCTTTCATCAGATTTCAGCTTTCTAGCTCTGTGACCAAAGTACTTTAAGATCTCTGATACTCTGTTTCTTCAGATATAAAAAGAAGTATATAAATTTGATCATCTTTAAGTGATCCTCCAATCCTGACAACCTACAGTTTTATGATAAAGACCAACTAGATTAGACTAGGCTAGAAGACTGGTCAGCAAACTATGGATCTCTGGAACAAATTCAGCTGCCACCTGTTTTTGTAAAGTTCTATCAGAATACAGCCACACCTATTCGTCTAAGTACTGTCTCTGGCTGCTTTTGCACTACAACCACAGAGTTAAATGGTTGCAACAGAGACCTTATGGCCCCCAAGCCAAAATATTTACAATCTGACCCTTTATAGGAAAAGTTTGCTGACCCCTGGACTAGAAAGGCTACAGTGGTTATGTTAATGACAGCTGACTGAATATAATAGTGGGAGATGACAACCCAGTCTCCAAGAAAATAAAAGGGAAATGTTAAGAAATCAGAGACAAAGGAATGTTGACAATACTTTGAAATGTGTGGGTGGTAAAAGAAATGAAAAAAATTATAAAAATTTCAAAATATGGCAGAAGGTGTAAAGTATTTAATATCTATCAGACATGAACACGTGTTAACGCAGATGGAAAGAAAACCATGAAGACCAAGAGGCCAAAGACAGTAGAAGAACATGAGTGAGGCTGCAAAAAAAGGGAAAGGGAAAGAGAATGCAGGGAGTGGTATGAGAAGGAAGATGTCAATACAAGGACCTTCTTGATGCAAAGAAAACCATTACAACCAAGGAGCCTTGTCAAGGGGTCCTGAGCATTTCAATAAGGCTCAGAATTTCCAGGAAAGTTTTCAGAGCACTCCTCATGACCTGCTCATGTATAAAGACACTTGTGCCCACCCCCCAGTCACTTACTCACCTAGGCAGGTATCTTGAGGGATTTCTCTTTCCACCATACAGGGATCTTCTCCATGTTGCAACTTGCAGATCAACTTTGGCATTGAAAATGGAATCCCTGCTCATGAGTAGGGAAATGGAGTTTGAACAAATGGCATGAAGAGCAACCCCAGAACTAAGTAACTGGAGCCTATAGGGCAGAGAAGGCAGCATAAGCACTCCTGAGGGGGACTGAGGCCTTTAGGGGGATGGAGGAAACAATATAGGGCCCTGGCTATGAATCCCTCTAAGATGGGAGTCCTACATGTTTTTCAGAATCTAAACTGGGCTCTAGTCATTGGAGTAGGAGGGAACTGATCAGAAGGTGGGGCGGGAGGAAGGCAGAGGATGAACAGCAGCATGAAGGGCATCACAACAAACAGGTACACTTTCAATTCTACACCGGTTTTTCCTTTCCCAGGGGCACACAGGATAGAAACCTGCAGACTCTGAACCTGAGAGGGAGCTCTAAAGTGCTCCCACGGCAGACTCTCCATGACAAGCTAGGCTCCTTACCCAGCGAGACCAGGGTGCTGTAGTTCTCCAGCATCACCTCCCGGTACAAGGTTCTCTGGGCAGAGTCCAGGTGCAACCACTCGTTCCGGCTGAAGAGCACAGCTATATCCCTAAACGTCACTGACTCCTGTAATGGGAAACCCATTCCTGTTCACCCAGGAACATCTTCTCCTCTGGAAGACTTGGTAAGAAGGTGACACTGGGATGTGTAGCAACCATTCTGAAAATGTCTCAGGATTCTAAATATTTCAAAGCAACTATTTATGTTATTTTTGGAACCACCCATCAACTATTAAACAAATATTTATTGAGTACCCACTTGGAGCAAAGACACATGGCATGTGCTGTGATATGGAAAAAAGGGCAAATTTCCTGCCAAGAGGGAATTTATATCCCACCCTGGGATCTGTCAGAGTAACTGAACACATCCATTTACCTCCCTCCCACTCAAAATCCAAATTAAATGAAAGGAAAAAAATCAGAGAACATTTAGAGCAGTGCTGGAAAACTAGGGAAAATATCATTAGTAGAACAGAAATAAAAAGGAATTTCTGAGACATAAAGCAAATAATAAAAATAATATTAGTTAATGTTTATTGAATACTTACATGTTAGGGACTATGATAGAAACTTTGTATACAGTAACCCATTTAAGTTTCACAGACATTCTATTAGGAAGTTACTATAATTAAACCATTTTGCAGATAAAGAAACAGTTCAGAAAGGTTACAAAATTTTCCCAAGGTAAAACTGTTAGAGTGGTGGAGCTCCTAACTGAATTCAGATAGACAGGTCTCTAAGATATATTGTCAGATGGGTTTCCATTGACTATGAAAATTAAAAGAACCAAACTACCCGCAAGACTATAGAGGTGCAAAAGGGAACTGCTGAGAAGGTAAGTTCTTCCAAAAGAATCCCAGTTAAACCCCAAAATGTAAGAAAGCAGGGGTTGGACAGCCACCAATTCTTGTATGAAAGAGTCTAAGGGAGTAACAGTACAATGCTTAGTGGGTATTTGGTTGAGAATCTATCAAAATGTAAAAGGTATATTACTTTGACCTTGCATTTCTAAATACTTCTAGGATTCTACTTCAAGGAATAATCACACACTGGGTAGGGATACTTCTTCAAGGATGTTCACTAAAACATTACTTTTAAGATAATGGTTATGGTAGGCTGAGTAATAAACCTGTAAACATTATACATATGACAAAGGGACTCTGAGGATCTGCTGAAGGGTTTTGAGAGGGGGCGATTATTCTGGATTATTATCCAGGGGGATCTATAACGGTCCTTATAAGAAGAACACAAAAGGAATCAGAGTCAGAAGAAGAGAAGGCTATATGATGATGGAAGCAGAGACTGAAGTGATATGCTTTGAAGATGGTTGAAAGGGCCATAAACCAAGGAACATAGGGGGCCACCAGAAGGTGAAAACAAGGCCAGGAAACAGATTTTCACCCCAGAGCCTCCAGAAAGAAGCAGCCCTGCTGAGAACTGGACCTTAAGCCAGTGAAACTGATTTCACACTTCTGACCTCCACAACTGTAGGAGAATAAATTTATGTTATTTTAAGCCATAGAGTTTGTGGTAATTTGTTACAGCAACAATGGGAAACTAATACAATGGTGAAAATTTGAAGACAACCTACGTTATCAATAAGGGAATTTATACTGCATAAGCAGTATAAGCAATTTATACTGCATTTAGTCCATGAAATGTTATATAGCCATTAAATAGAATGAGATAGATTTGTATGCCTGACATTGGAATTTGACCGTGATATATTACTGATTCATATGAAAAAGCAAGCTGCCAGTCTGTATGTGTTGAAACATTCTTTATCTATATATGCATATGTGCCTACAAAAATATCTGAAAGAATACAACAAGCTGTCCACCCAGATGACTCTTTGATATTTTAGAAAGGGACAGAAAGGCAACCTTTCACTTATTATGTTATACCGTTCAGTTAGGCTTACATTTTTTTACAGGGTGTATGCCTGTTTTGAAATTTTTTTAGATTCCACTTTTATTTACATGTTCACCTTTAGCTATACCTCTTTGCATTTTTAGTGGTTGCTGAGAATTAGAATACACATTCTTAGTTCTTTATAGTGTATTTAGAGCTAATATATGATTTCACATAGAATGCAAGAACCTCGCAAATATATGGTTCTTCTTCATGCTACTGTTATTACAAAGATTTTCTCAGTTCATATAGTTGACAGGACTCATCAGACTGCTCTGAGACTACTCATGGAAGGCAAAGGGTACAATGCAGCAAGATAAACACTGTGCAAGAAAGTCTTTATGGAAGTCAGAGATATTCCATGTGCAATCTCCCCTTATCCGCACGCACAGACTATGCTGTGTCTCTGGAGCTATATAAGAAATTTTGGGTTGGGGGAGCTCAAAGGAGAAACGCTCGGCAGGGGCCTTTTGTGTATCAAGCAAGGCTTGTCAAACCATATAGGCCAGCTGCAAACCAGCAGTGAAGAAGATGACCCCGGGGGTGGTCAGTGGCATTTAAGGACCACATCCACTTCCCTTATCTTGGCCAGGAATCAAAAACAGCCATCCAGGCATCCCTGGAGACAAAGATAGAGCTTTTCCAAAGATAAAGATAGAGCTTTTCCAGTCCAGGCATAAATGAATTCTATATCCACGGTAGTTATATGCATTACATCCACTTACATGATAAACTCCATAACACAGTATTATACTTTTGCTTTAAACAATCATATCATCTTAAAGAAACTGAGAAGAAAAATTAGTTATATATTTCTATAATATAAATATATTTATGCAGACAAATATAAATATATATTTATATTTATCCATTTCTAATACTCTTCATTTCCTTCCTAAGATTAGGTCCGGTATTACTTCCTTTTAACTTGAAGAACTTCTTTTAGAATATCTTGTAGTGCAGGCCTGCTGACAATGAATTAGCTTTGTTTTCTTTTATCTGAAAATGTCTTTATTTCATCTTCATTCTTTTTTTTTGGTACGTGGGCCTCTCTGTTGTGGCCTCTCCCTTTGCGGAGCACAGGCTCCGGACATGCAGGCTCAGTGGCCATGGCTCACAGGCCTAGCCGCTCCGCGGCATGTAGGATCTTCCCAGACCAGGGCACGAACCCATGTCCCCTTCATCAGCAGGCAGACTCTCAACCACTGCACCACCAGGGAAGCCCCATCTTCATTCTTGAAGAATATTTTCATTGGTTATAGAATTCTGGGTTGACAGTTTTTTTCTTTCAGCATATAAAAGGTCATTATTGTTTTCTGGCCACTGTTGTTTCTCATGAGGAGCCAATGGACATTCAAATATTGATTCTCCATATGTAATGTGATATTTTTTTTCTGTCTGCTTTAAAATCTTTGGTTTTCAGTGATTTGTCTATGACTTCTCTGCCTAATATCATAAGCACTAGCCACAAATGGATATTAAGTGCTTAAAATGTGGCTAGTCTGAATTGTGATGTGCTGTTATATATAAAATACAACCAGAATATATACTAGAAAATATTTATATATACACAAATAAATATATATACATATGATATTTCAATAATAATTTTGTACTTATTACGTGTTGAAATAATATTTTGGGTATACTGTGTTAAGTAAAATATTAAAGTTAATTTATCTGCTTCTGTTTATTTTTTAATGTGACTACTAGAAAGTTCAAAAAAATGTTTTACTTGAAGTATGGTTGATTTACAGTGTTGTGCCACTCTCTGCTGTACAGCAAAGTGACTGAGTTATACACATATAGACATTCTTTTTTATATTATACACATATAGACATTCTTTTTTTATATTCTTTTCCACTGTGGAATATCACAGGATATTCAATATAGCTCCCTGCACTATACAGTAGGACCTTGCTGTTTCTCCATCCTATATATAATAGTTTACATCTGCTAATCCTAAACTCTCAGTCTTTCCCTCCCATACCCTCCTCCCCCTTGGCAATGACAAGTCTGTTCTCTATGTCTATGAATCTGTTTGTTTTGTAGATAAGTTCATTTGTGCCATATTTTAGATTCCACATGTAAGTGATATCATGTGATATTTGTCTTTCTCTTTCTGACTTACTTCACTTAGTACAATAATCTCTAGTTGCACCCATGTTGCTGCAAATGGCATTATTTCGTTCTTTTTTAAGGCTGAGTAGTATTCCATTGTATATACGTACCACATCTCCTTTATCCATTCATCCGTCAATGGACATGTTTCCATGTTTAGGCTATTGTGAAGAGTGCTGCTATGAACATAGGTGTGTATGTATCTTTTTGAATTATAATTTTTTCTGGGTATATGCCCAGGAGTGGGACTGCTGGATCATATGGTAATTCTATTTTTAGTTTTCTGAGGAACCTCCACACTGTTTTTCACAGTGGCTGCACCAACTGACATCCACACCAGCAGTGTAGGAGGGTTCCTTTTTCTCCACACCCTCTTCAGCATTTGTTATTTGTAGACTTTTTAACGTTGGCCATTCTGACTGGTGTGAGGTGGTACCTCATTGTAGTTTTGATTTGCATTTCTCTAATAACTAGTGACATTGAGCATCTTTTCATGTGCCTACTGGCCATCTGTATGTCTCCTTTGGAGAAATGTCTATTAAGGTCTTCTGCTCATTTTTCAATTGGGTTGTTTTGCTGTTGAGTTGTATGAACTGTTTGTATATTTTGAAGATTAAGCCCTTGTCAGTCTTATCATTTGCAAATATTTTCTCCCATTCTGTAGGTTGTTTTTTCATTTTTAATGATTTTTTATGGTATCCTTTGCTGTGCAGAAGCTTGTAAGTTTGATTAGGTCCCATCTGTTTATTTTTATTTCTATTGCCTTGGGAGACTGACCTAAGAAAACATTGGTACAATTTATGTCAGAGAATGTTTTGCCTATGCTTTCTCCTAGGAGCTTTATGGTGTCACATCTTATGTTTATGTCTTTAAGCCATTTTAAGTTTATTTTTGTGCATGGTGTGAGAGTGTGCTCTAACTTCATTGGTTTACATGCAGCTGTCTAACTTTCCCAGCACCACTTCCTGAAGAGACCATCTTTTTTCCCACTTTATATTCTTGCTTTGTTGAAGGTTAATTGACTGTGTGGGTTTATTTCTGGGCTCTCGATTCTGTTCCATTGATCCATATGTCTGATTTTGTACCAATACCACACTGTTTTGATTACTGTAGCTCTGTAGTATTGTCTGAAGTCTGGGAGAGTTATGTTCCCTGCTTTTTTTCCCCTCAGGATTGCTTTGGCAATTCTGGGTTTTATGGTTCCACATAAATGTTTGGATTATTCTAGTTCTGTGAAAAATGTCATGGGTATTTTGATAGGGATTGCATTAAATCTGTAGATTGCTTTTGGTAGAATGCCATTTTAACAATATTAATTCTTCCGATCCAAGAGCATGGGATATCTTTCCATTGCTTTTAATCCTCTTTAATTTCCTTTATTAATGTCTTATTGTTCTCAGTGTACAAGTATTTCACCTCCTTGGTCAGGTTTATTCCCAGGTATTTTATTTTTTGGGAGTGCTGCTTTAAAAGGTTTTTTTTTTTTTACATTCCCTTTCTGATATTTCATTTTTAGTGTACAGAAATGCAACCAAGGGACTTCCCTGGTGGTCCAGTGGTAAAGAATCTGCCTTCCAATGCAGGGGATGCAGGTTCAATCCCTGGTCAGTGAACTAAGATCCCACATGCCATGGGGCAACTAAGCCCGTGCACCACAACTACTGAGCCTGCTCTTCAACTAGAGAGCCTGTGTGTCACAAACTACAGAGCCCACACACTCTGGAGTCCACACGCCACAACTACAGAGCCCACGTGCCCTGGAGCTCGCATGCCACAACCAGAGAGAGAAAACCTGCATGCCACAACTAGCAAGAAGCTGCACCACAATGAAGAGCCCGCACACCACAACAAAAGATCCCACATGCCACAATGAAGACCTGACACAGCCAAAAAACAAAAAAGAATGCAACTGCTTTTTGAATGTTAATCTTTTATTCTGCTACTTTGCTGAATTCATTTATTAGATCTAGTAGCTTCTGTGTTGGGTCCTTAGGGTTTCCTATATATAGTATCATGTCATCTGCATATGACAATTTTACCTCTTCCCTTCCAATCTGGATATCTTTTATTCCTTTTTCTTGTCCGATTGCTGTGGCTAGGACTTCCAATACTATGTTGAATAGAAGTGGTGGGAGTTGGCATCCTTGTCTTGTTCCAGATTTTAGTGGGAAGGCTTTTAGCTCTTCACCATTGAGTATTATATTGGCTGTGAGTTTGTCATAAATGGCTTTAATTAAGTTCAGATATTCCTCTATTCCCACTTTTGTAAGAGTTTTTATCATGGATGGATGTTGAATTTTGTCAAACGCTTTTTCTGCATCTATTGAGATGGTCATGTGGTTTTTTACTTTTCTTTTGTTAATGTGGTGTATTACATTGATTGATTTGCGAGTGTAGAACCATCCTTGTGAAGCTGGGATGAATCCCACTTGGTCATGGTGTATGATCTTTTTTATATATTGTTGGATTTGGTTTGCTAACATTTTGTTGAGATTTTTTGCATCTATATTCATCAAAGATATTGCCCTGTAATTTTCTTTTTAGGTGGTGTCTTTGTCTGGTTTCGGTATCAGGGTGATGATGGCTTCATAGAATGGAGTATTCCCTCCTCTTCAATCTTTTGGAAGAGTTTGAGAAGAATCAGTTTAAGTTCTTCTTTATATGTTTGGTAGAATTCACCTGTGAAGCCATCTGGTCCTGGACTTTTGTTTGTAAGGAGTTTTTTAAATTACAGATTCTATTTCACGTCTAGTGATTGGTCTGTTCAAATCATCTATTTCTTCTTGATTCAATTTCAGTGGGCTGTATGTTTCTAGAAAGTTGTCCGATTCTTCTAGGTTGTCAAATGTGTTGGCATATAATTGTTCATAGTATTCTCTTATGGCTTTTTGTATTTCTGCAGTATCAGTTGAGATTTCTCTTTTTTCATTTCTTATTTTGTTTATTTGGGTTCTCTCTCTTTTCTTCTTGGTGATCTGGCCAGAGGTTTTTAAATTTTGTTTACCCTTTCAAAGAACCAGCTCTTTGTTTTATTGATTATTTTCTACTTTTAAAAAACATCTCTATTTTATTTATTTCCTCCCTGATCTTTATTATTTCCTTCCTTCTGCTGACTTTAGGTTTTGTTTGTTCTTCTTTTTCTGATTCTTTTAGGTGGTAGGTTTGGTTGTTTACTAGAGATTCTTCTTGTTTTTTTGATGATGGCCTGTATCACTGTGAACTTCCAGCTAAGAACTGCTTTTGCTGCATCCCATAGATTTTGTATGGTTGTGTTTTCATTGACATTTGTCTCAAGGTATTTTTTAAAATTTTCTTTTTGATTTCCTCATTGACCCACTGGATTTTTAGTGGCATGTTGTTTAGTATCTATGTAGTCGTTTTTTTTCTCATTTCTTTTCCTGTGGTTGATTTCTAGATTCATGCCATTGTGATCAGAGAAGATGCCTGAAATAATTTCTATACTCTTAAATTTGCTGAGGTTAGTTTTGTGCCCAAGTATGTGGTCAATCGTAGAGAATGTTCTGTGTGTGCTTGAAAAGAATGTGTACTCCATTTTGTTTTGTTTTGGATGTAACGTCCTGAAAATATCAATTAAGTCTAACTGCTCCATTGTATCATTTAGGATCTCTGTTGCCTTACGTCTGGAAGATCTGTCCATGGATGTGAGTAGGGTGTTAGAGTCTCCTACTATTATTGTATTCCCACTGATTTCTCCCTTTATGTCTGTAGGTATTTATTTTAGGTATTTGGGTGCTGCTACATTAAGTGCATATAAGTTGATGAGGTAATATCCTCTACTTGTATTGATTCTTTTATCATTATATAGTGTCCTTCTTTATCTTTCTTTATAGTCTTTACTTTAAAGTCTACTTTGTCTGATATGAGTATTGCAACTCCTGCTTTCTTGTCATTTCCATTTGCCTGAAATATCTTTCTCCACTCCCTCACTTTCAATCTACGTGTGTCCTGGACTTCCCTGGTAATGCAGTGGTTAAGACTCCACACTCCCAATGCAGGTGGCCTGGGTTCAATCCCTGGTCAGGGAACTAGATCCCACATGCATGCCACAACTAAGAGTTTGCATGCCACAACTAAGGAGCCCATGTGCTGCAACTAAGGAGCCTATGTGTCACAACTAAGTAGCCGGTGAGCTGCAACTAAGGAGCCCTCGAGCCACAACTAAGGAGCCCACCTGCTGCAACTAAGGAGCTCACCTGCTGAAACTAAGACCCAGAACCAAATTAAATTAAAAAAAACTATGTGTGTCCTTTGCTCTAAGGTGGGTCTCCTGTAGGCAGCATATTGTAGGTTCTTGGTGTTTTTTTATTCAGTCTAACACTCTATGTCTTTTGATTGGAGTATCCAGTCCATTGACATTTAAGGTAATTATCAACACATATGTATTTATTGCCATTTCAATGGCAATAAATTTTTTTATTTTCCCAGTAGATTTTTCCCTGTTTTCCCAGTAGATTCTTTGTTTCTTCTTTGTTCCTTTTTCTTTTTGTGATTTGATGATTTCCTTTTATGTTTGTGTTCTCTTCTTTTCGGTTTTTGTGAGTCTACTGTGTTTTTGATTTGTGGGTTGTCCCATTTTTCAAGTATGTTAATCCCTTACTATATCTGCTTGCTTTAGACTGATAGTCATACAGTCTCAAACATATTCAAAAAAAGAAAAAGAAAGAAAAAGAATCTGCATTTTCTTACTCTCCTTCCCCATGTTTTATGATTTTGATGTCCCTTTTTACATCTTCATGTCTATCCCTTTGCTGTTGCTTATGTTTAATCATTGCTTTCAAAAATAGCTTTTTTTTTCTTTTTGATCTGTATACTAGCTAATTTAAGTGATTTACTTTCCAATTGTGATTTTCTCCTACCTATATCTTCTTGCTTCTTTTCTAGAGATGACCTTTCAGTATTTCTTTTAGGATAGGTTTAGTATTGCTGTATTCTTTTAGTTTTTGCTTGTCTGAGAACTTCTTTATTTCTCCTCCTATTCTAAATGATAATCTTGCTTGGCAGAGTATTCTAGGCTGGAAATTTTTCTCTTTCAAGCCTTTGAATACATTTTGTTACTTCCTGCTGGCCTGCATTGCTTCTGTAGAGAAATCAGCTGATAGCCTTATGGGGGTTCCCTTGTAATTAACTCTTTGTTTTTCCTCTTGCTGCCTTTAGAATCCTCTCTATAACTTTTGCCAATTTTATTATAATATGTCTTGGTGTAGGTCTGTTTGGGCTCATCTTATTTGGGACACTCTGTGCTTCCTGGATCTGGATATCTGTTTCCTTCTTTATTTTTGGGAGGTTTTCAGCCATAATAGCTTCATATACATTTTCAATCCCCTTTTCTCTTTCTTCTCCTTCTGGAATCCCTACTATGCATTGGCCTACTTTATATTATCCCATATGTCTCATATTGCTTTCATTTTTTTTTCATTTGGCTTTTGTCTGGTGTTTGATTGGGTAATTTCCATTCTATCTTTCAGGTCACTTATTCTTTCTTCTGCATTAATCATTCTTCTTCTTTGCCTTGAGCTCAGCTTTCATCTCGGCAAATGAATTTTCTAATTTTTCTTGGCTCCTTCTTATAGTTTCTAGTTCCTTTTCACAGTAATCTGCATTTCTGTCAATAGCCTTTCTTAATTGCTTGAGTATTTTCATTGCCTCCTTTTTGAACTCATTGTCTGTTAGACTGAAGAGGTCTGTTTCCTGGTTTGTTCCTTCACGGGAATTCTCTTGGTCTTTAACTGAGAGTGGTTCCTCTGCTTCTTCCTTTTGCTTATATTTCTCTTACTCTGTGAGTTTAGGAGAAACAAATATCTACTGTAGTCTTGGAGAGCTATTTATATGTGGGAGCTTCCCTGCATAGCTTGTGTGGGTTTAATATTTTTTCAGTGTGAGGGCTGTTTTTGGTTTGGATGCTTGCCATCTCTTTCCTCAGCATGTGCTGGCCATTATCCCCTTGATGGGGGTGTGCAGGTGCATGGCCTGCGCGCACACTCCCAGGAAGGCAGGGGCAGCAGTTGGCTCCCGGTCGCGGGTCCCTCAGCAAGGGCAGCTAGCTGCACATACTCCTGGGGAGGAAGGGGCAGTGGATGGCAGTTGGCTGTGGGACTCTTGGCAGCTGCAGGAGGTTGCATGCACCCCTGGGGAGGTGGGGGCAGTGGTTGGCACCAGGTCACAGGACCCCTGGCATTGGTGGGCTGCGCATACTCCCAGGAAGGTAGGGACAGTGACCTGCACCTGCTCATAGGACCCTTGGTGGCGGCAGCAGTCCACGCCCACCTGTGGAGTCTGATATGGCAGCAGTGGCTTGTACCTGCCCCTGTAGCTTGTGTAGGTGGTGCCCTGCTGCCTGAGAGCACTAGGAGAAAGAAACTCCTATGGTGGGCATGCCCCTCTCCTCATATGCCCCCCAACAATGGTGTCTTGCCTCTCTGGTGGGCCCAGGCTTCTTCCCGGATTCCCTTGGCTGTGGCGCACCACACCCTAGCCCCCTCAGGCTATCTTTGCTTAGCCAACCCTAGTCTTCTCCCCAGGGTCTGACCTCCAAAGCCTGAGTGTCAGCACACAGCCCCTGCCCACCCCAACAGACGAGCTTCTCAGGCTGGGGAGTGCCTGGCAACACCAATTGTCTGTGCAGGTCTGTCTCTCTGCTTTGCCCTCTGCAAACCTGCTGCTGTGCTCTCCTCTGAGGCTCCAAAGCTCTCCCTGTGTCCTGGCTGACCTCCCACCAGTGAGGGGACTTCTCCATTTGTGGAAACCCTTCCTCTTTTACAGCTCTCTCCTAGTGGTGCAGGTCCTGTACGAATTTGCTTCTCTCTTTTTTTTTTTCTTTTGTCCTATCCAGTTATGTGGAGATTTTCTTGCCCTTTTGGAAGTCTGAGGTCTTCTGCCTGCATTCAGTAGATGTTCTGTGAGAGTCGTTCCACATGTAGATGTATTTTTGATGTATCTCTGCGGAGAAGGTGAGGTCCACATCCTACTCCTTTGCCATCTGGATCTGCTCCCCAAACATTTTAAATTACATGTGACTTGCATTCATGGTTCACATTATATTGCTGTTGCACAGCACTGGTCAATGATGTGCCTAGCTACGGTTTCCTTTGTATTTATTCTGCTTGAGGTTCAGTGAGTGTAGTCAATCTGTAAATATCTGTTTTTGTTTTTTTTTAAACAAATTTGGGAAAATTTTGGCCATTATTTCCTTTCAATATATTTTCTGTCCCATTCTCTCTCTCTCCTCTTCTTCTTGAATTCCAACTACATGTATCTTAGACCTGTAACATTGTTTTACTGGTAACTGAAGCTTTTTATCCCTATTCTTCAGTTAGGACATTTTCTGTTGATATATCTACAAGTTTACTAACATTTTCTTATGTTCGTTTCCAAAGGTTAAGCCTATTCAGTGATTCTTTTTATGTTTCAGATATTTTATTCTCCAGTTACAAAATTTCTATTACTTTTTCATAGTCTCTAGTTCTCTGCTTGGATTTCCTATTGACTTATTTATTGCATGCATATTCTCCTTTAAATCCCTGCACATAATTATAACAGTGGTTTTAAAATCTGCCGGCTGCAGAGAAAGACAAATAACATATGATACTGCTTATATGTGGAGTCTAAAAAAAGGGTACAAAGTGAATTTATCTACAAAACAGAAAGAGTTACAGACGTAGAAAACAAACTTATGGTTACCAGGGGGCAAGGGGTGGGGGGAGGGATAAATTTGAAGATTGGGATTGACATATACACAATACACACTACTATATATAAAATACGTAACTAATAAGGACCTACTGTATAGCACAGGGAACTCTATTCAATACTCTGTAATGGCCTATATGGGAAAAGAATCTAAAAAAGAGTGTATATATGTATATGTATAACTGATTCACTTTGCTGTACAACTGAAACTAACACAACATTGTAAATCAACTACACTCGAATAAAAATTTTAAAATATAAAAATAAAATAATATCTGCCCACTAATTCCAGCATCTGAGTCATCTTGGGTTTGGTCTCTGCTGATTGCCTTTCTCTTGAATATTGGTCACATTTTCCCATCTCTTCATATGTCTACCTTATCCTGGACATTGTATAGTTTATAATGTAGACCCTGGATTTTGTTATGTTTCTTTAAGAAGTACTGATATTTTTTTAAGCAGGTAGTTAATTTAGCAGTGCTCAAATATCAAACTCTGTCATCTCAGTAATAGGCAGCAGCAAAAATATCTCTTCAGTTCTTTGTTGGGTTACTGTGAGTCTGTCTTGTGCATGGTGTGGTTCAGGGGTCAGCCAGAGATTTGGGCAGAGTTTATGCACAGGATACAGGGCTCCCCCTCTCTGGCTCTCTCCTTTTTAAGGCCCCTCCACTTTCCAGATGCTAAGGTTGCCCCAAACTCTGTCTTGTGATTCTTCATGATAGTAAGATTACAGGTTTCTAATCAAGTTTTAACCATTCTGTTGGCACTGACTGTGGCCTGTCCCTAGGCAAAAGCTATAAAAACTAGAATATTTACCCTGTGACAGTCTCTTCAGCCAAATGTAGACAGTTGTCCAATATCTGTCTGCTTTTGGTTTCTCTTCAATGCCTTCAGGTGGTTGTTTCTCATATTTTGTCCAGAGCTTGGTTCTCATCCACAGATGAATTGGTCTGATAGAAGCTATTCTTCTATTGTCAGAAGCTGGAAGCCCATGTATTACTTTTTAAGTATAAAACAAAATATTCAGTGAGTCTAGGCAAGTTCTAGGCAAGTTCTATCAAGAAATAACAAAATGACGGAATCCTAGAAATGCAGACCTGAAAGATATCAATCATCTAGACTTGTTGCTCTCATGAGTGTATGGTATCCTCCCCCTTCCCCAGGTTAAGTTTGGAGATGTGTGAGGGCCTTTTTCTTTCTCACAATGACTAAGGGAGGTGCTAGTGGCATTTAAGGGAAGGGATCAAGGTTGTTAATCATTTAAATATGCTCCAGACAGTCCTGAACAATGAAAGATGGCTCCATCCAAAATGCTAAGATGACCCCATTTAGAAACACTGGTGGGACTTCCCTGGTGGTGCAGTGGTTAAGAATCTGCCTGCCAATGCAGGGGACAAGGGTTCAAGCCCTGGTCTGCATGCAGCAATGAAGACCCAATGCAGCCAAAAATTAATTAATTAATTAAGTAATTTTAAAAAAATGAAACACTGGTAATCTAAGCTGTATTTTAAAGGTGTAAAATACAACTCTGGGTTTCAGCAGGTAGCTTCATAAGAAGTATATCTGTCAAGTTTCTTCGGTTTCAAGCAACAGAAATGGACTCTGGCTCATGTACAAAGAAAATGGACAGGGGAGCATTGACACAGAACTAGGCTTGGAAAATGAGCATAAACCAGGGAGGCCAGGCAACATTCTGGACTACAGTCAGGATCACACTAGAAAACCAGACTTGTGAGAACACTATTGCTATTGAAAAGTGGATGGTACAGCCTTACCACCACTCCCACACCCAGTAGACAGACTCTGCTTTTGCTGAGCTCCTCCTCCTCCTTCCTCTACAAACTCAATGTTACTGCTGCCACCACAACCACCAGAGTGCACTCTACATTGTTCCTGTTTCTTTACATTCCTAGCTTCTGTCTCAAAGTCCACGGTGAGTACAACTAAATGACCAAACTTGGATCACACACCTATACTTGATGTATAAGGGAAGATGGAAAATCAAGTATATGGTCATTTTAGCGTCTCAAATGTGAAGTGGTCTCTCTTTCCTACTAAGACTGAAAAAGAGGAGAATTCCCCAAACACAGGAATATGGTTTAGATGTTATGCAGTCAAAAAATATCTGCTGGGGCTTCCCTGGTGGCGCAGTGGCTGAGAGTCCTCCTGCTGATGCAGGGGACACGGGTTCGTGCCCTGGGCCGGGAAGATCTCACATGCCGTGGAGCAGCTGGGCCCGTGAGCCATGGCTGCTGAGCTTGCGCGTCCGGAGCCTGTGCTCCGCAACGGGAGAGGCCACAACAGTGAGAGGCCCACATACTGCAAAAAAAAAAAAAAAAAAAAGTCTGCTGTATGCTAACTCCCTATTTACTTAAATTTCTAGTTCTGGGTCATGGCCTCCTTGAGAAAAGCTGTTTAGCTCTGCTGGGACTAGAACAGGTAACCTGGGTGTTTGGAACCAGGGTCAGCCATGGGCTCAGAGATTCTGCCTCAGCCTAGCCTTTATTAGGCTTACAGACCACACACTCTATAATCCAGAGATCACAGGAAAGGCCTTACAGAGAGAGGCCACAGAACTATGTCAAATATGTTTGAATTGAAAGAATGAATGGGATGATAGGAAAAGCAATCTTTCTATAGGACCCAATGAAAGGGCTTAATTATGAGCTGAATTATCCCTCCCACCCATTCATATGTTTAAGTCCTAACCTCTAGTACCCTCAGAATCTGGAGTTAAGGTCTTTAAAGAGGTAATTAAGTTAAAAGATTGTCTTTAGATTGGGCCCTAATTCAGTATGTCTGGTGTCCTTATAAGAGGAGATTAGGACACAGACAGGCACATGCACAGAGGTAAGACCATGTGAGGACACTGAGAATGTGGCCTTTCTACAAGCCAAGCAGACAGGCCTCAGAAGAAACCAAACCTGCCAACATCTTGATCTTAGCCTTATAGCCTCTAGGACTGTGAGAAAATAAATTTCTTTTGCTTAAGCCTGTGACATTTTGTTACGGCAGCCTGAGCAGGCTTCTTGCTGCTGTAAGCAGAATACCCACGGCAACCCCACATTCTAACTTTACTTCCAGTCCCATTTCCCTGGGCCTTAGAACACTCCCACCAAAATGACATTCTTTTTCTTTTTAAATTTCATTAGCTTTTAAAAAAGTACACAGATTAAACATAAACACTTTAGAAAAATCTGAAAAAAACTGAAAAGAACAAGATATATATCACACTAAATCCTATTACAGACAGGTTTTAAGAACATATTACAAAATTCATATCCAATCGCATATCCATGTGTTCTTTTGGCCATTTATTTAAACAAGAGGAAAACAGACACATGGTAAAGAATATGAAGAGCACAAAAGAGCACACAGTGATATGTTAGCAGCTCCATCCTATAGGTAACTGGTATCAAGTTTTTCTTCTTTCTTTCCAGAAATGTTTTGTGCAAATACACATATGTATTCTTGTTTTTAATGGAAAAATTCTGAATGTTTAACTTGTATCTTACAGATCTTGCCACATCTGCATATACACACCTTATTGTTTTTAACAACTACATGATATATGCCATTGTACAGATACCAAAACTTATTTACCATTTCCTTTATTGATGGGTATTTAGATGGTTTCTGTTTTTTGCTGTCACATACAATGCACAATGACCACTCTCATGCAGATATCTCTGGGTATGTGTACATCTATATTTATAAGATAAACTGGTAGAGGTTGAACTATTGGCTCAAAGTATATGTGCATTTTTAATTCTGACAGATGTGGCAGATTGTACTTTCCAAAGATGACCATACCAATATACCTCCCATATCACATGCTCTTCTATAATGTGACACTGACACTTCTCCCACCAAGAAGTGAGGTCTATGTTTCCTTCCTTTCAATCTGTGTAGGGGATTCTAGGTGCCGTGACCAGTAGAATTCAGTGGAAGTAATGTTATGTGACTTCCGAGGAAAGAATACGCTTTCCACCTGGCTCACTTGATGTTCACCCTTGGAATCTGGCCACCATATTGTAAGCCCAAGACACACAAAGGGACTACAAGTGGATGTTTAATCCAACAGCCCTAGCTAAGGTCTCAGCCAGGAGCTGGCATCAACTACTATACATGTGAGTGAAAGACACTTCAGATGATTCTAGCCTCTAAACTTTGAGTCTTTCAGCTGAGACCCCAGGCTTTGTACAGGAGAGATAAGTTGTCTCTGCTGCCTGTCTGCATTCCTGACCCAGAAAAACTGTGAAAAATAATAAATGATTATTGTTTCATGCCCTTAAGTTTCTTATTGATATATCATATATATCCTCCCATGTTAAAAATACAACATTTAAATTTGATCATTTAAAATTACTTGATAGACACATAATGGTTCCGAAAATGATAATGAGGGGGACCCTGAAGATGGCGGAAGAGTAAGACGCGGAGATCACCTTCCTCCCCACGGATACACCAGAAATACATCCACACGTGGAACAACTCCTACAGAACTCCTACTGAAGGCTGGCAGAAGACCTCAGAGCTCCCAAAAGGCAAGAAACTCCCCACGTACCTGGGTAGGGCAAAAGAAAAAAAGAAAAAACAGAGACAAAAGAATAAGGATGGCACCTGCACCAGTGGGAGGGAGCTGTGAAGGAGGAAAAGTTTCCACACACTAGGAAGCCCCTCCGCGGGCGGAGACTGCGGGAGGCGGAGGGGGGAGTTTCGGGACCGCGGAGTAGTGCACAGCGACGGGTGCAGAGGGCAAAGCGGGGAGATTCCTGCACAGACGATCGGTGCCGACCGGCACTCACCAACCCGAGAGGCTTGTCTGCTCACCCGCCGGGGCGGGCGGGGCTGCAAGCTGAGGCTCGGGTTTTGGTTTTGGACGGAGCTCAGGGAGAGGACTGGGGTTGGCGGCTTGAACATAGCCTGAAGGGGTTAGTGCACCACGACTAGCCGGGAGGGAGTTCGGGGAAAAGCCTGCACCTGCCGAAGAGGCAAGAGACTTTTTCTTCCCTCTTTGTTTCCTGGTGCGCGAGGAGAGGGGTTTAAGAGCGCTGCTTAAAGGATCTCCAGAGACGGGCGCGAGCCGCGGCTAAAAGCGCGAACCCCAGAGACGGGCGCGAGTCGCGGCTAAAAGCGCGAACCCCAGAGACGGGCGCGAGCCGCGGCTGAAAAGCACAAACCCCAGAGACGGGCGCGAGCCGCGGCTAAAACCGCGGACCCCAGAGACGGGCGGGAGACGCTAAGGCTGCTGCTGCCGCCACCAAGGGGCCTGTGTGCGAGCACAGGTCACTCTCCACACCCCTCTTCCGCGGAGCCTGTGCAGCCCGCCACTACCAGGTTCCCGGGATCCAGGGACAACTTCCCCGGGACAACGCACGGCAGGCCTCAGGCTGGTGCAACATCACGCCGGCCTCTGCCGCAACGTCACGCTGCCTCTGCAGCCGCAGGCCCGCCCCGCACGTAGTGCCCCTCCTACCCCCATCCCCCAACCCCCGGCCTGAGTGAGCCGGAGGCCCCGAATCAGCGGCTCCTTTAACCCCGTCCTGTCTGAGCGAAAAAACAGACGCCCTCCAGCGACCTACACGCAGAGGCAGGGCCAAATCCAAAGCTGAGCTCCTGTGAGCTGTGAGAACAAAGAAGAGAAAGGGAAATCTCTCCCAGCAGCCACAGAAGCAGCGGATTAAAGCTCCACAATCAACTTGATATACCCTGCATCTGTGGAATACCTGAATAGACAAGGAATGATCCCAAATTGAAGAGGGGGAATTTAGGAGCGAGATCTATGATTTTTTTTCCCTTTTCCTCTTTTTGTGAATGTGTACGTGTATGCTTCTGTGTGAGATCTTGTCTGTATACTCTGGCTTCCACCATTTGTCTTAGGGCTCTATCCGTCCATGATTTTTTTTTTTTAATTCTTTTTCTTAATAATTAAGTTTAATTGTAATAACTTTATTATACTTTACCTTCGTTCTTTCTTTCTTTCCTTCCTGCCTTCCCTCCTTTAGACAACGAATCACCCCAAATTGAGGAGGTGGTCTCTGAGAGCAAGATTTATGATTTTTCCCCCTTTACCTCTTTTTGTGAAGGTGTATGTGTATGCTTCTGTGTAAGATTTTCTCTGTATAGCTTTGCTTCCAACATTTGTCCTAAGGTTCTATCCGTCCCTTTTTTTTTTTTTCCTAAATATTTTTTAATTCAATAACTATATTATACTTTATTTTATTTTTACTGTATCATCTTTCTTTCTGTCTTTTATCCTTCTTTCCCTCCTTCCTTCCTTCCTCCCTCCCTCCGTCCCTCCCTCCTTTCTTTCCTTCTTTGCTTCTTTCTTCCTTCCTTCCTTTCCACCTTTCCTTCTTTCTTTACTCATACTTCTACTAATTCTCTCTACTTTTTCTCCCTTTTATTCTGAGCTGTGTGGATGAAAGGCTCTTGGTGCTCCAACCAGGAGTCAGGGCTCTGCCTCTGAGGTAGGAGAGCCAACTTCAGGACACTGGTCAACAAGAGACCTCCCAGCTCCACATAATATTAAACGGAAATCTCCCAGAGACCTCCATCTTAACACCAGCACCCAGCTTCACTCAACGACCAGCAAGCCACAGTGCTGGACAACCTATGCCAAACAACTAGCAAAACAGGAACACAACCCCACCCATTAGCAGAGAGGCTGCCTAAAATCATAATAAGGCCACAGACACCCCAAAACACGCCACCAGACGTGAACCTGCCCACTAAAGAGACAAGATCCAGCCTCATCCAGCACAACACAGGCACTAGTCCCCTCCACCAGGAAGCCTACACAACCCACTGAAACAACCTTAGCCACTGGAGACAGACATCAAAAACAACGGGAACTATGAAAGTGCAGCCTGCAAAAAGGAGACCCCAAACACAGTAAGATAAGCAAAATGAGAAGACAGAAAAACACACAGCAGATGAAGGAGCAAGATAAAAACCCACCAGACCTAACAAATGAAGAGGAAATAGGCAATCTACCTGAAAAAGAATTCAGAATAATGATAGTAAGGATGATCCGAAATCTTGGAAGTAGAATGGACAAAATGCAAGAAACAGTTAACAAGGACCTACAAGAACTAAAGATGAAACAAGCAACGATGAACAACGCAATAAATGAAATTAAAACCACTCTAGATAGGATCAATAGCAGAATAACTGAGGCAGAAGAACGGATAAGTGACCTGGAAGATAAAGTAGTGGAAATAACTACTGCAGAGCAGAATAAAGAAAAAAGAATGAAAAGAACTGAGGACAGTCTCAGAGACCTCTGGGACAACATGAAACGCACCAACATTTGAATTATAGGGGTTCCAGAAGAAGAAGAAAGAAAGAAAGGGACTGAGAAAATATTTGAAGAGATTATAGTTGAAAACTTCCCTAATATGGGAAAGGAAATAGTTAATCAAGTCCAGGAAGCACAGAGAGTCCCATACAGGATAAATACAAGGAGAAACACGCCAAGACACATATTAATCAAACTGTCAAGAATTAAATACAAAGAAAGCATATTAAAAGCAGCAAGGGAAAAACAACAAATAACACACAAGGGAATCCCCATAAGGTTAACAGCTGATCTCTCAGCAGAAACCCTACAAGCCAGAAGGGAGTGGCAGGACATACTGAAAGTGATGAAGGAGAAAAGCCTGCAACCAAGACTACTCTACCCAGCAAGGATCTCATTCACATTTGATGGAGAAATTAAAACCTTTACAGACAAGCAAAAGCTGAGAGAGTTCAGCACCACCAAACCAGCTTTACAACAAATGCTAAAGGAACTTCTCTAGACACGAAACACAAGAGAAGGAAATGACCTATAGTAGCGAACCCAAAACAATATAGAAAATGGGAATAGGAACATACATATCGATAATTACCTTAAATGTAAATGGACTAAATGCTCCCACCAAAAGACACAGATTGGCTGAATGGATACAAAAACAAGACCCTTATATATGCTGTCTACAAGAGACCCACTTCAGACCTAGAGACACATACAGACTGAAAGTAAGGGGATGGAAAAAGATATTCCATGCAAATGGAAACCAAAAGAAAGCTGGAGTAGCAATTCTCATATCAGACAAAATAGACTTTAAAATAAGGACTATTAAAAGGGATAAAGAAGGACACTACATAATGATCAAGGGATCGATCCAAGAAGAAGATATAACAATTGTAAATATTTATGCACCCAACATAGGAGCACCTCAATACATAAGGCAAATACTAAAAACCATAAAAGGGGAGATCAACAGTAACACATTCATAGTAGGGGACTTTAACACCCCACTTTCACCCATGGACAGATCATCCAAAATGAAAATAAATAAGGAAACACAAGCTTTAAATGATACATTAAACAAGATGGACTTAATTGATATTTATAGGACACTCCATCCAAAAACAACAGAATACACATTTTTCTCAAGTGCTCATGGAACATTCTCCAGGATAGATCATGTCTTGGGTCACAAATCAAGCCTTGGTAAATTTAAGAAAACTGAAATTGTATCAAGTATCTTTTCTGACCACAATGCCATGAGACTAGATATCAATTACAGGAAAAGATCTGTAAAAAATACAAACACATGGAGGCTAAACAATACACTACTTAATAATGAAGTGATCACTGAAGAAATCAAAGAGGAAATTAAAAAATACCTAGAAACAAATGACAATAGAGACACAACGACCCAAAACCTATGGGATGCAGCAAAAGCAGTTCTAAGTGGGAAGTTTATAGCAATACAAGCCCACCTTAAGAAGCAGGAAACATCTCGAATAAACAACCTAACCTTGCACCTCAAGCAATTAGAGAAAGAAGAACAAAAAAACCCCAAAGCTAGCAGAAGGAAAGAAATCATAAAAATCAGATCAGAAATAAATGAAAAAGAAATGAAGGAGACGATAGCAAAGATCAATAAAACTAAAAGCTGGTTCTTTGAGAAGATAAACAAAATTGATAAACCGCTAGCCAGACTCATCAAGAAAAAAAGGGAGAAGACTCAAATCAATAGAATTAGAAATGAAAAAGGAGAAGTAACAACTGACACTGCAGAAATAAAAAAAATCATGAGAGATTACTACAAGCAACTCTATGCCAATAAAATGGACAATCTGGAAGAAATGGACAAATTCTTAGAAATGCACAACCTGCCAAGACTGAATCAGGAAGAAATAGAAAATATGAACAGACCAATCACAAGCACTGAAATTGAAACTGTGATCAAAAACCTTCCAACAAACAAAAGCCCAGGACCAGATGGCTTCACAGGTGAATTCTATCAAACGTTTAGAGAAGAGCTAACACCTATCCTTCTCACACTCTTCCAAAATATAGCAGAGGGAGGAACACTCCCAAATTCCTTCTACGAGGCCACCATCACCTTGATACCAAAACCAGACAAGGATGTCACAAAGAAAGAAAACTACAGGCCAATATCACTGATGAACATAGATGCAAAAATCCTCAACAAAATACTAGCAAACAGAATCCAACAGCACATTAAAAGGATCATACACCATGATCAAGTGGGGTTTATTCCAGGCATGCAAGGATTCTTCAATATATGCAAATCTATCAATGTGATAAACCATATTAACAAATTGAAGGAGAAAAACCATATGATCATCTCAATAGATGCAGAGAACGCTTTCGACAAAATTCAACACCCATTTATGATAAAAACCCTCCAGAAAGTAGGCATAGAAGGAACTTTCCTCAACATAATAAAGGCCATATATGACAAGCCCACAGCAAACATCATCCTCAATGGTGAAAAACTGAAAGCATTTCCACTAAGATCAGGAACAAGACAAGGTTGCCCACTCTCACCACTCTTATTCAACATAGTTTTGGAAGTTTTAGCCACAGCAATCAGAGAAGAAAAGGAAATAAAAGGAATCCAAATCGGAAAAGAAGAAGTAAAGCTGTCACTGTTTGCAGATGACATGATACTATACATAGAGAATCCTAAAGATGCTACCAGAAAACTACTAGAGCTAATCAATGAATTTGGTAAAGTAACAGGATACAAAATTAATGCACAGAAATCTCTGGCATTCCTATATACTAATGATGAAAAATCTGAAAGTGAAATCAAGAAAACACTCCCATTTACCATTGCAACAAAAAGAATAAAATATCTAGGAATAAACCTACCTAAGGAGACGAAAGACCTGTATGCAGAAAATTATAAGACACTGATGAAAGAAATTAAAGATGATACAAATAGATGGAGAGATATACCATGTTCTTGGATGGGAAGAATCAACATTGTGAAAATGACTCTACTACCCAAAGCAATCTACAGATTCAATGCAATCCCTATCAAACTACCACTGGCATTTTTCACAGAACTAGAACAAAAAATTTCGCAATTTGTATGGAAACACAAAAGACCCCGAATAGCCAAAGCAATCTTGAGAACGAAAAAAGGAGCTGGAGGAATCAGGCTCCCTGACTTCAGACTATATTACAAAGCAACAGTAATCAAGACAGTATGGTACTGGCACAAAAACAGAAAGATAGATCAGTGGAACAGGATAGAAAGCCCAGAGATAAACCCACGCACATATGGACACCTTATCTTTGATAAAGGAGGCAGGAATGTACAGTGGAGAAAGGACAGCCTCTTCAATAAATGGTGCTGGGAAAACTGGACAGGTACATGTAAAAGTATGAGATTAGATCACTCCCTAACACCATACACAAAAATAAGCTCAAAATGGATTAAAGACCTAAATGTAAGGCCAGAAACTATCAAACTCTTAGAAGAAAACATAGGAGGAACACTCTATGACATAAATCACAGCAAGATCCTTTCTGACCCACCTCCTAGAGTAATGGAAATAAAAACAAAAATAAACAAATGGGACCTAATGAAACTTCAAAGCTTTTGCACAGCAAAGGAAACCATAACCAAGACCAAAAGACAACCCTCAGAATGGGAGAAAACATTTGCAAATGAAGCAACTGACAAAGGATTAATCTCCAAAATTTACAAGCAGCTCATGCAGCTCAATAACAAAAAAACAAACAACCCCATCCAAAAATGGGCAGAAGACCTAAATAGACATTTCTCCAAAGAAGATATACAGAATGCCAACAAACACATGAAAGAATGCTCAACATCATTAATCATTAGAGAAATGCAAATCAAAACTACAATGAGATATCATCTCACACCAGTCAGAATGGCCATCATCAAAAAATCTAGAAACAATAAATGCTGGAGAGGGTGTGGAGAAAAGGGGACACTCTTGCACTGCTGGTGGGAATGTGAATTGGTTCAGCCACTATGGAGAACAGTATGGAGGTTCCTTAAAAAACTACAAATAGAATTACCATATGACCCAGCAATCCCACTACTGGGCATATACCCTGAGAAAACCAAAATTCAAAAAGAGTCATGTTCCAAAATGTTCATTGCAGCTCTATTTACAATAGCCCGGAGATGGAAACAACCTAAGCGCCCATCATCGGATGAATGGATAATGATGTGGCACATATACACAATGGAATATTACTCAGCCTTAAAAAGAAATGAAATTGAGCTATTTGTAATGAGATGGATAGACCTAGAGTCTGTCATACAGAGTGAAGTAAGTCAGAAAGAAAAAGACAAATACCGTATGCTAACACATATATATGGAATTTAAGGGGAAAAAATGTCATGAAGAACCTAGGGGTAAGATAGGAATAAAGACGCAGACCTACTGGAGAACGGACTTGAGGATATGGGGAGGGGGAAGGGTGAGTTTTGACAGGGTGAGAGAGAGTCATGGACATATACACACTAACAAACGTAGTAAGGTAGATAGCTGGGGGGAAGCAGCCGCAAGGCACAGGGATATTAGCTCGGTGCTTTGTGACAGCCTGGAAGGGTGGGATGGGGAGAGTGGGAGGGAGGGAGACGCAAGAGGGAAGACATATGGGAACATATGTATATGTATAGCTGATTCACTTTGTTATAAAGCAGAAACTAACACACCATTGTAAAGCAATTATACCCCAATAAAGATGTTTAAAAAAAATTACTTGATAATTAGAATACCAGGAGGAGAAGAAAAAGATAATAAAATAAAGGAATATTTGAAATAATAATGGCTGAGAATTTTCCAAAATTAGTGACAGACACAAACCACAGATCCAGGAAGTCCAGAGAATGCCAAAAAGGATAAAAACCAAAAATGTACACCTAAGCATATCATATTCAAATGCCAAACACCAAAGATAAGGAGAAAACACATGTTACCCATAGAGGAACAAGGGTAAGAATTACAGTGGATTTTCTCATTAGAAACCACACAAATAAGAAGAGAAATATTTAAAATATTTAAAGAAAATGCCAATCTACAATTCCATATTCAAGAGGGATGAGAAATAAACTTTCCCAAACAAGCAAAATCTTCATTACCAGCAGACCTGCCGTGCAAGAAAATGAAGAACCAAGTTCTTCAGGGAGAAAAGAAAATAATGCAGGTCAAAAACGTGAATCTACACTAAGGAAGAGTGACAAAGAAGAAATAAGTCAAGGTATTTTCTTATTCTTAGTTGATCTAAAAGATAACTGTTTGCTTAAAGTAATAATAACAATGAATTGGGTGATTATAGCATATGATGAGTAAAATGACTGATAGTAATGCCATAAGGGATGGGTGGGAGGAATTGGGATTACTCATTACAAGGTATTTGTAATACCTAGGAAGTAATATAGTATTATTCAAAGGTAGACTTAGATTAGTGGTAATTTATAAAAAACTGCAGGACAACCATTAATTTAAAATAAAAAAGAAGTATTACTGATATGTAGAGACAGTACGAAGATTTGCAGTTGCCAGAAGTTTGGAGTGGGGCAGGGGAAGATGGTTGAATAGGTGAAGCAAAGGGAAATTTTTAGTGAAACTATTCTGTATGATATTGTAATGGTGGATACATGACACAAGGCATTTTTGAAAACTCATAGAAGTTTACAACACAAAGAGTTAAACTTAATGTATGCAAATTTAAAAAAATCATTTAGGATGTTGGGGGGGGGGTCCCAGAATGGAATACAGAATCTGACACAATGATCTAAATATAATACAAATGTATGACAAAAACCAGTGAAGGAGGTGGTGGAAAAGGTGCTGACCTTACTAACTTTGGAAATAAGTGGAGTCTGTAAGACAAAAGGAACTGCACATAAGTACTGTACTCTGGTTAATAAAGTAGTTTTCTGGGCAGTATGGATTAACAATTCAGATACTACTACACATGCAGACTGGAACTGAATGGTTAAAGTCAAAGGATGGCAGATGGTGGGAGCTAGGTTTCTCATTGTTGGAATGGCACGTTATAAGTAAGGAAGGGGAGCAGGCTAGAATGATCCGTGTGGTAATAAATTAGAGTTGGAGACATTAGTATGAACGAATATGTTGCTTAACACAGACACAAGTGGTTACATATAGAAATATACATGCACACATACACTCACACATGGTTACATATAAAATATTTATACACACACACAGAGGTTAGTATATACATATATTCCCTTGCTCTGTCAGTTGAGAGGATCTAAAAGCAAAGACACCCCAGTAGCAATGAGTAAACCTAAGGCCCAAATCTTGCTTTCTAATACGATTCTCCAGGAAAAGAAAACAAGGCCACGAGAGAAATAGATGATTTCTGGGCCAGGGAAGACACAAAATAAGCCTAGAGCACCTTACAGTACCAAAAGTAAGGAAGTGCTCCAAAAACAAAACAAAAAACTACACAGTGATAGGGGTATGTCAAAGGGACAGAGGAACAAACTGAAAGAGCTCCCACTGGCCAAAGATGGAACAATTTGAGCAACAAAATAAAGCAGTATTAGATTATAACCCAAAATATAAAATAAGCATCTGTGAGTCTATACTGATATAAATGGGGGAGAAGCGACAATCCTCCATTTAGAATTCCAAATAATTTATGTAGATTCTCTGCCCTCAAGGAGATGGAGCATAACTCTCTACTCCTTATGTGTGGGCTGCACATAGTGACTTCTTTCCAAAGAGGACAGTGTGGGAAGATGGCAAAAGAGAGGAAGTTTACGTGGAGAAACCTGGCAAACACACTTCAGTCAGGTGATCAGGTCAATATCAACAGTGATGAGTCATGTTATTTAATATGTAGTTTTGATGATGTGATGAGAATTACACTTTACCTCTGTGGTCTTCCTCCCCAAAACCTATAACTTCAGCCTAACATTAAGAAAAATATCAGACAAATCACAATAGAGGAACATTCTACAAAACATCTAACCAATGCTCCTCAAAACTGTTATGGTCATCAAAAATGAGGAAAGGCTGAGAAACTGAGAGCCAGGAGGAGCCTAAGGAAACATGACAGCTAAACATAATATGTTATCCTGGATGGGATCCTGCAACAGAAAAAGGACTTTAAATAAAAACTAAAGAAATCTGAATAAAGTATGGACTTTAGTTAATGATAGTATATCAATACTGGCTCATTAATTACAACAAATGTTTCATAATAATGGAAGATGTTAGTAATAGGGAAAACTGGGTGCAGGGTATACGGTAATTATGGTACTATCTTTGCAATTTTTCTCTAAATCTAAAACTATCCTAAAAAATAATTTAAAAAAATAGTGACAATCACAAAAACAAATACTGATTTACTACAAAAAAAGTTAATTGACAAACTATGACTATAAATCAATAAACGCCAAGTCCTATGTACCTTTTCCCCACAAGGTAAATTATATGCTGCATCGAAACAGAAGAGAATAAAGAATATTTGTAAAATCTGAAAATATTCTGCTTTTTCCAAAAATTGTTTATTTGCTATTTGATTTTTCTAACAGACAGCAGAGAGAAATTCACCTCTGAGGACCGTTAATGAGGAAAGAAGTTGATATTGAATATTACCACTGAACTGATTCAAATGGGGTAATGAGACCTGTGATTGGGTCACCTCGGGGTCTCTAAGAGACTTAATCAAAAGGGTTAGATACTGAATTAGTGCTCCACAAAAACTGGCTCTGAGTTGCAAACATACTTCTCTACATCTTCTTTTAGCTAAAATCAAGTCAGTCTCTCCAGCTTGGGAGTGTGGGAAAGCTCAGACAGTGAAAGCTGGGTTTTGCTTTGCACTGCATTTTGCTGGTTTTATATTTTGGTTTCCTGAATCACCCATCTTCTTGTAATTAAAGAATCAAAGTAAAGTCTAGCCTAGTGAGGAGATATGTACCAAATTTGGCAGGTCCTAAAATAATGCTGCTGCTGCTGTTACTAACGGTAGTGACAGCCAGCATTTACTGAGATTTAATATGTACTATGAGCTGTTCTTAGCACTTTACATATACTTTCTTAGAGCATGTTAACTGTATAGACTGTTTTGTTGGGGTTCAAAAGCCAGCTGTACTACCTTGATTAAGTTACTTGCTTCTCTGTGCCTCAGTTTCCTCATGTGTAAAATGCAGATATTAGCAGCCCTCTTGTAAGGATTAAATGAGGCATGTGTATTACTAACCACACTTACAAATGAGGAAATGAGGCACAGAAGGAGAAAATAATCTGCCCAGTCACATCTCTGGCCTGCATGTGAACTCCAAAAAAGTTCAGGCCTGGGGAGAGAAATTTGAGAAAGATCTTCAGAAAAGTGAGGGTTAAGTAATGAAAACAGATCTCAAAAGGGGAAAGACCAAAAAACAAGAGCCCAGGAGGGGAGTCTGAAGTAGCAAGGAAAAAACAATCATAGAAGGAGATAGAGGTATCAGTCAGATAGATGAGAAGGACATTTGGACGGTTTAGTACCACAGTTGCACTAGACAGAGGAACTCCCAATAAAGAGGGAGCTCTCTGTCCTCCCCAGTGCCAGTCTCAGAGCCCAGGCCACGTTGAACTCCTTCTGTGATGCCCATCAGGTATCAGTCCTGACCTTTAGTATTAGCTCAAAATAACTCCACTTCTTGAATCTCTTCCCTGAATCCTCTTGGACATTCATTCCTAAGATCAGGACCAAAAACTCCCTGAAGACAGAAATAACAACTTTCCTCTTTGTACCTCCAGTGCCCTACACAGTATCCTGTACGTTGTCATGCTCAATATCTGTTGAGGGTGTCTCTTCTGGCCCTTTCATGGCTTTGCTCCAAGTGACACGATATCATCTGTGAAGATAAAGACTCCCTAATACTCCATACTCCTCACCAAGCACTTAACCTATCTGGAAGCCTATGTTCAGAGCTGACTCAATCTTTGGTCATGAAATGACTTTGGGGTGAATTAAGAGTGACCTCTGTCTGGGGACAGAGGATGCACATTCCTCAGCAACCCCTTGATAAGGCCAGGACCATGGGAAAAACCTATCAGGCTCTGGATTCTCAATAGTTTTCACTAGAAAGCAAAGTACCTGGACAAAGAATGGAAATATGTCCACCATCTCTGAACACAGAAGGCAATTCATTAAAAAGACAAAATTTACTTACTGTCACCTGAGCAGGTAGCAAATCCACAGCCATTCTTTCCTTCTTAGTATTCCTGTCAAGGGAGAGCAGCGTGCTTGACAAGGTAGGTCTGCAGAGAGAAAAAGGTATTGTGAAGAACTCTGGCGTCAAGGGATGGCTTGGAGAAAGGAAGTTACAACCACCCATAATGTCCATCAGGTCCCTAGAAAGCCACCCCACATAAATGATGCAAACCAAGTGTGTGCCTACTAAGCCAATGAAGTTCTAAGACAATTTGCCAACCTCCACCTCCTCCTTGTATTAACCATACTTCTAATTTCCATAAACTGATGCTTTAACATCCATCTGGGATCTATTAGCTACATCTAAGCAAATTGTGACTCACCACAGATTTCTGGAGTCCTTAAGATAGCTTTAAACTACACACTCACAGTCACAGCAAGCGTGTGATTCCTGGGCTCCCACTTTCAAACATAGCTAGTCAATCCTAAGCCCATTTGCCCTGCCTCACCTTTTCATTCCTGAAGAAACCATAATAAAGGAACTTGCCCACATGTGCCCTCTCTTTCTCTGCGGAATGACCAACGCAGGCGCTCCTGAGTGGCTCCTTCCTGGAGTGCTGTGCTCTTCCTAGGGAACTCTCACACAATGCACGCCATATTGCTTGCCACTCCCAAACACAAATTCCACAGGTGCCACCTCTTGCAGCATCCACAGCTCCAAATAGTCCTTTGCTCTTCATATACAAACCCCAACAGGGAAAACAAGGTAAGAGGAGCAGCCAGACAACCGTCAGAGAAGAGCCGTGGCCACAGCTGCCTGCATTGGCCGCCTAAGTTTGCAGCGGGTTCTACAGGTATAGCACCTGGCATGAAAGCTCAACAAGCTGAGTATGCTGTGTAAACTCAGCCAGGGAAGGGAAGCTGCTGTACAAGTATCATAGTTACTCTATGATGCACATCTTCTGCCCGCCAGGAATCTTACATGCATTACATGTATTATTTAATCCTCACAACGACTCTAAAATATATTGCTACTCCGTATTACGGATGTGAGGAAGACTGAGAACCAGGGAGTCTAGTGACCTGTCCAAAGAAACAAAACTGGTAAGTAGTAGAGGCACAAAGTGACCATGGTCTGAGTCCAAGGCTGGCAAATTACCTGTTCACTCTGTGCCTCATTTTCTTCATCTGTAAAACGGGGACCTACCTGTTATCTGAGGATGAAATGAGTTAATTCCTCCAAGGCGCCAGACTAGTGCCCGGCACACATAAAGTCTCCATAGGCATTAGCTATTGTTTTCATTGTCTGTTTCATTTAGAAGTCTCAGAAAAGCCAGCCACAAAAGACCCCCACTGACAGCATTCCCGGGCCCGCCCCAGCTCACCTGGAAGGGGTGCTCCCTCCCCGCGAGTCTGGGGGGTAGGGGGTGGGGAGGGAGGGAACGACGCCCTCCAAGCACCGTGGCTCGGACCGTGCAGACAGCCTCCAGACCCACCCGCCCGTGGCGTCTCCCTGGTGCCCCAGCGCGCGTCCCCGCCCGGCCCGCGCACTTGCCAGCCCAGACGGTCACAGGCGCTGGCTCCGACCGCCACCCGAAAGAGGCAACCGGGAGCTTCTCAGTCCCAGGCACGGTGCCCTAGCAGTTCCGGGATCACCCGCGCCAAAAGCCCCAGAAAGGCCGCGAGCCGTCCCCGCCGCCCCGCGAACCCAGGAGAACTACGACTCCCGGCATGCCTCTGGCCCCGCGCCGACTACACTTCCTAGGGGGCGCCGCTGGCGCCTGCCACTTCCGAGAGGTGAAAGTTGTCGCCTCTGGGGAGCTCTTGGTCCCACAAAAGAGAACTTGATCAGAATTTTGGAAGACTTGTCCATGATGCTCCCCATTTTTCTAAATTTTGTTAAACATTCCTTTCATTAGCCTGATGAGTAGTAGGTCATATTGATACAAAACAGGGTTCTTGGCCTTCCCCAATCAATAGAAATTGACAAAAGGCCAGACAAGAAATTAAGGCAAGGCTTTATTGGGGCCCCTGCTGCAGCAGGGGGGAGCAAGAACAAGTAACAGGTTTCCTTGCTCACTTGCTGGGGGGGAGGGGCAGCTTGTTCCTTATATGGGGTGAGGGTAGGGGTGTGTCCAGGGGTCCAGCGGGAGGGGTGGCTTAGGTGGTTTGCCCACCCCTTAGATGGTGTTGTGTGCAGGGGACATGGGCAGTACCCTGCTTTTGCTCTGGGCTCTTCAAAAGTGGCAGTTGGGTTTTTTGGTCTCTTTATATCTTTTGTCCAGAATTTGCTCCAACTGCACATGCAAGCAGTTATTTTTAGTCCCATATAGTTTCTTTGTACTTTGTTGCTGGAGGAGAGGTGTGTCCAGGTGCAAGCATTGCAGCACTACAGCAAAAGGTCCCAGTCCCAGTCTGTCTCAATATGTATGTGTCCCTAAAACAGTGTTTACTTTTGCAAGGTGTTTGATATTTATATAAACAGAATCTGCTATATGTTCTTCTGTGACTTACATGCTCAACATGAACACTTATTAGGTTCACCTATCTTGATATATGAAAACTTCATTTTCACTGTTGTATGATTCCATTATTCATTCATTGAACAAAGTATATTTAACACCTGTCTTGCGCCTGGCATTGTTGTAGATGCTAGAAATAGACCAGTAAATAAACCTGGCAAAACCTCTGCATTCATGCAGCTTAAATCCTCATGGGAGAGAAAGAAGAAAAATAATAACAAAAATAACAGCCATAAAAAAGAAAGAAATAATGCCATTTGCAGCAACATGGATAGACCTAGAGATATCATACTAAGTGAAGTAAGTCAGGCAGAGAAAAACAATTACCATATGATATCATTTATATGTGGAATCTAAAAAATGATACAAATGAATTTACTTACAAAACAGAAACAGACTCACAGACACAGAAAACAAATTTATAGTTACACCAAAGGGAAAAGGGGTGGAGGAGGGATAAATCAGAAGTTTGCGATTAGCATATACAAACTACTATATATAAAATAAACAAGGTCCTACTGTATAACACAGGGAACTATATTCAATATTGTGTAATAAACTATAAAGGAAAATAATCTGAAAAAGAATATGTATAGCTGCATAGCTGAATCACTTTTCTGTACACCAGAAACTAACACAACATTGTAAATCAACTATACTTCAGTAAAGTAAATAAATAGTATGTGTTTGGAAAGTGATGAGTACTAACAAGAACAAGAAAGGGGAATAGGAACCTTGGTGGGAGAGGTATTTTACAATTTTACACAAAGTGATTGTGAAACATTTGACCAACAAAGTGACATTTGAAGAAGGACCAGCAGAAGATGAGAAGTGAGCCAAGCTAAATATCTGGGGGAAGGCTTTCTGATAGACTAACAAGCAGATGCCCTGAGGTGGGAGCATGCCTGGCCTGTTTAAGGAACAATAAGGAAAACAGAAATAAGGAGGGAAAGAGAAGTAGGGGATCAGCAGCAAGAGGACTAGAATTTATAGGCTCTTATTTGTCATTATGTCACTGGATTTTATTCTCAAGAGAATGCTCTGGGCACTGGAGAGACATACTCTTATGTCCATTTTTTTTTAGTGATCATGCTGACTGCTGTGCTGAGAATAAACTAAAAGTTCAAAGTAAGAAGTAGAGAGACTAGGACTAGTTAGAAGGCTATTGTGGTAAATCTGTGAGAGAAAACAGCAGTTTGGACTGAGTAGAAGTTATGAGAAGTGGTTGGAAAAAGTAAAAATTCAAAATATGGAAAAGATGAAGATGTTAAGAACATTGGAATATAATGTTTCTCAACTATGAATTATATATATTCCTTTTAAATTGTCCTGGTAATATTACACTTTAAAAAATATTCTTTATGTTCTGTTTTTCTGGTTATAAAAATTAAGGATTAGCTTATCTCTTGACTTCCTTTTGTTGACCTAAAACAAATAGACGCCAGTTTTTTCTCCAGCGAAAATGTGTTTATTCAGGATTAGCAAAGAATTGCAATTTGGGGTCTGTAAATATGGTTGTGCAAGTCCTCAGCAAAAATGGAGAGGACACCTTTTTTATAGAGGGGAAAAGGAAGTTGAGAGGGCTATAAAGAAAGAGCCCATGGCTTTTTCATTGGCTGAGTCCTGACAGACTCTCATTGGCTGAGCTCCTTCCAGGAAAGAAGGGGAAGTCTTTTCTTTCCCTGTTGGGCTCTTCCTGTTGTAGGGGTGAGAGCACCCCCTTCTAGTCTCCCATTTCTATTTAATTGAGTTTTCTGTTTATTAATTTCTTACACTTTATATTTTAAACCAAATGCAATTTAATTTTCTGTCCCCTTTAAAATTTTAAAAAATATGAGCTAATAGGCCTATCTAATTTTACTACTTCCATATTCCATTTTCTCTCTCAACTATGAATTTTGGCAATTTCCTTGAGTTTTATAATTTATACTTATTTGTAATTAAATTTATACTTAATCTGTTTCTCTATTGACCATGTCTATACCATCACTTCCTGAATTTTCTCTTTTGGTCTTGACATTTCTGGGTTTTTTCACAGTCACAGACTAGTTTTTATTTGTGTCCTCTCAGTTATTCCATGGGCCTCTTTTACTTAGTTTTCTGGAGATATCTGAGGCCAATTTGATTTTTCTTCTCTTATAGGTAATATTCTTCTGTTTATTTATTTCTGTACATTGACTTTTATAAATCCCTCCCTTTACTTCCTGTATCTTTAAGTATTTCTATTTTTTTCCCTGTATCTAGCAATTGGTTTTTTCCATTATTATTATTATTTAACATCTTTATTGGGGTATAATTGCTTTACAATGGTGTGTTAGTTTCTGCTTTATATCAAAGTGAATCAGTTATACATATACATATGTTCCCATATCTCTTCCCTCTTGCATCTCCCTCCCTCACACCCTCCCTATCCCACCCCTCCAGGTGGTCACAAAGCACTGAGCTGATCTCCCTGTGCTATGCGGCTGCTTCCCACTAGCTATCTACCTTACGTTTCGTAGTGTATATATGTCCATACCTCTCTCTCGCTTTGTCACAGCTCACCCTTCCCCCTCCCCATATCCTCAAGTCCGTTCTCCAGTAGGTGTGTGTCTTTATTCCTGTCTTACCCCTAGGTTATTCATCACATTTTTTTTCTTAAATTCCATATATATGAGTTAGAATACGGGATTTGTCTTTCTTTTTCTGACTTACTTCACTCTGTATGACAGACTCTAGGTCTATCCACCTCATTACAAATAGCTCAATTTCGTTTCTCTTTATGGCTGAGTAATATTCCATTGTATATATGTGCCACATCTTCTTTATCCATTCATCCAATGATGGACACTTAGGTTGTTTCCATCTCCAGGCTATTGAAAATAGAGCTGCAATGAATATTTTGGTACATGACTCTTTTTGAATTTTGGTTTTCTCAGGGTATATGCCCAGTAGTGGGATTGCTGGGTCATATGGTAGTTCTATTTGTAGTTTTTAAAGGAACCTCCATACTCTTCTCCATAGTGGCTGAACCAATTCACATTCCCACCAGCAGTGCAAGAGTGTTCCCTTTTCTCCACACCCTCTCCAGCATTTATTGTTTCTAGATTTTTTGATGATGGCCATTCTGACTGGTGTGAGATGATATCTCATTGTAGTTTTCATTTGCTTTTCCCTAATGATTAATGATGTTGAGCATTCTTTCACGTGTTTCTTGGCAGTCTGTATATCTTCTTTGGAGAAATGTCTATTTAGGTCTTCTGCCCATTTTTGGATTGGGTTGTTTGTTTTTTTGTTATTGAGCTGCATGAGCTGCTTGTAAATTTTGGAAATTAATCCTTTGTCAGTTGCTTCATTTGCAAATATTTTCTCCCATTCTGAGGGTTGTCTTTTGGTCTTGTTTATGGTTTCCTTTGCTGTGCAAAAGCTTTGCAGTTTCATTAGGTTCCATTTGTTTTTGTTTTTATTTCCATTTCTCTAGGAGGTGTGTCAAAAGGGATCTTGCTGTGATTTATATCATAAAGTGTTCTGCCTATGTTTTCCTCTAAAAGTTTGATAGTTTCTGGCCTTACATTTAGGTCTTTAATCCATTTTGAGCTTATTTTTGTGTATGGTGTTAGGGAGTGTTCTAATCTCATACTTTTACATGTACCTATCCAGTTTTCTCAGCACGACTTATTGAAGAGGCTGTCCTTTCTCCACTGTACATTCCTGCCTCCTTTATCAAAGATAAGGTGACCATATGTGCGTGGGTTTATCTCTGAGCTTTCTATCCTGTTCCATTGATCTATCTTTCTGTTTTTGTGCCAGTACCATACTGTCTTGATTACTGTAGCTTTGTAGTATAGTCTGAAATCAGGGAGCCTGATTCCTCCAGCTCCGTTTTTCATTCTCAAGATTGCTTTGTTACTCGGGGTCTTTTGTGTTTCCATACAAATTGTGAAATTTTTTGTTCTAGTTCTGTGAAAAATGCCAGTGGTAGTTTGATAGGGATTGCATTGAATCTGTAGATTGCTTTGGGTAGTACAGTCATTTTCACAAAGTTGATTCTTCCAATCCAAGAACATAGTATATCTCTCCATCTATTTGTATCATCTTTAATTTCTTTCATCAGTGTCTTATAATTTTCTGCATACAGGTCTTTTGTCTCCTTAGGTAGGTTTATTCCTAGATACTTCATTCTTTTTGTTGCAATGGTAAATGGGAGTGTTTTCTTGATTTCACTTTCAGATTTTTCATTATTAGTGTATAGGAATGCAAGAGATTTCTGTGTATTAATTTGGTATCCTGCAACTTTACCAAATTCATTGATTAGCTGTAGTAGTTTTTCGGTAGCATCTTTAGGATTCTCTATGTATAGTATCATGTAATCTGCAAACAGTGACAGCTTTACTTCTTCTTTTCTGATTTGGATTCCTTTTATTTCCTTTTCTTCTCTGATTGCTGTGGCTAAAACTTCCAAAACTATATTGAATAAGAGTGGTGAGAGTGGGCAACCTTGTCTTGTTCCTGATCTTAGTGGAAATGCTTTCAGCTTTTCACCATTGAGGACGATGTTGGCTGTGGGCTTGTCATATTTGGCCTTTATTATGTTGAGGAAAGTTCCCTCTATGCCTGCTTCCTGCAGGGATTTTACCATAAATGGGTGTTGAATTTTGTCAAAAGCTTTCTCTGCATCTATTGAAATGATCATATGGTTTTTCTCCTTCAATTTGTTAATATGGTTCATCACATTGATTGATTTGCGTGTATTGAAGAATCCTTGCATTCCTGGAATAAACCCCACTTGATCCATTTAATGTGCTGTTGGATTCTGTTTGCTAGTATTTTGTTGAGGATTTTTGCATCTATGTTCATCAGTGATATTGGCCTGTAGTTTTCTTTCTTAGTGACATCCTTGTCTGGTTTTGGTATCAAGGTGATGGTGGCCTTGTAGAATGAATTTGGGAGTGTTCCTCCCTCTGCTATATTTTGGAAGAGTTTGAGAAGGATAGGTGTTAGCTCTTCTCTAAATGTTTGATAGAATTCGCCTGTGAAGCCATCTGGTCCTGGGCTTTTGTTTGTTGGAATGTTTTTAATCACAGTTTCAATTTCAGTGCTTGTGATTGGTCTGTTCATATTTTCTATTTCTTCCTGATTCAGTCTTGGAGATTGTGCATTTCTAAGAATTTGTCCATTTCTTCCAGGTTGTCCATTTTATTGGCATAGAGTTGCTTGTAGTAATCTCTTATGATCTTTTGTATTTCTGCAGTGTCAGTTGTTACTTCTCCTTTTTCATTTCTAATTCTATTGATTTGAATCTTCTCCCTTTTTTCTTGATGAGTCTGGCTAATGGTTTATCTATTTTGTTTATTTTCTCAAAGAACCAGCTGTTAGTTTTATTGATCTTTGCTATTGTTTCCTTCATTTTTTTTTTCATTTATTTCTGATCTGGGTTTTTTCCATTATTATTGTCTGAGGCACAAAGAAAGGATAAGACTCTGTTCTATTTTTTTCTGCTTTCTTCATTGGCAACATATTAAACTCTTATTCTTGATGTCTGGCTTTCATGACAATGTGCAAACCTCACATTTAATTCTTTGCCTTTTCCTCCATTTTCAGGGAAGAACCTTCAAATTTATCTTCCAAGCTTACAGAATCCAGTTTACAAAGTGGCTATCCTTCTCCACTTTCTCTTTCTAATGTAGTTTATCCTTTTAAAAGAAATGACCGTCTACTTTGTTTGAAATAATATCTGCACTGCATATGATATCCATGAAATAGTAAGTAACCCAATATCCTGACCCAGCAGGTTCCTTGGGTCCATTGTGGTGTAACTGAAGGTGGACTATTTTTTTCCTTCCTTCCTCTCTCCCTTCCTCCCTTCTTCCCTTCCTTTTCTGTACAATGGGGAAATAAAAAGAATAATTTTAGAAAAGGAAAAATGGGAATTTTTCCCAACTATTCAAAATTTGAAAGGCTAAATTGAAGTACATGCATAGTGTTTAAAATTAAATTACAGCTCCTCTTCCATCTTATTCTCTTAATCAGCTGATGATCATAACAACATCCATCCCTGTGTACATGTGGAATTGAGGATGATGGACTGGCTAGATTGGGGAGACACAAGGGTGTATACTATTTAAAATGCCATACAGATACTACTGCAAACCTGAGTGATAGAAACATGCAATAAGTTATTTATATCTTCCTGTCCTGTATGAACTCATAGAAGTTTAAAGGATTTTTGTACAAGCACATTTAAGAATGACTGCAAATATTTGTTTAGAAAAAATAATCCCATTGACCTAAGTGAAGAAGTGTGCAGGCTGGATGGTATTGAAAAACAGGAATCCAAGGTGTAATTCTATCCTGGTTTTTCCATCACAACTTTTATGGGGAGAGTCATGAAAACCTACAATTTTTTATTGTGTATAATCTATTTGCTTGAAAGAAACTGAAGCTCTGCTAGCTTGTTTCCCTTTGCCCATATCTTGTTACTGAAGCAGAGATCACAAAGCAAATGTTGGAGCACTGGCAGCTTTTAGACTTCTTGCCACAGGTATGACAAGGGTTTCCTCTGTTACAGAAACAACAAACTTTTTTGGATATGGCACATAATAAGCACTTAAAGAATATTGTTGGAATAAAGAGAAATAAAAATCAGGTAGAAATTCTGTGGAAATTGGATAACAAAAATATTTCTTCAGGTAATTCTTGGAGGTGAGGAAGCGATGGTGGTATAATCTAAAACTTCCATCATATCCTTTAAAAAAACAATAAAGGATATGCAACAGAAAAGAGAAGAGGTAGTGGTGTTCCTAAAATTGATATTAAAACCACCACCAGAAAGAGAAAGTACAGCCTATGTGTGAAAATATGCAAAAGTTTACGGTATATAAGAGGACTATATATAAGTAAGCGCTTAAAAGTACATGCAGGACATATAAACAACTTCCATAGCTCAATAACAACAACAAAACAATGCAATTAAAAAATGGGCCGGGGACTTCCCTGGTGGTCCAGTGGGTAAGACTCTGCGCTCCTAATGCAGGGGGCCTGGGTTCGATCCCTGGTTGGAGAACTAGATCCCGCATGCATGCTGCAACTAAGAGTTCGCATGCCGCAACTAAGAAGACCGCATGCTGCAACTAAAAACTATCCTGCATGCCGCAACGAAGATCCTGTGTGCTGCAACTAAGACCCAGCACAGTCATAATTAATTGATTAATTAAAATAATTAAATAAATGGTTAAAAAAAACAAAAATGGGCAAAGGTTTCAAATAGCTCTCCAAATAAGATATACAAATGGCCAATAAGCATATTAAAAGATGCTCAATATCCCTAGTCATTAGAGGAACACAACTCATAACCACAATGAGATACCACTTCACACCTGTTAGAATGGCTCTTATATAAAAAAAAAATAGCAAGTGTTAACAAGTGTTGGTGAAGATGTAGAAGAATCCACATTCAAACTAGAACCCTTGTGCATTGCTGATGAGAATGTGAAATGCTGCAGCTGCTGTGGAAAACAGTTTACAGTGTCTTATAAAGGTTAATATCCACTTCTCAAATGACTATGCAATCCCACACTCTTAGGTATTTACACGAGGAGTAATGAAAACTTAATGTTCACACAAAAACCTGTATGCAATTGTTTGTAGCAGCTTTATTCATAACTTCCAAAAATCGGAAATAACCCAAATGTTCCTCAAGTGGAGAATGGATAAACAAACTGTGGTACATTCATATAATGGAATACCACTCAGCAATTAAAAGGTGCAAAATACTGATACAACAACATGGGGGAAATCTCAAATGTACTAGCCTAAGAAAAAGCAGCCAGACATACGATATTCTATAAAGGCAAAACTATAGGGAAAGTAATTGAAAGCACGGAGTCAAACAGATACTTGTATGCCAGTGTTCATGGCAGCATTATTTACAATAGCCAAAAGGTGGAAGCAACTCAAATGCCCATTGACAGATGAATGGATAAACAAAATGTGGTCTATACATACAATGGAATTTTATTCAGCCTTTAAAAAAGGAACGAAATTCTGATAACATGCTACAACGTGGATGAATCTTTAAGACATTACCCTAAGTGAAATAAGCCAAACACAAAAAGAAATATATTGTATGATTCCACTTATATGAACTAGCTAGAAAAGGCAAATTATTGGAGACAGAAAGCAGAATAGAGGTTACCAAGGGCTGAGGGAAGGGGAAAATGGAAAGTTACTCAACGAGTACAGGGTTTCTGTTTGAGATGAAGAAAAAGTTCTAGAAATACATTTTGGTGATAGTTACACCCAAATTGTGAATGCACTCAATGCTACTGTACACGTTAAAATGGTTAAATGATACATTTTAAGCTATAAATATTTTACAAAATTTTTTTAAGTACATGCAGGATGCAAGGAGGCATTAGTGGGAAGGTAATGCTTCGGGGGAACATTGTTAACAGAAAATAGAGGTGTGGAAACCATGTTTCAAGGAGGAAAGTAGCAAGAGGAGGAAATATAAGATACTGCAGAAGAAAAAGAGAAAATCCCCCCACTTATTTTTGACCCCACAATTCTTCTCCCCAACCCTCAAGTCATCTAGTTAATAAATCATACTTTGCTACACAGCAAGAAGTAGGTGTACTTGAATTACAAATCTTGGACACAATTCCAAGCTTGTTGTGACAGAAAGGACACAGATACCAGCTTGCAGGGAATCTCAGAGGCCAAGTCTGTGACAATTTCAGCATCAAAATAAATAATGATATTAGCAGATTACAGTCCATTGAATATAATAAGAAACTGTGCTTCCAGAGTCATAGAAACAAATAGAAGATAAAACTCTTCCCTAAAGTAGAAAGCCAGTTAATAAGTGTAGAAGGAATGATGGAATTAGATAATTTCCATTTGGAAACCATTATAATAATAATTGATTACAGCAAGTGCCATCAATAGATGCTAAAACTAGTGGAGGGGAGTTTGACCAGTAAAAATATACATGCATACACTCTAGGATTTCCTCTCAAGATACTAAAGATTACGATGAGAAAAACGGTAACTTTACAGTGGGAAATTAGGTTGATACCACCTTAACCAACAGATCAAAGTTAAATTTCCCAGGAATAGGTTAATTCAACATCACAAGCCTCCTAATGTGATAATATAATGTACTGAGATGAATACCATATTACTGTGGTGACTTTCTTACCAAAAAGCAAAATCTAATCATGAGGAAATATTTGATAAATTCAATGGAGCGACTGCTGAGAAATAAAATGATCTATTCATTTCACAGATCTCTTCATGAGAAAATATGTTTGATAATGCAACCCAAAGCGCTTGAAAAGATGAATATTTTAAATAATTTAATCACTTTGAACACTGTAAATATATCAGGCATGTCAATTATCACAAAAATTAAAGCATAGTTTGCTTTTTCAGGCTGCTTTGAAAATGGCCTATTAAGAAGCTATGAAAATGGACATTTTTCTCTTTTGCCTAGATTCTGAACAAGTCTCTGAGAATAAGAGAAATTAGGCAAAGAAAAACCTATCGATAGCTTAATGATGATTGTTACTTCTTTGCCTTGTTTTCTTATGATGCACATGTTTTGGTTTACTACGTTTCCTTACTTGTGATAGGAACCAATATTCTCTTCCTCTGGTGATCCAGGAGATGAATAAGAAGGGGAAGGTGCAGACAGGAGGGAGATGTTGATGGTTCTATTAATGAGACACATTTAAATTTAACAGTGGCCTGAAGAATGTTAATCACTTTGGGATAGCCCTTGGTACAACATCTGAGGTCATTACATCTTAAACTTTATCCTAAACTTTATCCTTAAACTATTTGTTCCTTAAACTTTACCTTAAACTACATGTTCACTTTATCCAGGGTGATCAGGCATGAAGATGTCTGCTTTATTCTCTCTCAAATCACCCAGTACAGTGTTGGACCAAAAATTTATACTTAATTAATTTTACTGACATACACACTGGCCATCATTCTAGCTGGCCTGGGCAGCCTCTTCTTGACAAGGGAGCCTCTTTCTGGCATCAAGCAAGCTGAGGAATTCTCTGCTCCTTCCCAAGTCATTTCTTTGCCTTACATCCTGAGGTAATTACCATTCAGAATTTTGTGTTTATGTGGTAGCTAGTCACCAAATATGGGTTCATGGGTTCACCCAATGAACCATGCCCCCTGGTATTAATGCCCTTCTATAGTCTTCTCCTCTTGAATCTGGGCCAAATCTGTGAATAATTTTTGACCAATAATATTCAGCAGAATTAATGTTGTGACTTCCAAAACTGAGTTATAAGATTTGCCACTTCTACCAACGTCTCTCAGAATGCTTGCTCTAGGGATACTCCCTCTCAGAAACCAGCCACCTTTCTGTGAGAAGCTCAAGCCACACAGAAGCCCAACCATGCTCCCACCTGGCAGTCATCAACAACGGCCCGCCACCTTGGGTATCAAGCCCAGTCGTGCCTTTAGCCCCAGCTGCCACTTGAACGCAAACACATTAGACACACTAAGTAAGAACTGCCCAGCTGAGCCCAAACGTGGAACCAAGACAGATATTAATAACTTGTTAAGCCAGTAAATTTTGGGGAGAGTTGTTACATAGTGGATAATGTGGACCATGAACAACAAAATGGAGTTACTTATGTCAAAGGGATCTAAAATGGAGCCAGGAGGCCACTAAGGAAGTAGAACTTACACACATCCACCCCCGGATGCAATATAAACTTTTGACACAGCCATTCTGAGACCATCTGGAACTTATTTTTTTATGGAACTTGTTTTCTTTTCTCCCTCGAGACCACAGCTTAGCAACCAATCTGCTGTCCCCAAGTGACTGAATGCCACCAATTGTAGTTCTCTAAAAGTAACGTGTATATAATGTTACTGGGATGTTTTTGTCTGTTGCTTTTATAAAACCTAGCCATTTTGTATTTCCCTCCGAACATATTTGAGTGGCTGCTAGAATCTATGCCTCTCGAGTTGCAATTCTTAGGACCTCAAACAAACTGTTTTTTCTTATTTGCAGTCTTCTGCATTTTGGGGGTTAACAATAACTAAAACACTATCTCATCCAATCACTTGCTGTTTTTATGATCTTCACCACATGTACATATCACTTAGTATAAACTTAATTTTGCAAAAAATGATATACCACATGTAGTTTCCTATGACTTTAGAATTCAGCATGTTTTACAATTCATCAAAGTTTTGTATATAGCTTTGGTTCATCAATTTTCATTGCTGTTTACCGTGTTAATACTCTAAAGTGTATCCATTCTCCTACTAATGGACATTCAGAAGACTACTTCCAAATATTTGCTATTATGATCAGTATGTCTTTACACATAATTCTTGGTGCTCATCTGCAAACATTTATGTAGCATGTATAGGTGCCTGTGTATTACAACAAGCAGGTGTTCAACTTTGCAAGATGTCATGACCTGTATCAATTTATACTCCCACTAGCAGAGTATGAATGCCAGTTATTCCACATACATTCCAAAACTCAGTATTGTCATACATCTTATATTTGCTCATGTGTACTTTAAAATCATGCCTGTGGTCCTAATCTACATTTTTAAACTAATGAAGTTAAGCATCTTTTCATGTTTTTGGAAATTTGTATTTCCTCTTCTATGAAATAAGTAGTCATGTATTCAGATCACTTTTTTCTATTGTTTTTCTTTTTTGTTGTTGTTATTTATTTTTTACTATTTGGTTGTGCCGGGTCTTAGCTGTGGCAGGCAGGCTCCGTAGTTGCAGCTCACCAGCTCCTTAGTTGAAGCATGCATGTGGGATCTAGTTCCCTGAACAGGGATTGAACCCAGGTCCCCTGCATTGGGAGTGCGGAGTCTTATCCACTGTGCCACCAGGGAAGTCCCAAGTTTTTCTTTTTAATTGATCCATACAAATTATTCAAAATTTCCAGAAAACATATTGGGCATGCTGTGGAAAGATTTCCTTCTGTTTTGTGTCTTGATTTTTCATTTCTTTTTTGGTACATTTTGATAAGCATAAGTTCCTTATTTCAATGTGAGCAAATAATATAAACATTTTATATAGCTTATTTGTATCCTGTTTAAAAAATTCCTTCCCTATCTTGAGGTCATAAAGTTATTCCTTACATATTCTTCCAAAATCATATAACTCTTGATATGGTGAGGGTAGGCATCCATTTTTTTTTTGTATGTGCATGAACCATTTCTGCTTCTTAGGACCATTATTGGGTAGTTCATTCTTTCCCCATACTCATCACGTCATGAATACTTCTAACCTTTTATTATTTTTTTCAGCAGGTTTTTTGTTAAATACCTTTTTATCTGGTTAGAAAGTTCCTTTCTACTGCTGCTTGGCTAAAAGTTTTTATCATGAGTAAGTACTGAGTATCTTGGGTTTTTTCCTACATGTATTGAGATGAACATATGGACTTCTGTTAATATTAAGGTAGTGCACAGCATCTGTAAGTTTCCTAATGTTAAAATAACCCATGCATTCCCATGAAAATTCTGTATTTATCATGTGTTATCTATGTTTGGGTACTTTGGTTTACATTTGCTAATGCTTTGTTTGGATTTTTACATTTCTGTTGATAGATGATATTGGCCTGCAATTTTTCTGTCTTGTATTTTCCTTGTCTGATTTTGGTACTGGGTTATATTAGAATCATCATGCTTAAAGATTATCTCCTCTGAAGGATCCTGCAAAAGACTTAATCTGTTACACTCAAGTTTGATAGACCTCGCCTTAAAAATAACTAGGCTTAATATTTTGTGTGATTTTATTTAATTTTTTGATGACTTTAGGACTATTGATACTTAGGGAATGCTATTGTCTGAAAGTTTGTGTCCCCTCAAAATTCATGTTGAAATTCAACTCCAAAGGTGATGGTATTAGGAAGTGGGGCATTGGGTGATGATGATCATGAGGGTACCTCCCTCATGAATAGATCAATGACCTTATAAAAGAGGTCCCTGACAGCTCCCTCACCATGTGAGGACACAGTGAGAAGTCACCAGAAATGAACCAGGAAGAGGGTTAACCACAATACAGCCATGCTGGTGCCTTGATCTTGGACTCCCCAGCCATAATCGTGAGAAATAAATTTCTGTTGTTTATAAGCTACCCAGTCTCTGGTATTTTGGTATAGCACTCCAAACTAAGATAGGGAAGTTATGTGTTTCCTAGGAATTTTCCTTAGGTAATTAGAGAATTTAAAAGAATGGTTGTTGGGAAAGAGACATTGCAGGTAGAGTACTAAATGACCCAGAAGAGTTTGTTCCTCACAAGTCTGAAACAATGAGACTGATTAGTCCTAGGAGGCAAAGCTGAATTCACTGATTTTTGCTTTGCTTAATCTCCATCCGAAATAACATTTTGGAGTTTTTGTTTTGTTTTGTTTTAGCACCTTGGCAAATAGAAAAAAAACTAACAGTTTTTAAAATGAAATGAGTATTCCTGTCCTTAACTGCTTGTCTACTCCTGATAAAATTGGCAAAACTGGATGTTAACCTCTGAACCTCTGTGAAGCTCAACAATTTTAGTATGACTTGTTTTTAGCTTGCTCAAATTATTGTTCACATTTTAGAAATGCTTTACTGGGATAAATAACTTGTTAAAAGACATAGCCCATTTTTTGGAGGAAAAAGCATCTGAACTTAGATAAGCCTGAATTTTTGTCTAGTGGCCCTCAGAGTGTGTGAGGGAGAGAGCATCACGTGATGGAGGTGAAGGTAGAATGTAAGAGTGAAAGTTATCTTGTTCACTTGACCTCTTAGGAGGACAACCCAAGTTCCATGTTGTTCCTGGGCCTTACTGGTGGCTGGTAACCAGAGAACTCAAGGAAGCAGGCACAACCTGGGAGCCAAGAGTCATACTCCCTATGGCTACATTGCAAGATGATTTTTAACAACATTTATCAGTAAATTAACTTGCAAAAGCAGTTATCTAAACAACCTCTAATTCTCAGCTTAATACAGCAAAGGTAATCAACTTATGAGAAAAACAAGTGAAATATCATGCCTTCCATGATTTGAAATCATGTGACTTTAGATCTGATTCAGAGTTTGGAATAGTTGGGGAGAAAACTCACAGGACTTACACCTGCAGTTTACAGAGTGATTTTATTTTCAGGTGAATGGCTTAGGAAGCAGGGGAGAAATAACTCAAAAGTTTTAACAACCACCAAGTACAGAAGTTGCTTTTAAACTCTTACAAAAACAAATTTTAGTGACAGTGAGGTAGCTCCAGGTCACCTGCTTACATTTCCTCTCCAATACATTCTTCTTAGTACAACTGGCTTGCGTAACACTCAAATGCAGTTTCAAAAAATAGAATACTAGATTAATCTGAAGTCTGCACTTTTCCATAAATCAACATGCTTCCCAGTGATGCCTGTGAAAGCTGGTGGCTGTTATCATACATCACTAGAAAGAAAATAAAATACTAACCCTTTGATCTGACAAATTTTCTATTTTATAGTCAGTAATAACTTAAGAATTTATGAAAACAACATCTTATAGAAGCTTTCCTAATATTCCTAAGGTTTTCCTGCATCATAAAGTCTCTGATGTTTGATGAGGTCTAAATTCTGAAGTTTAATTCACAATTAACTAATCTTCATGGCTTTCTCCCCAAGACGAATTCTTTGATATTTCATGTGGAATTAACTTCAGTTGGAAGGTTTTTCCCCATGCATTTAACTTATAGTTTTTCTCCAGTATGAGTCCTCTGATGATTTGTAAGGGATGAGCTCTGACTGAAAGCTTTCCCACATTCTTTACATTTATAAGGCTTTTCTCCTGTATGAATTCTCATATGTGTCATAAGGGATGAACTCTGTCTAAAGGCTTTCCCACATACTTTACAGTTATATGGTTTCTCTCCAGTATGAATTCTCTGGTGCTGAATGAGAGCTGAGCTTTGGTTGAAGGCTTTTTCACAGTCATTACATTTATAAGGTTTCTCTCCGGTATGAATTTTTCGATGAGTATTAACTGCTGAGTGGGAACTGAAGGCTTTTCCACATTCCTTACAGTTATATGGTTTCTCTCCAGTATGGATTCTGTTGTGTATATTAAGCCGTGAAATCCAGGAGAAAGCTTTCCCACATTCATTACATTTGTAAGGTTTTTCTCCAGTATGAATTCTTTGATGTTGTATAAGAGCTGAGCTTTGGCTGAAGGCTTTCCCACATTCTTTACAGGCATAAGGTTTCTCACCAGTGTGAATTCTCTGATGTATAATAAGAGCTGAGTGGTAACTAAATACTTTTCCACACTCATTACAATTAAAGGGTTTCTCTCCAGTATGAATTCTATGGTGTCTACTTAGCCGTGATATTGAAGTAAAGGCTTTCCCACACTGACTACATTCATACGGTTTCTCTCCAGTATGAATTCTATGATGCTGAATAAGAGATGAGCACTGGCTAAAGGCTCTCCCACATTCATTACACTTATAGGGCTTTTCTCCAGTATGAATTCGCTGGTGATTATTAAGGGATGAACTACCTTTAAATGTTTTTCCACATTCATTACATTTATAGGGTCTCTCTCCAGTATGCATTCTCTGATGTCCAATTAGAGATGTAGTGAAACTGAAGGCTTTTCCACATTCACTACATATATAAGGCTTCTCTCCAGTATGAACTCTCAGGTGCTGAGTTAGAGATGAGCTTTGGCTAAAAGCTTTCCTACATTCCTTACATTTATAGAGCTTCTCTCCAGTATGGATTCTCTGATGTTTACTCAGAGAAGAACTGTGGAGGAAGATTTTCCCGCAGATACTACACTTGTAACACTTACGCACTGTGTTGATTCCCAGCTGTTTAAATAGAATTGAATACTGCTGTGAACAGGGTTTCCTTCCTCTGGAAACAATTCTGGGTTTTCTAATAAGTGATAATTTTAGATCAAGATTTTTCCCAAGGTCAATACCTGTAAAGCTCTTCTCCTTCATACAGGTTTTCTTGATGGTAACTAAGACTCCCCTCAAAGGTCTGTTCTTTTTGCCTTGCTGATTCTCTAGTTTTTCCTCATTTATGTAAATTTCTCCCAACTTGAAGTCAAAAGGACCATCACCTATGAGTTGATTCATTACTTCCTGATTTTCTTCTTCAGAAACTGTGGTTTCAAACAAGCTCTCCCATCCTAAAATAAATGAAACATGTAAGTCTCTCTTGCACTGAGAATAAAGAAAAATGACATTAACATATACAAGGATGGCTAACAAATGTATCCTGGGAGTCCTTAGAAAAGGATGAAAAAAGAAGAGCAAGAGAAACAAGCAGGATGGAAGAGGTGCCTGGGTGGGAAAGGGTCTGAAGAAACCTATGTGTGGGTGGGCTGAGGAACTGAGAGGGCAGCTCTTCCAGTAGAGCCAGGCCTGATCTAGTAACAAAGCAGAGGTCAGCAGGGTATACAGCATTTCTGTGTACAGCAGGTTGTACTGTTATTCAGCTTCATCTCCCAGGTCAGCCACCAGTGTACTCAAGCCAAATCCAAGAGAAAACTGCAGAGGGGCTATAAACAAAAAGTGGAAGAAGCACTGCCCTTAAAAGGCTCTTTGAAACACCAGACCTCAGCTACTGAAGTTCTGGGACTCATTTGAGTGCTATGCATAATGTTGTAATGAACTTCACTGACTCACTCAGACAATATCTACTGAGTATCCACTGTGTATTACCATGCAAAGGTCAAGACTCAGGGTTACAGGGAACATGCCAGATAAAAGTCCAATTTTCACAAGGTTTACATTCTAATAGCCAACACTGACAATAACCAAGTAACCAAATAAAGTATTGGGAGTAATGAGAACTGTAAGAAAATATACAAAAACAAGGCAATGTGTAATATAAGTGAACAACCTGGTATTTTAAACTGGGTGGTGAGGAAATAAAATTAAACATGAGATCTAAATAACACACAAGAGCTAGCCATGAAAAAACATGGGTATAAAGATGATTCCACCTAGAAAGAAGAGCCATTACAAAGGCACTAAGGCAGGAGTAAGCTTCGTGTGTTTGCAGATAAAGAACAAGTGTGGCCTAGGCAAGAGGGAACTAGGGGAGAGTGCTACAATGGGAGGAAATGAGGTGGGCAGGGACCACATCATGTGGCATCTTGTAAGATATAGGAATGTGTTTGGAATTTCTTCTAAGGATCACTGGGGGATGGTTGTGTGACAAATGGGCTGTAATTGGGGGCAGAGGAAAACAGAACAAAGACAGGTATAGAGCAGCCAATTAGGAGGCTGCCACAGTCTTCCTGGAGGAAGGTGATGGCAGTCTGCACTGGCATGGTAGCAGAATCAGGCACACTGAGATATTTTAAAGGCAGAGATGACAGGTATGTTCACCTGTGAATAGGGGGTACAGAATAAGTGAGAAGACTCAAGAATGATGGCACCTAGCTTTTGGCTTGGGGAACTCAATGGAGATGGGTGCCATATAGGAAATACTGTGAGAAGACTACATTTTTGAAAATGATTTTCTGTCTACCTTTTTGATCACTTAGGATACAGTGCAAGAAGTGGGATCACTGATTCAAAAGGAATGAATGTACCTTATGAAAGAGCTTTCATTTTCTTAACTAAAAAGGAAATATATAATCATTGTAAGAAAAATTAAGAAAATACAGAAAACTATAAAAATGAAAATACAGTTCACCCATAAACACATCATGCAAATATAATCACTGCTATATGTGGAATTCAGCTCACCAAAATTTTTCTGTATATAAAGAAAACATTTTTACCTAAAAAATTAAAGTGGTTAAAACTTCCCCCTCCCCACTTCACTTAAAAAAAAAATTATGAACTCTCTCCATGTCCATAAATGTAGGCTGACATCATCGTTTTTATGGCTGCATAATATTCCAGTACATGAATATATCATATTTAATAAATCTCCTTTGGAGTCATTTAGCTTTAGTTACTCCTAGTAATGCCTCATGTTATAACAAACATTCTTTTACACTATCTTTGCAACTTTGCACAATTATGGAATTATTTTCTTAAGATAAATTTCTAAGCCTGGGATTGATTTTAATAAAGCCAGAAAGACTTCCAATCAAAATCCCACTAAAGATATTGCTTATTGCTCAAAACAGTAGCAAAACACTGGACGTGTATTTCTTAACCTTTGGTAATATTCCCTATTAAAGAGAAAAATGCTTCAGTTTGAATTTCATTGATTTATAATGAAGTTGAGTAGTTTTTCAAGAAATCTTTTTAATCATAATGCTCATACCTTTGTGCTATAATTATTCAGACCTTCTTCCCCTTATATTTACTTTTGTATTCCATAGCCATGACAGCAATATTAATAGGGAAAAATGGGAAACTAAAATTTCCAAAAGGAAGATTGTTTAATAAAATATGGCTTAACAATACACTAGAGTTCTTTCAATGAAGTAGACCTCTATTCAATGATGGCTAAATAATTGAATGACATTCATAATTAAAAACAAACTCAAGAACAATATGTATAATCAATCTGTTTCTCTGCATGCATGTGTCTTTCTCTCTCATGTACAAATACACTCAAACAAATATTCACAGTCTGAAAAGATAAATAGTAAAATATTAACAATGGCTCAGCACAGTTGGTAAAATGTCAAGTGAATCTCCTTTTTTTACTCCTCTGTTTTTTTTACAATACCATGCACACCTTAAACAAATTTAAAATAATTGATTTTTTTTAATGCTTTCAAAAGAAGAACACAGTCAATTTGAAACTAATGATTTCTTTGCCAACTAGAAAGCTCACAGCCAAATTTGAAACTCATCCTTGGCTACCATCCTGGTTCTTATAATAGATACATTTATTTTCTACAGTTCTGACTGAATTTCTATTTTATTATATTGTTATTCTTACAGTGAGGCTTCTCCAATTGTCCATGGAATATGGCAGAATATATTTTAGTTTGTGGTAGAAAAAAGATCCCTGAACTGAAAAAAGACTTGGGTCTTCAAAGCAAAGGGCCCCGTGAATGCTGAATAATATTAAAAACAAAAACAAAAAAGTCAAACCTCCTTGATATAACTTAATGAAACTTCTGAATTCCAAAGACAAAGAGGATATCTTATAATATTCTAGACAGAAGACAAAAAAGGGGGAAAAGGTTTTCTATACAGGAAACAGAGGGGAAAGAAACTCCAGAAGACTTTTAATCAACAATACTCAGTGCCCCAACACAGTGGAGCAAAGTCTGAACAATTCTTGGGAATAAAAACTGATGCCAGAATTCTAGATCCCAAACATAACTCCCACAGGAGAGGTAAAAGAATTGATATTAGACATGCACAAATACAGTACACATGAACCTTTCTGAAAACATTACTCAGTAAATATTCTAGTCAGACCAAAGGAAAATATCTGAAGACAGAGTTCACGAATAGAAACACAAGACTGAACTGACATAGAAAGGCTATCTGTTGCTATCAAGAGAAATAAATTCTGGACAAGCAGCAAAACTCAAAAAGCGAGCCATCCTCTGGTGTCAGAAACAAAGACAATATTCAAAGTAGAACAGAAAGCAAGAGCTTATGATTCAGCAACCCACAGGGATTTTAGAGATTGAGAGATATGTCCTAGAAGCCAGGGTCTGGAACATATTAGTTTAAATTTTTTCACACAAAAGAATTAGGAAAAAGGCATGTTGAACATCTGCAAACCTTCTGCCTGAATTCAGTAATTGTTACCACTTTGCTAACCTTGCTTTCTCTCTCTTGCATAATACAAAATATACATGCATCATTTTTTGTTTGTTTTTTCTCTTTTTGTATTTTTTTTAGCTGAAATGTGTAAAAAGTTGCAGATAAGTCAAAGCAAAAACCCAAGATGGGACAACGAGAAATGCACTGTAGTGATAAAAGGTTTGTTCAGACCATAAAAAGAAAATAATTTAAGAAAATAATCAATCCAGTAAAAGCAAGAAAAAAGGGGGAAGGTATGAATCACAAACCTTTACACATTACATACTGCATTACATATTCTGTATTCAAATTACAAAGGACATATGACAAAAATGCAACCCATATTGGAAGAATTCAACTCTCCCTCTGAACCTGCTGTACCAAGTACTCAAAAAGGTCAAGTGAGGATATGCCCTTCCCAGCATTTCTCACCTGGCCTGGTACATCAAGGAGGGCCTTCATCAATATCTCCTGCGTGCAGCCTCCTCACTGATCAGCAAAGCCCAAGCAGTCAGAAAATGCTATACCCATTTCCCAATTACTGTCACTCACCTAGACATGTGCTTTGAGAAACTCCATTTTCCACCATCCAGGGGTCTTCCCCTTGCTCTAACTGGAGGATAACTTTTGGTTTGGAAAACAGAATCCCTGTTCATAAGCAAGAAAGAGAATGAATCCATGGTGCAGACATGAGTGGCCAGTCTGACACTCAGATCCAGCCCCAGAGTCTGGGGCAGAGGGACAGTTGAGAGGAAAGAGATTTGTTCTGAGAAGGGTTTAAAATTGGGCTCCCAGAGGATGGCCAGGAGGTGGTCTCAGGAAGAAAGTTAGGGCTCTGGCTGTGCACTCCTCTAAGCTGGAACCTCCTGTGAGACCCAGAGGGACAGAGTTCAAGGGACAGAAGACAGGAAAAGCACAGAGAAGATGCCCATCACCAATTCTACCAAGCCAAGACTTGTCCCGGCGGCCAAGGGCAATAGCAACCGCTACTTTCTGAGTCCACCTGTGGGCTGAACCTGGCCATGCCCTCCAAGTGTCCTCCTTGGAGAGGGCACCAAGGTGCTCCCCCAGCAAATTCTACATCACAAGGAAAGGTCCTTACCCAGCGAGAACAGAGTGCTGTAGTTCTCCAACATCACCTCCTGGTACAAGGTTCTCTGCGCAGAGTCCAGATGCAACCACTCATCCCGGCTGAAGAACACAGCCACATCCCTGAATGTCACAGACTCCTGTAACAGAAACCCATTCTTGCTCACCCAGGGCCATACCCTCTGTGGGATGACTGGGCAGCAACACTGTCAGTACTCTAGGTTCTGAGCATTTCAGGCTGAATACTTCCTTACCACCCCTCAATTACTGATCACATATATATTTGTCATCTACCTACTGTCAGTGATGCACTGTGTCCCCAGAAAAATGAAACACAGCAGCCAAACAAGGTAAAGCACTTGAAATAATTAAATAAAATCAGAATGACAGAAACACTGAACTCTAGACATGGACATGTACAATCACCTAGACCAAACTCATTTTACAGGTGAGACATGAGAATTGGATTTTAGAAGATTTTAGAGCCTCCAGTACACTCACTCAAGGAGGAATAGGTGTGCTTGGATTCTGTCATCACCGTGGGCCATCTGTGTCCCGGGCAAGAGGACTCTGACAGTCACAGTAAGGGAGGCTCAGAGAATGCCCCAAGCATGGCTTTCCCAGGAGCGGGCCCAGCGTGTGAGCTGCACAGTTTGAAGAGCCATGTGAGAAGGCTGCAGTTGGGACTCTCTCTCCCCACCCCAGAAGTCTTTGTTCTACCTCTCTCTGATACCAAGCAGGACCCTGTGGGGCCCTCCTGTATACAAAGAGCCTTTCCATGTCCCCCATTTCTTGTTTGTAGAAAAAGGGCTTCAGCTTCCTAGACCTTCCTGAACACCAAAGAGCATATTCAAACAGTTGCTAATCAGGGAAGTGAGGGAATGCAGAAACAAAGGAACAGACAAACAAAGGAAACTGTTTCTGTTGTCAAGAAACAACAGTGCAGCCAAAAAGTAGGGTCCTGGTTCCTGCTCAAGGGACATACATAACAATGTATCTCTGAGTTCTTCTGCAGGAACTAAGGCCCCCATCCAGGTAGAGAATGTCACTTAAGGCTGAGCGCAAGAGTCCTGGAACACTGCCCTGTTACCTCACCACCAACCAATCAGAAGAAAGTCACACACTCTGCAGCCCTCACCCCAAATTTTCCCTAAAAAAACTTATCCCCGAAAACAGTCAGGGAGTTCAAGTTTTTTTTAACACAAGCCATCCTTTCTCAGTGCTTGGCCCTGCAATAAACCTTTTCCACTCCAAACTCCGACGTTTTGGTTAGTTTTGCCTCACTGTGCATCAGGGACACGAACTTGCCTTCAGTAACATCTCCCACTTCACTGCATCACAAGTCACCTCTTTTAAAGTAGTGGCCCCTTTCTTTTATTATTAAGAATCTTTTTTTTAAGCAAATTAGGAATAAGCAAAAGAAAAAGGAATGTTAATCTAACTTTCTACCACTAGAAACAAGGTTTATTAACTTCTTGCTGTATGTTCTTTCAGACTTTTACATGATAATATGGCTCTAAGTTTAAACAAAAATAAAATGTTACACAGGTAACTTTATCCAACAACATTTTTTATTTGCTGCCCAGCATCTCACTGTATAGATTACTTACAGATTATTAGATGGTTTACTTAACTAATCTACTAGTGGGCATTTAGGTAACTAAGCTACTTGTGGGCATTTAGGTTGTTTCCATTTTTGTAACCCTAAAAATTCTGGATTGAGCATCCCTGCACATCACAAAAAAGCTTATTTCCTTAGGACACATTTCTAGAGGCAGAAATACTTCCACACTTTCTCTTTATCCCCAAAACCCAGAAAGGAGATCACAAGGCCAGGGATGTTCTCTGACTGATAAGGGCAAAAACAAAACTAAGAGGCTGTTGGAAATAAGTGAGAAGACTCCCACTCCAATCTCCATTTTCTTTCTGAATTTCTTTCTTCATCCTTACCAAATGTATGTAAATCTTTTTAATAGCTAAATAAACCATCTGTCAGTCTCACAACTCAGGACTGTTTCCTCAAGGACCTGGCAACCATTTCTTTGAATGCGCCAACATTCCCAATTCCTGGGAGGAGATGGGCCTAACTTGTCACCTGACAAATTTCCCAATTGCGATATTGGGTTATAGCACTTACCTATATAAGAATGAGTTTTCTGTCTTTGCACTCTCTTTAGTGGATTGCCTGTGATGCACATTACATTCTGGCTTAATGTTTATTCAATAATAAAAGTGTTTTCTTTCTCTTCTACCTTTGTGGAAAGGTTTCCTGGGTTGGGAAGAGATTATGTTTTTAATTATAGTTCCCCAAGTGAAAGGGCAAAGAAGGGAAAAAAATCACTGTGAACCAGACGCTTCCCACTTCAGGGAAGGCTCACTTCCCGAATCTGTCCCCGCAAGCCACTGCCCAAATTGCGACTTCTTTTCCTTTCACCATCTGTACGAGCCTAATCCTGCTTGCATGTGCAAAATCGCACAATAGGAGGGAGTATCCCTGACCACACCTGCTGACTCAGAGGTCTTCTTTCTAGGATCTTCTTAGAAAATCACCTGGACCCTCACCAGGTATTACTGGAGTAGACTGGTTCTCAATACCTTGAGGATAGAGACCTTCCTCTTCGATTTCCTAGCATTATGGAAAGATCTGACTCCCCCACGTCTCTGCCCTCCCCAAGGCAAAACAGACCTGGATCCCACACAAAGCTCTGGGTGTGGCACTGGCATGGGGCCTGTGGGCCCATTCATTTCCTAGTCAACAAGCACTAACTTACGTAGAAAATTCAAAATGAGACTGGCCCTGCAGCAAGGGAAACACCTTCTTTCTGAAGTTCCTCAACTACCAGGCCTTCTGGTCCCTCAGTGCGCTTCATTACCTAGAAAAGCTCAACAATGGATGAAGCATGTTCCCCACCTCTGAACCCAGAAGGTAGTTCAAGAAAGAAGCCTTCACATACCAGAGCCTGGGCTGGCAGCAATCTTGTGGCCATGTCTCCCTCCTGCTGCTCCTCTTGGAGAAGGCACCTGAAACGTTGAAAGAAACTGTGAGGTCTCTCCATCCTATCTGCACTCCCGTCCTCATCAGGGTTAGGCTAGGTTAAGAAGTCTCCACGCACTGAGCACCTTGCAGAAGGAAACCAGAAGGAACCTGGAAGCCTAGGCATTCCTGAGTGGGAGGGGCCCTATGCTTGATCACCAAAACCAGGAGTGGGCAGTAAGAAGACTGCCAGTCACTGGGCCTGCTACCTTTCAGCCAGTGGTTTATGAATAAAGAGGAATCAAACTAAGGGCTTAGAACTATCTGATATGCATTAACAGTGTAAAGGGCAGTCACACCGGGCTCACAGAAATGTTTAATCATAGAGAAATGACATAAATATTCCACACACCTGCATTTAGGTACTTTGAGCTATAGTAATTATGATATAATAATTCTTCAAAAGTCATTTTAAGAATTGATGTCCTTTTCAGAAATAGTCAACCAAAAATTAGCTGTGTTTTTGGAAACTGTTTCCTTTCGAAGAAAGAGTTATCAAAGCTCCTTAAACGTAAAAGGAAACATTACCTAACCACCTTCCCTACTCCCACACCCCCAAAAATACAAGACTTAGAAGAAATAGCTTCGTTGGCTAGAAATGAATTTAAAATTTAGAGAAAACGGAAGTAACTCTGCAAGCATACAAAATTACTCTAAACAAACGAGTAAACAGTTAAATCACTTAGGATTCACTCTAGAACAATGTCAAAAAACAAGGTTGGCAAAAACGGATAAACAAAGTTTAAACTCTAGGGGGGAAAAAACCAACCAACGGAAAAAGGTGAAAACCGCCCCAGGGTTCACGAACCCTGAAAACAAGGCACAGCTTGCTGCAATCTCTTTTCGAGTGCCGTTTCTCCAGGAGTCTTGCCCCAGGCATAGGCCCAGCTGTCGGGCGGGTAGACCTCCCCGGGCAACGCCCCCTCCTCGGGCTGCGTTCACCTGCCAAGGCCGCCTGGGCTGGCACGCCCAGAGCTGGGGCTCGCGCCGCGCTGGCCTTCTGTCCTGGCCCCGCCGTAGGAGGCGCACACCCCGGGCCCACTCTCACCGGCAGTCTGTACCTGGGCTCGCCAGGACGGGCACTCGAAGCTGCGGCCCTTACTGCAGGCAAGGGGAACACCTAGCGCAGGAATATTTGTTGTCGCCGCCGCCGCCAGGCCGCCGGACAAAAATGCGCGTGCGCAAAGGAGAACCGCAGAGCTTTTCCTTTCGAACTATACTTCCCAGACGTCTGCACTCTACGGCACTCTACGGGGTACGAGAAGGGCCAACGGTGGGAAGGCTAGAGTCTTGCTAGAAAAAGCAGTCTTGCTAGAAGGCAGAGGAAGTTGGAGCCTCTGCTGTAACCACATGTCCTCTGGCGCACCCTTTTTATTCATAATTATGATGACAATGATAGTAGGAGGGAAAAGTGAATATGTAATAGAAAATGTGGACGACTAGAAGTTTGCTGCTCCTTATTGGTTATTGAGAAAACTTAGAATCTAACAAATTTTTGAATTAAAAAAATTGTCTAAATTTTGTAGCCTATGATAAAAGATACATTTTTTAACTGACACACTGGGTAAAAACAAAAACATAGACCTAGTATTGCCCTTTTCATGACACTCATTACTTCTTTTAAAAGGGTTCCTTTAAATTGTAAAGCTTGTCTTCCAGTATTGACTGTACTTCCCTTCTTTACAACTGCATCCTCATTGTCTGGCACTGTACATACCAAATAATACGTATTCAATAAGTGTTGAATGAATGCTTTTTAAAATATCCACCATTACGGTTTACGAAAACAGACCTAAAATCAAAGGGTACCTTAAGGTAGAAAATAAAGAGATGAATTAAAATATACCCGGAAAAATAATATGAAAAAGAAATCTGGGATCACAATGTTACAAAGACAAATATATTTCAAAGTAAAAATAGTTAAGTTGGACAAAATAGGTTGTTATGTATCGATAAAAGATAACAATACACATTACTAACCATTAGGGAAATGCAAATCAAACCCACAATGAGCTATCACTTTACACCCATTAGGATAGCTGCTATCAAAACAAACAAACAAAGACAAAAACAAAATAATACAGAAAAAAACAAGTGTTGGTGAGGACTTGTTGAAATTGAATCCTTGTGAATTGCTGGTGACAATGTAAAATGGTGCAGCTGCTGTGGAAAATAGTATGGCGTGTCGACTTTAAAAAATGCACAACGTGCAAGTTGTGAGTCAAGTTTTATTTGGGGCGAAATGAGGACTATAGCCTGGGAGACAGCATTTCAGATAGCTCTGAGAAACTGCTCCAAAGAGGTATTGGGGGATGTCAGTATATTTGTGATTTTGGTGAAGGGGGAGTACATGCAATCAAGCACATATTTTTTTGCAGAAGGTTTCTGCTAGTCACAAGGAGCAATCATCACCATGAAGGTGCTTAGTGCTTTTCTAGATATTAGGAGATGCAAGAATTGGACTCATAAAATTGTCTCCTGAAAATATATGACTATCTGAAGACATGTTCTGCCAGTTTTTCCCAGAGCACAGAGTGCCTCATTTCTGCTCTCCACCCTGAATTCCTTTCAGGGGGTGTTGAAAGTCAGCAGCTGCAGCAGCACATCTACCTTGTAGAGGTAGATGACAAGTGCCGATGGCAAGTGCCAATTTGCAGTTGACAGGCGGTTCCTCAAAAAATTAAAAATAGAATTACCATATAATCCAGCAATTCCACTTCTAGGTATATTCCCCAAAGAATTGAAAGCAAGGACTCAAGCAGGTATTTGTACACTAATGTTCACGGCAACATTATTCACAGTAGTCAAAAGGTAGAAACAACTGAAGTGTCAATGGATGTATGAAAGGATAAACAAAATGTGGTCTATCCGTACAATGAAGTATTATTCAGCCATAAAATGAAGGAAAATCCAATACATGCTACAACATGGATGAATCTTGAAGACATGCAAAGTAAAACAAGGCAGACACAAAAGGACAAATATTGTATGATTCCACCTATGTGAGGTATCTAGAAGAGTCAGATTCATAGAAGGAAAGTAGAATAGTGGTTACCAATGGTTGAAGGAAGAGTGAAATGAGGATTTATTGTTTAATGGGTACAGAGTTTCAGTTTGGGATAATGAAAATTTTCTGGTGGTGACTAGTGGTGGTGATTGCACAACAATGTAAATATGCTTAATGCTATTAAGCTATACACTTAAAAAATGATTAAAATGGTAAATTTTATGTTATATGTATTTTACCACAATAAAATAATAATATAAAATAAAATAACAATTATGAACCATTACTGGCAAGACAGCATTGAGATTTACAAAGTAAAAACAAGGTGGCAGACTGAATACACATCATTACCTCCTTTTTTCTCTTCATATTCTTTAAAATAATAAAAACACATGTATAATTTGAAAAGTAATAAAAACCATACAACTCTAGAAAAATACCACCAGAACACAAGAAATTAATAATCTTGGAAGGCATGCAGCAGATATGTGCCCTGAGAGACAAAGGCCATCTAACAGAGCCATATGTCTCCTTGCATGGCCCTGCAATAAACCTTTTCTGCTCCAAACTCCGACTTTTCTGTATGTTTGGCACATGAACTTGTGTTGGGTAACAAAAGTATTTACACAGATTATAGTTCCTAGAATAGCTCTGACAGAATTAATTACGAATATAATTCATTACAAAATCAAAGAAAGTAAAATTTGTATGGATTACAAGGAAATGAAGTAAGTAAATTAATCAGTAAAACATTAGAGTCAAAATTAGTGTTGAAGCATATTGTGAGGGTAATTAATCATGCAATTAAAACCCAAAATATTACAAAAGAGAGTGGCAAAGAGAATATGGTAGCAGGTTACTGTTCTTGATTATTCAGGAGAATGACATAATTTCAGAAATAAGTTTTAAAAATCTTTAAATGTGTATGTTAAATATTCAATAGAACCCACTAAGCAAATCAGTATATGAATATCTAACCAGCCACTGCATAATCTTTTTTTTTTGTAGGTTCAAATCTTATTTATTTTTATAATTTTTATTGGAGTATAGTTGATTTACAATGTTGTGTTGTTTCAGGTGTACAACAAAGTGAATCAACTATACACATACATACATCCACTCTTCTTTAGATTCTTTTCCCATATAGGTCATTACAGAGTATTGATTAGGGTTACCTGTGCTATAAGTAGGTCTTTATTAGTAGGTATTTATTATATCTATTTTATAAATAGTAGTGTGTATATGTCAATCCCAGTCTCCGAATTTATCCATCCTCCCCTTCCCCATGGGAACCATACGTTTTTGTTTCACTTTGTTTTTGTTTTTAAAAAGAATTGTTTATTTACTGGACCTGGGGCAGATTAGATACACAACCAATTTTAAATTTACATCTTTTAACTCAATTTTGAAGTGTTTTCACACACACACACACACACACACACACGCACACAAACTGGCATGCAACAGTTGTCATAAGGCAAAACACAGTCACCATAAACTGTTGCAAGTATTTTCACCCAAGGTTGAAAAATTGTTTATCCTGAACATGAAAACCTGTAACAGATTTAAATTAATTATATAAAACTTGTTACTTGTAGTTTTCCCCTTGCAAAGATCCAAAAAAAAAATGTACAAGTAACTAATATACATCAGTCACAACATAATCCTGGATCATCCCCACCAAAACTAGATGCTTCTTTAATTTTAACCCATCATCAGAGGCCAAGAGAAAGTCATTTTGTTTTATACGAAGCAAAATTCACATGTGCCAAAAATGAAAGACCCAAGAAAAACAAACACCCTAGTGCTGACAGTAATGCTCAGTACACTAATTAAACAGTGGCCAAAATGCCACTGATCAAAAATAAAATAGTGGCTGTATATCACTGCAAAGAAATCCAAGAGGCTTTTAACCCTTTGGCATCAGAAATCCAGATTTTTCCAATTATGTGAACGCATACCTCCTCCATGCTAAGAGTAGAGAAAGTGGATAGGCCATCATAGAAAGAAAAAGAACTACCGTTCACTGCAACACCCAGAGAATTGGCTTTAGTAGCAACGTCTTAAAAGGTTAGGCAGAAACAAAAAATGGTTATTAGCTGCTTGTGTCAACAATTTTAAGTGGAGATGATTGAGTTCTAAGGTTCAAAGTAAAACTTTAAAGGGGAAAAAGGTTGTTGGTTTAAGTCTTTAAAGCAAAAACAAGATAGACAAAGTATAAAAGTACCAACCTGGTAGCATACTCTAGTCACAGAGCTCTGCCATTAGGCTAGATAGAAAATGTCAAGATTCAGATTGTTGTTTCTGATAAGTACTCAACAAAATGAATCTTTAATGACTTGAACTGCAGGATTAGGGATCCCAAGAATGTAGTCATTTTTAGTAAAGTACTATCAGTAAAGTACAATCCTGATCAGACTGCATTTTATTATAAAAACAAAGGAAAGAAGATATAATAAGGACTATGCACCTATATTCCACTTACAGTGCTTGAGTTCTGGAAGGACCTGTATAATGGAGGAAGAATTCAAATATGAAATCATGCCAATCACATGTCAAATTTCACTGACTTTCCTAAAAAATGTTTCTCCCCAATATATATTAATCACAAAGAAACATAAGCTGTGAATGTACAGTTTAGAAAATAAAAACATAGAAACTAATGACATTATTATGACAAGACGTTTGGTAAACAGCGAATTATGAGTTTGGGATCATTAGAAAAAGCCTTTTTAAACAACCTTCTGGACTTCAAAAAAGTCTCTTCAGGAGTGGAAGGATGTGCTCTCAATCCCTCTTGTGAGAGCACCGGAATCACAACTGGCTGCTTGACAATCATCGACAGTGGGACACTGGAGCTCACCAGAGAAGATGCCCCACATCCAGAGACAGAGGAGAGACCGCAGTGGGATGGTGGGAGGGGTGCAATCACAGTAGGGTCGAGTCCCATAACTGCTGGGTGGGTGACTCACAGACTGCAGAACACTTGTACCACAGAAGTCCACGAAATGGAATGAAGTTTCTGAGCCCCACATCAGGCTTCCCAACCTGGGGGTCCAGCAATGGGAGAAGGAATTCCTAGAGAATCAGACTTTGAAGGCTGCTGGGATTTGATTGCAGGACTTCGACAGGGACTTTGCAGGGACTCCATTCCTGGAGGGCACACACAGAGTAGTGTGTGCATCGGGAACCAGGAGGGGGAGCGGGGACACCAGGGGAGACTGAGCCAGGCCTGCCTGCGGGTGTTGGGAGGGGGCGGTCTCCTGCAAAGACAGGGAGCAGGCAGCTGTGGCTCACCATGGAGACGGGGACACTGGCAGTGGAAGTTCTGGGAAATGCAACTTGGCGTGAGCCTTCAAAGAGACTGTCATTGGCCCCACCAAGGAGCCTGGATGGGCTCCAGTGTTGGGTTGCCTCAGGCCAAACAACCAACAGGGAGGGAACCCAGCCCCACCCATCAGCTGTCAAGTGGATTAAAGTTTTACTGAGCTCTGCCCACCACCAATCCCTTCCATCAGGAAACTTGCACAAGCCTCTTAGATAGCCTCATCCACCAGAGGGCAGACAGCAGAATCAAGAAGAACTACAATCCTGCAGCCTGTGGAACAAAAACCACATTCACAGAAAGATAGACAAGATGAAAAGGCAGAGGGCTGTGTACCAGATGAAGGAACAAGATGAAACCCCAGAAAAACAATTAAATGAAGTGGAGACAGGCAACCTTCCAGAAAAAGAATTCAAAATAATGACAGTGAAGATGATCCAGGACATTGGAAAAAGAACGGAGGCAAAGATCAAGAAGCTGCAAGAAATGTTTAACAAAGACCTAGAAGAATTAAAGAACAAACAAACAGAGATGAACAATACAATGACTGAAATGAAAACTACACTAGAAGGAATCAATAGCAGAATAACTGAGGCAGAAGAACGGATAAGTGACCTGGAAGACAAAATGGTGGAATTCACTGCTGTGGAACAGAATAAAGAAAAAAGAAAGAAAAGAAATGAAGACCACCTAAGAGACCTCTGGGACAACATTAAATGCAAAAACATTCGCATTATAGGGGTTCCAGAAGGAGAAGAGACACAGATGGGACCAGAGGAAATATTTGAAGAGAATATAGCTGAAAACTTCCCTAACATGGGAAAGGAAATAGCCACCCAAGTCCAGGAAATTCAGTGAGTCCCATAGAAGATAAACCCAAGGAGAAACATGCTGAGACACGTAGTAATCAAATTGGCAAAAAATAAGACAAAGAAAAATTATTGAAGGCAGCAAGGGAAAAGTGACAAATAACATACAAGGGAACTCCCATAAGGTTAACAGCTGATTTCTCAGCAGAAATTCTACAAGCCAGAAGGGAATGGCATGATATACTTAAAGTGATGAAAGGGAAGAACCTAAAACCAATATTACTCTACCCGGCAAGGATCTCATTCAGGTTTGATGGAGAAATCAAAAGCTTTACAGACAAGCAAAAGGTAAGAGAATTCAGCACCACCAAAACAGCTCTACAACAAATGCTAAAGGAATTTCTCTAAGTGGGAAACAGAAGAGAAGAAAAGGACCTACAAAAACAAACCCAAAACAATTAAGACAATGGTCATAGGAATATACATATCGATAATTACCTTAAATGTGAATGGATTAAATGCTCCAACCAAAAGACACAGGAGTGCTGAATGGATACAAAAACAAGACCCATATATATGCTGTCCACAAGAGACCCACTTCAGACCTAGGGACACATACAGACTGTAAGTGAGGGGATAGAGAAAGATATTCCATGCAAATGAAAATCAAAAGAAAGCTGGAGTAGCAATCCTCATATCAGATAAAATAGACTTTAAAATAAAGAATGTTACAAGAGACAAGGCAGGACACTACATAATGATCAAGGGATCAATCCAAGAAGAAGATATAACAATTATAAATATATATGCACCCCACATAGGAACACCTCAATACATAAAGATACTACTAATGGCTATAAAAGAGGAAATCGACAGTAACACAATAATAGTGGGGGACTTTAACACCTCACTTACACCAATGGACAGATCATCCAAAGTGAAAATAAATAAGGAAACACAAGCTTTAAATGACACAATAGACCAGATAGATTTAATTGATATTTATAGGACATTCCATCCAAAAACAGCAAATTACACTTTCTTCTCAAGTGTGCATGGAACATTCTCCAGGATAGATCACATCTTGGGTAACAAATCAAGTCTCAGTAAATTTATAAAATTTAAATCATATCAAGTATCTTTTCTGACCACAAAGCTATGAGATTAGAAATCAATTACAGGGAAAAAAACATAAAAAACAGTGCTTCCCTGGTGGCGCAGCAGTTGAGAGTCCGCCTGCCGATGCAGGGGACACGGGTTCCTGCCCCGGTCCAGGAAGATCCCACATGCTTCAGAGCAGCTGGGCCCATGAGCCATGGCCGCTGAGCCTGCACGTCTGGAGCCTGTGCTCCGCAATGGGAGTAGGCCACAACAGTAAGAGGCCCGCGTACCGCAAGAAACAAAAACAACAACAACAAAAAAAAAACACATAAAAAACACAAACAAATGGAGGCTAAACGATACGTTATCAAATAACCAAGAGATCACTGAAGAAATCAAAGAAGAAATCAAAAAATACATAGAGAGAAACGACAATGAAAACACGATGATCCAAAACCTACAGGATACAGCAAAAGCAGTTCTAAGAGGGAATTTTATAGCTATACAAGCCTACCTCAAGAAACAAGAAAAATCACATATAAACAACCTAACCTTACACCTAAAGGAGGTAGAGAAAGAGGAACAAACAAAACCCAAAGTTAGTAGAAGGAAAGAAATCATAAAGATCAGAGCAGAAATAAATGAAATAGAAACAAAGAAAACAATAACAAAGATCAATAAAACTAAAAACTGGTTCTTTGAGGAGATAAACAAAATTGATAAACCATTAGCCAGACTCATCATGAAAAAGAGGGAGAGGACTCAAATCAATAAAATTAAAAATGAAAAAGGAGAAGTTACAGCAGACACCGAAGAAATACAAAGCATCCTAAGAGACTATTACAAGCAACTCTATGCCAATAGAATGGACAACCTGGACGAAATGGATAAAGTCTTAGAAATGTATAACCTTCCAAGACTGAACCAGGAAGAAATAGAAAATATAAACAGACCAATCACAAGTAATGAAATTGAAACTGTGATTAAAAATCTTCCAACAGGGCTTCCCTGGTGGTGTAGTGCTTGAGAGTCCGCCTGCCGATGCAGAGGACATGGGTTCATGCTCCAGTCCGGGAGGGTCCCCCATGCCATGGAATGCTTAGGTCCGTGAGCCATGGCTGCTGAGCCTGTGCAACTGGAGCCTGTGCTCCGCAACGGGAGAGGCCCCAACAGTGAGAGGCCCGTGTACTGCAAAAAAAAAAAAAAAATCTTCCAAAAAACAAAAGTCCAGGACCAGATGGCTTCACAGGTGAATTCTATCAAACATTTAGAGAAGAGCTAACACCCATCCTTCTCAAACTCTTCCAAAAAATTGCGGAGGAAGGAACACTCCCAAACTCATTCTATGAGGCTGCCATCACCCTGATACCAAAACCAGACAAAAATACTACCAAAAAAGAAAATTACAAACCCATATCACTGATGAATATAGATGCAAAAATCCTCAACAAAATACTAGCAAACAGAATCCAACAACACATTAAAGGATCATACACCATGGTCAAGTGGGATTTATGCCAGGGATGCAAGGATTCTTCAATATATGCAAATCAATCAGTGTGATGCACCATATTAACAAACTGAAGAAGAAAAACCATATGATCATCTCAATAGATACAGGGAAAGCCTTTGACAAAATTCAACACCCATTCATGATAAAAACTCTCCAGAAAGTAGGCAGAGAGGGAGCCTACCTCAACATAATAAAGGCCATATACAACAAACCCACAGCAAACATCATTCTCAATGGTGAAAAACTGAAAGCATTTCCTCTAGGATCAGGAACATGACAAGGATATCCACTCTCACCACTATTATTCAACATAGTTTTGGAAGTCCTAGCCATGGCAGTCAGAGAAGAAAAAGAAATAAAAGGAATCCAAATTGGAAAAGAAGTAAAACTTTCACTGTTTGCAGATGACATGATACTATACATAGAGAACCCTAAAGATGCCACCAGAAAACTACTAGAGCTAATCAGTGAATTTGGTAAAGTTGCAGGATACAAAATTCATGCACAGAAATCTCTGGTATTCCTATACATTAATGATGAAAAATCTGAAAGAGAAATTAAGGAAGCACTCCAATTTACCATTGGAACAAAAAGAATAAAATACCTAAGAGTAAACCTACCTAGGGAGACAAAAGACCTGTATGCAGAAAATTATAAGACACTGATGAAAAAAATTAAAGATGATACCAGCAGATGGAGAGATATACCATGTTCTTTGATTGGAAGAATCAATATTGTGAAAATGACTATATTACCCAAAGCAATCTACAGATTCAATGCAATTCCTATAAAATTACCAATGACATTTTTTTTACAGAACTAGAACAAAAAATCTTAAAATTTGTATGGAGACACAAAAGACCCCACATAGCCAAAGCAGTCTTGAGGGAAAAAAACGGAGCTGGAGGAATCAGATTCCGTGACTTCAGACTATCCTACAAAGCTACAGTAATCAAGACAATATGGTACTGGCACAAAAACAGAAACATAAATCAATGGAAAAAGATAGAAAGCTCCGAGATAAACCCATGCACCTATGGTCAAGTAATCTATGAAAAAAGAGGCAAGGATATACAATGGAGAAAAGGCAGTCTCCTCAATAAGTGGTGCTGGGAAAACTGGACAGCTACATGTAAAAGAATGAAATTAGAACACTCCCTAACACCATATACAAAAATAAACTCAAAATGGATTATAGACCTAATTGTAAGACTGGACACTACAAAATTCTTACAGGAAAACATAGGAAGAACACTCTTTGACATAAATCCCAGCAAGATCTTTTTTGATCCTCCTCCTAGAGTAAGTGAAATAAAAACAAAATTAAACAAATAGGACCAAATGAAATTTCAAAGCTTTTGCACAGCAAAGGAAACCATAAACAAGATGAAAAGACAACCCTCAGAATGGGAGAAAATATTTGCAAATGAATCAACGGACAAAGCATTAACCTGCAAAATATATAAACAGCTCATGCAGCTCAATATTAAGAAAACAAACAACCCAATCCAAAAATGGGCAGAAGCCCAAAATAGACATTTCTCCAAAGAAGACATACAAATGGCCAAGAAGCACATGAAAAGCTCTCAACATCACTAATTATTAGAGAAATGTAAATCAAAACTACAATGAGGTATCACCTCACACCAGTTAGAATGGGCATTATCAGAAAATCTACAAACAACAAATGTTGGAGAGGGTGTGGAGAAAAGGGAACCCTCTTGCACTGTTGGTGGGAATGTAAATTGATACAGCCACTATGGAGGACAGTATGGAGGTTCCTTAAAAAGCTAAAAGTAGAATTATCATATTTTTCAACAATCCCACTACTGGGAATATACCCAGAGAAAACCATAATTCAAAAAGACACATGCACCCCAATGTTCATTGCACTATTTACAACACCCAGGTCATGGAAGCAACCTAAATGCCCATCAACAGACAAATGGATAAAGAAGTTGTGGTACTTATATACAATGGAATATTACTCAGCCATAAAAAGGAACAAAATTGGGTCACTTGTTGAGAAGTGGTTGAATCTAGAGACTGTCATACAGAGTGAAATAAGTCAGAAAGAGAAAAACAAATATTGTATATTAACGCATGCATGTGGAACCTAGAAAAATGGTACAGATGAACCGGTTTGCAGGGCAGAAATTGAGACACAGATGTAGGGAACAAACGTATGGACACTAAGTGGGGAAATCCACGGTGGGGTGGGGTTCGTGGTGTGATGAATTAGACGATTGGGATTGACATGTATACACTGATGTGTATAAAATTGATGACTAATAAGAACCTGCTGTATAAAAAAAAAATTAAATAAAATTCAAAAATTAAAAAAAATATATTAGGACACACAAACTAGCAATACATAAAAATGGTAATAATATATGATAACCATGTTGGGCTTTTCCAGAATACAGATAATTTTAACTCTAAAAATAATGTGATTCACCACATTAACAGATTAAAGAAGAACACACACACACACACACACACACACACACACACACAAAATCTCTTCAGGTAGTAGATCTGTCCCAATATCATGGTAACTAGAACAAGAGCTTCAAAGAAGGACCAAAGGACCACTCTGCTGTTTGTTCTGCCATTGATTGCTCTGTGTATTCTCTCCCGAACTTCCATGTATTCCTGTTCATGCTTTACAGCTGTCATCGCCACTGTGAGCTCATTAATCATTTCTTCTAGCTTGTTCTGGTGAGCTTCTGTTTCCATGTTTTGTCCTTTGGGCACCTCCTCAATATCAATGGTGAACATCACTATTTTTGGAGTCATGGTGGACATTCTATTGCTGAAACAAAACTTACATGTTCCATCCATGTCAGCAGCAAATATGTATTTCCCACTGGACTTCCAGTCTTCTTTATAAATTCCTTTATTATCAGGCCCTGTAATCTCCACGTCAATGCCCAGGAAGATGCCCTCGGCCACCTCGAAGATGAGGCCCATCTTGGTGCCCGAGGTGACCCACTCGAAGAAGCACTCCTCTGCATGCACGTCAATGCTGACAAAGTAGTCCAAGGCCATGGCCAGGATGGCAGCCAGGAGCACCAGCAGCTCAGCAAGTGTCACCATGGTGGGGCTGGGGCCAAAACCAGGACTGGAACTGTGGCCTCCAGAGCCGCCGTTGCTGCCACCACCACCTCAGCGCATAAGTTTGTTTTCTACACCTGTGACTCTATTTCTGTTTGTAAATAAGTTCATTTTGTACCTTTTTTTTTTTTTTAGATTCCACATATAGGCGATATCATATGATATTTGTCTTTCTCTGACTGACTTTCTTCACTCAGTATGACAATCTCTAGGTCCATCCATGTGGCTGCAAATGACATTATTTCATTCTTTTTTTTTTATGGCTTAGTAATATATCACATTTTCTTTATCCATTCATCTGTCGATGGATATTTAGGTTGCTTCCATGTCTTGGCTATTGTAAATACTACTGCAATGAACATTGGGGTGCACGTATCTTATTTTATATTTTTAAAATTAATTTTCATTGGAGTATAGTTGCTTTAGCATGTATCTTTTCAAAGTAGCATGTATACTTTTCAAAGTATATTCTCCAGATATATGTCCAGCAGTGGGATTGCTGAATCATATGGCAGCTCTATTTTTAGTTTTTTAAGGAACCTCCATACTGTTCTCCATATTGGTTGTACCAATTTACATTACAACCAACAGCGTAGGAGGGGTCCCTTTTCTCCATAACCTTTTCAGCACTTACTGTTTGTAGATTTTTTGACGATGGCTATCCTCACCACTGTGAGGTGATACCTCTTTGTAGTTTTGATTTGCATTTCTCTAATAATTAGTGATGTTAAGCATCTTTTCATGTGCTTTTTGGCCATCTGTATGTCTTCTTTGGAGAAATGTCCATCTAGATCATCGCCGAATTTTTTTTTTTTTGGCGGTATGCAGGCCTCTCACTGTTGTAGCCTCTCCCCTTGCGGAGCACAGGCTCTGGACGCGCAGGCTCAGTGGCCATGGCTCATGGGCCCAGACGCTCCACAGCATGTGGGATCTTCCCGGACTGCGGCACGAACCCGTGTCCCCTGCATCGGCAGGCAGACTCTCAACTACTGCGCCACCAGGGAAGCCCTGCCCATTTTTTGATTGGGTCATTTTTTTTAATATATTGAGCTGCATGAGGTGCTTTGTATATTTTGGAGATTAATCCCTTGTCTGTCACTGCATTAGCAAATGTTTTCTCCCATTCTATGGGTTGTCTTTTCTTTTTGTTTATGAGTTCCTTTGCTGTGCAAAAGCTTTTAAGTTTCATTAGGTCCCATTTGTTTATTTTTGTTTTTATTTTCCATACTGTAGGAGGTGGATCAAAAAAGATATTCCTGCAATTTATGTCGGAGAATGTTCTGCCTATGTTTTCCCCTAAGAGTTTTATAGTATCTGGCCTTACATTTAGGTCTTTAATACATTTTGAGTTTATTTTTGTGTATGGTGTTAGGGAGTGTTCTAATTTTATTCTTTTACATGTAGCTGTTCAGTTTTCCTAGCACTACTTATTGAAGGGGCTGTCTTTTCTCCATTGTATATTCTTGCCTCCTTTGTCATAGATTAGTTGACCATAGTTGCATGGGTTTATCTCTGGAGTTTCTATAGTGTTCCATTAATCAATATTTCTGTTTTTGTGTCAGTAACAAACTTTTTTGATTACTGTAGATTTGTAGTATAGTCTGAAGTCAGGGAGCCTGATTCCTTCAGCTCCGTTTTTCTTTCTCAGGTTTGCATGGGTTATTCGGGGTCTTTTGTGTTTCCATACAAATTGTAAAATTTTTGTTCTAATTCTGTTGAAAAGTCATTGGTAATTTGATAGAGATTGCATTGAATCTGTAGAGTGCTTTGGATAGGATAGTTATTTTGACAATATTGATTCTTCCTATCCAAGAACATGGTGTATCTCTCCATCTATTTGTGTCATCTTTCATTTCTTTTATCAGCATCTCAGCCTTCAGAGTACAGGTTTTTTGCCTCCTTAGGTAGGTTTATTCCTAGCTATTTTATTATTTTTGATGCGATGGTAAATGGGATTGTTTCCTTAATTTCTATTTCTGATATTTTGTTGTTAGTGTATAGAAATGCAGCAGATTTCTGTGTATTAATTTTGTATCCTGCAACATTACCAAATTCATTGATGAGTTCTAGTAGTTTTCTGGTAGTGTCTGTAGGATTTTCTATGTAGAGTATCATGTCATCTGCAAACAGTGATAGTTTTACTTCTTCTTTTCCAGTTTGGACTCCTTTTATTTCTTTTTCTTTTCTGATTGCTGTGGCTAGAACCTCCAAAATTAAGTTGAATAAAAGTGGTGAGAGTGGTCATCTTTGTCTTATTCCTGATCTTAGAGGAAATGCTTTCAGTTTTTCACCACTGAGAATGATGTGAGCTGTGAGTTTGTTGTATATGGCCTTTATTATGTTGAGGTATATTCCCTCTGTGCCAGCTCTCTGGATAGTTTTTATCATAAATGGGTTTTGAATTTTGTCAAAAGCTTTTTCTGAAGCTATTGAGATGATCATATGGTTTTTATTATTTTTAATGTGGTGTATCTCATTGATTGATTTGCATATATTGAAGAATCCTTGCATTCCTGGGATAAATTCCACTTGATCGTGGTATACGATCCCTTTAATTTGTTGTTGGATTCAGGTTGCTTGTATTTTTTTTGAGGATTTTTGCATTTATGTTCATCAGTGCTGTTGGCCTGTAATTTTCTTCTTTTGTGGTATCTTTGTCTGGTTTGGGTATCTGGGATAAGGTGGCCTCATAGAATGAGCTTGGTAGTGTTCCTTCCCCTGAAATTTTTTGGAGTATCAGAAGGATAGTTATTAACTCTTCTCTAAATGTTTGAGAGAATTCGCCTGTGAAGCAATCTGGTCCTGGACTTTTGTTTGTTGGGAGTTTTAAAATCACAGTTTTTATTTTAATACATGTGATTTGTCTGTTCATATTTTCGATTTCTTTTTGGTTCAGTCTTGGAGATTGTACCCTTCTAAGAATTTGTCCATTTCTTCTAGGTTGTCCATTTTATTGGTGTATAGTTGCTTGTAGTAGTCTCTTATAATCCTTCTATTTCTATGGTATCAGTTGTAACTTCTCCTTTTTCATTTCTAATTTTATTGAATTGAGCTCTCTCCCTTTATTTCCTTATGAGTCTAGCTAAAGGTTTATCCATTTTGTTTATGTTTTCAAAGAACAAGCTTGTAGTTTCATTGATCTTTTCTATTGTTTCCTTCATCTCTATTTCAACTATTTATGTTTTGATCTTTATGATTTCTTTCCTTCTACTAACTTTAGGTTTAGTTTGTTCTTCTTTCTCTAGTTACGTTAGGTATAAGGTTAGGCTGTTTATTTGGGATTTTTCTTGTTTCCTGAGATAAGATTGTATTTCTATAAATGCCCATCTTAGAGCTGCTTTTGCTGTGCCCCATAGGTTTCGGATTGTCATGTTTTCATTTTCAATTGCCTCTAGGTATTTCCTCTTTGATTTCTTCAGTGATCCATTGATTGTTTAGTAGCATATTGTTTAGCCTCCACGTGCTTGTGTTTTTTATAGTTTTTTCTTATAATTTATTTCTCATCTCATAGCATTGTGGTTGGAAAAGTTGCTTGATATGATTTCAGTTTTCTTAAATTTACTGAGGCTTGGTTTGTGGCCCAAGATGTGAACTATCCTGGAGAATATTCCATGTGCACTTGAGAAGAATGTGTTTTCTGCTGCTTTCAGATGGAATGCTCTATAAATAGCAATTAAGTCCATCTAATAGCAATTAAGTCCATCTAATGTGTTATTTAAGGCTTGTGTTTCCTTACTGATTTTCTGACTGGATGATCTGTCCATTGGTGTAAGTGGGGTGTTAAAGTTCCCTGCTATTATTGTGTTGCTGCCCATTTCCCCATTTATGGCTGTTAACATTTGCCTTATATATTGAGTACTCCTATGTTGGGTGCATATATATTTACAATTGTTATATTTTCTTCCTGGATTGATCCCATGATCATTATGTAGTGTCCTTCCTTGTCTCTTGTAACAGTCTCTATTTTAAAGTCTACTTTTTATGATATGAGTATTGCTACTCCAGCTTTCTTTCGATTTCCATTTGCAAGGAATATCTTTTTCTATCCCCTCACTTTCAGTCAGTATGTGTTCCTAGGTCTGAAGTGGGTCTCTTTGTAGACAACATATATATGGGTCTTGTTTTTGTATCCATTCGGCCAATCTATGTCTTTTGGTTAAAGCATTTAATCCATTTATATTTAAGGTAATTATCAGTATGTATGTTCCTATTGCCATTTTCTCAATTGTATTGGATTTTTTTGTTGTTGGTCTGCTTTTGTTCTCTTCTCTTGTGATTTGATGACCATCTTTAGTGCCATGTTTGGGTTGCTTTTTCTTTTTGTGTGTGTATCTATTGTTGTTTTTTGTTTGCAGTTTCCATGAAGTTTTGATATAGCAGTCTGTATATGCACAAGGCTGTTTTGAGTTGCTGGTCTCTTAATTTCAAATGCATTTCCCATTTCCTGCATTTGTACTCTCCTCTTTTCATGGTTGCTTGTTTTGATATCATATATGTGTATGATAATTCCCTACTATTACTTTATGTTTGCCTTTACTCATGAGCTTTCCCATTTGTGATTTTCTTATTTCTAGTTGTGGCCTCTTTTTTTCCCTCTTGCTTAGAGAAGTTCCTGTAGCATTTGTTGTAAGTCTGGTTTGGTGGTGCTGAATTCCCTTAGCTTTTGCTTGTTTGTAAAGCTTTTGATTTCTCCTTCAAATCTGAATGAGAAACTTGCTGAGTAGAGTATTCTTGGTTGTAGGTTTTTCCCTTTCATAACTTTAAATATATAATGCCACTCCCTTCCAGCCTGTAGTTTCTGCTGAAAAATCAGCCGATAACTTTACAGGGATTCCCTTGTATGTTGCTTTTCCTTTGTTGCTTTTAATAATTTTTCTTTATATTTAATTTTTGTGAGTTTGATTAATATGTGTCTCAGTGTGTTCCTCCTTGGGTTTATCCTGTATGAGACTTTATGTGCTTCCTGGACTTGGGTGACTGTTTCCTCTCCCATGTTAGGGAATTTTTTGGCTATAATCTCTTCAAATATTTTCTCAGGCCCTTTTCCTTTCTCTTCTTCTCCTGGGACCCCTATAATTTCAAGTTCCCTTGTTTCTCCTGGAATTTACCTCTACATTTCCAAATTAAATAAAACAAAAGCAAAAGCAAACTTATGTTGCTATTTTTCTACTTTAAGATATTAAATATCTCGGGCTTCCCTGGTGGTGCAGAGGTTGGGAGTCCACCTGCTGATGCAGGGGACATGGGTTTGTGTCCCAGTCCAGGAGAATCCCACATGCTGTGGAGCAGCTGGGCCCGTGAGCCATGGCCGCTGAGCCTGTGTGTCCAGAGCCTGTGCTCCACAGCAGGAGAGGCCACAACAGTGAGAGGACTGCATACAGGAAAAAAAAAAATGATATTAAATATCTTAATGTTTTATCCATGGTTTCATTTGTTTCTATTTTTTTTAATTTAGGAAATATTTGGTACAATGGTTAGGAAGTATAACTTGGTCTCCTTCTTTGTAGAATGCAGAAAGTACTAGTAACTACCATTGACTTATGAGGATTAAATGAGCTAAAATACAAAAAGCATTTAGAGCCCCGGCAAATGTAACCACTATACAAATATTAGACATTATTATGCTATTATTGCCATTATTTTTTTAATCTCCATTCTCAATCCAATCTTCAACACTCCCTCCACCACCACCACCCCGCCACCAGTGGTAACCATTCTCCTGGATTCATGTTTGTGTGTTTAAAGTTGTCCCAGAAGTCCCTGAGACTGTCCTCATTTCTTTTCATTCTTCATTCTGTTCTGTGGCAGTGATTTCCACCACTCTGTCTTCCATGTCACTTATATGTTCTTCTGCCTCAGTTATTCTGCTATTGATTCCTTCTAGTGCATTCTTCATTTCAGTTATTGTGTTGTTCATCTCTGTTTGTTTTTTCTTTAAATCTTCTATGTGTTTGTTCAGCATTACTTGTATCTTCTTGGTCTGTGCCTCCATTCTTTTTTTTTTTTTTTGTGGTACGCGGGCCTCTCACTGTTGTGGTCTTTCCGATTGCGGAGCACAGGCTCTGGAGGCACAGGCTCAGTGGCCATGGCTCATGGGCCCAGCCGCTCCACAGCATATGGGATCCTACCAGACCAGGGCACGAACTCATGTCTCCCGCATCAGCAGGCGGACTCTCAACCACTGTGCCACCAGGGAAGCCCTGTGACTCCATTCTTTATCTGAGATTTTGAATTGTCTTTACTATCATTACTCAGAATTTTTTTTCAGGTAGATTGCCTATCTCCTCTTCATTTAGTTGTTCTTGTGGTTTTTTCTTGTTCCAATGTCTGCAACATATTCCTCTGTTGTCTCATTTTGTCTAACTTTCTGTGTTTGTGGTCTCCTTTACACAGGCTGCAGGATTGTAGTTCTTGCTTCTTGTGTCTTCCCCTGGTGGGTGAGGTTGGTCCAGAGGCTTGTTTAGGCATCCTGGTTGGAGGGACTGGTGCCTGCCCTCTGGTGGGTGGAGCTGGGTCTTTCCCCTCTGGTGAGGGGGACCATGTCAAGGAGTGTGTTTTGAGGTGGCTATGAGCTCAGCACGACTTTAGGCAGCCTGTCTGCTGCTGGGTGGGGCTGTGTTCCTATCTTATTGGTTGCATGGCCTGAAGCTTTCCAGCACTTGGAGTCTGCATGTTGTAGGGTGGGGCCAGGCTTCAGTGCCAAATTGGGAGAGCTCAGGCTGATCAATATTCCCAGAGGCCTCTACTACCAGTGTACTTGCCCACACAGTGAGCTACAGCTGACCCCTTGCCTCCCTGGGGGACCCTCCAAAACCCCTAGGTAGGTCTAGCTCAGGTTCTTGTGGAGGTACAGCTTTGTGCTGGTCCCAGTGCACATGAAACCTGTGTGTGCCCTCCAAGAGTGGAGTCTTTGTTTCCCCCAGCCCTGTGGGGCTCCTGCACTAAAGCCCCACTGGCCATCAAGGCTAAATGCTCTGGGGGTTCTTCCCCCCAATGCCAGACCATCAGACACTCTTGGAGGGCTATTTTTATGTGAGAATATCCCCGTGTAGCCTGTGTGGGTTTAATATTTTTTGGTGCAAGGGCTGTTTTTGGTATAGAAGTCTGCCACCTCTTTCCTCAGTTTATGCTGCCATTAACCCCTTGATAGGAGGTGCAAATGATGTTGTGGTGACCAGAGCCTGCACTGGATATTGAGCAGGGCCTCCCTTTTGCTCTGTGGTTGTCACTGCCCTGTCAGGGGCTGGGTCCGCTCCCTAGTTGTTGGAGTAGAGGACCCCAGATCTGTTTCATAGCTGTGTTTCTGATCTGTGGTGTGAGGTAGGTGGGATTGGAGCACTCCCACTGGGAGAAAAGACACTGAGTGTTCCTCCTCTGGAGATGTTCACCTGTGGGTGTGCTCTGTTGTGTCACCTTTCACCTGTTGTGTGAACTCTCTGATTTCACTGTTGTTGGCACTGCTCTTGGCCCCATCTTAACTGTGAGTATGTCAGCAATTGGTCCTGGTGCCTCTCAGATGTTGTTTTCAGCAGACCACCAGTATAGACCCACTGAAGTCAGGTCCCTGATTGCAGTAATCATGGATCTAGACCTGCTCTGGGTGAGTGGGGGCAACTCAGACTCTAGCCTGGCCCAACCCCTGCATGTACATGCCCACAAAGTCCATAGCTACTAAAGCTAGACCTGTCTTGGCTGTGGGAGCACTCATTGCCTGTTCAGATGTTCTGCAGGCGCTGAGTTTACAAAGTCAGTAGCGGGGGTGTAAATCTGCAATTTGTACAGTTGTGAGAGATTTCAGCTCTTCTTCCTTAGTTGCATGGCCCCTGGAGTTCAGCTGTGGTTTCAGCCCCACCTCTGCATATGGGCCACCCACAGGAATCTACTCCCAAGGATGCCCTGGAGCACAAAAGTCTACCCTATGGGAGATGGGGTGCGGAGGAGGAGGAGGAAGCCAGGGGCATGAGAGCCTGCCCTGGTGGGAGCACTTTCTAGTGTCCAAGGAGGCAGGGACCAGTACATGGAGATAGAGGCTGCAATGGCAGCCCTGCCCTTTGCACATCATTCAGCAATGGCACTTCGCTTCTATGGCAGTCTGGACTTCCTCCATGAGCATTCCTGGTTGCAGAGCTCCTCACTCCTGTACCCTCAGTCTATCTCTGTACAGCCAACAGCAGTCCTTTCCCTGGGTCTACTCTCCAATCCCCGTGTTCCATCACCCAGACCCCGTCCACACTGGCAGACACATGTCTCAGGTTGGGACGCACATGGCTGTGGCACAGACCATCTGTGTAGGTCTCACTCTGTCCTACCTGCCACAGATTGGTTGCTGCGCTCTCCTCCGAGTCCCCAAAGCTCCTCTTCTGTTCTAGCTGATCTCCCTGCTGATGAGGGGGCTTCCCAAGATGCGAGAACCTCTCCTCTCCTTCAGCTCCCTCCCAGGGGTTGAGGTTCCATCCTGCTTCTTCTCCTCTTCCTTTTCCCTTCTTCTTTTTTTTCATCCTACCCAGTTACGCGAGGATCTTTCTTGTCCTTTTAGGTGTCTAATTTCCTCTGCTAGTGTTCAGCAGGTGCTCTGTATTTTTCCACTTGTATTCTTTAAAGATTTGATTTGATTTTTATTTTTTTGGCTGCGTTGGGTCTTTGTTGCTGCGTGCAGGCTTTCTCTAGTTGTGGCAAGTGGGGGCTACTCTTCGTTGTGGTGCACAGTCTTCTCATTATGGTGGCTTCTCTTGTTGTGAAGCATGGGCTCTAGGGGCTCAGGCTGAAGTAGTTGCAGTACGCGGGCTCATTAATTGTGGCATGTGGGCTCTAGAGCACAGGCTCAGTAGTTGTGGCACACAGGCTTAGTTGCTCTTTGGCATGTGGGATCTTCCCAGACCAGGGATTGAACCTGTGTCCCCTACATTGGCAGGTGGATTCTTATCCACTGAGCCACCAGGGAAGTCCCTGTGGATGTATTCTTGATGCATATGTGAGGAGAGGTAAACTCCCCATCTTCCTACTCCTCCGCCATCTTGACTCCCCTGAGTAATCTTAAACTACATTCAACATTCTCTTTTAATATAAATTACTTTATTTATTATAGTAATTATATCTTTACAATCAAAGTTGTCTTTTCACTATGTTCTGTTAACAAGAAATTAAATGGTAGTTATAAACAAATTTGTTTGCCTAGGAAACAAAAATTGTATATTCAGTTTAACAGAAATAAAAGAATTCGTGTCTGAAAATGCAAGATTGTTTATTACATAGCCTTTGGCCTTGCAATTACAGTATAAAAAAGTTCAGTTTCAAAGTGACAATTACTTGTGCTGTTTGAGCTTTAAGGGTTGGAATGTTAAGTACAACATCAGCTTCTTAAAGACAAAGCAAAGTGATCTATGATATGTCTCCCCTGCAAAAGGGTATTTAGATATACAATTAACATGAAAATCTTGTATCAGACTTCAGTGGGAGATTCTTCAGCATACCTTATCCAGCATATTCATAGTCCTATACCTTGCCAACCTCACTTTCCCACATATGGAAGCACAGGTTCCCACGTACACATGGTAATAGAAAATAAAATCACTAAGTTAGCACTCTAAATTTCAGTTCTGAGTCTCCTTGTTGATATTAGTACTTAAGTATGCTGGCCGTCATAAGATAGACTGGGACCTGGGACCCTTTACCGGAGTGCTTGCACTTGCACCTGGACAAAGGTCTCCTCCAGCAACAAAATACAAAGAAACTAAATGGGACTAAAAATAGCAACACTCTTGTGCAATTGGGGCAATTATGAACAATAAACTATAAAAAGCACACAAACTAACAGCCACTTCTGAGGTTCCCTGAGCAAAAGCAGGGTACTGTGCATGATCCCTGCACACAGCACCACCAAATGGGTGGGCAGATGACCTAAGCCACTCCTCTGGCTGGACCCACTGGTCTGCCCCACCTTCACTCCATTTAAGGAACCAGCTTGCTCCTGCTACCCCTTGGGCTGTGAGCAAGGGAACCTGTTACTTGTTTTTGCTCCCTCATGTCCCACCAGTCCCAATAAAGCCTTGCCTGGATTTCTAATCTGGCCTCATAAATTTCCATTGATTAAAGAGTTCAAGAACCCAGGTTGGTATCAGTCATACTACTCCACGAGATGCAGACAGCAAAAAATACATTCCAGGATTTTGGAGGTAGTTGAGGGGAAATAAAAGCATTGATGAGCTAGAATCAATAAGGATGTTAAACTGCCAACCACTAAAGAGCTAATTTGTTCCTTAGCTGAGGTTTCTCGGAAGAGGCCTGTGGTCCAAGCCACTGGTGCCTTAGGTCCTGGTAGAAAAGTTCTCCTTTAGGGTGTTTCTTCACTCTCACCAAGCCCACTCAAAGTCTAGCCAGCATTACCTCCCAAGGTCTCAGGTTCACGCCTCCAAACGCAGAAATGTTGGATGGGCTGGCATGTTTCAGGGCAGTGGGTGGGCGCTCAGAACTGGGGCACCCTAAAGCCCAGCTCTTCTCCCCACCTAGAGCAGCTAGGCAGCCCTGGTGCCACACCCCCACCCGGATTCTGTGCAGAGGCTCAGGGCCCAGGCAAGACTTGTGGAGAAGGTGGAGACCTCCAGGGCCAGCTCTCAATTATCTTATTGAGATTTTTTTAAATGTTACTTCAAAGAACTTAAGTGGAAAAGCCTTTTGCCTAACATGTGAACTGGGAAATATCAGAAATCAAAGTTTGGTTCTCAAAAAAAAAAGGTTTTTCCTGTCTCTATCTACTGTAAAGGACTAGAAAGAATGACAATCCAATAGCAATAACAAATTATGGTCTCTAGGTAGCATTTAATAAAAAAAGTTTCCATAGAGAAATGGCTGATTACAAATCCAAGACAGGGAGTTCACAAAATAAGTCTGGTGCTTGAAAGCTGGAAAACTATCCACGACTACTGGGTCATGTCAAAAGGACACAGGAACCAACTTGAAGAGTTTCTGTTGGACAAAGATGGAAAAATTTGGGCATCAGAAAAGAATATTAACTGCAATGGATTGAAATGCATCTGATGCCAGAAAAATCTGTTTACCTGTGCTTCTGACTAAGACAGAGTAAAAGGAACTAGAGTTATCTTCCCACCTTAAACAACAGCAATAACAACAAACACAGATGAGATATATGAAATAATATTTTCTAGACACAAGACATCAGGCGACAAAGGACATTGGTTCCTGAGAGACAAGAAACAAAGGAGAAGAGCCCTACAAAACCGTCCAAGCTTACTTCTTTGACAGAGTTTTCAGGTCAAGGCACAATAAAGGCATTTGCAAAGCCCAACATCCATTTCTGATTAAAAACACTCAGCAAACTGGAAATAGAAAGGAGCTTCCTCATCTGCAATGTTAACAGTAGGTTTTACAGCTAACATCATGCTTGATGATAAAAGACAAAATGCTCTACAATCAGGAGCAACACAGGGATGTCACTCTCATTACTTCTATTCGTCATTTTAGTGGAGGTTCTAGTCACTGCAATAAGGCAAGAAAAAGAGAGAAAAGGCATCAAGGTTGGTAAGGAAAAAGTAAAACTACCTTTATTTGCAACCAACACGATATTCTTCATAGGAAAATATGATGGAATCTATGAAAAGGTTACTAGAACTAGAAAGTAAGCTTAGCAAGATTGCATTATGCCACTAGGTTGCAGTCAGCCACTATAATTCGGAAAAGGCAAGGAAATGGATTCTAATCTAGAGTCAGCATGAGTTCGGCTCAGTGAAACAATTTTTTTGGACTTCTGGCCTCCAGAACTATAAGAGAACCAATTAATGTTTTTTTAAGCCACTGAATTTCAGCAGCAATACACCTATTAAAATTATTTAAATAATTTTTTAAAAGATAATACAAAATGCTGGTGAAATGTGAGGCAACTAGAGCTCTCATACTTTGGAAAACAGTTTGTCAGTTTCTATAAAGTTGAACATACACTTATCATATGACTCAGCAATCTCACTTCTAGGTTACTCAATAGAAATGAAAATATATGTCCATACAAAAAGCTGTATGAAAATTTTACAGCAGCTTTATTCATAATAACCCGTAATTGGAAACACAAATGTCCACCCACTGATAAATGAATAAACAAATTTTGGTATACATTTTTCTTAAAAAACTCCACTATTGTTACATGCAATAACGTAGATGAATCTCAAAAACATTATTCTAAGTGAAATAAGCAAGACAGAAAAAGGATACATAGTGTATAATTCCCTTTATACAACAAACAAGAAAATGCAAAACTATATGGACAGAAATCAAATCAGTAGTTCCCTGGTGCAGGGAGTAGAAGGAGGAGGAAGGGATTGACTGCCAAGGGGCACAAGGGAACTTTTTGTGGTGATGTAAATGTTCTACATCTCGATTTTTCTGGCAATTACGTGACTGTAGGCCAAGATTCAACAAACAACATTGAAAACAGGTGTATTCTACTGTTAGTAAATTATGCTTCAATAAACCTGAATTTTAAAAATGAGTACATCCCTGAAAAAAAAGCAATTAATATAATCATTCATATTAAAAAATGAAAGGAGAAAGGGACTTCCCTCATGGTCCAGTGGCTAAAACTCTGCGCTCCCAGTGCAGGGGGCCTGGGTTTGATCCCTGGTCAGGGAATAAGATCTCACATGCCGCAACTAAAAGATCCTGCACACTGCAACGGGGATCCCGCGTGCCACAACTAGGACCCAGTGCAGCCAAATAAATTAATACGTATTTTTTCTAAAAATTAAGGGGGGCCCAGTCTTACCTAAGGGGCCCCACACTTTTTAAAAAATGAAAGGAGAAAAATCACATGGTCGTTTAAATAGATGCAGAAGTTTCATGAAATTCAACAACCATTCATAATAAAAATTTGCAGCAAATTAGGATAGAAGGGAACTCAATCTGATACTGGATTTCTATCAAATACCTCCAGCTTACCACCATTCCAAATGATGAAATAGTGAAAAAAATTTTCCTTTTGAGATCATGAATAGGACAGTAGTTCTGGTATCATCCCTTCTATTTGAGTTTTTTAAGAGATCATAAACAATCAAGAGTGGTTAAAAAAATAAAGGCATAAGGATTTAATGAAAGGAATCACATTATTTGTAGGTGATATGCTTCTGTACATACACAATCCAGCATATTCTACTGATAATTATTAGAATTAATGAGTTAGTGAAATTGATAGCTGTAAAATTGATATAAAATAATTTGTTTTCCTATATATCAGCCACTATCAAAAAGTGAAATAAAAGAGACACCATTTATAATAGCATCAAAAATATACAGTCCTTAAGAATAAATCTAACAAAAATGTTCAAGGCCTCGATGAAGAAAATTATAAAACTTTATTGGCAGATATTTAAAAATTTAAATAAATGGAGAGAGAGACCATATTCACAAATTAGAAACCTAAAAATTGTAAGTATGTTCAATTACCCCCAAAAGATTTACCAATTCAGTGCAATCCCAACAGGTTGTTTGCTGAAGTTAACAGGTTGATATTAAAATTTGTATCAGTGTGCATAGGGTCAAGAATAGTGAGGACAATAATGAAATAGAAGTATATGGGAGGAATTGCTCTCTAAGATACCAAGCCTTATGATAAAGATAGAATAGTTATGACATGTGTTGTTACAAGATTACATAAACAGATGAGTGAAATGAATTGAAGAGCCCAAACACATACCTATGTGTAATTGGCCACTTAATATATGACAGTTTTAGCATGGCAGATCACTGAGGAAAGCATGAACTACTCAATGAATGGAATTTGGATGGTTGGATACCATATGGAAAAGAAAAAAGGAAACTGGATCCTGCATCAGTCTGTTTAGAAGAAGTTATGCTATAGTTACAACCCCAATATCTCAGTTGTTCTCAAATTTTAGCTCACATAGGAATCATCTGGAGGACTAATTGAAACATATTTCCTGGCCTCATCCCCAGAGACACAAAAAATGTTTGGGTAAGAATAGATAAATCACTCATGCAGTTATTATAGAAACTCTGTCTTCAAGGAAGTGGAACATAACTTCCTTCCAAAGAGGACAGTACAGGAAGGTTTAAAGAAAATAAAAGAATAACTTGACAGTGGAGAAACATGACAACACATGTCAGCCAGGTGATTCAGGTCAACATCGATAGTTGTAAATTATATTGATAGTATGTACACTTGAAACAATGTAATGAAAACAGCACTTTACCTCTGTGGTCTTCCTCCCAAAACCCCATAACCCCAGCCTAGTAATGAGAAAAACATCAAAAAAATCACAATAAGGGGAGATTCTACAAAATGCCTGACCAGTATTCCTCAAAACTATCAAGATCATCAAAAATAAGGAAAGTCTGAGAGTGTCACAGCAAAAAGGAGCCTAAGGAGGACATGACAACTAAGTGTAATTTGTCATGGATGGGATCCTGGAATGGAAAAAACTTAAGAAATTATTCTGAATAAAGTATGAACTTTAGTTAATAATAATTTATCAATATTGGTTCATTGTGTGAATGCAAGATGTTCATACTATGGGTTGAGTTGTATGGTAACTGTACTATTTTTGCAAATTTTCTATAAATCTAAACTATTCTAAAATAAAAATTTATTTTAAAAATGAGTCCTGGCCCAATATAAGGAGTTAGCTTTAATTTTAAGCAGAAGAGCATTATATGTGTTTAAATATTTTCATAGAACAGTTAGGATTTCTTTGATTTATAAAACATTTTCTCATATTCTTATTTTCATTTATATTTCCTTTTTGTAAAAAAAAAAATAGTCCTTTCTTTTCCTGCTTATCTCTGTAAGCTATAGGAAAAAAATGAGACAGACTTTGAAATGGACCAAAAAGTTTACTGAATGTCCTTTTGGGTTATCTAAGCCTTTCATTGTCTTTCAGCCATTTCACAGTTCTGAAAGTTGTAAAAAATTGTTAATAATGCAAGCTGTTCTTATTTACAGAAATGCAAATAAATTGTGTCTGGGGAGTGCAATTGATCCTGCATTCCTATGAATAGAAACTTTGTGCATCTATTTGTAGATCCAGATTTCCACATTCTTGATTTGCCTATATATGTGTGGTCCTTTGAATTTTCCTGTGAGTTGATTTTAAAATCTTACTTTTTCCCTCATTAGTTAATAAGTTAAATAAAATCCTTGGCATGCATTCATTTTATATTTCTATGAGAGCCATGGTCTTACCTGTTTTCTTTATTCCTTAACAAGGCCTTTGTGTTTCTCTCATTTTTTGAATCATTCAAATATTTTATTAGGCTTTTAATTTTTCTTATATGATATTCATGGTATTCAGAAATTTAAAATACTTTTGTAACTCAAGTATCACAATATTTTCTGTGTCATTTATGCCATTGAGGAAAACATAAAAAAACCTTTGCCATTCAGAGACCAGCTAGATCTCGCATATTTTTATTCTAATTATATTTTTCAGTAAATTCCTTCTATCAAAAAAATGCATGCATATAGTATATATGTCAAATGGGAGGGGCAATTTTTATCATCAAAAGACAGGGCCCTATACAACTCCTTCCTAAAATGGAGTACCACATCTAGAGGAAACCTCTTTCAAGTTCCCTTGTTTTTCCTGGAATTTACCTGTACATTTCCAAATTAAATGAAACAAAAGAAAAAGCAAACTTATGCTGCTATTTTTCTACTTTAAGATATTCAATATTGACAATGTTTTATCCATGGTTTCATTTGTTTTTAATTTAGGAATTATTTGGTACAATGGTTCGGAAGCATATCTTGGTCTCCTTTGTAGAATGCAGAAAGTACTAGTAACTACCTATGGACTTGTGAGGATTAAATGAGCTAAAGATTAAAAAGCACTTAGAACACTGGCAAATTTTAAACACTATACAAGTATTAGACATTATTATACTATTATTGTCATTATTTTTTATCTCCATTCTCAATCCAACCATCAACACCCCTCCTCCCCTCCCCCCACACCAGTGATAACATTCTCCTGGATTCATTTTTATTATACCATTGCTTTTTAAAAACAAATATTACAAATACGTATCCCTAAAATATCTGCCTAGTCTCCCGTAGTTAAATGTTTTTCTTATAGCCTTGTTTGGAAGCTTCATCTATCTTAATACACGTGACTGAAGTTCTTAATTTTCATTGTTCTTTGGGATGTCATTGTGTGACTTCACTACAATTTATTTATCCATTAGTCTGTCAGTTGTCCTATGGTCGCCACTCTTACTACACTGCCTTTTCTCTCACAGCCTGCACCCATGCCTTCATAGGGAGTTCCCTCTGATCAGTGGACAAAGGAAAAGAAAATATGGGCCTGGTTTGCAGATGTTTCTGCACAATATGGAGGCATCACTGGAAGTGTTTCAGTAAGAACAATACAGATTCTGTATCTGTGGCTCCAGTCAGATATCCAGTAGTACAAATTAGCTTCAAGTTATACATACTTAACAAAAGAGGTTGAGGAGCGACGAAGGGGCGGGGCCCAGGGGGAGAGGGAAGGAGAAGAAACAAAGAATTGAACATGCATGCAGGCTTTTCCATACCACCTTCAGTGCTAACCTGCTTCAGAGGGAAAGTAAAAGTAGGCAAGAATGAGCAGCCATGGATTATTGAACTGTTACCAGCACCATGCTTTTCAGCAACATTTCAGCAGAGTTTGAAACACTTCTTACAGCAAAACCATTACAACAGACTCCCCAAACGACCTTTAACCACCTCAAGCTAACATCCAATTAATTTTAAACATTGGTATCAAATTAAATTTAAACAATTAGAAAAAGTAAAAATGATATACCACTTATGCCTCTGCAGTGTGATTAACCTTTTTCTTAGATGCTTGCATCACCTAGGAATCTAATCACTTTTGACTGTTCAATAAAATTTCCATTTCTAATGGTGATCTTGCCACATCTGGCAGGAGACAATACAGTAATGCTGAAAAGGCCTCTATGCAGTCCTGTTAGTGTCTTAAAGAGCCTAAAAACTGGGACCAGTAAAATCCACAGAAATTCACCCTTGCCTTTAAGAACTTTCAAAAACTGTTTAAAAAACAAACCAACAAACAAAAAACACAGCAGGGCAGGAACCTAAATTCTGAGACCAACTGTAAAAGTCAGATCTGGTGGTTCTCAGTGACAATGGGGGAATTTCCAATAGGGGTGGGATGGGAAGGTGTGGGGTGGTCAGAGATGGTTTCTCTTGTTGGCTTTTATGTCTCACTGATTTTCATCTTCCACATCCTGCAGCACTTCTTTATTCTGCTCTTCACCATCAACCTGCATGTCTGAAGTCCACAGTGTCCTGGACATCACTGGAAGTGGATAGTTGCAGCACTACTCCTCTCTGGGACATCCCTGAAGGACTTAGGTGAAGGGAAATCCTCCCTGTAGAACTTTAGCAGTGCACCTAGTTGTTCACTTTGTTTGGAAGAAGAAATGGCCAGATGTGAGGTTATATACCTATTCATGGGCTGTGGCCATTGGTTTGGCTGGATGGTCAGGGAATTGGAAGGAACGTGATTGGAAAATTGATGACAAGGAACTCTGGGGAAGAGATACATGGATATATTTTCTGAATGAGCAAAAATGTGAAGGTATTTGTGTCCATGTGATTTCTCACCAAAGGGTGACTTCAGCAGAGGAGAATTTCAATAATCAAGTGGATAAGGTAACCTGTTCTGTGGAAACCAGCCAGTATCTTTCTCTAGCCACCTCTGTCATCAACCAATGGGCTCGTGAACAAAGTTGTCATGGTAGCAAAGATGGGGGTTACATGTGGGCTCAGCAGCATGGACTTCTGCTCACCAAGCCCGACCTGGCTATGGCCATTGTTGAATGCCCAATCTGCCAGCAGTAGAGGCCAACACTGAGTCCTTGATATAGCACCATTCCCATGGTGATCAGGCAGTTTGATGCTTTATCCACCATTATAGTATTCCACACAGCATTGTTTGTGATCAAAGAACTCACTTCACAGCAAATGAAGTGTGGCTATGGGCCCATGCTCATGGAATTTGTTGGTCTTACCATATTTCTCACAATCCTGAAGTAGCCAGCTTGACAGAATGGCCTTTTGAAGATCTAGTTACATTGCCAACTAGGTGAATACCTAGCAGGGTTGAGGCAAGTTTCTCCCTAAGGCTGTATATGCTCTGAATCAGCATCCAATATACAGTTCGGTTTTTCCCATAGCCAAAATTCACAGGTCCAGGAATCAAGGGGAGGAAATGGGAAATAGTAGCACCCTCCACTATTACCCCTAGTAACCCACGAGCAAAATTTTTGCTTCCTGTTCCTGCAAACTTACATTCTACTGGACTAGAGGTCTTTGTTCCAGAGGGAGGAAAACTTTCACCGGAAGACACAATGATTCCATTGAACTGGAAGTTAAGATGGTCACTTTGAGTTCCTCATGACTCTGTATCATCAGGCAAAGAAGAGTTATGATGTTGGCTGGGTGATTGATCCTGACTACCAAGGGGAAATTAAACAGTTACTCCAAGTGGACATAAAGAAGAGTATGTCTGGAATACAGGAGATCTCTTAGGATGTCTTTAGTATTACAGTGTCCTGCAATTAAGGTCAGTGGAAAACTACAAGCAAATCCAGGCAAGATTACTAATTGCCCAGACCCTTTAGGAATGAAGGTTTAGGTCACCCAACCACATCAGAAACTGATACCAGCTGAGGTGCTTGTTGAAAGCAAAGGGAATACAAAATGGGTAGTAGAAGATTGTTATAAATACCAACTATGACCAAGTGAAGAGTTATAGAAATGAGGACTGTAATATTATGAGTTCATTTTTTGGTTATGAATATGTTTTCTTCCTTATCTTATACTCTTATCATGTAACATAAGATGTATTGATTTTATATCATAGTATTTAAGTTACAAGATATCAGGAAGAGTAAACATTCCTCAAGGACATTACCTACTCTTTTGTGGAAGGGCTTAGTGAGTTTTTGATTGTAGGCAGGATACTTGTATCATTTGGGGTAGAAGTATGACTTTGTTACTATCTTTATTTAGAGATTGAATATGGTTTAAAGAGATGCATATGGGGGCCAAGTTGACAAAGTGTGGTTAATTTATTGTTTTAGTTTGAATAGGCCATAGGGCGCCCTGATATTTGGTCAAACATTATTCTGGGTATGTCTGTGAAGGTGTTTCTAGATGAGATGAACATTTGAATTGGCAGACTGAGTAAAGCAGATTACCCTGCATGATGTAAGTGGGCCTCATCCAATCAATTGAAGGCCAGAATAGAAGAAAAAGGCTGATTCTCCCATGGTGAACAAGGAACTTCTGCCTGTCTTAAGATGGAACATTGGTCTTTCCCTGCCTTCAGATTCAGACTGAAACATTGGCTCTTTTTGGATCTTGAGGTTCTTTGTTTTTGTTCTGGAATTTTTACCATGGGCTCTCCTAGTTCTCAAACCTTTGAAATTGAACTGAAATTACACCATCATCTTTCCCGGTCCTCCAGCTTGTCAATTGTAGATCTTGAGACTTCTCAGCCCCCATAATCACATGAGCCAATTCCTCTTAATATAGTCATGTTCTGTTTCTATGGAGAACCCCGAATAATACAGTAGACAATCATATATATAAATGATGAGAGTTGTTTTTTTTTAATTTTATTTATTTTTTTATACAGCAGGTTCTTATTAGTCATCAATTTTATATACATCAGTGTATACATGTCAGTCCCAGTCACCCAATTCATCACACCCCCACCCCCACCCCACTGTGGCTTTCCCCCCTTAGTGTCCATACGTTTGTTCTCTACATCTGTGTCTCAATTTCTGCCCTGAAAACTGGTTCATCTGTACCATTTTTCTAAGTTCCACATACATGCGTTAATATACGATATTTGTTTTTCTCTTTCTGACTCACTTCACTCTGTATGACGGTCTCTAGGTCCATCCACGTCTCAAAAAAAGACCCAATTTCGTTCCTTTTTATGGCTGAATAATATTCCATTGTATATATGTACAACTTCTTTTTTTTAAGTTTTTTTAAAAACAGTTTTATTGAAATATAATTTACATAACATAAAATTCACGCATTTAAATTGCACAATTACAAACACCACAGTCAATTCTAGGACGTTTTACTCACCTCAAAGAGAAATCTATCCCGTTAGCTATTACTTCGTATTTTATTGTCTTCATTTTGCTTGCTTTCTTTAGGTTTAGGTTGCACTTTGTTTCCTATTTTCGTAATTTGGAAAGTAAGGTTGTTGATTTCAGATGTTACTTCTTTTCTAAGGGAGGCATCTACCAGTATAAATGTCCTTCTAGCTGCATCTGATAAATTTTGGTATGCTGTGTCTTCACTTTTACTCAGTTCAAAATATTTTCTAGGGCTTCCCTGGTGGCGCAGTGGTTGAGAGTCCGCCTGCCGATGCAGGGGACACGGGTTCATGCCCCGGTCCAGGAAGATCCCACGTGCCGCGGAGCAGCTAGGCCTGTGAGCCATGGCCGCTGAGCCTGTGTGTCCGGGAGCCTGTGCTCTGCAACGGGAGAGGCCACAACAGTGAGAGGCCCGCGTACCGCAAAAAAAAAAAAAAAAAAATTTCTAATTTCCCTTTTGATTTCTTATTTGAGCCATTGGTTATTTAGGATTGTGTTGTTTAGTTTCTACATATTTATGAACTTACCAAATTCTATTTGTTATTGATTTCTAAATCAATTCCTTTGTGGTTTGAGAACATATTTTGTATGTTTTTTCTATTTTGTTGAGGTTTGTTTTATGTTCTAGGGTATGATCTACACTGCAGAATATTCATTGTACCACAACTTCTTTATCCATTCATCTTTTGATGGGCATTTAGGTTGCTTTCATGACCTGGCACTTGTAAATAGTGCTGCAATGAACATTGGGGTGCATGTATCTTTTTGAATTATGGTTTTCTCTGGGTATATTCCCAGTAGTGGGATTGCTGGATCATATGGTAATTCTATTTTTAGTTTTTTAAGGAAGCTCCATACTGTTCTCCATAGTGGCTGTATCAATTTACATTCCCACCAACAGTGCAAGAGGGTTCCCTTTTCTCCACACCCTCTCCAACATTTGTTGTTTGTAGATTTTCTAATGATGCCCATTCTAACTGGTGTGAGGTGATACCTCATTGTAGTTTTGATTTGCATTTCTCTAATATTTAGTGATGTTGAGCAGCTTTTCATGTGCTTCTTGGCCATCTGTATGTCTTTGGAGAAATGTCTATTTTGGTCTTCTGCCCGTTTGTGGATTGGGTTGTTTGTTTTCTTAATATTGAGCTGCATGAGCTGTTTATATATTTTGGAGATTAATCCTTAGTCCATTGATTCGTTTGCAAATATTTTCTCCCATTCTGAGGGTTGTCTTTTCGTCTTGTTAATGGTTTCCTTTTCTGTGCAAAAGCTTTGAAGTTTCATTTGGTCCCATTTGTTTATTTTTGTTTTTATTTCACTTACTCTAGGAGGTGGATCAAAAAAGATCTTGCTGGGATTTATGTCAAAGAGTGTTCTTCCTATCTTTTCCTCTAAGAGTTTTATAGTGTCTGGTCTTACATTTAGGTCTCTAATCCATTTTGAGTTTATTCTTGTGTATGCTGTTTGGGAGTGCTCTAATTTCATTCTTTTACATGTAGCTGTCCAGTTTTCCCAGCACCACTTATTGAATAGACTGTCTTTTCCCCATTGTATATCCTTGCCTCCTTTGTCATAGATAAGTTGGCCATAGGTACATGAGTTTATCTTTGGGATTTCTATCTTGTTCCATTGATCTATGTTTCTGATTTTTGCCAGTACCATATTGTCTTGATTACTGTAGCTTTGTAGGATAGTCTGAAGTCAGAGAGCCTGATTCCTCCAGCTCCGTTTTCTTCCCTCAAGACTGTTTTGGCTACTTGGGGTCTTTTGTGTCTCCATACAAATTTTAAGATTTTTTGTTCTAGTCCTGTAAAAAATGTCATTAGTAATTTGATAAGGATTGCATTGAATCTGTAGATTGCTTTGGGTAGTATAGTCAGTTTCACAATATTGATTCTTCCAAACCAAGAACATGGTATATCTCTCCATCTGCTGGTATCATCTTTAATTTCTTTCATCGGTGTCTTATAGTTTTCTGCATACAGGTCTTTTGTCTCCCTAGGTAGGTTTACTCCTAGGTATTTTATTCTTTTTGTTGCAATGGTAAATGGGAGTGTTTCCTTAATTTCTCTTTCAGATTTTTCATCATTAGTGTATAGGAATGACAGAGTTCTGTGCATTAATTTTGTATCCTGCAACTTTACCAAATTCATTGATTAGCTGTAGTAGTTTTCTGGTGGCATCATTAGGGTTATCTATGTATAGTATCATGTCATCTGCAAACATTGACAGCTTTACTTCATCTTTTCCAATTTGAATTCCTTTTATTTCTTTTTCCTCTCTGACTGCTGTAGCTAGGACTTCCAAAACGAATAATAGTGGTGAGAGTGGACATCCTGGTCTTGTTCCTGATCTCAGAGGAAACGCTTTCAATTTTTCACCATTGAGAATGATGTTTGCTGTGGGTTTGTCATATATGGCCTTTATTATGTTGAGGTAGGCTCCCTCTCTGCCTACTTGCTGGAGAGTTTTTATCATAAATGGGTGTTGAGTCTTGTCAAAAGCTTTCCCTGCATCTATTGAGATGATCATATGGTTTTTCTTCTTCAGTTTGTTAATATAGGATATCACATTTATTGATTTGCGTATATTGAAGAATCTTTGCATCACTGGGATAAATCCCACTTGACCATGGTGTATGATCCTTTTAATGTGTTGGTGGATTCTCTTTGCTAGTATTTTGTTGAGAATTTTGCATCTATATTCATCAGCAATATTGGACTGTAATTTTCTTTTTTTGTAGTATCTTTGTCTGCTTTTGGTATCACGGTGATGGTGGCCTCATAGAATGAGTTTGGGAGTGTTCCTTCCTCTGCAATATTTTGGAAGAGTTTGAGAAGGATAACTGTTAGCTCTTCTCTAAATGTTTGATAGAATTCACCTGTGAAGCCATCTGGTCCTGGACTTCTGTTTGTTTGAAGATTTTTAATCATAATTTCAATTTCATTACTTGTGATTGGTCTGTTTATATTTTCTATTTCTTCCTGGTTCAGTCTTGGAAGGTTATACCTTTCTAAGAATTTGTCCATTTCTTCCAGATTGTCCATTCTATTGGCATAGAGTTGCTTGTAGTAGTCTCTTAGGATGCTTTGTATTTCTGCGGTGTCTGTTTTAACTTCTCCTTTTTCATTTCTAATTTTATTGATTTGAGTCCTCTCCCTCTTTTTCGTGATGAGTCTGGCTAATGGTTTATCAATTTTGTTTTTCATCTCAAAGACCCAGCTTTTAGTTTTATTGATCTTTGCTATTGTTTTCTTTGTTTCTATTTCATTTATTTCTGCTCCGATCTTTATGATTTCTTTCCTTCTACTAATTTTGGGTTTTTTTGGTTCCTCTTTCTCTACCTCCTTTAGGTATAAGGTTAGATTGTTTATTTGCGATTTTTCTTGTTTCTTGAGGTAGGTTTGTATAGCTATAAACTTCCCTCTTAGAACTGTTTTTGCTGCATCCCATAGGTTTTGGATTGTCATGTTTTCATTGTCATTTGTCTCTAGGTATTTTTGGAATTCCTCTTTGATTAAAGCTAAACCTATCTGGTCTATTGTGTCATTTAAAGCTTCTGTTTCCTTATTTATTTTCACGTTGGATGATCTTTCCATTGGTGTAAGTGAGGTGTTAAAGTCTCCCACTATTATTGTGTTACTGTTGATTTCCTCTTTTATAGCTGTTAGTAGTTTCCTTATGTATTGAGGTGCTCCTATGTGGGGTGCATATATATTTATAATTGTTATATCTTCTTCTTGGATTGATCCCTTGATCATTATGTAGTGTCCTGCCTTGTCCCTTGTAACATTCTTTATTTTAAAGTCTATTTTATCTGATATGAGTATTGCTACTCCAGCTTTCTTTTGATTTTCATTTGCATGGAATATCTTTTTCTATCCCCTCACTTACAGTCTGTATGTGTCCCTAGGTCTGAAGTGGGTCTCTTGTAGACAGCATATATATGGGTCTTGTTTTTGTATCCATTCAGCACTCCTGTGTCTTTTGGTTGGAGCATTTAATCCATTCACATTTAAGGTAATTATCGATATGTATGTTCCTATGACCATTGTCTTAATTGTTTTGGGTTTGTTTTTGTAGGTCCTTTTCTTCTCTTCTGTTTCCCACTTAGAGAAATTCCTTTAGCATTTGTTGTAGAGCTGCTTTGGTGGTGCTGAATTCTCTTATCTTTTGCTTGTCTGTAAAGCTTTTGATTTCTCTATCGAACCTTAGTGAGATCCTTGCCGGGTAGAGTAATCTTGGTTTTAGGTTCTTCCCTTTCATCACTTTAAGTATATCATGCCATTCCCTTCTGGCTTGTAGAATTTCTGCTAAGAAATCAGCTGTTAACCTTATGGGATTTCCCTTGTATGTTTTTTGTCATTTTTCCCTTGCTGCTTTAAATAATTTTTCTTTGTCTTTATTTTTTGCCAATTTGATTACTATGTGTCTCGGTGTGTTTCTCCTTGCGTTTATCTTGTATGGGACTCACTGAATTTCCTGGACTTGGTTGGCTATTTTCTTGCCCATGTTAGGGAAGTATTTGACTATATTCTCTTCAAATATTTCCTCTGGTCCCATCTGTGTCTCTTCTCCTTCTGGGACCCCTATAATGCGAATGTTGTTGTATTTAATGTTGTCCTAGAGGTCTCTTAGGCGGTCTTCATTTCTTTTCTTTATTCTGTTCCACAGCAGTGAATTCCACCATTTTGTCCTCTAGGTCACTTATCCGTTCTTCTGCCTCAGTTATTCTGCTATTGATTCCTTCTAGTGTAGTTTTCATTTCAGTCATTGTATTGTTTATCTCTGTTTGTTTGTCCTTAATTCTTCTAGGTCTTTGTTAAACATTTCTTGCAGCTTCTCGAGCTTTGCCTCCATTCTTTTTCCGAGATCCTGGATCATCTTCACTATCATTATTCTGAGTTCTTTTTCTGGAAGTTTGCCTATCTCCACTTCATTTAGTTGTTTTTCTGGGGTTTCATCTTGCTCCTTCATCTGGTACATAGCCCTCTGCCTTTTCATCTTGTCTATCTTTCTGTGAATATGGTTTTTGTACCACAGGCTGCAGGATTGTGGTTCTTCTTGATTCTGCTGTCTGCCCTCTGGTGGATGAGGCTATCTAAGAGGCTTGTGCAAATTTCCTGATGGGAGGGACTGGTGGTGGGTAGAGCTGACTCTTGCTCTGGTGGGCAGAGCTCAGTAAAACTTTAATCCTCTTGACTGCTGATGCGTGGGGCTGGGTTCCCTCCCTTTAGTTGTTTGGCCTGAGGCAAACCAACACTGGAGCCTACCTGGGCTCTTTGGTGTGGCTAATGGCAGAGTCTGGGGGGGCTCATGCCAAGGAGTACTTCCCAAAACTTCTTGTGCCAGTGTCCTTGTCCCCACAGTGAGCCACAGCCACCCTCCATCTCTGCAGGACACCCTCCAACACTAGCAGTTAGGTCTGGTTCAGTCTCATATGAGGTCACTTCTTCCTCCCTGTGGGTCCCAGTGCGCACACTACTTTGTTTGTACCCTCCAAGAGTGGAGTCTCTGTTTCCCCCAGTCCTGTCAAAGTCCTGCAATCAAACCCCATTAGCCTTCAAAGTCTGATTTTCTAGGAATTCCTCCTCCTGTTGTCAGACCCCCAGGTTGGGAAGCCTGTTGTGGAGCTCAGAACCTTCACTCCAGTGAGTGGACTTCTGTGGTATAAGTGTTCTCCAGTCTGTGAGTCACCCACCCAGCTGTTATGGGATTTGATTTTACTGTGATTGCGCCCCTCCTACCTTCTCATTGTGGCTTCTGCTTTGTCTTTGGATGTGGGGTATCTTTTTTGGTGAGTTCCAGTGTCTTCCTGTTGATGATTGTCCAGCAGCTGTTTGTGATTCTGGTGTTCTCAGAAGAGGGAGTGAGAGCACATGCTTCTACTCCACCATCTTGGTTCAGGCTCCTCTCTCCATAAAGCGGACATCCTCAAGGCTGCCCATGGAATAGCAGTTGTCTCCAGGGTTGACAGCTCTGGTGAGTACCTGATGCAAATGCATCTCTGGAGCCCCGGCTGGCCAGGTGAATGCACTAGAGACTCAACGAGCCCCGCTCTCTGCTCTCTTGCACCCACAAGAGTGCTTCCCACTCTGCCTCCCTCGGGACCCACCCCGCTGTGGCTCAGGCTTAAGGCCTCGCCCCCATTTTGCCTTCCCCCCTCCTGGTCCCAGGCGTGGGAGCTCCTCAACCGCTTCCGCCACAGCTGCTGCCATCGCCAGGATCACCACTTGGCTGCGGAAGTGCCCGGATGCTCCCCGATGGTTGTATATTTTTAAATTAGATTATTATGCTTATTTTTCTTGCACTGACTAGGGCCCCCTACAGGGGGTGATAATTGGAATTACAGTTGACCCTTGAACAACACAGCTTTGAAATCATGGGTCCACTTATACACAGACTTTTTTTTCAGTGAATTCGTACTACAGAACTACACAGTCTGTGGTTGGTTCAATCTGTGGATGCAGGTCAGTCGTTAAACATAAAGTTATACATGTGAAGTGGGTCAGTGTCCCTAAACCCTGTATTGTTAAGGATCAACTGTATTGTCTTCTTCTGGTTTTAAAGGAAATAAACACTTGAAATGACTCATCACTGAATACAATTTTTTCTGGAGGATGTTGGTAGATAATTTTATCAGGTTAAAGAAGATCCATAGATTACTAAGTTTATAAAATTATGAATGAATATTGGATATTCTCAAATGCTTTTTCACATCCATTTAGATAATGTTTTTTCCTTTAATCTGTTAATGCCATGAATTACATTAATAATTTCCTAAGTCCTTAATCTGCTAAAGTGCATTTCTGGGACAAACCAGTCTTGATAATGATATTTTTATGTTCTTCAGCTTGCAAATGTTTGACAAGGATTTTTGTATTTGTGCTCCTTGGTTTGGATGTAAATTTTATTTCTTGTCCTAGGTAATTATTAGTATTTATATTATATAAAATATATATAATATATTTTATAATATATTATAAAATATATTGTAAGATGTTTTCTTTGTCTATTTTGAATTTTTGTGAAGAATATGTTCTGCTGCAACAGGTGCTTCTGTATTATGCATCAGGTTAGTGTGATGTGGAAGGTTTCTTGGTTCATAGGAGATTTTTTCCTCTAGCACATTAATATGTTAGTCTGAGTGAAGGTAAACCAACACAGCTGAGAGCAGTGCAATTGGAGAAAATAGGACTGTTCCTGATATGCCTTTAATTCTCACAATCTCTCTCCTAACTCAGTGTGGCCACCTGCTTTCTCTCTCAGAAACACTTCTGAGTCTTCATGACTCAGTGGCATCAACCCTTCATCAATTTCTCTTTATCCAACGTACTTTCACCCGTTTTTTTTTTTTTTTTTTTTTTTTTTTGGTCACACCACATGGCTTATGGGATCTCAGTTCCCTGGCCAGGAATTGAACCCTGGCCACAGCAGTGAAAGCGCTGAATCCTAACCACTAGACCACCAGAACTCCCACTTTCACCTTTCTTAATAGGAGAAGTTTTCCCTCTCTCTCACTTTCTCTCTCTCTCTCATGCGTGTGCATATATAGGTATCTAATAACTAATTATGTCTTTTAAATTATGCTGTTTTTTATTAAGATTGTTCCAAACCTGCTAAGGTTTGAGTGTTCTGTTCAAATCCTATTCTTCTCATAACTCCAGTTATTTTTTTGTCTGAATTTTTACTCAACAGAAGATTTTTCAGAGATATCTATACTGTACTCTCGCAGAAGCACCTATATTCACTCCTTGATTAATTTGTGTCACCTGTCTGTACCTGTCTGTACCTGAAGTCTCCAATTGCTGTCTCCTCTGCCTGGTAGATATCAACATTGTTTTATCACACTTTTCATTCAGTCTCTGCCCAAGTACCACCTGCCATAGAGATCTACATATCAAACTGGTTATCCACTTGCAAAAAATTGAAGTTGAACCTCTGCCACACCTCTGAGGTGTACCTCAGTGATATCACAGGTTTGGTTCCAGACCACTGCAATAAAGTGAATATTGCAGGAAAGCAAGTCACACAACTTTTTTTGGTTTTCCAGTATGTATAAAAGTTTTGTTCACCGCATACTGTAATCTATTAGGTGTGTAATAGCATTATGTCAAAACAATGTACATACATTCATTAAAAAATACCTTATTGCTGGGCTTCCCTGGTGGCGCAGTGGTTGAAAGTCTGCCTGCCGATGCAGGGGACACGGGTTCGTGCCCCGGTCCAGGAAGATCCCACATGCCGCAGAGTGGCTGGGCCCGTAAGCCATGGCCACTGAGCCTGCGCATCCGGAGCCTGTGCTCTGCAATGGGAGAGGCCACAACAGTGAGAGGCCCACGTACCGCAAAAAAAAAAAAATCCTTATTGCTAAAAACTGCTAAACATCATCAGCCTTCAGCAAGTCATAATCTTTTTGCTGGTGGAGGCTTTTGCCTTGATGTTGATGGCTGCTGACCAATCAGGGTGGTGTTTGCTGAAGTTTGAGGATGGCTGTGGTAATTTCTTAAAATAAGGCAATGATGAAGTTTGCCACATTCATTGACTTCCTTTCACAAATGATTTCTCTGTAGCATGCAATGATAGCATTTTACTTGGAGTAGAGATTCTTTAAAAATTGGAATCAATCCTCTCAAACCCTGCCACTGCCTTATCAACTAAGTTTATGTAATATTCTTAATCCTCTGTTGTCATTTCAACAATCTTCACAGCATCTTTACCAGGAATAGATTCCATCTCAAGAAACCACTTTCCTTGCTCATCCACATGAAACAACTCTTCCTCCATTAAAGTTTTACCATGAGATTGCAGCGATTCAATCACAAAATTCAGCCTCCACTTCTAATTTTAATTCTCTTCCTATTTCTGCCACATCTGCAGTGACTTCCTCCACTAAAATCTTGAACCTCTCCAAGTCATCCATAGGGTTGGAATCAACTTCTTCCAAACTATTGTTAATGTTGATATTTTTTTTTTTTTTTTTTTAATTTTATTTATTTATTTATTTATGGCTGTGTTGGCTCTTCGTTTCTGTGCGAGGGCTTTCCCTAGTTGCGGCAAGCGGGGGCCACTCCTCAACGCGGTGCGCAGGCCTCTCACTGTCGTGGCCTCCCCTGCTGCAGAGCACAGGCTCCAGACGCGCAGGCTCAGCAACTGTGGCTCACGGGGCCAGCTGCTCCGCGGCATGTGGGATCCTCCCAGACCAGGGCTCGAAACCGTGTCCCCTGCATTGGCAGGCAGACTCTCAACCACTGCGCCACCAGGGAATCCCAATGTTGATATTTTGACATCTTCCCATGAATCACAAATATTCTTAATAGCATCTAAAATGGTGAATACTTTTCAGAAGCTTTTCAACTTACTTTGCCCAAATCCATCAGAGGAATCACTATTTATGGCAACTATAGACTTGCAAGACGTATTTATTAAATAATAAGACTTGAAAGTTCAAATTACTCCTTGTGCCATGGGCTGCAGAATGGATGTTGTGTTAAAGGCATGAAAACAATATTAATCTCATTGTACATCTCCATCAGAGCTCAGGGGTGACCAGATGTATTGTCAATGAGCAATAATATTTTGAGAAGAATCTTTTCTTTCTGAGTGGTGGGTTTCAACCGTGGGCTTAAAATATTCAGTAAACCGTGGGGTAAATAGTTGTGTTGTCATCCAGGCTTTGTTGTTCCATTTATAGAACATAAGCAGAGTAGATTTAGTGTAATTTTTAAGGGCCCTAGGATTTGGGGAATAGTAAATAAGCTCTGGCTTCAACTCAAACTCACCAGATGACTGATTCTTCCAGCTCCGTTTTTCTTTCTCAGGATTGCTTTGGCTATTTGCGGTCTTTTGTGTTTTCATACAAATGTAAACATTTTTTATACTACATCTGGGAAAAACGCCATGGTAATTTGATATGGATTGCTTTGAATCTGTAGATAACCTTGGGTAATCATTTTGACAATATTGATTCTTCCAGTCCAAGAACATGGTATATCTTTCCATCTGTTTTTGTCATCTTTGGTTTCTTTTTTATTTAACATCTTTATTGGAGTATAATTGCTTTACAATTGTGTGTTAGTTTCTGCTTTATAACAAAGTGAATCAGTTATACATATACATATGCTCCCATATCTCTTCCCTCTTGCGTCTCCCTCCCTCCCACCCTCCCTCTCCAACCTCTCTAGGTGGTCACAAAGCACTGAGCTGATCTCCCTGTGCTATGCGGCTGCCTCCCACTAGCTATCTATTTTACGTTTGTTAGTGCATATATGTCCATGCCACTCCCTCGCTTTGTCACAGCTTACCCTTCTCCCTCCAAATATCCTCAAGTCCATTCTCTAGTAGGTCTGTGTCTTTATTCCCGTCTTGCCCCTAGGTTCTTCATGACCATTTTTTCCCCTTAGGTTCCATATATATGTGTTAGCATACGGCATTTGTTTTTCTCTTTCTGACTTACTTCACTCTGGATGACAGACTCTAAATCCATCCACCTCACTACAAATAACTCAATTTCATTTCTTTTTATGGCTGAGTAATATTCCATTGTATATATGTGCCACATCTTCTTTCTCCATTCATCTGTTGATGGACACTTAGGTTGCTTCCATGTCCTGGCAATTGTAAATAGAGCTGCAATGAACATTTTGGTACATGACTCTTTTTGAATTATGATTTTCTCAGGGTATATGCCCAGTAGTGGGATTGCTGGGTCCTATGATAGTTCTATTTGTAGTTATTTAAGGAAACTCCATACTGTTCTCCATAGTGGCTGTATCAACTTACATTCCCACCAACAGTTCAAGAGGCTTCCCTTTTCTCCACACCCTCTCCAGAATTTATTGTTTGTAGATTTTATGATAATGGCCTTTCTGACCGGAATGAGATGATATCTCATTGTAGTTTTGATTTGCATTTCTCTAATGATTAATGATGTTGAGCATCCTTTCATGTGTTTGTTGGCAATCTGTATATCTCCTTTGGAGAAATGTCTATTTTGGTCTTCTGCCTATTTTTGGATTGGGTTGTTTGTTTTTCTGATATTGAGCTGCATGAGTCACTTGTAAATTTTGGAGATTAATCCTTTGTCAGTTGCTTCACTTGCAAATATTTTCTCCCATTCTGAGGGTTGTCTTTTGGTCTTATTTATGGTTTCCTTTGCTGTGCAAAACCTTTCCAGTTTCAATAGGTCTCATTTGTTTATTTTTGTTTTTATTTCCATTTCCCTAGGATGTGGGTCAAAAAAGATCTTGCTGTGATTTATGTCATAGAGTGTTCTGCCTATGTTTTCCTCTAAGAGTTTTATAGTGTCCACCCTTACATTTAGGTCTTTATCCATTTTGAGTTTATTTTTGTGTATGGTGTTAGGGAGTGTTCTAATTTCATACTTTTAAATGTACCTGTCCAGTTTTCCCAGCACCACTTATTGAAGAGGTTGTCCTTTCTCCACTGTACATTTCTGCCTCGTTTATCAAAGATAAGGAGACCATAAGTGCGTGGGTTTATCTCTGGGCTTTCTATCCTGTTCCATTGATCTATATTTCTGTTTTTGTGCCAGTACCATACTGTCTTGATTATTGTAGCTTTGTAGTATAGTCTGAAGTCAGGGAGCCTGATTCCTCCAGCTCCGTTTTTCATTCTCAAGATTGCTTTGGCTATTCGGGGTCTTTGGTGTTTCCATACAAATTGTGAAATTTTTTGTTCTAGTTCTGTGAAAAATGCCAGTGGTAGTTTGACAGGGATTGCATTGAATGTGTAGATTGCTTTGGGTAGTAGAGTCATTTTCACAATGTTGATTCTTCCAATCCAAGAACATGGTATGTCTCTCCATCTGTGTGTATCATCTTTAATGTCTTTATCAGTGTCTTACAATTTTCTGCATACAGGTCTTTTGTCTCCTTAGGTAGGTTTGTTCCTAGATATTTTATTCTTTTTGTTGCAATGGTAAATGGGAGTGTTTCCTTAATTTCTCTTTCAGATTTTTCATCATTACTGTATAGGAATGCCAGAGATTTCTGTGCATTAATTTTGTATCCTGCTACTTTACCAAATTCATTGATTAGCTCTAGTAGTTTTCTGGTAGCATCTTTCGGATTCTCTATGTATAGTATCATGTCATCTGCAAACAGTGACAGCTTTACTTCTTCTTTTCCTATTTGGATTCCTTTTATTTCTTTTTCTTCTCTGATTGCTGTGGCTAAAACTTCCAAAACTATGTTGAATAAGAGTGGTGAGAGTGGGCAACCTTGTCTTGTTTCTGATCTTGGTGGAAATGCTTTCAGTTTTTCACCATTGAGGATGATGTTGGCTGTGGGTTTGTCATATATGGCCTTTATTACGTTGAGGAAAGTTCCCTCTATGCCTACTTTCTGCAGGGTTTTTTATCATAAATGGGTGTTGAATTTTGTTGAAAGCCTTCTCTGTATCGATTGAGATGATCATATGGTTTATCTCCTTCAGTTTGTTAATATGGTGTATCACATTGATTGATTTGCCTATATTGAAGAATCCTTGCATTCCTGGGATAAACCCCATTTGATCATGGTGTATGATTCTTTAAATGTGCTGTTGGATTCTGTTTGCTAGTATTTTGTTGAGGATTTTTGCATCTATGTTCATCACTGATGTTGGTCTATAATTTTCTTTCTTTGTGACAACTTTGTCTGTTTTTGGTATCAGGGTGATGGTGGCCTCATAGAATGAGTTTGGGAGTGTTCCTCCCTCTGCTATATTTTGGAAGAGTTCAAGAAGGATTGGTGTTAGCTCTTCTCTAAATGTTTGATAGAATTCACCTGTGAAGCCATCTGGTCCTGGGCTTTTGTTTGTTGGAAGTTTTTTTTTTTCTGTACACAGGCCTCTCACTGTTGTGGCCTCTCCCGTTGCAGAGCACAGGCTCCAGACGCGCAGGCTTAGTGGCCATGGCTCACAGGCCCAGCCTCTCTGAGGCATGTGGGATCTTCCCCGACTGGGGCATGCATCCATGTCACCTGCATCGGCAGGAAGACTCTCAACCACTGTGCCACCAGAGAAGCCCTGTTGGAAGATTTTTAATCACAGTTTCAATTTCAGTGCTTGTGATTGGTCTGTTTGTATATTCTATTTCTTTCTGGTTCAGTCTTGGAAGGTTGTGCATTTCTAAGAATTTGTCCATTTCTTGCAGGTTGTCCATTTTATTGGCCTAGAGTTGCCTGTAGTAATCTCTCATGATCCTTTGTATTTCTGCAGTGTCAGTTGTTACTTCTCCTTTTTCATTTCTAATTCTATTGATTTAAATTCTCCCTTTTTTTCTTGATGAGACTTCTCCCTTTTTTTCTTGATGATTCTAGTTAATGGTTTATCAATTTTGTTTATCTTCTCAAAGAACCAGCTTTTAGTTTTATTGATCTTTGCTATCATTTCCTTAATTTCTTTTTCATTTATTTCTGCTCTGATCTTTATGATTTCTTTCCTTCTGCTAACTTTGGGGTTTTTTTTGTTCTTTCTCTAATTGCTTTAGGTGCAAGGTTAGGTTTTTTATTTGAAATGTTTCCTGTTTCTTAAGGTAGGATTGTATAGCTCTAAACTTCCCACTTAGAACTGCTTTTGCTGCATCCCATAGGTTTTGGGTCATCGTGTCTCCATTGTCATTTGTTTCTAGGTATTTTTTGATTTCCTCTTTGATTTCTCCAGTGATCACTTCGTTATTAAGTAGTGTATTGTTTAGCGTCCATGTGTTTGTATTTTCTACAGATCTATTCCTGTAATTGATATCTAGTCTCATAGTGTTGTGGACAGAAAAGATACTTGATACAATTTCAATTTTCTTAAATTTACCAAGGCTTGATTTGTGACCCAAGATATGACCTATCCTGGAGAATGTTCCGTGAGCACTTGAGAAAAATGTGTATTCTGTTGTTTTTGGATGAATGTCCTATAAATATCAATTAAGTGCATCTTTTTTAATGTATCATTTAAAGCTTGTGTTTCCTTATTTATTTTCATTTTGGATGATCTGTCCATTGGTGAAAGTGGGGTGTTAAAGTCCCCTACTATGATTGTGTTACTGTCGATTCCCCCTTTTATGGCTGTTAGCATTTGCCTTGTGTATTGAGGTGCTCCTATGTTGGGTGCATAAATATTTACAGTTGTTATATATTCTTCTTGGATCGATCCCTTGATCGTTATGTAGTGTCCTTCTTTGTCTCTTCTAATAGTCTTTATTTTAAAGTCTATTTTGTCTGATATGAGAATTGCTACTCCAGCTTTCTTTTGGTTTCCATTTGCATGGAATATCTTTTTCCATCCCCTTACTTTCAGTCTGTATGTGTCTCTAGGTCTGAAGTGGGTCTCTTGTAGACAGCATATATATGGGTCTTGTTTTTGTATCCATTCAGGCAGTCTGTGTCTTTTGGTGGGAACATTTAATCCATTTACATTTAAGGTAATTATCGATATTTATGTTCCTATTCCCATTTCTTAATTGTTTTGGGTTTGTTATTGTAGGTCTTTTCCTTCTCTTGTGTTTCTTGCCTAGAGAAGTTCCTTTAGCATTTGTTGTAAAGCTGGTTTGGTGGTGCTGAACTCTCTCAGCTTTTGCTTGTCTGTAAAGGTTTTAATTTCTCCATCAAATCTGAATGAGATCCTTGCTGGGTAGAGTAATCTTGGTTGTAGGTTTTTCTCCTTCATCATTTTAAATATGTCCTGCCAGTCCCTTCTGGCTTGCAGAGTTTCTCCTAAAAGATCAGCTGTTAACCTTATGGGGATTCCCTTGTGTGTTATTTGTTGTTTTTCCCTTGCTGCTGTTAATATGTTTTCTTTTTATTTAATTTTTGACAGTTTGATTAATATGTGTCTTGGTGTGTTTCTCCTTGGATTTATCCTGTATGGGACTCTCTGTGTTTCCTGGACTTGATTAACTATTTCCTTTCCCATATTAGGGAAGTTTTCAACTATAATGTCTTCAAATATTTTCTCAGTCCCTTTCTTTTTCTCTTCTTCTTCTGGGACCCCTATAATTCAAATGTTGGTGCATTTAATGTTGTCCCAGAGGTCTCTGAGACTGTCCTCACTTCTTTTCATTCTTTTTTCTTTTTCCAGCTCTGCAGTATTTTTTTCCATTATTTTATCTTCCAGGTCACTTATCCTTTCTTCTGCCTCAGTTATTCTGCTATTGATCCCTTCTAGAGAATTTTTAATTTCATTTATTGTGTTGTTCATCATTGTTTGTTTGCTCTTTAGTTTTTCTAGGTCCTTGTTAAATGTTTCTTGTATTTTCTCTATTCTATTTCCAAGATTTTGGATCACCTTTACTATCATTATTCTGAATTCTTTTTCAGGTAGACTGCCTATTTCCTCCTCATTTGTTAGGTCTGGTGGGTTTTTACCTTGCTCCTTCATCTGCTTTGTATTTTTATGTCTTCTCATTTTGCTTAACTTACTGTGTTTTGGGTCTCCTTTTTGCAGGCTTCAGGTTCGTAGTTCCTGTTGTTTTTGGTGTCTGTACCCAGTGGCTAATGTTGGTTCAGTGGGTTGTGTAGGTTTCCTGGTAGAGGGGACTAGTGGCTGTGTTCTGGTGGATGAGGCTGGATCTTGTCTTTCTGGTGGACGGGTCCATGTCTTGTGCTGAGTTTTTGGATGTCTGTGGCCTTATTATGATTTTAGGCAGCCTCTCTACTAATGGGTGGGGTTGTGTTCCTGTCTTGCTAGTTGTTTGGCATAGGGTGTCCAGCACTGTAGCTTGCTGGTTGTTGAGTGAAGCTGGGTGCTGGTGTTGAGATGGAGATCTCTGGGAGATTTTCACCATTTGATATTATGTGGAGCTGGGAGGTCTCTTGTGGACCAGTGTCCTGAAGTTGGCTCTCCCACCTCAGAGGTACAGCACTGACTCCTGGCTGGAGCACCAAGAACCTTTCATTCACACGGCTGAGAATTAAAGGAAGAAAAAATGAAAGAAAAAAGAAAAAGCAAGCAAGCAAGAAAGAAAGGAAGGAAGGAAGGAAGGAAGAAAGAAAGAAAGAAAGAAAGGAAGGAAGAAAGAAAGAGAGAGAGAAAGAAAGAAGAAAGAAAGAAAGAAAGAAAGGGAATAAAATGAAATAAAGTTATTAAAATAAGAAATAATTATTATGAAAAAAATTTGTAAAGTAAAACAAAAGATGGATGGACAGAACCCTAGGACAAATGGTAAAAGCAAAGCTATACGGACAACATCGCACACAGAAGCATACACATACACACTCAGAAAAAGAGAAAAAGGGGGGGAAATATATTTTTGCTCCCAAAGTCCACCTCCTCAATTTGGGATGCTTCGTTGTCTGTTCAGGTACTCCACAGATGCAGGGTACATTAAGTTGATTGTGGAGATTTAATCCGCTGCTCCTGAGACTACTGGGAGAGATTTCCCTTTCTCTTGTTTGTTCGCACAGCTCCCGGGATTCAGCTTTGGATTTGGACCCGCCTCTGCATGTAGGTCGCCTGAGGGCATCTGTCCTTCGCTCAGACAGGACGGGGTTAAAGGAGCAGCTGATTCGGGGCCTCTGGCTCACTCAGGCCAGGGGGAGGGAGGGGTACGGATGTGGGGCGAGCCTGCGGCAGCAGAGGCCAGTGTGACGTTGCAACAGCCTGAGGCACGTGCCGTGCGTTCTCCCTGGGAAGTTGTCCCTGGATCACGGGACCCTGGCAGTGGCAGGCTGCACAGGCTCCCGGGAGGGGCAGTGTGGATAGTGACCTGTGCTTGCACACAGGCTTCTTGGTGGCTGCAGCAGCAGACTTAGCATCTCATGCCCGTCTCTAGGGTCCACGCTGATAGCCGCAGCTCACTCCGGTCTCTGGAGCTCCTTTAAGCTGTGCTCCTAATCCCCTCTCCTCGTGCACCAGGAAACAAAGAGGGAAGGAAAAGTCTCTTGCCTCTTCGGCAGGTCCAGACTTTTTCCCGGGCTCCCTCCCAGCTAGCTGTGGCGCACTAGCCCCCTTCAGGCTGTGTTCACGCAACCAACCCCAGTCCTCTCCCTGGGATCCGACCTCCGAAGCCCGAGCCTCAGCTCCCAGCCCCCCCCCGCCCCAGCGGGTGAGCAGACAAGCCTCTCGGGCTGGTGAGTGCTGGTTGGCACTGATGCTCTGTGCAGGAATCTCTCCACTTTGCCCTCCGCACCCCTGTTGCCGCGCTCTCCTCCATGGCTCCGAAGCTTCCCCCGTCCACCACCCGCAGTCTCCGCCCATGAAGGGGCTTCCTAGTGTGTGGAAACCTTTCCTCCTTCACAGTCTCCCTCCCACTGGTGCAGGTCCCTTCCCTATTCTGTTGCCTTTTTTTTTTCTTTTGCCGTACCCAAGTATGTGGGGAGTTTCTTGCCTTTTGGGAGGTCTGAGGTCTTCTGCCAGCGTTCAGTAGGTGTTCTATAGGAGTAGTTCCACATGTAGATGTATTTCTGATGTATCTGTGGGGAGGAATGTGATCTCTGTGTCTTATTCTTCTGCCATCTTGAAGCTCCTCTCATCTTTTGTTTCTTTCATCAGTGTCTTATAGTTCTTGGAGTACAGGTCTTTTGCCTCCTTAGGGGTTTATTCTTAGGTATTTTATTCTTTCTGATGTGTTGGTAAATGAGATTGTTTCCTTAATTTCTCTTTCTGATCTTTTGTTGTTAGTGTATAGAAATACAACAGATTTCGGTGTATTAAATTTGTATCCTGCAACTTTACTGAATTCATTGATGAGCTCCAGTAGTTTTCTGGTAGTGTCTGTAGGATTTTCTATGTATAGTATCATGTTACCTCCAAACAGTGGCAGTTTTACTACGTCTTTTCCAGTTTGGATTCCTTTTATTTCTTTTTCTTCTCTGATTGCCATGGCTAGGACTTCCAAAACTATGTTGAACAAAAGTGGCGAGAGTGGACATACTTGTCTTGTTCCTGATCTTAGAGGAAATGTTTTCAGCTTTTCATCATTCCATATGATGTTAGGTGTGGGTTTGTCATATATGGCCTTTATTTTGTTGAGTTATGTTCCATCTGTCCCTGCTTTCTGGAGAGTTTTTATTATAAATGGGCGTTGAAGTTTGTCAAAAGTTTTTTCTTCACCTATTGAGATTATCATATGGTTTTTATTCTTCAATTTGTTAATGTGGGGTATCACACTGACTGATTTGTGGATATTGAAAAATTCTTGCATCCCTGGAATAAATTCCACTTGATAATGGTGTATGATCCTTTTAATGTATTGTTGGGTTCAGTTTGCTAATATTTTGTTGAGGATTTTTGCATCTATGTTCATCAGTGATATTGGCGTGTAATTTTCTTCTTTTGTGGTATTTTTGTCTGGTTTTGGTATCAGCATGATGGTGGCCTCAGAGAATGAGATTGGAAGTGTTCCTTCGTCCTCAATTTTTTGGAAGAGTTTCAGAAGCATAGGCGATGACTCTTCCCTAAATGTTGGATAGAATTCACCTGTGAAGCCATCTGGTCCTAGACTTTTGTTTGTTGGGAGTTTTTAAATAACAGTTTCAATTTCAGTGCTTGTGATTGGTCTGTTCATATTTTCTATTTTTTCCTGATTCAGTTTTGGGAGAGTGTACCTTTCTAAGAATGTGTCCATTTCTTCTAGGTTGTCCATTTTATTGGCGTATAGGTGCTTGTTGTAATCTCTTATGATCCTTTGTATTTCTGTGGTGTCAGTCGTAACTTCTTTTTCATTTCTAATTTTATTGATTTGAGCTCTCTCCCTTTTTTTTCTTGATGAGTCTGACTAAGGGTTTATCAATTTTATTTATCTTTTCAAAAACTAGCTTTTAATTTCATTGATCTTTTCCATTGTTTTCTTCATTGCTATTTCATTTGTTTATGCTCTGATCTTTATAATTTCTTTCCTTCTGCTAACATTGGGTTTTGTTTGTTCTTCTTTCTCTAGTTGCTTTAGGTATAAGGTTACGTTGTTTATTTGAGATTTTTCTTTCCTGAGGTAAGATTGTAACTCTGTAAACTTCCTTCTTAGGACTGCTTTTGCTGTGTCCCATAGGTTTTGGATTATTGTGTTTTCATTTTCATTTGTCCCTAGGTATATTTTGATTTCCTCTTTGATTTTTTCAGTGATCCATTGATTGTTTAGTAGCATATTGCTTAGCCTCTATGTGTTTGTGTTTTTTAGTTTTTTCTTGTAATTTATTTCTAATCTCATAGTATTGTGGTTGGAAAAGTTGCTTGATATGATTTCAATTTTCTTAAATTTACCAAGGCTTGCTTTACGGTCCAGCATGTGATCTACCCTGGAGAATATTCAATGTGCACTTGAAAAGAATGTGTATTATGCTGCTTTTGGATAGAATGGTCTATAAATAGCAATTGAGTCCATCTGGTCTAATGCATCGTTTAAGGCCTGTGTTTCCTTGTTGATTTTCTGTCTGAATGATATGTCCATTGGTGTAAGTGGGGTGTTAAACTCCCCCACTTAAAATTTCTCCTTTTATACCTGTTAACATTTGCTTATATACTGAGGTGCTCCTATGTTTGCTGCATATACATTTACAATTGTTATATCTTCTTCTTGGATTTATCCCTTGGTCATTATGTAGTGTCCTTCATTGTCTCTTGTAACAGTCTTTATTCTACAGTCCATTTTGTTTGATACGAGTATTTCTACTCCAGCTTTCTTTTACTTCCACTTGCATGGAATAACTTTTTCCATCCCCTTGCTTTCAGTCTGTATGTGTCCCTAGATCTGAAGTGGGTCTATTGTAGGCAGCATATACATGGCTCTTGTTTTTGTATCCATTCAGCCAATCCATGTCTTTTGGTTGGAGCATTTAATCCATTTACATTTAAAGTAATTATTGATATGTATGTTCTTATTGCCATTTTGTTAATTGTTTTGGATTTGGTTTTATAGGGGTTTTTTTTTCCTTTCCTCTTTTGTTCTATTCTCTTGTGATTTGATGACTATCTTTAGTGTTGTGTTTGGATTTCTTTTTCTGTTTTGTGTGTATATCCATTATAGATTTTTGGTTTGCAGTTACCATAAGGTGTTGGTACAGCAGTCTATATAAACATATGATTGTTTTAAGTTGCTGATCTTTAAGTTTCAAATGCATTTCAAATATCCTGCATTTGTACTCTCCTCTCGCAGTTACTGGTTTAGATATCATATTTGTGTGTGGATGGTTTCCTACCTTTACTTTATGTTTGCCTTTAGAACTTCCCATTTCATAATATTCTTGTTTCTAGTTGTGGCCTTTCCTTTTCCACCTAGACAAGTTCCAAGGCTAGTTTGGTGGTGCTGAATTCTTTTAGGTTTTATTTGTCTATATAGCTTTTGATTTCTCCATCAAATCTGAATGAGAGCCTTGTTGGGTAGAGTATTCTTGGTTGTAGGTTTTTCCATTTCATCAATTTAAGTATATCATGACTCTCCCTTCTGGCCTACAGAATTTCTGCTGAAAAATCAGCTGATAACCTATGGGGCTTACCTTGTATGTTATTTGTTGCTTTTCCCTTGTTGCTTTTAAAATTTCTCTCCATATTTAATTTAATTTTTTTTTTTTTTTTTTTTTTGTGGTACGCAGGCCTCTCACTGTTGTGGCCTCTTCTGTTGTGGAGCACAGGCTCCAGATGTGCAGGCTCAGTGGCCATGGCTCACGGGCCCAGCCGCTCCATGGCATGTGGGATCTTCCCGGACCAGGGCACAAACCCGTGTCCCCTGCATCAGCAGGCAGACTCTCAACCACTGTGTCAGCAGGGAAGTCCTCTCCATATTTAATTTTTGTCAACTTTATTACTATGTTTCTCAGCATGTCCCTCCTTGGATTAATCCTCTATGGGACTCTCTGCACTTCTTGGACTTCGGTGACTGTTTCTTTTCCCATGTTAGTGAAGTTTTCAGCTATTATTTCTTCAAATATTATCTCAGGCCCTTTCTCTCTCTCTTCTCCTTCTGGGACCCCTATAATGTGAATATTGGTGCATTTGATGTTGTTCCAGAGGCCTCTTAAACTGTCCTCATTTCTTTCTTTTCATTATTTTCTTCTTTATGCTGTTCTGTGGCAGTGATTTCCACCACTCTGTCTTCCATGTCACTTATCTGTTCTTCTGCCTCATTTATTCTTCTATTGATCTCTTACAGTGTATTTTTCATTTCAGTTATTGTACTCTTCAACTCTGTTAGGTTGTTCTTTATATTTTCTCTTTGTTAAAAATTTCTTGTAACCTCTCACTCTGTACATCCATTCTTTTCCCAAGCTCTTGGATCACCTTTATGATCATTACTCTGAACCTTTTCTCAGGTAGATTACCTCTCTCCATGTCACTTAGCTGTTCTTCTGGTGTTTTATCTTGTTCCTTCATCTGGAACATATTCCTTTGCCCTTTCATTTTGTTTAAATTTCTATTTGTATTTTTATGTATGTGGAAGGTTAGTTATGTTTCTTGACCTTTGAGAAGTGGCCCTCTCTAAGGATGTCCTATGTGTCCCAGAAGTACACTGCCCTCTCTTCACTCAAGGGCCAGGGACCAGCTGGTCCCCAGGTAGGTTCTGACTTGTGTTTGCAGACTCAGTTCCACCGGCTGTGGGATTTTAGTTTTCTTGCTTCTGGTGTCTGTACCCTGGTGGGTGAGGCTGGTCTAGAGGCTTGTGCAGGCTTCCTGGTGGGAGGGACTGATGCCTGCTCTCTTGGGTGGAGCTGGATCTTGGCCCTCTGATGGGCAGGGCCATGTCAAGGAGTGTATCTAGAGGTGTCTGTGGTCTCAGGAAGTCTTTAGGCAGCTTGCCTGCTGATGGGTGGAGCTGTGTTCCTGCTCTGCTGGTTGCATGACCTGAGGCATCCCAGCACTGAGCCTACAGGCTGTTGCATTGGGCCAGTGCTAATGACCCAAGCAAGATGTCAGCCTCTAGCAAGAATTCATGCAGATGAATACTCCCTGATATTTTTGCCATCAGTATCTATGTCCCCATGGTGAACCATAGCTCCCCCTTGCCTCCCCAGGAGACCCTCCAAGACAAGCAGGTAGGTTTGGCCCAGGCTCCTGTGAATTTACTGCCTTTCTCCTGGGTTCTGGTGTGCATGAGATTTTGTGTATACCCTTTAAAATTGGAGTCTCTGTTTCTCCCTGTCCTGTGGAGCTCCTGCAGTTAAGCCCTGCTGGCCTTCAAAGCCAGATGCTCTGGGGGCTCATTTTCCCAATGCAGTGCCACCAGGCTGGGGAGCCTGATGTGGGGCTCAGGACTCTCACTCCCTCTGTGGGAGAACTTCTGCAATATAATTATTCTCCAGTTTGTGTGTTGCCCACCTGGGGGGTATAGGATTTGATTATATATAATGAGTGTGCCTCTCCTACCAACTCGTTGTGGTTTCTTCTTTATGTCTTTGGATGTAGAATATCTTTTTTGGTAGGTTCCAGTCTTTTTTATTGATGGTTGTTCAGCAGTTAGCTGTGATTTTGCTGTGCCCATAGAGGAGGTGAGCTTCTACTCCACCATCAGAATTTATGGGAAACAGTGAAAGCAGTGTTCAGAGGGGAATTTATATTTGTAAACAACTTGGATGAGCTGAACTGTAGACTGGTCACAGCTGAGGAAAGAATTAGATCACTTGAATATAGGTCAGTATTTCCCAAACTATAGAGGACTGAATGTAAAAGCTGTCTGACAGTGGACTTCTCTGAGTAACCAGCAAGTATTTATTTTCTTGCTTAACCAGGGGTTGCCTGCAGGCCCTGGGTGGGGCTTGGTTTGGGTGGGTGGAATGGGGCAAACAGGGCACAGCTGGAGCCTGCAGGGTGCGCTAAGTGGTCTCAGGTATGTTCAGGCAGTAACTGCAGGTCCTATGGAGCCACAGGGAGAGGGTCGGTTGGGATTCACCAAGCCCCATGGGTGGCTCAGAGAACCATGGACTCAGGCCCAAGGCATTTCTGCTGCAAACACTCTTCCCAGAGGAAGCCTCAGCTGGGGGTTTTTCATAAATTCCCCTTACCATGTTCTATTTCTAGTTTTCTGAATATTTTGAACAGTAAAAGGGTGTTGGACTTCCCTGGTGGTGCAGTGGTTAAGAATCTGCCTGCTAATGCAGGGTACATGGGTTCAATCCCTGGTCCAGGAAGATCCTACATGCTGCAGAGCAGATAAGCCCATGTGTCAAAACTACTGAGCCTGCACTATAGAGCCCGCAAACCACAACTACTGAGCCCGCATGCCACAATTAGTGAAGTCCACCTGCCTAGAGCCTGTGCTCCACAACAAGAGAAGCCACCGCAATGAGAAACCCACACACCACAATGAAGAGTGGACCCCACTTGCCACAACTAGAGAAAGCTCGCGCACACAGTTGAAGACCCAAGGCAGCCAAAAATAAATAATTTTTTTGAAAAAGGATACCTAGAATTCACGCACAAAAAAGACTTAAAAAAAATAGTAAAACGGTGTTCAGTTTTGTCAAATGCTTTTCCTGCATCAATTGAGATGATAATATATTATTTTTTTCTTTCATTCTATTACATATTGTATTATATTGATTGATTTTCTTATGCTGAACCACTCTGCATTCTTGGCATAAGTCCCATGTACTCATGGTGCACAATCCTTTTTATCCACTGTCAGATTCAGTGTTGTTAGTATTCTGTCGAGAGGATTTTGGATTTATAAGAGATATTGGTCTATAGTTTTCCTCTACATCAGTCTTTGACTGGCTTGGTATCAGGTTAATGCCTCATACAATGGTTTAGAAAGTGCTTTTTCCTTTCTATTTTCAGAAGAGTTTGAGGAGGATTGTTGTTAATCTTTAACTGTTTGGTAGAATTCACCCAGAGAAGCCATCTGACCCTGGATTTTTCTTTCTTGGAAAATTTTTCATTACTGATAATACTATATATCTGTTATGATTTTCTATTTCCTTTTGAGTCAGTTTTGGTAGTTTATTTCAGCTAGGTTATCTAATTTGTCAGTGTACAATTGTCCGTAGTGTTCTCTTATAACCCTTTTTATGTCCGTGAGGTTAGTAGTACTGTCCCCACTTTTATTTCATCTTTTTTTATATATCTTTATTGGAGTATAATTGCTTTACAATGTTATGTTACTTTCTGTTGTACAACAAAGTCAATCAGCTATAAATATACATATATCCCCAAATCCCCTCCCTCTTGAGCCTCCTTCACATCCTCCCTATCCCACCCTATAGGTCATCACAAAGCATTGAGCTGATCTCCCTGTGCTACACAGCAGCTTCCCACAACCCATCCATTTTACATTTGGTAGTGTATGTAGGTCAAAGCTACTCTTTCACTTCGTCCTAGCTTACCCTTCCCTCCCTGTGTCAAGTCCATTCTCTACATCTGCGTCTTCATTCCTGCCCTACCACTAGGTCCATCAGTACCGTTTTTTTAGATTCCATATATGTGCGTTAGGATATGGTATTTGCTTTTCCCTTTCTGACTCTGTATGACAGACTCTAGGTCCATGCACTTTATTACAAATAACTTACTATCATTCCTTTTTATGGCTGAGTAATATTCCATTGCATATATGTGCCCACATCTTCTTTATCCATTTATCTGTCGATGGACATTTAGGTTGTTTCCATGTCCTGGCAATTGTAAATAGTGCTGCAGTGAACATTGCAGTACCTGACTGTTTTTGAATTATGGTTTTCTCAGGGTATATGCCCAGTAGTGGGATTGCTGTGTCATATTGTAGTTCTAGTTTTAGTTTTTTAAGGAACCTCCATACTGTTCTCCATAGTGGCTGTATCAATTCACATTCCCACCAAAAGTGTAGGAGGGTAACTTTTTCCCCACAACCTCTCCAGCATTTATTGTTTGTAGATTATTTTGATAATGGATATTCTGACTGATGTGAGGTGACACCTCATTGTGGTTTTGATTTGAATTTCTCTAATGATTAGTGATGTTGAGCATCTTTTCATATGTTTGTTGGCAATCTGTATGTCTTCTTTGGAGAAATGTCTATTTAGGTCTCCTGCCCATTTTTGGATTGGGTTGTTTGTTTTTTTGATATTGAACTGTATAAGCTGCTTGTGTATTTGGGAGATTGATATTGAACTGTATAAGCTGCTTGTATATTTGGGAGATTAATCCTTTGTCAGTTCCTTCATTTGCAAATATTTTCTCCCATTTTGAGGGTTGTCTTTTGTCTTGTTTATGGTTTCCTTTCCTGTGCAAAAGTGTTTAAGTTTCATAAAGTCCCATTTGTTATTTTTGATTTTACTTCTATTACTCTAGGAGGTGGGTCTAAAAAGATCTTGCTGTGACTTATGTGAAAGAGTGTTCTGCCTATGTTTTCCTCTAAGAGTTTTAATAGTGTCTGGCCTTACATTTAGGTCTTTAATCATTTTGAGTTTATTTTTGTGTATGGTGTTAGGAAGTGTTCTAATTTTATCCTTTTACATGTAGCTGTCCAGTTTTCCCAGCTCCGCTTATTCAAGAGGTCATCTTTCATTCATTGTATATTCTTGCCTCCTTTGTCAAAGATAAGGTGACCATATATGTGTGGGTTTATCTCTGGGTTTTCTATCTTGTTCCATTGATCTATATTTCTGTTTTTGTGCCAGTACCATACTGTCTTGACTACTATAGCTATGTAATATAGTCTGAAGTCAGGGAGCCTGATTCCTCCAGCTTGTATTTCCTTATTTATTTTCTGTTGGATTATCTCTCCATTGGTGTAAGTGGGGTGTTAAAGTCACCTACAATTATTGTGCTGCTGTTGATTTCCCCTTTTATGGCTGTTAGCATTTGCCTTATGTATTGAGGTGCTCCTATTTTGGGTGCATAGATATTTACAATTGTTATATCTTCTTCTTGGATTGAAAAAGAAGATATAACTACTCCAGCTTTCTTTTGATTTCCATTTGCATGGAATATCTTTTTCCATCCCCTCATTTTCAGTTGGTATGTGTACCTAGGTCTGAAGTGAGTCTCTTGTAGACAGCATATATATGGGTCTTGTTTTTGTAGCCATTCAGCCAGTTTGTGTCTTTTGGTTGGGGAATTTAATCCATTTACATTTAAGGTAATTATCGATATGTATGTTCCTATTACCATTTTCTTAATTGTTTTTGGTTTGTTTTTGTAAATCTTTTCCTCCTCTTGTGTTTCCTGCGTAGAGAAGTTCCTTTAGCATTTGTTGTAAAGCTGGTTTGGTGGTGCTGAATTCTCTTAACTTTTGCTTGTCTGTAAACTTTTGATTTCTCCATCGAATCTGAATGAGATCCTTGCTGGGTAGAGTAATCTGGTTGTAGGTTTTTCCCTTTCTTCACTTTAAATATATCTTGCCATTCCCTTCTGGCCTGCAGTTTCTGCTGAAAGATCAGCTGTTAACCTTATGGGGATTCCCTTGTATGTTACTTGCTGCTTTTAATACTTTTTCTTTGTGTATAATTTTTGTTAATTTGATTAATATGTGTCTTGGCGTGTTTCTTCTTGGGTTTATCCTGTATGGGATTCTCTGCACTTCCTGGGCTTTATTTACTATTTCCTTTCCTATGTTGGGGAAGTTTTCAACTATAATCTCTTCAAATATTTTCTCAGACCCTTTCTTTTTTCCTTCTTCTTCTGGGACCCCTATAATTCAAATGTTGGTGTGCTCAATGTTGTCACAGAGGTCTCTGAGACAGTCCTCCATTCTTTTTTCTTTATTCTGCTCTGTGGCAGTTATTTCCACCATTCTGTCTTCTAGCTCACTTTTTCATTCTTCTGCCTCAGTTATTCTGCTATTGATTCCTTCTCGAGTATTTTTAATTTCAGTTACTGTGTTGTTCACCTTTGTTTGTTTGCTCTTTAGTTCTTCTAGGTCCTTGTTATACATTTCCTGTATTTTCTCTGTTCTATTTCTAAGATTTTGGATCATCTTTCCTATCGTTACTCTGAATTCTTTTTCAGGTAGTTTGCCTATTTCTTCTTCATTTCTTTGGTTTTGTGGGTTTTTATCTTGCTCCTTTGCCTGTAAGATATTTCTCTGTCTTCTCATTTTGTCTAATTTACAGTATTTGAGGTCTCCTTTCCCTAGGCTGCAGCATTGTAGTTCCTCTTGCTTCTGTTCTCTGCCTCCAGTGGTGGGGTTGGCCCAGTGTCTTGTGTAGGCTTCCTGATGGAAGGGACTGCTACCTGCATTCTGGTAGCAATGTAGAAACAGAAATATATATAAAAAAAGAAAATATATTAAAGAAAGAAAAAGATAAGCAAAACCCTGGAAAATATGGTAAAAACAAACAAAAATAGAAACAAAGAAACACACACACACACGTAAAAGAAACAAAAATAGAGCCAAATACAACAAAAAGCAAGAGAACAACCAGACAAGTAGAAGAACTCAAAAAATGAAATCAAACAATTAGGACTAAAACTAACAAAAACACATAACTTAAAAACAAAACAAAAGCAGTGTGCCAACTGAAGAATAAAGCAAGGAAACAGAACAAACTGATAAAAGTGATTTAAAATAACAATAATAAAATAATAAGGGAAAAACACAGGACAACAGAAAAGCAAAGTAGAAATATAAACATAAATATATATATGAAAGAGAGAGGGGAAGAAAACAATAAAGGAAAAAACAGAACAACAGAAGAGGAAAGTAAAAATAGAAATGTTTTTAAAAGATTAAAATATGTTATAAAACACAGAGATCCCAAAAGAGTAAAAAAAAACCACTAAAACAACAACCACCAAAAAAGGAAGTAAAAAGAAACCCAAAAAAAAGAGCTAGAACAAACAACAGAATGAATCAAAATATCCTAAAATTAATAGTAATAATTATGCTTCCCTGGGTTCTCTGCTGTAAGTGTCCTTGAACATGCCATGAGCCACAGCCCACCTCCACCTCCCCAAGAAATTCTCCTCTGCCTCTGGGCTGGACTCTGGACCTGCTGTGGGCCCTGTGGGCACCATTCAGACTCTGATTCAGCCCAGTTCCTGTGTGTGCTTGACCCCAAAGTCCACAGCTGCCAGAGCTAGGCCATTTTCATCTGTGGGAACACTCATTGCCTACTCAGATATTCCATAGACACAGGGTCTACCTAGCTGATCACAGTGGGTTAATCTGCAGCTTGTACAGCTGATGGAAAGATTTTTGATCTTCTTCCTTAGTCACCCTGTCCCTGGGGTTCAGCTTTGGTTTTATCCCCACCTCTGCATGTGGTCCACCCACAGGAGTCTGGTCCTGAGGCTGCCTTGGAGCTCTTGGGTCTGCCCCTGTGAGGACCTGGCACAGAGGTGGTATGACTGCTTGGATCACAGGAGCCCCAGTGGCACCAAATGCACAGGGAAGCCAGTGGCCACAGGCACAAGAGATATGTCCCTAGTGAGAGATTTTTCTGGCACCTGGCATAAGGCACATGAGGGCCAACCCAAGCCGGGGTTTTTCTGGCACCCAGCAGCAGACATGCAAGGGCCAGCCCTGAGAGGATTCTTTTTTTTTTTTTATTGCCCTGCAGCTGGCATGTGAGGGTCAGCTCTGAGGGGGCTATTTTTATTGCTCAGCAGCCAGCGCACAAGAGCCAGCCCTGAGCAGGCTTCTTTTATTGTCATCGGCAGGAACCGGCATGTGGGGAGAGAGAGGTTACAATAGTGGCTCCTCCCCCTGCGTGTGACTCAGCAGTAGCACCCTGCTTTCATGGCAGTCCAGTCTCCCTCCATAGGCATTCCCTGCTGCAGATTTCCTCCCTCCTGCCCCATCAGTCTGTCTCTCCACAGCCAGCAGCAGTTCTTGCTCGGTGCCTGTTCTCCAATCCCCATGAACCAGCTCCCAGCCCCGTTGCACACTTGTGAACACACGTCCCAGTCCATGGCACATAAGGCTGAGGTATAGACCATCTGTGTATTTCTCACTCTGTCCCGTCTGCTACAGATAAGCCAATTCACCCACTTATGACAGCCTCAAATGCTTCCCTTCTGTCCCAGTCCATTTCCCCATCGGAGAGGTGGTTTCCCTGTCAGAGAGGGGGTTTCTGCAAATTTGGAAATCTCTCCTCTGCTTCAGCAACCCTGTCCAGGGGTGCAGGTGCTGTCCCACTTCCTCTCCTCCTCCTTCTCCCTTCTTTTTTTCCATCCTACCCAATTATGCAGGGATATTTATAGTCCTTTCCAGTGTCCAAGGTCTTCTGCTAGTTTTCAGCCAGTGTTCTGTGAGTATTGTTGCATCTATAGATGTATTCCTCATGCATCCATGGAGAGAGATGAACTCCACGTCCACCTACTCCTCCACCATCTTGAATCTCCTCATACTTTGAGAGCACAGTTTTTAACCTAATATTTCCCCTTGCATATAAATCCTGCTCATGTCTCATAAATTTGTCAGATGTTGCATTTTCCCAAAAACTTCCTCCAATTCTGCTTTTATTAATCAAGGTTTTCCAGAGAAACAGAACAACAGGACACATGCATGCATGTGTGCACGCACCTATTTCATCTTAATTGTTTGCATCTTCTCCCTTTTTTTCTTAGTCTAGCTAAAGGTTTTTGAATTTTATTGATCTTGTCAAGGAACCAACTTGTGGTTTTACTCATTTTTATCATTTTTTCCTATTTTTAATTTCAATGATGCCTGCTCTAATCTTTAGTATTTTCTTTCTTCTTTCAATTTATTTACTATTCCTTTTTTAGTTCTTTAGTATGTAGAATTAGGTTATTAATTTGAGATTGTCTTCTTTTTTAATGTAGGCATTTACAATGATAAATCTCCCCCTGAGCTCTGTTTATGCTGCATTCCATAAGTTTGGTTATGCTGTGCTTTCATTTTCATTTCTCTCTCATGTTGGTATTCTTGGTGGTATCCCACAAACCTCTGTGGCTCTGTTCATTATTCTTCATTCGTTTTCTGCCCCTTCTTCCTTACATTGGATAATCTCAATTGTCCTGCAAGTTCATTGATTCTTTCTTCTGCTCTCTCAAATCTGTTACTGAGCTTTTCTAGTGACTTCTTCATTTTAGGTATTATAATTTTCAGCTTTAGATTTTCTACTTGTTTCCTTTTTATAATTTCTATCTCAATATTGATATCTTCTATTTGGTGAGGCATTGTTCTCATGCTTTCTTTTAGTTCTTTAGATGTGGTTTCTTTTAGCTCTTTGAACATTTTAAAAATAGATGATTCAACGGCTTTGTCTAGAAATTTCAATATCCGTTCTGCCTCAGAAACATTTTCGGTTGATTTATTTTTCTTTCCCCCATGAATAGGCCATACTTTCTTGTCTTTGCATGCCTCATTTTTTTTGTTGTTGTTGAAAACTGGATATTAAAATGTGATAGCTCTTAGAGTCAGAGTTTCCCCTTCCCCAGGGTCTGTTGTTTTTATTTGTTGTACTTGTTTAGTGACTATTTTGAACTAGTTCTGTAAAGTCTGTACTCTTTGTTGCTTGTTGGTGAGCTTAGTGATCAGTTAATGACTGGATGGAGATTTATTCAAACACCTGGAACTAATAATCTCCCAGTCCTTGCCAAGAGGCTCTGGGTACATTTTGGTGTACACCTTCAACACTCAGGCAGTTGATAACTCTGCCTTACCTTTGCTTCCTGCTTCTGCAGTGCCTCAAGGTCAGCCAGAGTTGAGGGCTTAGGGCTTTCTCATGTCTTTCCTCAGTATGTGCACAGGCTACACATGTGTGTGGACTTCTAGATTCCCAGGAATATGTCAGAGCCTTTCAAAGCTCCAGTAGTCATCCCAGTTGTCAGTTTTTAGAAAAATCCTTATTTGGCTTGTCTATTTTTTGCTCCAACTGTTATCCATCACCTTAGCCACAATATTTTGACATTTGCTTGCAAATTTTTTTCACAAGTGCTCCCCAGGGAAAGACTTTTAGCACTGGTTGAGCACCAAATCAGGTAAAGTAAAGACAAGCCTTTCAAGTAGGGTCTTCCAGGGAACCATCAGATAGGTCAGGCAGGTACACAACTTTGGGAACACAACTTTGTACTCTTATGTTTTAGGTGTGTCCTTTAAAAGCAACCCAAAATGGATTTTGTTTTACCCAACCTCAAATTTTTTTCTTTTAAAGGAAGCACTTAGTCCAATTACACTTATTCTAATTACTGATATATTTCAATTTAGTTCTCACATCTTATTTTTCCTATCTAATTGTTCTACATTTTCCGTGTTTTACTATCTTTTAATTGTGAAAATAACACATAAATTTTTAAAATGTAAGAGAATAAATGTGCAGTGTAACTCATTAGTATAAATCAAACACCTGTATGATCCCTAGCAGAACTAAGCATCCTCACAAGCCACTTCCCTATTACAATCCTTCATTGCATTTATTTGTGGTTTTACCACTGAAGTATGTATCTCTAAACACTATGATTTACTTTGCCTACTTATGAATACTATGTAAAATGGAATCATAGTGTATGTATTCAACAATATGTAAGATGTGTTGTTATTCTTAGTTTTGGCTCACTCATTTTTCTATGTAATATTCCAGTCCATTACATGAATATATCACAAGTTATTTATCCACTCTACTGTTAATTCACTTTTGATTTATTTTTAATTTTTTTCTCTAGTGAATAATAATACTTTGAATATTCTTTTGCATGCATCTATGCATTCATTTCTCCAGGGAATATACTTAGCAGTAAAATTGCTAAGAAATAGGGCATGTATACCTTCAACTTTAGTTATAATGCAAAACTGTGCTCCTTAGGATCATATCAATTTATCCTCCTACTAGCAGTGTCTAAGAATTCCTATTACTCCCCATCTGCTTTAACACATGGAGTTTTCAGTTGCTAGTTGGCCTGCCCTGCTTATTGTAATTTTAAGTTAAATTTTCCTAATTTTTAATGAGGTTGAATAACTTTTCATTTGGTTTTTCATATTTTGATATCTTCTTTTGTGAAGTGACTGCTCAAATCTTTTGCCTATTTTTCTCATGTGTAATTTGTCTTTTTATTACTTTCTGGATACAGTTATTTGTTGGTTATATGAGTTTTAAATATATTCTCCCACTGTGGCTTTCCTTTTCACTCTCATTTTGTTGTCTTTTTCTCTTGTTTTGTTTTATAGAGAAAATAGTGTAATAAACTCCCATAGACCTATCACTTATCTTCTATAATTATCAATATTTTATCCTTATATCTTTTTTTTTTTTTTTTTTTTTTTTTGCGGTACGTGGGCCTCTCACTGTTGTGGCCTCTCCCGTCGTGGAGCACAGGCTCTAGACGTGCAGGCTCAGCGGCCAGGGCTCACGGGCCCAGCCACTCCACGGCATGTGGGATCTTCCCAGACTGGGGCACGAACCCGCGTCCCCTGCATCGGCAGGCGGACTCTCAACCGCTGCGCCACCAGGGAAGCCCTATCCTTATATCTTTTGATAGAGTTCTTAATTTTAAAGTTGTCGAATTATAGTTATTATGGTTAGTACTTTTCATGTTCATTTTATGATACCTTTCCCTAAGGTCATAAAACATGCTCACATATAATCTTTTACCTGCTTTGTAAGTTTCCATTTCCTATTTAGGTCAATAATGCATCTGGAATTAATTTTGGAATCTGGAATGAGGTACGGTTCAGGTTCCATTTATTTTCATATGGACACACGGTTTTTCCACATTATTTACTGAAAAGATTTTCTTTTATCCAAATCTCTGCAGTGCCACTTTCCTCACTCTCTGTCACTCTTTCTCCCTCTTTCTCTCAGCCTCCAGCTGGCCCTCCAGAACCCAAATCAGGCCTACTAGTTGGGGCTCCTGACCCAAGTTGATACAGAGAAGGGGAATCCCATTCACACAACCAGCTAGTGCCTTGTTTGCATTCCTGGCCATGACCCTGAGGCTGACTCTGGGAACTGTCTGTGACTGTTTTCACACCACATCAGCAGAGTTGAATATTTATGACAGAAACTGTATGGTCTGCAAAGCCTAAAATATTTATTACCTGGTTTGCACTAGTTTTCTATTGCTGCTGCAACAAATTGCCACAAACTTAGTTATTTAAAACAACACAAATTTATCATCCTACAAAGTTGTAAAATCAATATCACTGGGTCAAAATCAAGGTGTCAGCAGAACTGTGCTCCCTCAGGAGATTCTAGGGGGCAAACCATTTCCTCTTCTGTTCCAGGTTTTAGGGCTGTATTCCTCAGCTTGTGGCTCTTTTCTGCGTCATCAAAGCCAGCATTTAGCATCTTCAAATCTCTCTCTGCTTCCATATTCACATCACCTTCTCTCTTATAAGGACCCTTACGCATACATGGGGCCCACCAGGATAATCGAGGATCATCTCTCCATCACAAATCCTTAATTTAATCACATCTGCAAAGTCCCCTTTGCCATATAAGGTAACATTCACAGGTCCTGGGGATTAGGACTTGGACAGATTGAGGTGGGGGGTGCATTATTCATCCTACCATATGGCCCTTTTAAAAAAAGTGTTTTGCTGTGATCATCATACCTTGACACCATGTATTATGGAGAAAATTCCATTAAATCTAAGTTCCATTAATTATAAAAACTTTTTTCTGACTGCTGTTCTACACTATATCAGGGATAACTTCCCTGAGATTCATTCTATGGCTTTCCTCAATTTGATTTCTCTAATTTTGAAGAAAATGTATACTCTGGTTAAAGGTTTGCCATCATAAACAACAACAACAATAATTAGGCAGTATCTCCCAATGAATACCATGCTATCTAGCAAATAGTTCCCTTAAAATGAACAGTTTCTCAAGTATATTTCACACCTGAGTAATATCACTGAGTCCACAGTGTCAAATTCTTGGCTCAAGCTGCCTCTACTCACAACTCATGTTATCAGTTATTATTGTCCCAAAGCAAAGGGCTGGCAGACTAGGGAGAAAGCTCATTTGCAAAGTTTTTCGAGGTGTTATGGGCTGACCTGTGTGTGTCACCCCCTGCCCCTCCGCACCCAAATTCATATGTTGAAGTCCTAACCTCCAGTCCTAACCTCCGGTACCTCAGAATGTGACCTTATTTGCAGATAGAGTTGTTACAGAGGTAACCAAGGTGAAATGAGGTCTTTAGGGTGGGCCCTGTTCCCATATGATTGGTGTCTTTATAAGAAGTGGATTTGGATGTACAGAGGGAAACAATGTGGAGACACAGGGAGAAGACAAGCCAAGAAGAGAGGCCTGGGACAGATTCTTCCCTCACAGCCTCCAGAAGGAACCAACCCTGCTGACACCTTGACTTCAGATTTCCAGGTTCCAGAACCATAAGACAATAAACATCTGTTGTTTAAGCCACCAGATCTGTGGTACTTTGTTATGGCAGCTCTATCAAAATATATGTGGTGAGAGACTATTGCTTCCAAAGGAATTCCAGAGTTGGAATTCCCCAGGAACCAAAAAAATCACATGTTCAGAATAAACAAATTGTCATTTCTGTAACACTCTCTTCCCTTTCTGCCAAGATTACATCTACAACAAGCAGGGGCGTGGTGGGAGGTGCAAAGAGAAATGTATAGTTAGAAAGATGTATATGCACTGATGTCATCTGTATAGCCCAGTGAGTAATAGCCTAGTTCAGAGTCAGCCTGACTTGGCTTCACTATCCCAACTCCGTTACTTAACGTTTGTGCAATCCTGGGTAAATTAGTTCCTTACCTCTCTGTGCTCCTCACTACCTCAGTTTTCTCATCTGTAATATGGGGATGATACTGACACCAACTTCACAGAGAGTGTTGTGAGAATTAAGGAGATTTATATATATATATATATATATATATTTCACACAGTAAGTGTAAGCTTTTAACACTCATTGTAATTATTTAGTTACTATCCTCAACACTTCCTATAAGCCACAGAATAGAACATTATGGAGTTCTAGTTCTAGTTCATTATTGAGTACACTGGTACTCAAAACATTGAACTGAAATTTTTAAACTGTGGAATCTGCCATATTAAATTTCCCCCTTTACTGAATCTAACCAGGAGCTTGACCTAACCTCTCAAATCTCAAATGAAATTTTTGGCTTTCCTGTGTCCAAAACCAAAGTCTTGGTTTCTGCCCTCCTCTGAGCTGCTCTGCCCTGGTCCTGGTCCTCACATGCTCACAGGTGGCTACTCCCTCCTCCCAGGTGCCCCAGCCATGATGCCCCCCTCTTCATCCTCAGAGCTGGTTCTTCCCCTTGCCTGGAACTCACCTACTTCTCTCCCCTTCCACCTCCTGCACTCTGGTCAGACACTCACTTCCCTCCTGTACCACTGTAAGGGCTACTGCCCCAGCTCCCTGGTGGTCCATCCTACACTCAGGGAACCAGTGAGATGCTCTCATCCTGTAAGTCAGGAACCTGTTTTGTGAAGTCAGCTGTGGCCCTGTCTAACCTGTCCTGAGCAGGGGAGGGCTGTGGGGGGCTGTGTGAGCCCAGCGGCAGGAACCTACTACCTCAAATGCCCAGTTTGTACAGACTTCTGCAACATCAAGCTTGGGGCCTAACACCATCTAAGTGTTCCATCCTTCCCAACTGGTAAAATGGGTGAAGGCCAAGCCGGACCTCCCAACTCTGCCGGGGACAGGTGCCTGGACAGCTCTGAAAACAGAGACAATCAGGGCCCTTGGATGTGGTGAGGGAAGGCAGAAGGGTGACATAGCTTTTGTTTGCTCCCTCTGCCAGCTTTGCCCAAATCCCTGTGGCTGCCCTAATCCAACCTCTCTAATGGAGCCCAAGCCGGCTCAGCCCCCCTTAGCACGAACTTGCTAATCCCTGGGGCTTGGAGCGCACCAGCTGTCTCCAGGATGCACTTTGCTCTCAGTGTCAGAAAGGCAAATCCAGGGCCTCAGATGAGGATGGTGGTAAAAGTGTCCATCACCTTGGCCCAAAACCTGAGATGAGGAAACTCAGGTACCAAGAGCCTCACACGGTGTGTCACTGCTTCAGACCCCAGAGCCAGGAAGGCTTTATGAACCGCCAGAAGAGCAACTCCTTAGGGTTCCATCATCAGATGCAAGAGGCAGGGGTGGGAACTGCAGGGCAAGCCTGCCCTGTCCCCTCCCTCCATCAAAGGCAGTGAGGGCTGCTCGTTTCACACCAACCTGAGCACAAATCCTGATGCTGACACGTGTCCCCTGTGTGACCTTGGGTGAGTCACTTAACTCCTTGAGGTCTCTACTTCCCCAACTGTGAAATGGGCCTGATGGTAGAAGTCTCTTCTTCGTAGGGTTGTGTGTGTGCTACCATTAAAGGTCTGCTTGCTCCTGCCTTCTTCCAGCTCAGCCCTGTTCTCCCTCCTGTTCAGGCGCAATCCTGTTTGCTCAGCCCGTGTTCCTTTCTCACTCCACTCATAGGTTTATTGCAGGGATTTGCAAGGAGAAAGCTGGGAAGTGCCTTAAGCAGCCTGAGCCAAGACACTGGTGGCCAGAAGAGAGGAAAAGTAACAGAAAACGGGTAAGAGACAGAGAGAGAGACAATGAGAGAAAGGGACACTGAGAGAGAGAGAATGAGACTGAGACAGAAAGAGAAGAAAGAGAGAAGGGAGAGGGGTGGGTAGAGAAAGCCAGAGACAGAGATGAGAAAGAGAGAGACCAGAAGACAGAAAAGGACAGAGTGTGTATGTCAGACACATATCCAAAGACAGGAAAGAAACAGATCCAGGGAGTAGGAAAGGGAGGGAAAGGAGATGTGGAGAGAGCCAGTCCTGCGCACACGCCTTGCTCAGGATGGGTCTCCGCCCTCAGGGCGGCCTCTCATCCCTTCCCCAGAATCCTTAAATCCTCTCTCCCTCAGGGCCCTGGGCATCTGTCACTGTCCCGTCCTGAACCGACAGCGGCTGGCGCCGGTGAGTGTGGCTACAGAGGGGGCCTGGGTGTGCGCTGGGGTGGACTCCCAGTAAGAGCGGCCCAGGGCTGTCGGGGAGGGCAGGGGTAGGACTGGAGCCAGTGGTCGAGCAGGGGGGACCCAGGTAATGAGGTTCAGAGGGTGTGAGAGCCAGGTGGCCCGGGAAGGCTGGCTGAGTTGATGCTTCATAACTTCTCCAGCTGACTCGGCCAATATTTATATACTGCGCGCCTCCCCTCTCCCGAAGGCTTGGGGCTCACTCGCCTTTCCGCCGACCCGGGTCCTTCCTCTGCTGGGCGCTCAGAGCGTTCTCCTGTTCTGTTCCCGTCCCCACCCCGTCCTCCTCCCGCAGCCCCCGAGCCGATGGCCAGGATCCTGCCGCTGCTGACGCTGCTGCTGACGCTGGCGCAGGCGGGCGTGGCGGGCGCCGCGGGCTCGGTGCGCCTGGCGGGCGGCCTCACGCTGGGCGGCCTGTTCCCGGTGCACGCGCGGGGCGCGGCGGGCAGAGCGTGCGGGCCGCTGAAGAAGGAGCAGGGAGTGCACAGGCTCGAGGCCATGCTGTACGCGCTGGACCGCGTGAACGCCGACCCCGAGCTGCTGCCCGGGGTGCGCCTGGGCGCGCGGCTGCTCGACACCTGCTCGCGGGACACGTACGCGCTGGAGCAGGCGCTGAGCTTCGTGCAGGCGCTGATCCGCGGCCGCGGCGACGGCGACGAGGCAGCCGTGCGCTGCCCAGGCGGCGTCCCCCCGGTGCGCGCCGCGCCCCCTGAGCGCGTGGTGGCTGTCGTGGGCGCCTCGGCCAGCTCCGTCTCCATCATGGTCGCCAACGTGCTGCGGCTGTTTGCGGTGAGGGCCCGGGGGAGCGCCCGGGTTGCAGCTTCTCTCCCTCGTCCTTGCCCTGGGCGTGGCTGAGGTCTGGCCTCCTTGCGAGAATCACAATAGTTCGCAAAGAAACCTTGTCCCCTGGGCCAGACGCAAGCCTGTCAGGGAAGGTTGTTCGGAATTAAAGCGTCTGGAGTGCCCGGGGTAACTAAGTCGTCCATTAATTGCACTGTAGCCCATGAGCGTTTCTCTGCCTCGTTTTCTCTCATTTTCCCTCTTTCTTTGTCTTTCTTCTTGATTTTCTCTTTCCATCTCCCTGTCTCTCTCTTCCCCTCTCCTTTCCATAACGTCTTCACACTCCACCCTTCCTTTCTGTTTCAGCTTCAAACATCTCTGTCTTCCCTAGACCAGCTCCAGCCCGCTGCTTCCAGAACCTCCCCATCTCTGACCTTCATACCAGCTCCCACATGCTCTTTTATGTGTGTGTGTTTTTTGTTGTTTTCTTTCTTTCTTTTTTTTTTTTTTTTTTGCTCGTGAGTTTTTCTTTAACATGAGGGATACACCCTCTTCTCTGCTAGCCGCCCTCTTCCCAGCCTCCCCAGCCACCATTCTCCACTCTGCTTTCACACTTACTGCCCCCACTCCTTCTCCTGGATCAGCTCAGCTGTAATCCCTGCTATTAATCACTCTAATGCACACAGATAAACCCAGTTCTAAACAGGCCCCTCCATTAGTCCAGACACAGCCTTCAATCAAATAACCCCTCCCCAGCTCTCCTGCCTGATCTGCCCCTCCTGGCCTCTCTTTGTGGCTGTTCCATCTTGCCCCCAGCACTGTAACCCCAAACGTCCCTGTCCTGGGTCCTCATTGCCCTCCCTCCCTAGGGTCACTGACCCTCCATTCACGGCCCTGGTGTCCTTCCCCACTCCAGATACCCCAGATCAGCTACGCCTCCACGGCCCCTGAGCTTAGCGACTCCACACGCTATGACTTCTTCTCCCGCGTGGTGCCACCTGACTCCTACCAGGCCCAGGCCATGGTGGACATCGTGCGGGCATTGGGATGGAACTACGTGTCCACGCTGGCCTCCGAGGGCAACTATGGCGAGAGTGGGGTTGACGCATTTGTGCAGATCTCCCGAGAGGCTGGTGAGCTTGGGGCAGGGGGGTTTGAGGCATGAAGGAGCCTATAGAGGGTCCGTTGGACAGGGCATAAGCAGTGAGGTAGGGCACTGGGTTCATGATGGGGAGCCTGGATGGTGCCCCCTGTGGGGGTCCTTTGGAAGACTCAGCCCCTGCCACAGTCATGAGTGGTGGTGGCCCTGGTGGGTGAATGGGTGGGACCGCAGCTGACTTTGGCATCTCCGACACCCAGGGGGTGTCTGTATTGCCCAGTCCATCAAGATTCCCAGGGAGCCAAAGCCAGGAGAATTCAATAAGGTGATCAGGAGACTCATGGAGACACCAAATGCCCGGGGCATCATCATCTTTGCCAACGAGGATGACATCAGGTGGGACAGATGGCATGTTCAATCACCGTGTTCTTCAGAGGCTGTCCTTGAAGACCCTGCCGCCTCTTCTCACATATCCCAGCCACGTACATCCTCCTTTCCCTCTTTCTCACCTCCCCTTACCTTCCTGCCCTCACATACCTTTTCTACTGCCACCTCTCTGCCTGGTGCCCCCAGAAATGAACCAGGCCTGGTCTGGGTGAAGATGCTCCAAACCTAGCCAGGGAAACACAAGAATATATGTCTGTTTCTATAATTAACAGTGGGGGAGAGACTGGTGGGCGCATGTAAGTGCAGAAAATGAGCTGTCAGGGAAGGGCTCCCAGGGGTAGGAGGGTATCAGCAGAAGGCCATGAGCCCCAGCAAGAGAAGGTAGGCCCTTCTTAAAGGCGGCAGGCAGTGGACTATGGTGCACAGAACAAGAGGGCAGGCCTGGGGTCAGAGCCTGGCTGGACACTTTACTACCTGAAAAACCCAGGGCAAGTGTCCTAAACTCCCTACATCCTACCTTTCCTGATAAACAAAGGGTCTGATGAGTGATGCAGAATGGGGTAGATGGAGAGAGAAGAATGGAAAGTGACCAGAGTTAAGTTGGAGGAGGCTCTCTGGCCCTCGCTCACCCCTACCCTATCCTTACCAGGAGGGTCCTGGAGGCTGCACGCCAGGCCAACCTGACCAGCTACTTCCTGTGGGTTGGCTCAGACAGCTGGGGAGCCAAGATCTCACCCATCCTGAACCTGGAGGACGTGGCTGTGGGAGCCATCACCATCCTTCCCAAAAGGGCCTCTATTGATGGTGAGTGGGGGAACGCCCTTCCCCACTGCATCTCCCACCTATATTTATCCTTCCCCATGATCCCCTCTTGGGGGTGCTCATTTTCCCCTTCTATAAAATTATACCATGATCCAGGGTCCCTTCTAGGATTCCCAGATTCTAGAATTCTGAGATTCTGTGAATACATCCCTCCAAGCAGTGTTTGAATGAATTGGCAAGTGAGGAAATGCACATCCCACTCTACAGGGTGAAGATTGTTAGGTTTTGTTTGTTTGTTTAGTTTTGTGTTAATTCAATGCCTGTATTCCTGGTTCTGCCAAAGGCACTCTAATTTGAGGGTGACTGTGGGAGGGATAGAAACCAAGGATGTGGGTCATACTGTCCTGTTGATCAATTAATGAGGCCTTCCTCTCCACCCCTCCTCCACCATCCCGCCTGTGAATATCTGGAAGAATGCAGGAAAGATGGCCACTTTACACTAGGATTGCTCATTTCCCCAAAGGCTAAGCTGAACATGCTTTGATGAGGCACTTCGGGGCATTTTATGAAGTGCAGACCCTTGTAAATGCTGAGCCCTGACTCGCAGGGGCTCCCAGCCTTTTGGAGGTGTACACCCACCCTTACGCTCTTTCTTTCCCTTAGAATGCATTCAGTTGCAGGCAACAGACTAGACTGAGAGTGGTTTTAGCAATAAAGGCATTTCATTACAAGGCAGGAGGTTTCAAAGTAGGGGCAACTTCATGCTTGGGGCAGAGAGTCAATGATGTTCTCAGAGCCCTGAGCTCTGTCTCCCCTTCTGTTCCACCATCCTCTGTAGTTGCCATATGCCTTCTATTTTTTAAAAGTCAACCTGTTTTTGTTTTTTTAATGAATTTATTTATTTATTTATTTTTGGCTGCGGTCAGTCTTTGTTACTGCGTGCGGACTTTCTCTAGTTGTGGTGAGCGGGGGCTACTCTTCGTTGCAGTGAATGGGCCTCCCATTGCGGTGGCTTCTCTTGTTGCAGAGCACGGGCTCTAGGCACACGGGCTTCAGTAGTTGTGGCTCGCAGGCTCTAGAGCTCAGGCTCAGTATTTGTGGCACATGGGCTTAGTTGCTCCGCGGCATGTGGTCTTCCTGGACCAGGGCTCAAACTCGTGTTCCCTGCACTGGCAGGCAGATTCTTAACCACTGCGCCACCAGGGAAGTCCCACGTGCCTTCTTGATTGTGGTGTTTTATTCACAAAGTGGCTGCTGAAGCTCCACCCATTACATCTTCGTAGCAGCATCCTAACCAGAAAAGAAAAGGCAGCAAAAAATTCTCTCATGTGGTGAGGCTCTGAGCTTGTATCAGGATGCAAATTTACCGTGGAGTCCCTAGATGGCTTTGAACTCATTGGCCAGGCCAGAAATTGGTCACATGGGTATCCCCAGCTGCAAAGTGAGCAAGTGGTGAAGGGACACAAGTAGTGAGCTGTGGCTAGCTCAGACTGTTGCCAGCCCCCTCCCTCCTTCCCTGTCTCTCAGGATTTGACCAGTACTTCATGACTCGCTCCCTGGAGAACAACCGCCGGAACATCTGGTTTGCTGAGTTCTGGGAAGAGAATTTTAACTGCAAACTGACCAGCTCAGGTACCCAGTCAGACGATTCCACCCGCAAATGCACAGGTGAGAGCTGCCCAGGGTGGCGAGGGTGGTGAGGGAGAAGGTGGGAGGCCAGGTTGGGCATCTGGGAGCCAGGCACACTTCCTCTGGGCATCCCTAGGACAGGTGAGGAACGCATCGGCCGGGACTCTGCCTACGAGCAGGAAGGGAAGGTGCAGTTTGTGATTGATGCTGTGTACGCCATTGCCCACGCCCTTCACAGCATGCACCAGGCTCTCTGCCCCGGGCACACAGGCCTGTGCCCGGCAATGGAGCCCACCGACGGGCGGACACTGCTGCAGTATATTCGAGCTGTACGTTTCAATGGTGAGTGGGAGCCAGAGCCCCTACGTGAATGAGGGAAAGCCTGCTGGGATGGAGTTCTCGGGACCTGGGACGACTCAGGATGGAAGGAATGGGAGAGCAGAAGAGTGTAGTGGGAGCATCTTGGCCTGAGAGCTGGAGGCTCGAGCCAAGTTCTGGGGAACAGTTTTTAACACTCCTCCTTCTCCAGGCTTCAGTACCTCCTGCCACAGGCTGCAAATTCCAGGTGTTGGGGAACTTCTCTGTGACCCCTTCTGCCTGGATCCCTCAGAGGGTCACACACAACTCTCCTCTCCATTGCACGGAGTTTGTAGTCGTCTGGTCTCTGAGGGCACACACGGGGCACAGTGCAGACTGTGCAAAGGCACTGCTTACACAGTGGACAGGCAGCCCACTCCGAGTCTCAGGTTTCCGAATGCCTCCCCAGCCAGGCCCTGTGCTGCCTGAGCACAAGGCATGAGTCTGTGTCCCTCCAATACGAGTGGAGGGCCTGGAACATGGTCAGGGCTCAGAATAAGGGTTTCTGAAAAGGCCCAGATGGACTCAGCCGTGCTTATGGTTTGCTGGGCGGGGGGGGGGGGGGGGGCGCTTCGCATTGTGTTCAATTACTATCCTTTAGTAAATTAAGAACTCTCTTCTTCCACCAAATGTTGAGCACCTTTCCTCTGCCAAGCTCTCTGTTAAGGAGCGTGACTTAGGGATTTCCCTGGCGGTCCAGTGGTTAAGACTCTGTGCTCCCACTGCAGGGGACACAGGTTCAATCCCTGGTCAGGGAACTAAGATCCCTCATGCCGATGGCCAAAAAGTTATAAATAAATAAAAAGAGCATGACTTAATAGCACTCCAGAACAGCTCTGCAAGCTGGTAGAACAAGCTTCTAAAAGAAATAAGGCACGCTGATTGTTCAGATCAGTACCTTTGTAAGTCTGAACTCATCCTCTCGCCTGCGCAGTCAAGCTCTTTCTTATTTCTTTTTAAATTGTGGTAACATGCACATAGCGTAATATTCACTCTCTTAACCATTTTTAAGTGTGCGGTTTAGTGGTGTACATTGTTGTGCAGTCAATCTCTAGAACTCTTTTCATTGTGCAGAACTGAAACGCTGTACTCATTAAACACTAACTCCCCATTTCCCCCTCCCCCAGCATTCTACATTTTGTCTATGAATTTGACTGCTCTAAGTACCTCATATGAGTGGAATCACACAGTATTTGTCCTTTTGTGAGTGGCTTATTTCACTTATCATAATGTTCTCAAGGTTCATCCATGTTGTAGAATGTGTCAGAATTTCCTTCCTTTTTAAGGCTGAATAATATTCCATTGTATGTATAGACCACAATTTGCTTATCCGTTCATCCGTTGATGGACACTTGCGTTTCTTCTGCATTTTAGCTACTGTGAATATGCTGCTGTGAACATAAGTGTACAAATATCTCTTTGAGTCCCTGCTTTCCGTTATTTTGGGTATATAGCTAGAAAAGGAATTGCTGGATTGTGTGGTAATTCTGTTTAATTTCTTGAGGAACCACCATATTGTTTTCCACAGTGACTGCATCATTTTGCATTCCCACCAGTGAAGTATAGGGTTTCAGTGTCTCCATACACTTGCCAACACTTACTTTCTGTTGTTTTGACAGTGGCTATCCTAAGTGGGTGTGAGGTGGTATCTCACTGAGGTTTTGATCCGAATTTCCCTGACGATAGGTGATGCTGAGCACCTTTTCGCGTGCTTGCTAAGCTCTTCCTTTGTCCTGGCTGGGCCTTTGATGGGCTCGAGAACCAGCTGAGGATGACAGGCTCTCCTTCCAGGCAGCGCAGGAACCCCTGTGATGTTTAATGAGAACGGGGATGCACCTGGGCGATACGACATCTTCCAGTACCAGGTGACCAATGGCAGTGCGGGCAGTGGCAGCTACCAGGCTGTGGGCCAGTGGGCGGAGACCCTCAGACTGGATGTGAGTGGCACAGGACGAGCTCTGGGCACAGGGAGGCGGACCCACCTTCCTGGAGGTGGGAGTCACAGGTCCCGGTGTCCCCTGTGTCCCAGGTGGAAGCCCTGCAGTGGTCGGGAGACCCCCGAGAGGTGCCCGAATCTCAGTGCAGCCTCCCCTGTGGGCCGGGAGAGCGGAAAAAGATGGTGAAGGGCGTCCCCTGCTGTTGGCACTGTGAGGCCTGCGACGGGTACCGCTTCCAGGTGGACGAGTTCACTTGCGAGGCCTGCCCCGGGGACATGAGGCCCACGCGCAACCACACGGGCTGCCGCCCCACGCCCGTGGTCCGCCTGTCCTGGTCCTCGCCCTGGGCGGCCCCGCCCCTCCTCTTGGCCGTGCTGGGCATCATGGCCACCACCACGGTGGTGGCCACCTTCGTGCGGCACAACAACACGCCCATAGTCCGGGCCTCTGGTCGCGAGCTCAGTTACGTCCTCCTCACCGGCATCTTCCTCATCTACACGGTCACCTTCCTCATGGTGGCTGAGCCCGGGGCGGCTGTCTGCGCTGCCCGCAGGCTCTTCCTCGGCCTGGGAACCACCCTCAGCTACTCTGCTTTGCTCACGAAGACCAACCGCATCTACCGCATCTTTGAGCAAGGGAAGCGCTCGGTCACGCCCCCACCCTTCATCAGCCCCACTTCGCAGCTCGTCATCACCTTCAGCTTCACCTCCGTGCAGGTGGGTCCTTGGGCTCCCAGAGTAACGGGGTGGGCAGACGGGGTCGGGGCTGGGGGTACGGGCACTGACCTCCACCTTAAAACTCAGAGTCCCGGGCTTCCCTGGTGGCGCAGTGGTTGAGGGTCCTCCTGCCAGTGCAGCGGACACGGTTCGTGCCCCGGTCCGGAAAGATCCCACATGCCGCGGAGCGGCTGCGCCCGTGAGCCGTGGCCTCTGAGCCTGCGCGTCCGGAGCCTGTGCTCCACAACGGGAGAGGCCACAACAGTGAGAGGCCCGCGTCCCGTAAAAAAAAAAAAAAAAAAAAAAAAAAAAATCAGAGTCCCTCTTCTATTTTGGCCTCTATGTTAAAAAAAAAAAAAAAAAAAGAAAAAGTCCCAGGAGATAGGGTGCTACTATTTCTGTAACTAGAAGAACTCATTTAGGAGCAGCTGTTTCCTCCTGCTTCATCCTTGAAGGAAAATGGATCAGTAAGGTGGGTAGTGCAAGCATCCCGTTATTTTTCTGTAAAACAGTGAAATTATTTTCATAAAGTGAACGTGCTCTTCCATAATCTGGCTCCCAGGGCAAAGAGAATCTGATGAATTTCCCCCAAGCAGAGAATCTGTTTCCATAAGGGCAGTTCCTGCTGCCCAGTCACTGGGTAACTTGGATAAGAGGCACAGGGTCTAATGATACTATGTGGAGTGAAGCATCCAATTCCATAGATGGCCAGAATTTCATGCTGTATGTGCAGCAAAAGCAGAGTTCCTTTAGGGTTTTCTCTGAGATGGTAATATTACAACATTGGAAATGGTTCCTGTGGTCTGGAAAGCACTGGATGTTTTCTGTGTAAAGGGTGCTAAGAGACAAGTGTGTGTGACATTGTATGACATTGCAGAGCCAGCCCAGTTCTCAGGGCCAGGTGGATGGCCCATGCTCAGCTCATTTGGACAAGGCTCATTCTCCACCCCAGGAGAGCCCTTCTTCCTACCCAGCTCTGCGTATAACATGGTCATTCCCACCCATGGGCCTCAGTCCATGCAATTCTTCACAACTGGAAGGTGCTGCCATTTTCTGACACATAGCAGGGTCTGAGCGTCCTCTGTCAGGGCCGGAATCTCCGTGCACAGCCCATCCTCAGAAAGCACCTCACTGCTTCCTGCCTGAAACCCCCTGGGGCACCTCTTGCCCCAGGATAGAGCTGTTTAGACTGCATTCAGTACCCCCGTCTGGCTCACCTATGGACTCCCCACATTATACCTCTCTTTCTAGAAATCCCAAATCTTTTCAGAGATGCACACCTTCAACTTTACAAGGTTATTCAGCAATATGATGGATGTGAAATGGTATCTCATTGTTTTAATTTGTCTCTACTTACTAGTGCAGCTAGCCTTTGTACTTTCCTCTTCTGTGGTGTGCCTGTGCCTCTTCCTGTGCTTTGCTCACTTTCTATTATTTTGTAGGCTTTTGTTATCTGTACTGGATGCTAATTCTTTTACCAAGTACGTGGGTTGCAAATTCAGTGGGGCGCATTTTGGTTGCTACTCCCGTGTATCGTAGGCCTTGGGTTTTAGTTTCTCTTGGGCAACTTTTCCCCCCAGCTAGAGGATTTCTAAGAGGAGCCTCCATGTTTCCTTCCTGGACAGTGGGTGGAGTTTTGTTTTATTAGTCCCTTGTTCATGGAGCTGCTGCCTTTGGGAGAATCACAAAAAGGTGCTCCTTCTGGGTGTACAAATTATTTAAAAAGCATCCTTTCCTCTAGGATCACATGGCCCTACTCCAGGTGCACAGTATGGCACTGAAGTGTTGGCTAGGTTTCAGCCCCGCTCCTCCCAAGTCAAGCATCTTGTGCAGTGAACCACCTGCATAAATGTAGGGGATGGCCCTTCCAGGGTCCCACCTTTATGCAGGTGTCTTAGTTCCTACTCCCCAGCTTCCCTTGGCTCGAGGTCATGTCTCCCCTCACTGTGAAGGAATTCATACTCCATCTTCTCCTTGTTAGGGCCTGTGTCTGACTCTGACCTCCCTGGCCACCTGGCATCAGTTCACATTCTTACTGCTCTCCATTCAGTGCCTCTATATTTTGAGCCTCACTATGCATTCACACACAATTTCATTATATCTTGTTCAACAGTTCTCTGGATCTGGAGAAGGATGCCGGTCCTCAGGAACTTGGTTTGCCATATTGCTAGATTAGATAAAGCTAGTGTTTTCCTACCTACAGAATACATGATACTGCCTCCCTGGACGGTTGTGAAGGGAAACATTTCTGCTGGGCCTGGTTTCTAATCAGTGGGACATGCACTGACTCCTCCCCCAACCTGGCATCATGTCTTCACAACAGATTATGAGGGTTCCCATTTGGTAGATAGAGGAGATGTGATTAGGGTCAGCTTTCCAGAGCCTCTGCCTGCAGTCACTGCACCTTGCTGGGCTCAGTAAACGGTGGTGGTAATGGCTGAAATACAGGAAGAGGACATCCAGGGCCCCTTCCCCAATCAGCCCAGATGTCCCCAGCACATACTTCCACTGCAGTCCCTTCTCTCCACCTGCCTGTGTCACAGGCCTTTGCCCAGGCAGTCCCCTCCTGGACAACCCTCCCCTCTCCACAGTGGCTCTCAGGCCTGAACATCCCACTCAATAGGGCAGGAGCCTTAAAGCGACCCTAACCTGCTAGAGATCTCAGTCGAGGGTGAGGCTGGGTGTGTCCTTGATACCATGTTGGCTCCTGCAGGTGGTGGGAGTGATGGCCTGGATGGGGGCCCAGCCCCCACACAGTGTGATTGACTATGAAGAGCAGCGGACGGTGGAACCAGAGCAGGCCAGAGGGGTGCTCAAGTGCGACATGTCAGATCTGTCCCTTGTCGGCTGCCTGGGCTACAGCCTCTTGCTCATGGTCACATGCACGGTGTATGCCATCAAGGCCCGTGGCGTGCCTGAGACCTTCAATGAGGCCAAGCCCATTGGCTTCACCATGTACACCACCTGCATCATCTGGCTGGCTTTTGTGCCTATCTTCTTTGGCACTGCCCAGTCAGCTGAAAAGGTAATCTGGGTCCCCCATCAGTTTCATGACCTCGTTTGTTTCCTGCCTGTCCACGGAAGGGCTCGATTATTCCACGAGCTGGGCCACCCATATGAATGCTTGCTTGGTTGGCTGATTAATTCATGTACTCATTTGTCTTTCCAGTCTCCCTCCAGTTGTTCTCTCAGTCCCCTTTCCATTGTTTATTCATTCATTTTTTTCATCCCTGCTTCTTCCAACCATCAATTTATTTTATTCAATTATCTTTTCATATACTTTATATCTGCCAATCCATTCATCTGTCGGTCTATTTGTTTGACAGTCATTTATTCATGTGTACAGTGGAGCATTTGTTTATTCACCTCCGTCTTCCCTTTGTTTGCCTACTTGCTCCCTTATTCAGGTTTGGTTCATCCATTCATTCGTACATTTGAAAACATGTTCATTCATTCGTTAACATTCTCTAGCACTTTTTAGGCATATGGACCATTTCCCCAGGTGTCGCTCTCTGTGAATGAATCTCTCATTTCCCTTGATCACTTGTCCACTCAGTCCTGTGTCGTTTACCCTTCTTCCTGCCTATACCAGAGCCAACAGTGACTACCAATTCTTCATGCCATGGGGCCTTTGCTTACACTGCTCTCCTTTATTGAGTGCTCATTCCCAGTCACTTGACTGAAATAGACTCACCTCCAGGCTGTGTGGGGGTGGAGGGCGGGAGACACCTGGGCTGAGTCCCACCTGGTCCCTTCCTCTGTGGCTTAGATCTACATCCAAACCACCACACTGACTGTGTCCTTAAGCCTGAGTGCGTCGGTGTCCCTCGGCATGCTCTATGTACCCAAAACCTACGTCATCCTGTTCCACCCGGAGCAGAACGTGCAGAAGCGGAAACGGAGCCTCAAGACAACCTCTACAGTGGTAGCCCCACCCAAGGGCGAAGGCACAGAGGCCCCCAAGTAGCACGTAGGGGATGAATGGGACAATTGCTCCTCATCCTCTGTTCTTTTCTTTCCCTCGCTTCATGGCGGAAGCTGTGAAGAGTCCAGATCTGCAGTGAGCAATCAGGGTGGGGAGTCCACAAAGGCCACAGCCACTAGGATGGAGCTGGCCTGGACCCACATGACACATTTTTCTGTTTTTCTGTGCATGATGGCTTCATACTTCCTTGCTGCAGACCAGACTTTCTTCTCATGGTGAGAAACAGCCACTGAGAGAATCCTACTCTGGAGAGGGACTAAACTTATACTCACTGGTTTGAAGTTCAGAGATCATGATGAAGCCCTGGGCTTGGCCCAGTGTGAGTAGATTTCCACCCCTTGATCAACCACCAGAATTTGGGGATTGGGCAGCGTGTAAGAATATGTAGACCCCAGAATGAAATTCAGGGTTGGAGTTAGGAAGGAGCAGTTTCCACAAGAGCTCTGTATTTTGGACTGAGTAACTTGGGCTTGGGTAAATATTTTGCTGGTACAGAGGGATCGAGCCTTGGGTGAGAGCCCTGTGAGAGAAGATGGGCCTGCACAGGACAGGGGAATGAGCAGAGGGAACTGGGTTGCTCCCATGAGATTATTTGTGGCAGGGTCTTTTCCTCGAGATCTTTTCTCCTGGAATCTGGGGCATGTCACACTTAGAGAACTGCTTTTTTTTCCTTTCCCGTGTGTATTCCCTTAAATGAACCCTGAACTTTAAGAAAATCAGATACACTTGTGTGGTGGTAGGGGTGTGAGAATAAACTAGCAAGGGTGGTGTTTGCCCTCCTCTGATGCCTGTAAGGGATGGTGTTCACAAGTTCTAGGTTGGGACCAGTGACAGAGAGAGTTGTGTCCATGGCAAAGATTAATTCCAAGTGGATAACTTAGGATGAACATCAAAACCGTTCTCTTCCAATATTTCCTGGGGAGATCTCCTTTGAAAGGCAAGCAGGAGGCATGGGAAGGAAGATGCTTGGACTTCAAAGGTATTTTTCAGTAATCTTTTTTTAACAAGAAGTTCAGTTTAAGTTAATGGAATTTTATTTCCCTGGGGTAGAATTTAAATTTGTTAAATTGACTCTTTTTATTTATCAGTATGAATTCTCTAGTATCTAATGTCTGGAACTGATTTTGAAGATCAACAACACTTCATACAGCATGGAGACTCTTCCCTAGACAGAGTCTCTGCATAATCCATTTTGACCTTGGGACTAGGTGTTTCCGCATTCTTTAATAGGGCTTCTCCTCAGAATAACATTTTTGGTGTACAGATTCTCCTTCCTCACATTTGTTGCATTCCTAGGAATTCTCCACAGTGTGAACTATGACATTTCATATATTGCTGGATGCTAACCAAAATTCATTATTTCATACAGCTTTGCTCCTGTGTGGGTTTCCTGGTGTACAATGAGATGTGTTTTCTTACTAATGGCTTTTCCACATTAGTGCTTTGATAGGGTTTTTCTCCTATATTAACTCTTAGAGAAAAATGAGCTCTGATCTCCAAATGAAGGTTTTTCTGTATTTATTATTTTCTTGGTGTTTCTCTTGGTATGAATTATCTGATGTGCAGTTAGTCTTGACTTCTAGTTGAAAACTTTTCCACAGTTTTTACATTTTTGTGGTTTTCCCCACTCTGAACTCTGTGACTTAGATTTTGGATGATTTCTTAGTAAAACCTTTTCCACATTTAGAGGTTTTCTCCCTATGTGAAGTTTCAGACTTAGAGTCCTGGATTCCTGCTGAAGACTTTCATACACCCCCACATTCATTCAGACTGGTCTCTCTGATGTGGATTCTTTGATGCACAGTGAGTTCTGTCGTCTTCTTCTGGGCCTTCTCACATTCAGTCCACTTGTAGAAGATGCATGCACCATTTTGTGTGCAGTGGGGGCATCCTCTATTGCTAAAGGCATTGTCATATTTAGTATATTTGTGAGATTTCTCTCCTTTCTGAATTCTCTAATGTGTACAAAAAGTTCTGACTCTTGGAAGAGGGCTTTCCCACATTCGGTGTGTACATAAGGTCTCTACCTTGGATCGTTTCTTTGATGTTCAGCGGGGGTTGAAAAATCCTTGAAGGTTTTTCCATGCTCTTTGCATGCATAATTTGCCTTCTCCAATGTCCAATCAATCAATTTGAACCCCTGAAAAAAGATTTTCCCCCAAATTTGTGGAATTTATAAGGCATTCTGCCTATGTGTTTCATTTTCTGTTGAATAAGAGCCAGGCTATACCTATAGGCTTTCTCACATTCATTGTCCTTGAATGATTTCTCACCAGTATAGATTATATATTCCAGTGAAAATGGGATTCTGGTTGGAGGCTTTTCCACATTACAATCACAGTATTTCTCTCCAGTGTGAGTTCTCTAAAGTAGAGTAAGATTACATTTTGTTATAAGCTTTTATTCACCATGTTCAATGTGTTGAGACTTATACAGGAGGGATTTTTTTACATTACTTATATCCTTATGCATTTTCACTAGTGTGGTTTTTAGTGGACACATTTATAACATTTGTTACAACTTTGTCACATTTATTACATTTTGTGGTCTTTGGAAATTTCTCCCAAAATCATTACATTCATTGTCTCTCACTTTATTCAGTAATTTCTTGGTAAATAAATGTAACTTTTCCCAAACGTTTGACTTGGGTTTTCTGTTCCTTTTGTATATAGTTATCGATTTACAAGACTCCCTGTAAAATGGAATAAAATGATAACTCCAAGTGAATCTTTTCGCCATCATTTTATAGAAGGAAACCTCTTCAGGAATACTGTTATATTGACGTCTTTGCCTCTAAATATGAAAAATTCCTAAGTGTAAACATTTCCCACCTCTTGGGCTTTGAGGGGAGAAATCTGCTCCAGTGTGGACAGAGCAGAGTACTGAAAGCTATGACAAGTAGGTTGGGAGTTTCAGAGATGACATTTTAATCTGTGGAGCAAAGAGTAGGAATCAAGATGGGCTGCAGCTCTGAAAGGGGAAGACTGAGTGGGAGGATTGGATGGAAAAGGCAAAGAAAGGTGGAGAGAGGCACTAATGGTGATGGGACTGGGTTTGGACGTTTTTAGCCTCATCACTTCATTCATGGATTACTATTGCAAAACTTTAGTCTTTCTGCTTTCTGTATTTTCCCCCCTCTCATCCTACACACCAGTATCTAAATCATCATGCCAGGGCACCAGCTACCCACATTTATAGGAACATTGCTGTGGGTCCTGCCCTCTCCCAACACCTGCATCGGGCTGTGATTCATTCTCATATTTACCTGCAGACTCAGAGGCAGAAATCGCAGGAAGGGTGCATTAGTCTAGAGAATCATGGCCTCATGCACTGTTCACTGATATCTGACAGATTAAGCATCATTAGGTTATTCTACCAGAGCTCTTTTTTTTTTTTTTAATTCTTTTTTATAAATTTATTTTTGCCTGTGTTGGGTCTTCGTTTCTGTGTGAGGGCTTTCTCTAGTGCCACGAGCAGGAGCCACTGTTCATCGCGGCGCGTGGGCCTCACTATCGCGGCGTCTCTTGTTGCGGAGCACAGGCTCCAGACGTGCAGGCTCAGTAGCTGTGGCTCACGGGCCTAGTCGCTCCGTGGCATGTGGGATCTTCCCAGACCAAGGCTCGAACCCTTGTCCCCTGCATTGGCAGGCAGATTCTCAACCACTGCACCACCAGGGAAGCCCTCTACCAGAGCTCTTGAGTGCTGAATTTACCTGTAGTATCAACTTTCTAGTTTTTTCCCCATTCTGATTTGCTACACAGGGAAAATTTCCAGGATCCACAGACCTTGTCTTGCCCCTACCCCTGTATACTTCCTTCACTCAGCTTTCACATCTTGACTTGTACCACACTGAGGTTAAGACATCTTGAGATCAATTCCAGCTCTGCCACTTACTAGATGGGTGACTTTGGGCAAGATAATTAGCCTCTCCCATAGCCAGTCTCCTTAATGATCTCCACAGAGATGCCCAAGCCATTGACCCCATTTACCTACTACTGACCCTCCTAGTCCTACCAATCACTGTCCATGCAGACCCCATTCATTAAGCGAAGTCCTCAGCTGACAAGTCCCATCACCCCACCTCAGACCCACTAGCCCTCTGATTCACTGATCTCCACAGACTGCTCATTCATTGCTGTTCCAACAATTATCACTGGGTATTTCCTCTGTGCTAAGCACCTGGGGTACATCAGTCTGTAAAATAGACAAGGATTGTCTCCTTCATGGAACTTACATCCTAGTTGTGGAGACAAACAATAAACAATATGTAACACAAATAAATTATGAAATATGTTAGGAGGTGATAAAGTGCTGTGGAAAAAAGAAAACAGAGCAGGGTAGGGAGAAAGGGAAAGACTAGAGGGGATGGGCTGCAATTTAAATAAAGTGGTTAGTATAAGCTTCCTTGAGAAGGTGGAACTTGAAGGAAGTGGAGAGTGAGCCATGGAATTATCTGGGGGAAGAATGGTCTAGTGGAGGGAGCGGCCAGTGCAGAAGCCCTAGGACAAGGGCATGCATGTGTGTCTGAAGACCCAGTCAAGAGGCTGGTGTGGTTGCAGCAGGGCAAGTGGAGGAAACAATGTGAGAAAGGTAGGTGAGGTATATCAGTCAGAGTTCTCCAGAGAAGCAGAACCAATAGAGCATATTGGTTTCTCTGGAGAACGCTGATAGATAGATTAGATAGAGATATAGAGAAAATATATAGTATGTATAGATATAGATAGAAAGGCTAAAAAATAGATGGATAGATCGATCTATCTATCTTATCATCTTTCTAACTATCTGTCTAACTTATACCTAATAGGATGTGTGTGTGTGTGTGTTTATGCATAATGTCAAGACATATACTTTAAGAAATGGCTCCCAGATTGGTTCAACGTGGTGGAATAGAAGGATGTGTGCTTACTCCCTCTTGTGAGAGTACCGGAATCACAAGTAACTGCAGAACAATCATCAACAGGAAGACACTGGAACTCACCAAAAAAGATACCCCACATCCAGAGACAAAGGAGAAGCCAAAATGAGATGATAGGAGGGGCACAATCACAATAAAATCAATTCCCATAACTGCTGGGTAGATGACTCACAAACTGGAGAACACTTATACCACAGAAGTCCACCCACTGGAGTGAAGGTTCTGAGCCCCACGACAGGCTTCCCAACCTGGGGGTCCAGCAACGGGAGGAGGAATTACTAGAGAATCAGATTTTGAAGGCAAGCAGGATTTGATTGCAGGGTTTTGACAGGACATGGGGAAACAGAGACTCCACTCTTGGAGGGCACACACAAAGTAGTGTGTGCATTGGAACCCAGGGGGAAGAAGCAGTGAGACTGAACCAGACTTACCTGATAGTGTTGGAGGGTCTCCTGCAGTGGCAGGGGGTAGCTGTGGCTCACCATGAGAACACAGACACTGGCAGCAGAAGTTCTGGGAAGTGCTCCTTGGCGTGAGCCCTCCCAGAGTCTGCCATTGGCCCCACCAAAGAGCCGGGTAGGTTCCAGTGTTGGGTCACCTCAGGTCAAACAATAACAACAGGGAGGAAACCCAGCCCCAACCATCAGCAGACAAGCAGATTAAAGTTTTACTGAGCTATGCTCACCAAAGCAACACTCAGTTCTACTCACCACCAGTCCCTCCCATCAGGAAACTTGCACAAGCCTATTAGATAACCTCATCCACCAGAGGGCAGACAGCAGAATCAAGAAGAACTACAATCCTGCAGCCTGTGGAACAAAAACCACATTCACAGAAAGATAGACAAGATGAAAAGGCAGAGAGCTATGTATCAGATGAAGGAAAAAGATGAAACCCCAGAAAAACAACTAAATGAAGTGGAGATAGGCAAACTTCTGGAAAAAGAACTCAGAATAATGATAGTGAAGTTGATCCAGGACATTGAAAAAAGAATGGAGGCAAAGATCAAGAAGCTGCAAGAAATGTTTAACAAAGACCTAGAAGAATTAAAGAACAAACAAACAGAGATGAACAATACAATGACTGAAATGAAAACTACACTGGAAGGAATCAATAGCAGAATAACTGAGGCAGAAGAATGGATAAGTGACCTGGAAGACAGAATGGTGGAATTCACTGCTGCAGAACAGAATAAAGAAAAAAAAATGAAAAGAAATGAAGACCGCCTAAGAGACCCCTGGGACAACATTAAAGGCAACAACATTCGCATTTATAGGGTTCCCAGAAGGAGAAGAGAGAGAGGTGGGACCAGAGGAAATGTTTGAAGAGAATATAGTCAAAAACTTCCCTAACATGGGAGAGGAAATAGCCACCCAAGTCCAGGAAGTTCAGTGAATCCCATACAAGATAAACCCAAGGAGAAACAAGCCGAGACACATAGTAATCAAATTGACAAAAATTAAAGGCAAAGAAAAATTATTGAAAGCAGCAACGGAAAAATGACAAATAACATACAAGAGAACTCCCATAAGGTTAACAGTTGATTTCTCAGCAGAAACCCTACAAGCCAGAAGGGAGTGGTATGATATATTTAAAGTGATGAAAGGGAAGAACCTACAACCAGGATTACTCTACCTGGCAAGAATCTCATTCAGGTTTGATGGAGAAATCAAAAGCTTTACAGACAAGCAGAAGCTAAGAGAATTCAGCACCACCAAAGCAGCTCTACAACAAATGCTAAAGGAATTTCTCTAAGTGGGAAACAGAAGAGAAGAAAAGGACCTACAAAAACAAACCCAAAACAATTAAGACAATGGTCATAGGAACATACATATCGATAATTACCTTAAATGTGAATGGATTAAATGCTCCAACCAAAAGACACAGGAGTGCTGAATGGATACAAAAACAAGACCCATATATATGCTGTCTACAAGAGACCCACTTCAGACCTAGGGACACATACAGACTGAAAGTGAGGGGATGGAAAAAGATATTCCATGCAAATGGAACCAAAAGAAAGCTGGAGTAGTAATACTCATACCAGATAAAATAGACTTTAAAATAAAGAATGTTACATGAGACAAAGAAGGACACTACATAATGATCAAGGGATCAATCAAGAAGAAGATATAACAATTATAAATATATATGCACCCAACATAAGAGCACCTCAATACATAAGGAAACTACTAACAGCTATAAAAGAAGAAATCAACAATAACACAATAATAGTGGGGGATTTTAACACCTCACTTATACGAATGGACAGATCATCCAAAAGGAAAATTCATAAGGAAACAGAAGCTTCAAATGACACAATAGACCAGATAGATTTAAATGATATTTATAGGACATTCCATCCAAAAACAGCAGATTACACTTTCTTCTCAAGTGTGCATGGAACATTCTCCACGATAGATCACATCTTGGGTCACAAATCAAGCTCCAGTAAATTTAAGAAAATTGAAATCATATCAAGCATCTTTTCTGACCACAGCGCTATGAGACTAGAAATCAATTACAGGGAATAAAACGTAAAAGACACAAACATATGGAGGCTAAACAGTACATTACTAAACAACCAAGAGATCACTGAAGAAATCAAAGAGGAAATCAAGAAATACCTAGAGACAAAAGACAATGAAAACTCGACGATCCAAGACCTATGGGATGCAGCAAAAGCAGTTCTAAGAGGTAAGTTTACAGCAATACAAGCCTACCTCAAGAAACAAGAAAAATCTCATATAAACAATCTAACCTTACACCTAAAGCAACTAGAGAAAGAAGAACAAACAAAAACCAAAGTTAGCAGAAGGAAAGAAATCATAAAGATCAGAGCAGAAATAAATGAAATAGAAACCAAGTAATCAGTAGCAAAGATCAATAAAACTAAAAGCTGGTTCTCTGAGAAGATAAACAAACTTGATAAAGCATTAGCCATACTCATCAAAAAAAAAAAGATGGTGAGGACTCAAATCAATAAAATTAGAAATGAAAAAGGAGAACTTACAACAGGCACCACAGAAATACAAAGCATCCTAAGAGACTACTACAAGCAACTCTATGCCAATAGAATGGACAACATGGAAGAAATGGACAAATTCTTAGAAAGGTATAACCTTCCCAGACTGAACCAGGAAGAAATAGAAAATACAAACAGACCAATCACAAGTAATGAAATTGAAACTGTGATTTAAAATTTTCTAACAAACAGAAGTCCAGGACCAGATGGCTTCACAGGAGAATTCTATCAAACATTTAGAGAAGAGCTAACACCCATCCTTCTCAAAGTCTTCCAAAAAATTTCAGAGGAAAGAACACCCCCAAGCTCATTCTATGAGGCCACCATCACCCTGATACCAAAAGCAAACAAAGATACTACAAAAAAAGAAAATTACAGACCAATATCGCTGATGAATATAGATGCAAAAATCCTCAACAAAATGCTAGCAAACAGAATCCAACCATGATTAAATGGGATTTGTCCCAGGTATGCAAGGATTCGTCAATATATGCAAATCAATCAGTGTGATACACCATATTAAAAAATTGAAGAAGGAAAACCATAAGATCATCTCAATAGATGCAGGAAAAGCTTTTGACAAAATTCAACTCCAACTTATGATAAAAAAGTCTCCAGAAAGTGGGCATAGAGGGAACTTAACTCAACATAATGAAGGTCATATACGACAAGCTGAGAGCAAACATCATTCTCAATGGTGAAAAACTGAAAGCATTTCCTCTAAGATCAGGAAAAAGACAAGGATGTCCACTCTCACCACTATTATTCAACATAGTTTTGGAAGTCCTAGCCACAGCAATGAGAGAAGAAAAAGAAATAAAAGAATACAAATTGGAAAAGAAGAAGTAAAGCTGTCACTGTTTGCAGATGACATGATACTATACATAGAGAATCCTAAATATGCCACCAGAAAGCTACTAGAGCTAATCAGTGAATTTGGTAAAGTTGCAGGATACAAAATTAATGCACAGAAATCTCTTGCAATCCTGTACACTAATGAAGAAAAATCTGAAAGAGAAATTAAGGAAACACTCCCATTTACCACTGCAACAAAAAGAATAAAATGCCTAGGAATAACCCTACTTAGGGAGACAAAAGACCTGTATGCAGAAAACTATAAGACACTGATGAAAGAAGTTAAAGATGATACCAACAGATGGAGAGATATACCATGTTCTTGGATTGGAAGAATCAATATTGAGTAAATGACTCTACTACCCAAAGCAATCTACAGATTCAATGCAATCCCTATCAAATTACCAATGGCATTTTTTACAGAACTAGAATAAAAAATCTTAAAATTTGTATGGAGACACAAAAGACCCTGAAGAGCCAAATCAGTCTTGAGGGAAAAAAACGGAGCTGGAGGAATCAGACCCCCTGACTTCAGAATATACTACAAAGCTACAATAATCAAGACAGTATGGTACTGGCAGAAAAGCAGAAATATAGATCAATGGAACAGGGTAGAAAGCCCAGAGATAAACCCACACATATATGGTCACCTTATTTTTGATAAAGGAGGCAAGAATATACAGTGGAGGAAAGACAGCCTCTTCAATAAGCGGTGCTGGGAAAGCTGGACAGGTACATTTAAAAGTATGAAATTAGAACACTCCCTGACACCATACACAAAAATAAGCTCAAAATGGATTAAAGACCTAAATGTAAGGCCAGACACTATCAAACTCTTAGAGGAAAACATAGGCACAACACTCTATGACATAAATCACAGCAAGATCCTTTTTGACCCACCTCCTAGAGAAATGGAAATAATATCAAAAATAAACAAATGGGACCTAATGAAACTTCAAAGCTTTTGCACAGCAAAGGAAACCATAAACAAGATGAAAACACAACCCTCAGAATGGGAGAAAATATTTGCAAATGAAGCAACTGACAAAGGATTAATTTCCAAAATATATAAACAGCTCATGCAGCTCAATATCAAAAAAAGAAACAACCCAATCCAAAAATGGGCAGAAGACCTAAAGAGACATTTCTCCAAAGAAGATATACAGATTGCCAACAACCACATGAAAGAATACTCAACATCATTAAACATTAGAGCAATGCAAATCAAAACCACGAGATATCATGTCACACCAGTCAGAATGGCCATCATAAAAAATCTACAAACAATAAATGCTGGAGAGGGTGTGGAGAAAAGGGAACCCTCTTGCACTGTTGGTGGGAATGTAAATTGATACAGCCACTATTGAGAACAGTATGGAGGTTCCTTAAAAAACTAAAAATAGAACTACCATACAACACAGCAATCCCACTACTGGACATATACCCTGAGAAAACCATAAATCAAAAGGAGTCATGTACTTCAATGTTCATTGCAGCTCTATTTACAATAGCCAGGACATGGAAGCAACCTAAGTGTCCATTGACAGAAGAATGGATAAAGAAGATGTGACACATATATACAATGGAATTATACTCAGCCATAAAAAAAAAAAAACAAAATTGAGTTATTTGTAGTGAGGTGGATGGACCTAGAGTCTGTCATACAGAGTGAAGTAAGTCAGAAAGAGAAAAACAAATACCATATGCTGACATATATATATGGAATCCAAAAAAAAAAAAAAAAAGGTCATGAGGAACCTAGGGGCAGGATGGGAATAACAACCCAGACCTACTAGAGAATGGACTTGAGGACACGGGGAGGGAGAAGGGTAAGCTGGGACAAAGTGAGAGAGTGGCATGGACATGTATACACTACCAAAGGTAAAACGGATAGCTAGTGGGAAGCAGCCGCAAAGCACAGGGAGATCAGCTTGGTACTTTGTGACCACCTAGAAGGGTGGGTGGGAGGGAGGGAGGGAGACGCAAGAGGGAAGAGATATGGGGATATAGGTATATGTACAGCTGATTCACTTTGTTATAAAGCAGAAAATAACATACCATTGTAAAGCAATTACACTCCAATAAAGATGTTGGAGAAAAAAAGAGAGAGAGAGAAACATCTTCTGTGCATGTGTCTTTTCAAAGTATATTACATGCAGACCAGTGTGGTGGACACATTCATTCATTGAAATAACACTGTTCTCAATCACGTACGCACTAGCATTCTTAGAAACACCTTTTGATGTCACCTTATATTTTGGGAAGGGTATAAAAAGGAAGAGAGAAAAGAGGTGAGTGGAGGACTCTGGCAGCCAGAGTGACAAAGTCTCCAATCCATGGCAGTACAGCTTAGTGTTTAAGGGTTTGGTTTCTAGACTCAAAAAGACTTCACGTTTAAACACTTCTGTTACTCTAACACTGTGACTTTGGACAACTCACAGATGCCTCATCTATAATGTGAGTATGATAATCATATCTAGCTGATAGATAATCATCCATCCCCACAAACCTGGGGGTTTTGTATAAATTTCTTGGCGTAATGTAGGTAAAGTGTACAGAGCCTGACCGATACTACGTGCTTAGTGAATATTACCTATGATGTGAACACATCTGTGACTCTGTGATGGTATGAATAAAAACAACTAGAAAGGGTAAGAAAAGTTGATGATTAAAGAAAACCTAAAAGATAAGGATGAAGATGCGGATCACGGCTTACTTCTCAAGGAATAGCCATAGACACTTTCTTTACCGATATTATCATTTAACTCACACAAATTATAGTAACAGCTGCATAACTGGACTCTCAAGATCCAGTCTCCCCCTAACTTCAGGTATCCACAATAATTTCCTACCACAGAATCTGTTGGAGTAGGGCCAAAGATATAAATAGCTGCATTTTTTAACACCTCCACAGGTAATCCTAATAACCATCCTTGTTAACAAATCACTTCCCTAATGAAAATGCATAATCATGACCTTTTCTGCTCTTATCATCCCAGTCCATCCCCACTGCCTACTTAATAAGATCAAACACATAACATTGGTAACAAAAGCCCTTTAAGATCCATTCTCAGACTACATCCTCATTGACAAAGAATGGCAGAAATAATATAAGTGGATAGGATATTTAAAATTCTCTGGTCTGCTCCTTTTTTTTAATCAGTAAAGAAACTAAATACTAGAAGATATAAGATTTGCCCCAAGTAACACACCTAGGAAATGCCAGAAATGAAAGGCAAGTCTGTGTCTGAGTGCATCACCCCTACAAAAACAGCATGACTCTTTCAAAAGTACCCACGCATAGCTTCTTCCACATTGCTTACCACTTGATTTCAGTTTTAAAGATCTTACTGTATGTAACCAAGTTTCATGAAGCCTTTGCCAAGACTTCTGTCATTTCTGTGAATTCCAACAACAATTTGTTCTTATCTCCTCATGGCACCTCATGTATTGTGGCTGCTTGTGACCATCAAACCAAATGACCTCTAATAGTTCATGGCTCATTCATCTTTTTCATCCCCAGTGATTCTGAACATTCATAATCAAATCTCAGGAGAAAATACTTGCAAATATATTAAATTTAAACCCTTAATTTTTAAACAATTCTCATCTCTAAAAAACAAATTGGATAAAACTTAGTGTTAGGACAAATAACAGAACTGTGTGAACAATAACATTAAGGTGGAGGAATTACTTCTGCTGATACTAAGGCCCAGTAATTTTCATTCACTATTTATTCATCTCAGAATTTTTTCATACAAACACTTCATAATAATACAGTAACATCAGAGGCAATATGATTAACTAATCAAGATTGGCCCCATTAGAATTGAACAAAATTTAACTTCACCTTATGTTCAAAACTTATTACACAATTTCTCCCAAATGAAGTACCTTAGTTTTCTGGAAACACATATTTTCCAGAAACAGGTTACTGAATATCCTTGTTTACATGAAAGCCAGACTCTACTTACAACTATTCTACTCCAACTTTAGATATTCTTTGCCTAAAAGATAATTTCCATGTAATGTATTGACCTATGGAAAGCTTCTGATTTGCTATACTGTTAGGTTTCAATGTTGATCCCTGGATATTAATGCCCGTTTCAACTTTTAATATAATGTCATGAAAAGAATGAGGGTGGACATGTGCATACAGAACAAATTTCAGTTCTAAATAGCATAACACGGGGGGGACCTTGAAGATGGCGGAAGAGTAAGACGCGGAGATCGCCTTCCTCCCCACGGATACACCAGAAATACATCCACACGTGGAACAACTCCTACAGAACTCCTACTGAAGGCTGGCAGAAGACCTCAGACCTCCCAAAAGGCAAGAAACTCCCCACGTAACTGGGTAGGGCAAAAGAAAAAACAGAGACAAAAGAATAAGGACGGCACCTGCACCAGTGGGAGGGAGCTGTGAAGGAGGAAAAGTTTCCACACACTAGGAAGCCCCTCCGCGGGCGGAGACTGCGGGAGGCAGAGGGGGGAGTTTCGGGACCGCGGAGTAGTGCACAGCGACGGGTGCGGAGGGCAAAGCGGGGAGATTCCTGCACAGACGATCGGTGCTGACCAGCACTCACCAACCCGAGAGGCTTGTCTGCTCACCCGCCGGGGCGGGCGGGGCTGCGAGCTGAGGCTCGGGTTTTGGTTTTGGACGGAGCTCAGGGAGAGGACTGAGGTTGGCGGCTTGAACATAGCCTGAAGGGGTTAGTGCACGACGACTAGTCGGGAGGGAGTTCGGGGAAAAGCCTGCACCTGCCGAAGAGGCAAGAGACTTTTTCTTCCCTCTTTGTTTCCTGGTGCGCGAGGAGAGGGGTTTAAGAGCGCTGCTTAAAGGAACTCCAGAGACGGGCGCGAGCCGCGGCTAAAAGCGCGAACCCCAGAGACGGGCGCGAGCCGCGGCTAAAACCGCGGACCCAAGAGCCGGGCGGGAGACGCTAAGGCTGCTGCTGCCGCCACCAAGGGGCCTGTGTGCGAGCACAGGTCACTCTCCACACCCCTCTTCCGCGGAGCCTGTGCAGCCCGCCACTGCCAGGTTCCCGGGATCCAGGGACAACTTCCCCGGGACAACGCACGGCGGGCCTCAGGCTGGTGAAACGTCACGCTGCCTCTGCCGCCGCAGGCCCGCCCCGCACGCAGTGCCCCTCCTTCCCCCATCCCCCAACCCCCGGCCTGAGTGAGCCGGAGCCCCCGAATCAGCGGCTCCTTTAACCCCGTCCTGTCTGAGCGAAACAACAGACGCCCTCCAGCGACCTACACGCAGAGGCAGGGCCAAATCCAAAGCTGAGCTCCTGTGAGCTGTGAGAACAAAGAAGAGAAAGGGAAATCTCTCCCAGCAGCCACAGAAGCAGCGGATTAAAGCTCCACAATCAACTTGATATACCCTGCATCTGTGGAATACCTGAATAGACAAGGAATGATCCCAAATTGAAGAGGTGGAATTTAGGAGCGAGATCTATGATTTTTTTCCCTTTTCCTCTTTTTGTGAATGTGTACGTGTATGCTTCTGTGTGAGATCCTGTCTGTATACTCTTGCTTCCACCATTTGTCCTAGGGCTCTATCCGTCCATGACTTTTTTTTTAAAATTCTTTTTCTTAATAATTAAGTTTAATTGTAATAACTTTATTATACTTTACCTTCGTTCTTTCTTTCTTTCCTTCCTTCCTTCCCTCCTTTAGACAACGAATCACCCCAAATTGAGGAGGTGGTCTCAGGGAGCAGGATTTATGATTTTTCCCCCTTTACCTCTTTTTGTGAAGGTGTATGTGTATGCTTCTGTGTAAGATTTTCTCTGTATAGCTTTGCTTCCAACATTTGTCCTAAGGTTCTATCCGTCCCTTTTTTTTTTTCTAAATATTTTTTAATTCAATAACTATATTATACTTTATTTTATTTTTACTGTATCATCTTTCTTTCTGTCTTTTTTCCTTCTTTCCCTCCTTCCTTCCTTCCTCCCTCCCTCCCTCCCTCCTTTCTTTCCTTCTTTGCTTCTTTCTTCCTTCCTTCCTTTCCTCCTTTCCTTCTTTCTTTACTCATACTTCTACTAATTCTCCCTACTTTTTCTCCCTTTTATTCTGAGCTGTGTGGATGAAAGGCTCTTGGTGCTCCAGCCAGGAGTCAGGGCTCTGCCTCTGAGGTAGGAGAGCCAACTTCAGGACACTGGTCAACAAGAGACCTCCCAGCTCCACATAATATTAAACGGTGGAAATATCCCAGAGACCTCCATCTTAACACCAGCACCCAGCTTCACTCAACGACCAGCAAGCCACAGTGCTGGACAACCTATGCCAAACAACTAGCAAAACAGGAACACAACCCCACCCATTAGCAGAGAGGCTGCCTAAAATCATAATAAGGCCACAGACACCCCAAAACACACCACCAGACGTGAACCTGCCCACTAGAGAGACAAGATCCAGCCTCATCCAGCACAACACAGGCACTAGTCCCCTCCACCAGGAAGCCTACACAACCCACTGAAACAACCTTAGCCACTGGAGACAGACATCAAAAACAACGGGAACTACGAAAGTGCAGCCTGCAAAAAGGAGACCCCAAACACAGTAAGATAAGCAAAATGAGAAGACAGAAAAACACACAGCAGATGAAGGAGCAAGATAAAAACCCACCAGACCTAACAAATGAAGAGGAAATAGGCAATCTACCTGAAAAAGAATTCAGAATAATGATAGTAAGGATGATCCGAAATCTTGGAAGTAGAATGGACAAAATGCAAGAAACAGTTAACAAGGACCTACAAGAACTAAAGATGAAACAAGCAACGATGAACAGCGCAATAAATGAAATTAAAATCACTCTAGATAGGATCAATAGCAGAATAACTGAGGCAGAAGAACGGATAAGTGACCTGGAAGATAAAGTAGTGGAAATAACTACTGCAGAGCAGAATAAAGAAAAAAGAATGAAAAGAACTGAGGACAGTCTCAGAGACCTCTGGGACAACATGAAACGCACCAACATTCGAATTATAGGGGTTCCAGAAGAAGAAGAAAGAAAGAAAGGGACTGAGAAAATATTTGAAGAGATTATAGTTGAAAACTTCCCTAATATGGGAAAGGAAATAGTTAATCAAGTCCAGGAAGCACAGAGGGTCCCATACAGGATAAATACAAGGAGAAACACGCCAAGACACATACTAATCAAACTGTCAAAAATTAAATACAAAGAAAGCATATTAAAAGCAGCAAGGGAAAAACAACAAATAACACACAAGGGAATCCCCATAAGGTTAACAGCTGATCTCTCAGCAGAAACCCTACAAGCCAGAAGGGAGTGGCAGGACATACTGAAAGTGATGAAGGAGAATAGCCTGCAACCAAGACTACTCTACCCAGCAAGGATCTCATTCACATTTGATGGAGAAATTAAAACCTTTACAGACAAGGAAAAGCTGAGAGAGTTCAGCACCACCAAACCAGCTTTACAACAAATGCTAAAAGAACTTCTCTAGACACGAAACACAAGAGAAGGAAATGACCTATAGTAGCGAACCCAAAACAATATATAAAATGGAAATAGGAACATACATATCGATAATTACCTTAAATGTAAATGGACTAAATGCTCCCACCAAAAGACACAGATTGGCTGAATGGATACAAAAACAAGACCCTTATATATGCTGTCTACAAGAGACCCACTTCAGAACTAGAGACACATACAGACTGAAAGTAAGGGGATGGAAAAAGATATTCCATGCAAATGGAAACCAAAAGAAAGCTGGACTAGCAATTCTCATATCAGACAAAATAGACTTTAAAATAAGGACTATTAAAAGGGATAAAGAAGGACACTACATAATGATCAAGGGATCGATCCAAGAAGAAGATATAACAATTGTAAATATTTATGCACCCAACATAGGAGCACCTCAATACATAAGGCAAATACTAACAACCATAAAAGGGGAGATCAACAGTAACACATTCATAGTAGGGGACTTTAACACCCCACTTTCACCCATGGACAGATCATCCAAAATGAAAATAAATAAGGAAACACAAGCTTTAAATGATACATTAAACAAGATGGACTTAATTGATATTTATAGGACACTCCATCCAAAAACAACAGAATACACATTTTTCTCAAGTGCTCATGGAACATTCTCCAGGATAGATCATATCTTGGGTCACAAATCAAGCCTTGGTAAATTTAAGAAAACTGAAATTGTATCAAGTATCTTTTCCGACCACAACGCCATGAGACTAGATATCAATTACAGGAAAAGATCTGTAAAAAATACAAACACATGGAGGCTAAACAATACACTACTTAATAATGAAGTGATCACTGAAGAAATCAAAGAGGAAATAAAAAAATACCTAGAAACAAATGACAATGGAGACACAACGACCCAAAACCTGTGGGATGCAGCAAAAGCAGTTCTAAGGGGGAAGTTTATAGCAATACAAGCCCACCTTAAGAAGCAGGAAACATCTCGAATAAACAGCCTAACCTTGCACCTCAAGCAATTAGAGAAAGAAGAACAAAAACACCCCAAAGCTAGCAGAAGGAAAGAAATCATAAAAATCAGATCAGAAATAAATGAAAAAGAAATGAAGGAAACAATAGCAAAGATCAATAAAACTAAAAGCTGGTTCTTTGAGAAGATAAACAAAATAGATAAACCACTAGCCAGACTCATCAAGAAAAAAAGGGAGAAGACTCAAATCAATAGAATTAGAAATGAAAAAGGAGAAGTAACAACTGACACTGCAGAAATAAAAAAAATCATGAGAGATTACTACAAGCAGCTCTATGCCAATAAAATGGACAATCTGGAAGAAATGGACAAATTCTTAGAAATGCACAACCTGCCAAGACTGAATCAGGAAGAAATAGAAAATATGAACAGACCAATCACAAGCACTGAAATTGAAACTGTGATTAAAAACCTTCCAACAAACAAAAGCCCAGGACCAGATGGCTTCACAGGTGAATTCTATCAAACGTTTAGAGAAGAGCTAACACCTATCCTTCTCAAACTCTTCCAAAATATAGCAGAGGGAGGAACACTCCCAAATTCCTTCTACGAAGCCACCATCACCTTGATACCAAAACCAGACAAGGATGTCACAAAGAAAGAAAACTACAGGCCAATATCACTGATGAACATAGATGCAAAAATCCTCAACAAAATACTAGCAAACAGAATCCAAAAGCACATTAAAAGGATCATACACCATGATCAAGTGGGGTTTATTCCAGGAATGCAAGGATTCTTCAATATACGCAAATCTATCAATGTGATAAACCATATTAACAAATTGAAGGAGAAAAACCATATGATCATCTCAATAGATGCAGAGAAAGCTTTTGACAAAATTCAACACCCATTTATGATAAAAACCCTCCAGAAAGTAGGCATAGAGGGAACTTTGCTAAACATAATAAAGGCCATATATGACAAGCCCACAGCAAACATCATCCTCAATGGTGAAAAACTGAAAGCATTTCCACTAAGATCAGGAACAAGACAAGGTTGCCCACTCTCACCACTCTTATTCAACATAGTTTTGGAAGTTTTAGCCACAGCAATCAGAGAAGAAAAGGAAATAAAAGGAATCCAAATCGGAAAAGAAGAAGTAAAGCTGTCACTGTTTGCAGATGACATGATACTATACATAGAGAATCCTAAAGATGCTACCAGAAAACTACTAGAGCTAATCAATGAATTTGGTAAAGTAGCAGGATACAAAATTAATGCACAGAAATCTCTGGCATTCCTATATACTAATGATGAAAAATCTGAACGTGAAATCAAGAAAACACTCCCATTTACCATTGCAACAAAAAGAATAAAATATCTAGGAATAAACCTACCTAAGGATACGAAAGACCTGTATGCAGAAAATTATAAGACACTGATGAAAGAAATTAAAGATGATACAAATAGATGGAGAGATATACCATGTTCTTGGATGGGAAGAATCAACATTGTGAAAATGACTCTACTACCCAAAGCAATCTACAGATTCAATGCAATCCCTATCAAACTACCACTGGCATTTTTCACAGAACTAGAACAAAAAATTTCGCAATTTGTATGGAAACACAAAAGACCCCGAATAGCCAAAGCAATCTTGAGAACGAAAAAAGGAGCTGGAGGAATAAGGCTCCCTGACTTTAGACTATATTACAAAGCAACAGTAATCAAGACAGTATGGTACTGGCACAAAAACAGAAAGATAGATCAGTGGAACAGGATAGAAAGCCCAGAGATAAACCCACGCACATATGGACACCTTATCTTTGATAAAGGAGGCAGGAATGTACAGTGGAGAAAGGACAGCCTCTTCAATAAATGGTGCTGGGAAAACTGGACAGGTACATGTAAAAGTATGAGATTAGATCACTCCCTAACACCATACACAAAAATAAGCTCAAAATGGATTAAAGACCTAAATGTAAGGCCAGAAACTATCAAACTCTTAGAAGAAAACATAGGAGGAACACTCTATGACATAAATCACAGCAAGATCCTTTCTGACCCACCTCCTAGAGTAATGGAAATAAAAACAAAAATAAACAAATGGGACCTAATGAAACTTCAAAGCTTTTGCACAGCAAAGGAAACCATAACCAAGACCAAAAGACAACCCTCAGAATGGGAGAAAACATTTACAAATGAAGCAACTGACAAAGGATTAATCTCCAAAATTTACAAGCAGCTCATGCAGCTCAATAACAAAAAAACAAACAACCCCATCCAAAAATGGGCAGAAGACCTAAATAGACATTTCTCCAAAGAAGATATACAGACTGCCAACAAACACATGAAAGAATGCTCAACATCATTAATCATTAGAGAAATGCAAATCAAAACTACAATGAGATATCATCTCACACCAGTCAGAATGGCCATCATCAAAAAATCTAGAAACAATAAATGCTGGAGAGGGTGTGGAGAAAAGGGGACACTCTTGCACTGCTGGTGGGAATGTGAATTGGTTCAGCCACTGTGGAGAACAGTATGGAGGTTCCTTAAAAAACTACAAATAGAATTACCATATGACCCAGCAATCCCACTACTTGGCATATACCCTGAGAAAACCAAAATTCAAAAAGAGTCATGTACCAAAATGTTCATTGCAGCTCTATTTACAATAGCCAGGACATGGAAACAACCTAAGCGCCCATCATCGGATGAATGGATAAAGAAGATGTGGCACATATACACAATGGAATATTACTCAGCCTTAAAAAGAAATGAAATTGAGCTATTTGTAATGAGATGGATAGACCTAGAGTCTGTCATACAGAGTGAAGTAAGTCAGAAAGAAAAAGACAAATACCGTATGCTAACACATATATATGGAATTTAAGGGAAAAAAATGTCATGAAGAACCTAGGGGTAAGATAGGAGTAAAGACGCAGACCTACTGGAGAACGGACTTGAGGATATGGGGAGGGGGAAGGGTGAGTTTTGACAGGGCGAGAGAGAGTCATGGACATATACACACTAACAAACGTAGTAAGGTAGATAGCTGGGGGGAAGCAGCCGCAAGGCACAGGGATATTAGCTCGGTGCTTTGTGACAGCCTGGAAGGGTGGGATGGGGAGAGTGGGAGGGAGGGAGACGCAAGAGGGAAGACATATGGGAACATATGTATATGTATAGCTGATTCACTTTGTTATAAAGCAGAAACTAACACACCATTGTAAAGCAATTATACCCCAATAAAGATGTTTAAAAAAAAAAAATTAAAAAAAAAAAAAAAAGAAGAGAGTGGAGTGAAATATTTAAAGTTTTGAGTGAGAAAAAAACCCCACGATCTAGAATTATGTACCCTGCGAAACATTCTTCACAAGTAAAGGAGAGGGTGGAGGTTAAAAAAAAAATGAAGAAGAAATACAGACTTTCTCAAACAGAAATTGAGGCAACATGTTGCCAGTAGACCTGTCTTGAAAGAAATTTTAAAATAGGCTCTTCAGACAGAAGGATATATGTGGTGATGAGATGAATTGGGAGATTGGGATTGACATATATACACTAATATGTATAAAATAGATAACATAAGAACATGCTGTATAATAAATAAATAAATTAAATTAAAATTTTTTAAAAAAGGATATAGGTCATAAAATAATCTGGTCTGAGCATCTGAGAGGGAATACTTGAAGGTAACATAAGATTTATTTCTCCTATTCTTAATGGATTTAACAGACAACAGCTTGTGAAAATAACAATGGCAACAATGCATTCAATTTTGTATGCTTGGGGTAAGACAGGAATAAAGACGCAGACCTACTGGAGAACGGACTTGAGGATATGGGGAGGGGGAAGGGTGAGTTTTGACAGGGCGAGAGAGAGTCATGGACATATACACACTAACAAACGTAGTAAGGTAGATAGCTGGGGGGAAGCAGCCGCAAGGCACAGGGATATTAGCTCGGTGCTTTGTGACAGCCTGGAAGGGTGGGATGGGGAGAGTGGGAGGGAGGGAGACGCAAGAGGGAAGGCATATGGGAACATATGTATATGTATAACTGATTCACTTTGTTATAAAGCAGAAACTAACACACCATTGTAAAGAAATTATACCCCAATAAAGATGTTAAAAAAAATAAAATAAAATAAATAAATAGCATAACACAAAGCTATGACAAAGGCCTACTTTTCTTTTGTCTTAACCTCAGTAAACTGATACATAGCCTTTTGATTTAAGTGGCCAATTAAACACACACCTATCTTCTCACCTATTTAAGGCCCCACTCAAATGACACATATAAAAATTATATAAACTCAGATGAACAAAGAGAGCATAAAAAGGGACAAAGTAAGCAACAGTACTATGGAAAATGGAAAGCAGAGAGGGCTAATTTGCACAAGAGTCTCCCATAAAGACTGAATGCTTAGAAGTAGTAGGTAAAGAAAAGAGGGGGAGTGTGCCTGGGCAGGGGCAGAGAAAACAGGAAGTTATTTTGAAAGTCCATCTATGACACAGTACACCTCTACATTCACACCAGATGCAGAAAGCCATCAACAGACACCTACTCATCAGGGATGAGAGAAGAAGATAGATTTTTTTCTTAGAGTCATTGACTGGGAAAGACTGAGGTCTTAGATACAGGGGCAGGGCATGGCAGGGTACAGGGGTGAGGCAGGGGACTAGAAACAAGGGTATTATTTACAAACCTAATTACAGAAAAATTCATCTGCCCCTCACCCACCCTAAGAATTCTATAATCAATCAACTACCAATCTGAAACAAAGGCAAAATGAAGACATATTCAGACATGCAAGGACATGAAGTTCATCTCTCATGCTTCCTTAGAATGCTTTTGGAGGATATCCTCCAACAAAAACTACATAATAGAGACTTCCCTGGTGGTGCAGTGGTTAAGAATCCACCTGCCAATGCAGGGGACATGGGTTCGAGCCCTGGTCCAGGAAGATCTCACATGGTGCGGAGCAACTAAGCCCATGCGCCACAACTACTAAGCCTGCACTCTAGAGCCTGTGAGACACAACTACTGAGCCCACATGCCACAACTAATGAAGTCCTCGCACATAGATCCCGTGCTCTGCAACAAGAGAGGCCACCGCAATGAGAAGCCCGCGCACTGCAACAAAGAGTAGCCCCTGCTCACCACAACTAGAGAAAGTCCGCACGTGGCAACAAAGACCCAATGTAGCCAAAAATAAATAAATAAATTTATAAAAAAACAAACAAAACCTACAGGGTAAACCAAGAGAGAAGGGTACATGGGATCCAAGAAACAATGGATCCAATCCAAGAAATTAGTGAAGAGAGCCATTACCTCCCTTGAGTGCTCTAAAATATCCCAGACCATGAGGTGCTTCACACAGGCAAATGCAAATCTTCTCTGGAAGAATGCACCTTCAACTAGGGTTCAGAATTCCTCCAATATAGTTATTCAAAGACAAGGAACAGCATAGCATCAAAAAGTAATCAGTCAAAGAGGGAAATAAAGCACCATGATAAACAACCAGCAGAAAACTATCTGGAGCAAATACTCCAGATATTGAAATTATCAGACACAAATTAAAAAATAACCTGCTACACCTTCCCAAAATCACTTTGAGCTTGGGAAATAAGCCTTTCAAACCCTCTACTAGCATTGCTTCTTTAAAAACTGCTATGTAGAAAAATCTGAACTCTATTTCCTTTATAAAAATATGAATTCTTCAACCAGGCTCCTCGTGACAGACTTAGGTTTCCTTTAAGTCCAAGGTTATTTTTTGTAGCTTTCTTTTTTCCTTTTTTATACTAAACAAAAGCTAGTGATGACTTCCCTTGAAGTATTCACATGAAAAAAAAAGACCACATTTTCAAGAAAAAATAATAAAATAACCTGCTTACTATGAAGACAAGCTTGAAAATATCATCCATGAAGGGGATCACACACAATCTAGCATTTCAAATAGAATAAAAGGTCTACATTAGCTTTGATATGTAACATTTCATTACCATCAGTTTTCTGCAGGGGTCAATGATGCATTCTGTATATAGTCCCATAAGGTCAAGTTTGTTAACCATGATTTTTTATATCATACTGACTTTTTGTCCAATGACTCAAGTTAAAAATAAAGCAAGAAAAGATAAAGGGCTAAAACCACATAGAAACAAAGACACATGGACACCCTTAAATGTGCCAAAAGCAGTGACTCTTGAGCTCCATTCAGAGATGCTCCTTAGACTAGGTTGGTTGTCAGGGAATTCAACTGTGAAAGAAAAGGATGTGTACAAAGGACTGAAACGCATCCTTGAAAACTGGGTCTAAAATGTAAGACCCAGTTTTTCACTTTTTAAATCTTCATTGAAGTGAAAAACTTAAAATCTTCATCGACATTCTTCCCAGCATTAAAATCAAGTTATAAGGCTTCCCTGGTGGCGCAGTGGTTGAGAGTCCGCCTGCCGATGCAGGGGACACGGGTTCGTGCCCCGGTCTGAGAAGATCCCACATGCCGTGGAGCGGCTGGGCCCGTGAGCCATGGCCACTGAGCCTGCGCGTCCGGAGCCTGTGTTCTGCAGTGGGAGAGGCCACAACAGTGAGAGGTCCATGTACCACAAAAAAAAAAAAAAAAAAAAAAAAAAAAAAAAAAAAAATCAAGTTATAATTATCCTCGTAAGTAAAGTGAAGAAAGATTTTGAGATAAATTACTTCAGAAATACATAAATTTTATTGTCTGTGTTTTAAGGTCAATCTATATAAACATATATACATATATACACACATATATATCAAGCTATAATAATTCAAAGTACTGCTTCATAGATCATAGACCAATGGGACAGAATGGTCCAAAAAGACCAAAATATGTGTGAAATGTGGTAAAAGATAAAGATGACATCTTAAATCAGTGGGGGGAAATATGGCTTAATTAATAAACAATGTTGTGACATCTGGATAGCCATCTTGAAAAAATTTAAATTTGTCCTATAGTCTCACATCTTACACCAAAATTATTTCAAGGGCTCAAAGATTTTAAAGTAAAAAATAAAACTGGAAAACAGTGGACAATTTAAAAAGTAATCTTGGTGTGGATAAGTACGTTTTACCTGTGATTTAAAACTCAGAAGCCATGAAAGAAAAAATTAATCAATTGTGTTTAAAAATAAAGCTTTGTAACAAATAAAAACACCATTATGTACAAAGTTAAAAGACCAAAAACAAAACTATAAAATACATTTGCAACTCATGACAATGGGCTAATCGCCTTGTTATGGAAGAGAACATACAAATTGATTTCTAGAAACCAACAAACCTAGAATGAGATATACAGTGGCTCTTAAGCACACGAAATGATGCCCAATCTAATTCATAGTAAGACAACTGCACTCTCAGTTATGAGTAAGTGCCAGGATCTAATGTTCAGCATGGTGAATGAGTTAACAATACTGCATTTTACACTTGAAAGTTGCTATGAGAGTAGAGCTGTAATGTTCTCACCATACAATGAGAACAACGTGCTAATTATGTGAGGTGAATGCTGTGTTAACTAACCTTATTGTGGTAAACATTTTGCAATATATATGTGTATCAAATCATCACATTGCGCCTTTTGGCCATCTGTATGTCTTCTTTGGTGAAATGTCTATTTAGGTCTTCTGCCCATTTTTTAATTGAGTTGTTTGGGGTTTTTTTTTGATATTGAGCTACATGAGCTGTTTGTATATTTTGGAGATTAATTCTTTTTCCATTGCTTCATTTGCAAATATTTTCTCCTATCCTGAGGGTTGTTTTTTCGTCTTGTTTATAGTTTCCTTTGCTGTGCAAAAGCTTTTAAGCTTAATTAGGTCCCATTTGTTTATTTTTGTTTTTATTTTCATTACTCTAAGAGGTGGGTCGAAAAAGATCTTGCTCTGGTTTATGTCAAAGAGTGATTTTCCTCTAAGAGTTTTTATAGTGTCTGGTCTTACATTTAGGTCTTTAATCCATTCTGAGTTTATTTTTGTGTATGGTGTTAGGCAGAGTTCTAATTTCATTCTTTAACATGTAGCTGTCCAGTTTTCCCAACACTACTTATTGAAGAGGCTGTCTTTTCTCCATTGTATATTCTTGCCTCCTTTGTCATAAATTAGGTGACCATATGTGTGTGGGTTTATCTCTGGGCTTTCTGTCCTGCACCATTGATCTGTATTTCTGTTTTTGTGCCAGTACAATACTGTCTTGATTACTGTAGCTTTGTAGTATAGTTTGAAGTCAGGGAGCCTGATTCCTCCAGCTTCGTTTTTCTTTCTCAAGATTGCTTTGGCTACTCAGGGTCTTTTGTGTTTCCATATAAATTGTATGGAATTAGAAAATTAGAACAAAAATTTTGGTTCTAATTCTGTGAAGAATGCCATTGGTACAGATAGACAAGAGGCACATGAAAAGATGCTCAACATCACTAATTATTAGACAAATGCAAATAAAAACTACAATGAGGTATCACCTCACACTGGTCAGAATGGCCATCATTTAAAAAATCTACAAACAATAAATGTTGGAGAGGGTGTGGAGAAAAGGGAACCCTTTTGCACTGTTGATGGGAATGTAAATTGATACAGCCACTATGGAGAACAGTATGGAGGTTCCTTAAAAAACTAAAAATAGAACTACCATATAACTCAGCAATCCCACTACTGTGCATATACCCTGAGAAAACCATAATTCAAATGGACACATGTACCCCAATGTTCATTGCAGCACTATTTACAATAACCATGACATGGAAACAACCAAAATGTCCAATGACAGATGAATGGATAAAGAAGATGTGGTACATATATACAATGGAATATTACTCAGCCATAAAAAGGAACGAAATTGAGTCATTTGTAGAGATGTGGATGGACCTAGAGTCTGTCATACAGAGTGAAGTAAGCCAGAAAGAGAAAAACAAATATCGTATATTAATGCATATATATGTGGAATCTAGAAAAATGGTACAGATGAACCTATTTGCAGGGCAGGAATAGAGATGTAGAAGTAGAGAATGGACATGTGGACACAGGATGGGAAGGGGAGGGTGGGGCGAATTGGGAGATTAAGATTGACATATATACACTACCATGCATAAAATAGCTAGTGGGAACATGCTATAAAGCACAGGAAGCTCAGTTCAGTGCTCTGTGATGACCTAGATGGGTGGGATTGGGGGTGGGGTAGGAGGGAGGTCCAAGAGGGAGGGGATATAGGTATACACATAGCTGATTCACTTCACTGTACAGCAGAAACTAACACAATATTGTAAAGAAATTATACACCACCAACAAAAAAATCATCACATCGTACACCTTAAACTTACAGAATGCTGTATATTGATTATATCTCAATCAAGCTGGAACAAAAACCCACCTTAAGACACCCTTTTTATCAGATTGGCAAAGATCAAAGAGTTAGCTATTGTTCTGTGCTGGCAAGTTGTGGGGCATGGCCCCCACCTCCCATGGCCCGTGGAATACACACAGTACAGCCTCTAAGGGGGGCTAGATGGCACTGTTTTGCTAAATTTAAAAATGCGCACACCCTTTGAACCTAGCAGCTCACTTCAGGGAGTTTTTCCACCAGAAATACTTGCATGAAATGGCACATATCTAAGAACATTAATTGCAGCATTGTTTGAAATAATGAAAGATTGAAAACAACCTCACTGCACCTCAGTTGGGAGCACTGATTTAAGTGTATTATGGTGCATCCATGTGTCGATGAGGCCAACCAATAAATAATCTATAATAGGAATAGAAAACAGTTTTATTTGAGCCAAACTGAGGACCATAGCCCAGAAGACAGCCTCTCAGATAACTCTGAGGAACTGCTCTGGAGAAGCATGGCTTTCAGCACAGTTTTATATCTTGTTAGAACAAAGAACATTAAACAAGTCAGGGATACATTCCTTCAAGTTTTCAAAAAACAGATCAGCACATACACAGTAAGTCAGTATGGCCTTGGCACCTGGGAACCGGCCTTATCATAGAAGGAGTACCAGCATTGGTGTCCTAGGAAGGGAGGCATTTAATCTTTATTTTTAATATGGACATTACTTTTGGTCAATGTGTCCTTTTCTTTAATAATTAAAGTAGATGTACAATGTATGTTTGATAGGCCACAAACAGGCTGTTTTAGTTAGCATCAAATTCAAGTTAACACATGTATAAGCCAGAATGACTTCCCCATACTTCAATATGTGAATATTTCCTTTATCACAAGCAATGGAATATTTTGCAGCCACCGGAAAGAATGAGAAAGTTCTATATGTACTACAACGAAAACATCTTTGAGATACGTTGTTAAATAAAAGCAAAACGCAGGACAACATATCTAGTATCTGCATTATAAAAAAGTTGGGGGGTGCTTCCCTGGTGGCACAGTGGTTGAGAGTCTGCCTGCCGATGCAGGCGACACGGGTTCGTGCCCCAGTCCGGGAAGATCCCACATGCCGTGGAGTGGCTGGGCCCGTGAGCCATGGCCGCTGAGCCTGGGCCTCCGGAGCCTGTGCTCCACAACAGGAGAGGCCACAACAGTGAGAGGCCCGCATACCGCAAAAAAAAAAAAAAAAAATTGGGGGGCTGTATATGTATAGACTATCTCTGGAAGGACACATAGAATCTGGTAACTGCTGTTGCCTCTGGGGAGAGAAACTGGGAAGGTGGAGGAATGGGAGAGAGGCAGTTGCTTTTCACTGTACAAGTTTTGAATTTGTACCACGTGCTATCAAAAAGGAAAAAAAGAAACCACATTAAATCACTTTAAAAACAGTGATATATCTACTGAATAACACTCAGAGGATAACGCAGCCACTCCTCCCACTTCCTTTCTCCTCCCCAACATTTATACACAGGGTAGCTGGCTAAGTACAGAATTTTCCCTTATAATGTAGCCCTGGGAATAGAAGTGCATTTTATAACCCATAAGCCAACTGAAGGCATTTTACTTTAAAGAGATATGTCATAAACCATACAGGCCTCAGCAAATTATTTGTTGGAAATAGTGAGGATCACCTGTTTACTAATTTAACACATATCTGTTGACACCACTATGTGCTCAATTTGAGTTGGGTTCTGGGCCCAGTTCTTAACATTAGCTCACAGCCTTCTTGGGGAACTAGACAAAGAGATGATGATAACCCAATCTGGCATGCCAGGAGCTACTGGCAGTTCCATTTTTGCAGGGTAAGGTAGGGAGATGAGGCTGGAGAGTCTACATGGATCTGGTTGTGAAGGGTCTTGAAGGCCTTGCTTTTAAGCAGGTGAGACCTCACCATCTACAGGGTGGACACATCACTGGTTGCTGGAGTGGAAGATGGACTGGAGCACACCAGAAAATTGGTCAGGAGCCTGGGGCAACTTACCAGGGGGAATCTGGCATATGCCTGCCTGAAAATATATTTATAATTCTTTATTTTTTGTATCTAAGAGCTAGAAATTATAAAATAACATCAGGTAATAATCAGGGTTGTGTCAGAGAGCAACCCTGTACGTTGGTTAAGGTGTATTGCTGAAATAAATTAGCAATTGAACTTTAGGTGGTTAAATAGTTTTTCCAACTTTGGAATTTCTTATTCATTACAAGGGAAATTAATTGGGAAAGAAAAAAATCAGAAAAATTTACAATCTTTTATGCTCTAGTAAAATTTATATATCAGTGGGAACTCTCTGTAGCTTAGAAGTTTGAAATGCAAAAGCTAAAACCTGGCAGTAGCTTCCTTTGTGTTAAACTGCCAAAGCTCATCGCACAGGCTGGTCTGGCTGTGTGGTCTCGCCTCTTCCCATCCAATCTCATCTTGCTCACATGGTTCCCAACTCTCTCTACCCACACGCCCCACTTTTAAAAAACATTTATTTATTTTTGGCTGCGTTGGGTCTTCGTTGCTGCGCAGGCTTTCTCTAGTTGCAGCGAGCAGGGGCTACTCTTCCTTGCAGTGCATGGGCTCATTGCGGTGGCTTCTCTTGTTGCAGAGCATGGTTCTAGGCGTGCGGACTCAGTAGTTGTGGCACACGGGCTCAGCAGTTGTGGTTCACAGGCTCTAGAGCTCAGGCTCAGTAGTTGTGGCACACGGGCTTACTTTCTCTGTGGCATGTGGGATCTTCCTGGATCAGGGCTTGAATGCACGTCCCCTGCATTGGCAGGCAGATTCTTAACCACTGCACCACCAGGGAAGCCCCAGACCCGTTCTTGAGATGTCATAGTCGTGGGTGTGCTGGGAAGTGTTTGTGCCAGTAGGGAGTAGTGGGGGATGTGCTGGATGTGTTAAGCACAGCACATCTAACCCTGGCGTGTCCCAAACAGTGGTCCTCATCTTCTGTCATGGTGTCTATCAGTAAAACTAGAAAAGCGAGGTGCAGAATGAACTGCTCCTCCTAGGAGGTTGGGGTAGAGAAAAGTCCCTGTCAATAATTGCTCAACTCTTGTTAGGCACAGGTAAGACAATTCATACGAATATATTTTTTATAAACTAATTCACCAATATAAGCTTAATATTATCTACATTACTTTAGACTTTTTCTATAACAAGGTATTCACGAAAAATACTATGAGATAAAGTATGTTAAAGAAATTTAAAAAAATAAATAATTGCTCAATTCTTGTCTAATACCATGCAGATCAGCTGGCAGAAGAAAAGGTGGCTGAAGGACTTTAACTCAGAGTTCTCAAAAACGCACTTTTGGGGGGTTAAGCCAAAGGTCAGACTGTCAGTGTGGAGAACCTACTTCAGATTTAAAAAGTATGAAATAGCACCCAGGCAAATTTTGGCTCACTTAGTTGAGGTGGTCATACCATAAGGTGTTAATCATATGGCATAATGTAATAAAGCCAATGCTAATGGTCTGGTCAGATGAACAGTACTATCATAAATATATCCAAGTTGACTCAGGCATTTCTAATAGGCCATTTACTTTTTGCCTCCCCAGCCAGGGGGCAGCTCAGAGGCATCTCAGAGGTCTAATTTCATGAAGACCCAAGTCTGACAGTGGTGGGCTCAGGGAAAGTGGACTGTAATCATATGGAGGGCCTTCACACTGCACTAATGCTGGTGGAAGCACAGCTGCTGGAGCTGCCACTGGGATGAGTGGCAGAAGGTCTTGGCCTTAGCCCAAATGCAAGCACATTCCAAGGGGCAGCAGCTCTCATTTAAAACAAAAGGAATGGGCTTCCCTGGTGGCGCAGTGGTTGAGAGTCCCACCTGCCGATGCAGGGGACATGGGTTCGTGCCCCGGTCTGGGAAGATCCCACATGCCACGGAGCGGCTGGGCCTGTGAGCCATGGCCGCTGAGCCTGTGCGTCTGGAGCGTGTGCTCCACAACGGGAGAAGCCACAACAGTGAGAGGCCTGCATACAGAAAAAAAAAGGAACAACAAAGTTAGCTGAGAAATATGTTCCTTGTGAGGGATTCAAGGCAAGGAGGTAATAGTGAGGACAAGGCGGGCCATAGGGATAGTACTGAAGGCAGATCTCTGTAGCAGTGAGCAGCTTTCCAAGTTTATTGTGGAATCTGGAGTTGCCAGCCATGTAAGGCTGCAGATGAACATGTGTGGGCCCAGGGCATGGAGAGTTTCAAGCAACCTCTTGAAATGCTGCTTCACCTGAAGCTCAATAGGGAAGAAAGGATGAGTTGCTGATCTAACAGGAGATGCCTACCCACACCGGTGGCCTTTATTAGGTGGGAGCTGAATTTAGAGAACTTGGGTATTTAAAGTTGCTGGAAGCTTCCAAGTCCATGTTCAACCTGAAGTCCTGATTCCACCATGACAGACTATCCTCTCCTGTAACTTGGAGCTGAGGTGCAGCATTCGTAGGGGCCGGCAGTTCCCCAAATTGATAGAGAGCACTTCCACAGACCAGGAACCTGTCACACTGCTTCCCAGACAACAGTTGACTTGCTCTTCCACCTTCATGCTGTAGTATGCTCCAGTCTGCAGTAGTGCAGGCTCCGCATTCTTTGTGGTGGGGAAGGGGAGGTGCCCCCAGAGGCTGTGTGTGAAGGGACACAGATGTTATTTTATCTGTGACTTCTACTGACAGCACTGAAGAATTAAAGATAGTGAAGGAACTGTACCTGCAGGACTAGAGTATTATTAAGACTTCTGGGCATGGACACTGCCCCTGCCAGAGAATGTCATGGTGCTGTTGACTACTCAACACGCTGCTCACCACTGTCAGAACGGGGTAAGCTTTAAGTGGTGGAATACCCAGGTGGAGGACACGAAATGGCCACTTCCAAATGCAAAATCAGAAATTCAAAGCTCTCTGTGTTTTCTGTGAACAGAGTTGATACCTTCAGAAAAGTAGACAAAGCAGGGCAAGAACCAGGATGCAGCAGTTCAATATTCTGGGAGTAACAAATATACACTAATGCAGTGGACACAGAGGATTGCCCAGCCAAGGGAAAAAGTGGGTGAGAGCCTTTTGACAACTCCCTTGAGACTCTAACCTCCCTTGTCAGATGCACATCAGGAAATGGCAAGTCATAGAAGTAGCAGTGCCCAGAACATCTCTAGGTGGCTGGGATCATCACACCGGAAGCTGAGCATGCCCCTGACTGCCGTGTGTAGCGTAACTACAGTGCAGAACAACTGGCGGGGGGAATGTATGCACAGATTAAGCCCCTACTTTAGGGATTATCCAAGGGTCAGAGTCAAACTGAAGCCCAGAGGACCTGGGTTACTCAGGAATTTTTATCAACCTCTGCCTTCCAGATAGGGGTCCTGAGTTCTGAAAGCTGGGTTTGGAACAACATCCAGAATCATGGACTGTGTGTGAGGTCAGATAACCACAGTCTTCAAGGGCAAACTGGGTGGTAGTAACTGATGTGATGTTATCAGTTAGGAGTTGCTAAATCAAAAAGGGACACACAGTTCAAATGAATTGTCCCAGGAGAAGAATACAGGTAAGAAGCCAGTGGACACACGAACCAGGGAAATCTGACAAAAGTTGGTTTGAAGCAGAAGGTGGGAAGCATAATTTAAGTAACTCCTGGGCCAATGCACAGGTGACTGCACTTTCTTTACACTGGGTGTAAGCAGTGGGGGTGAGGAAAACAAAGGGTTCCCTTAAAGGTAGAAACCCTCCTATATAAGAGAATCAAGTACAGTAAAATACTTATAGACCATTTTCTTACTTTTTTGTTCCTGTGCTTCTCAATTTTTACAATTTTATAATTTATCTTAATGGTCAACTAATTTCTATGTTGTTAATGAAGGTCCATGTTGGTTCTGATACTTGGTAATTCAGACTATTCAACTGAGGCAGTTCTGAATTATGAGTGTTTGACATTCTTAAGTTCTCAAAACCCACACTACTGTGAACCTTGACTCTCAGTAAATAAAATGACTATCTTCATGTAAGCTTTCATGGTTATTCTGTAGAATGGAAATTCTCTTGCATTCAATAATTAATACACTTAGTCTCAAAGCTCTTCCATATCACTTTTCTCCAATATGATGTCTCTGATGCTGAATGAGGTTTGCAGTCTGGTTGAAAGCTTTCCCACATTTATTACATTTATAGGGTTTCTCTCCCGTGTGAATCCTCTGATGTTGAGTCAGGTGTGTACTTCGGATAAAGGCTTTCCCACAGATTTTACATTTATAAGGTTTTTCTCTAGTATGAATTCTCTTATGTTGAGTGAGGGCTGAATGGTCACTGAATGCTTTCTCACATATATTACATGCATAAGGTTTCTCCCCAGTATGAATTCTCTGATGCTGGGCTAGGGCTGATTGGTCCCTGAAGGCTTTCTCACACAAACCACATCTGTAAGGTTTCTCTCCAGTATGAATTTTCCGATGTCGAGCAAAGGATGAATTATCCCTGAAAGCTTTCCCACATTCGTTACACTTATAAGGTTTCTCTCCAGTATGAATTCTTTGATGTTCAGTAAGGGAAGAGTTCACCCTGAAAGCCTTCCCACATTCATTACATTCAAAAGGCTTCTCCCCAGTGTGAATTCTCTGATGCTGAAGAAAACTTGTACTCTGATTGAAGGCCTTCCCACATTCATTACATTTATAGGGTTTCTCTCCACTATGAATATTCTGGTGTTTGGTAAGATGTGCCCTGCACACAAAGGCTTTGTCACATATGTTACATTTAAAAGGTTTCTCTCCAGTATGTATTCTATGATGGTGGGCAAGGTGTATGTTTCGGATAAAAGCTTTTCCACATAAGTTGCATTCAAAAGGCTTCTCTCCAGTATGAATTTTCTGATGATAAGTAAGTGAGGAGCTCACTGAGAAGGCCTTGCCACATTCCTTACATTCATACGGCTTCTCACCAGTGTGAATTCTTTGGTGATGGATGAGGTGTGTGCTCTGGTGAAAGGCTTTTCCACATTCTCTACATTCATATCGCTTCTCTTTAATAAGAATTTTCCGATTTGCATTAAGTTTTTCAGTATGAATCTTCTGATGTTTATTGAGGGTTGAACTCTTAGTGAAGACTTTTCCACACTCATTACACTCAAAGGCTTTTTTGCTAGATTGAAATCCCTGACTCTGAGCAAAGGATGAGCTCATGGTGCAGTGCTTCCCAGATTCATCACATTTCTGGTCACCAACCACAGATGAAGTTTTCTCATGAGCAAGCATCACTTGCTGCAACTTTATCTCCTGGCTTCCATGCTGCCATTCCAACAGTGTATCATATTTCCAGTGAGTATCTTTAGTGAATTTTTCCTTTATCATCCACTGATCCAATTCTCCTTCAGGAATATCTGCCTTGAGAGTTGATTTCTTACTCACAGGTGTAGTCATCCAATCTGAAAGACATCAAAAATTCAAATGTCTGTTTTATCCTAGTAAAACATCTAGTTGGGATAAGAACGTGACCTTGTTTATAATGCTAACAGAGAGGTTGTAATTTTGAAGATTTCTTGAAGTGAAGATAAAACAGGAAAAGGGAGAAGAGGTGAACAGAGGACATGGCAGGAAGGGGTTGACAACTATACAATGTATGAAGCAGGAGAGCTTGGAGCTGGCATTCAGAAGTCACAGGCCTGAGCTGGGATCCTGAGTACAATATTTATTTTCTTTGTGATTACAGAGAAGTTTCTTGAATTTTGAAGCCTCAAAAACACCTGTAAGACCACACTATGCTAACAGATAAGAAAAAAATGTACCTTATCCGTTTTAGTGATATGGTCTTTAAAATAACCTAGATGTGACCTTAAGAAACCATTGAAACTAGAGGTCAACACTTGGTAGAAAAAAAGTTCAGCTTTGGAGTAACTACTAAAACCAGCATTTATGTTTTATAGACACATTTTAGCATTCAGATGGAAAATAAAATTTAGGCTACTATAGAGCCTGTGAAACACTGATACCTACTAATAAAGTTAGAACCTCCTGCTACCAGTGAGGAAGCAACATCTTCAAACCTATATGAATAATGTGACATCGATATAAGGAAAATGTACCATGAGGATGTATATGTGAGCATAAAAAATTAGGAACAAAGCAGCAAATCTGCCAGGATATATCCAGTATGTCTTGGAGGCAAGGCCCTGAATTTGGGGAAAGGAGTATAATAGTCATTAGAAATGGGACTCTGCTACTGGGATCTGGGCCAAGGTCCCATGAATTGTCTGACAAAATGATTCCTCTCCCAAAAAACAAATTCCACACTTACTCAACAACAGTCTCACTTGGTCTCATGGGTATCCTGATATTAACAAGTAGAGTTCTGAATGCATACTAGTTTTCTGTACGTATTTGTGAATATCTGTCTTTTGTGTTAAGTCTATTTAAGACTTTGTACTAAGAACTGCAATGATAAGGACTTGATACTAGCACAGATGATGCAAAGATTCCTGGGAAAGCCTATCAAGAACAAGCCTCCCGCAATGCTTTTTTCTCCTACTCACTCCAGAAAATCTATAAAGAGCTATAATAATAATAATAATAAAACTCCTTGTACTTACCTGGAAAAGAAAGTTAAACAGGTGCACTTTAAGGCTAAAATCCTTGTGAGCTTAGAATAATATATCCTTGCTCAAAACAAAGAATGTTTAAAGTTAAACACCAGTTTTGCCAAATCTCAAAATCTTAAGAACTGACTTTCGCTTCTGGACCTGACAAAGTAGCCTGTGGAAGACCAGATTCTTGCAAAAAACACCCGAAAAATCTGAATTGAAAAAAAAAAATCTGTCTAAAGGCATCAGATATCACTTGAGGCCAACTTGATAGTCTAATATTTGGGATAGAAGGGAAATATAGAGGTGATTCTAACAGTGTTTTTTTTCGTCAGAGAATTTGCTGAATTCTTAAACTTCTCAGGGCAAGAGACTAAGCTAAGCAGAAATTCAGAATTCTCTATAGTCTTAGAGTACTGTTGAACCAAAAACTGGCGTTCAGGACCTTCTGGGGGGCTGTGGGGTGAACAGTGGTCAGAGTAAACATGTAAAGCTCTTGGTTGGGACTCCTGGAGGGCTACAACCTAACAGCAAGGGCAAACAAGAGATAGGTAAAGCTTCATAAACATTCAACCCAATCTCCAGCTAATGAGTACCTGGGTGGATGGATTAGGGTGGTTTGCTTGTACTCCAGCTGTCTACCAGAGGGAAGGAAAATCTTCTCTGGAGGAACATAACCTCATCCAGAGCATATTCACTCTTTCACACATGATGTCAAGGATTCAGTCAAAAAGTACCAGGAGTACTAAGAAATTATTGAATCAAGAGAAAAAACAGACAATAGAGAAAGACCCTCAGAACTCAGATACCAAAATTATCAGACATGGGGTTTGAAATAAGTGTGACTACATGTTCAATAAAACAGATAAGAGGGGCTTCCCTGGTGGCGCAGTGGTTGCGAGCCCGCCTGCCGATGCAGGGGACACGGGTTCGTGCCCCGGTCTGGGAGGATCCCATATGCCGCGGAGCGGCTGGGCCCGTGGGCCGTGGCCGCTGAGCCTGCGCATGCGGAGCCTGTGCTCCGCAACGGGAGAGGCCACGACAGTGAGAGGCCCGCGTACCGCAAAAAAAAAAAAAAAAACAGATAAGAATGAGAACTTTAACAGAGAATTGGAACCAAAAAATCAAATGAAAATTCTAGAACTGAAAAATATAACTGAAATTAAGAACTCAATAGATAGCTTTAACAGTATATTGGACACTGGGACTTCCCTGATCATCCAGTGGTAAAGAATCTGCCTTCCAATGCAGGGAACAGGGGTTCGATCCCTGGTCAGGGAACTAAGATCCCACATGCCACGGAGCAACTAAGCCTGTGTGCCACAACTACTGAGCCTGTGCGCCTCAACTAGAGAGCCCGTGTGTCACAAACTACAGAGCCCATGTGCTCTGGAGCCCAAGTGTCACAACTAGAGAGAGAAAAAACACACACGCCACAACTAGAGAGAAGCCCACGTGCCACAGCGAAGAGCCTCTGCACTGCAACAAGAAGATCCTGCATGTCACAACAAAGACCCGACACAGAGAAAAAAAATTTTTTTAATAAATAAATAAAATGAATAAATATTTTAAGAAACAGTATATCGGACATAGCAGAAGAGAGGAATAGTGAACTAAAAAAAAAATACATAGGCAGAAAATATCCATGGTAAAACCTGGAGGAAAAAATTTTAAAAGGCATATAAGACATGGTGAAAACATTTATTAACACATATGTGACTGGAGTTCTGGAATGGGAGGAGGAAAAGAATGGGGCAAAAAACACTACTTTTTTTAAAAAAATGTTGAAAAATGAATTTGAGAAGCACAACAGACTGCAAGCAGGATAAATTCAGAGAAAATCCACCTAGGTACACCATAGTCAAACTACTGAAAACATAAGACTAATTTGAAATTTCCTTGAGAGGAAAAATATATTACCTTTAAAAGAGAAAAAAATAAAACTGATAGCTCTCTTTTCAACCAAAAACAAGGGAAAACAGAAGACAATGAAATAGGAACTTCCCTGATAGCACAGTGGTTAGGAATCTGCCTGTCAATGCAGGGTACATGGGTTCAAGACCTGGTCTGGGAAGATCCCACATGCCGTGGAGCAGCTAAGCCTGTGTACCACGACTACTGAGCCTGCACTATACAGCCCATGAACCACAACTACTGAGCCCTCATGCCACACCTACTGAAGCCCACACACCTTGAACCTGTGCTCTGCAAAATGAGAAGTCACGGCAACGAGAAGCCCATGCACCGTAACAAAGAGTAGCCCCTGCTCACCACAACAAGAGAAAGCCTGCATGCAGCAATGAAGACCCAACACAGACAAAAATAAATTAAATAAATTTTTAAAAATAGCTCTGTAATTGTCTAAAAAAAAAAGAGAAGACAATGAAATAGCATCTGAAGTGCTGAAAGAACATAATTGCTAAACTAGAACTCAATAGAAACAAAATGTCCCAAAAAGGTAAATATGAAATGGATATTTCTGTACAAATAAAAACAGGGATTGTGTCACCAGCAGGCCCATATTAAAAAAAAAACAATAAAAGGAGTGTTCCAGGCAGAAGAAAGATAATCCCAGGTGTAAAAGTAAGAAAAGGCAATGGAAAGAGTAAATAAAAATATTATTGCACAAAACAATAATTATAATGTCTTGAGAGGTTGAAAATATATACATAATTAAAATACATAGCAAAAATACCACAAGACATGAAAGAAAGAAAATAGTATTGTTTTAAGCTATTAGCATTGCCTGGGAATTATTTATTTTGGATAGTAATAAGCTGGTTTTACTTATTAGACTTACCAATAAAAGACTGGTTAAAGAAGATACAAGCTCATACAGTCTTTAAGACTAGTTAAAGAAGGTACAAGCTCATTGGAATATGGAACAATAAAAATAGTTGATTCAAAAGAAGACAAGAAAAAAATGGACTTAAAGCAGGTGAGTAAAATTAAAATTAAATAATGAAATAGCAGACGTCCAATCCTATACATATTAGTAATTGGTCTAAATTCTCCTATTAAAAAACTAAGGTTGGGCTTCCCTGGTGGTGCAATGGTTGAGAGTCCGCCTGCCGATGCAGGGGACACGGATTCATGCCCCGGTCCGGGAAGATCCCACATGCCGCGGAGCAGCTAGGCCCGTGAGCCATGGCCACTGAGCCTGCGCGTCCGGAGCCTGTGCTCCGCAACAGGAGAGGCCACAACAGTGAGAGGCCCATGTACTGCAAAAACAAACAAACAAACAAACAAACAAATAAAAAACTAAGGTTGTGAGGCTGGATTAAAAAAATAAAATCCAACTATGTGGCACTCAGGAGAGAAATATCAAAAATATAGATCCAGAATTAAAAGGAAAGAAAAGAATGGAAAAGGATTTATCAAGCAAGCACTAACCACAAGAAAGCTGGTATACCTATACTAATATCAGACAACTCTCATAATATTAGAGAAAACAGGCTTTAAGATAGTTCATATTGACAAAAGGTTCAATTATCTAGGAAAAGACAACAAATCTACATTTTCACATAATATAACTTCAAACTGTATAAAGTAAAAATTGAGAAAATAAAAAGGAAAAATAGAGAAACCTTAACAATGATAGTGAGATATGTTTACATACCATTCTCAATAACTCACAAATCAAACCATTAAGAATAGGGGATCTGAATAACAAGATAAACAAACTTGATCTAAATGATATACTTATAACACTATATCCAACAATGACAGAATATACATATTTAAGTGCATATAGAACATTTACCCAAACTGAACATATACTGCGATGTTAAGGAGTATGAACACATTTCACAGGACAGAGGTCATTCAGAATGTGTACTCTGAACTCAGTGGAATTATGCCAGAAGTGAATAACAAAATACCAAAAAGACGGTTAGAAAATCCATATATTTTAAAACTAGTCCATACATTTCTAAATAACTGATAAAGCAAAGAAGAAATCAAAAGAAAATTAGAAAATATTTTAAACTTAATGATAATAGAACCATGAAATGAAACTTACAAAATGCAGCTACAGCATGGTTAGAAGGAAATGTACATCTATCTATCTGTATCAATTATCAATCTCAAGAAATCAGAAAAATAGCAAATTAAATACAAAGGAGAAGGAAAGAAATAATAAAAATAACAGAAATCGATAACTTAATAAAAAATTGATAGACCTTTATCAAGACTAATGGAGAAAGAGAGGAGGCACATATTACCACTATCAAGAATGATAAAGGTGAAATCAAGACAAATTCTAAAGAGATTTATAAGATAATAGCATAATGAGGAAACTTTATGCCAATAAACTAAAAGACTAAATTCTAGGAAGGTATAGTGTATCAAAACAGATGCAAGAAGAAACAGAATATCTGAATGGTCCTACATCTAATAAATAAATTGAATCTTCCATTTAATACCTTCTCACAAAGAAATTTCCAAGCAGAGATGGCTTCACTAGTGAATTCTTCTGAACACTTAAGGAAGTCCAGTCTGTATACAAACAGGCCAGCGGAACAGATTATAGACCCAGGATCAGACCTATGCCCATGCAGTCCCCATATGTATGACAAAGGTACACTGCAGTACAATGGGGGAAAAGATAGTCTTTTCAGTAAATGATCCTGGGTCAACTGAATACCTTTATGGAAAATAATGAAAATAAATCTTCCATGTGGACTGTAGACCTAAATATGAAAAACAAAAGAATAAAGGAAAACAAAGAAGATCTTCATGGCATTAAATGTCTTAAGTAGGACACAAAAAGCATTAACTTTAAGAAAACCCCCAATTAATTGGACTATCCTAAAAATTTAGAACTTCTGTTTACCAAATAACACCATTATTCGAAGTGTGAAATAATATTTATAATGCATTATGTATCTATATGACAGAGGATCAAATCCCAAATGTACAACCCTAAAATATATCAATAAGGAAAGATTAGACAACTAAATAGAAAATAGGGGAGAGACTTATAGATACTTTACAAAAGAGGATATTTAAATGATCAATAAAAAAATAAAAAGATGATCAACTTCATTAGTCATAAGTTAAGATACAATGAGATACTCCATATATCCTCTAGAATGGTGAAAAACAAACTTTTAATGACAATACTAAGTATATAAGAGGACATGGAACCCTCGTATCCTGCTGGTTGGAGTATAAACTGGTATAACCACTTAAAAAAACTATTTGGCGGTGTCTATTAAAGCTTGCAGGGACTTCCCTGGTGGTCCAGTGGTAAAGAATCCACCTTACAATGCACGGGACACAGGTTCGATCCCTGGTCAGGGAACTAAGATCCCACATGCTGCGGGGTAACTAAGCCTACAAGCCACAATTACTGAGCTCACATCCCTCAACTAGAGAACCTGCATGCTGCAAACTATGGAGCCCACACCACAATTACAGAGCCCACGTGCCCTGGAGCCTGTGCGCCACAACTAGAGAAGAGAAAACCTTCATACCACAACTAGAGAGAAGTCCGTGCACTGCAACTAAGACCCAACGCAGCCAAAAAAAATAAATTAAAAAAAAAAGCTTGCCTACTCATGAACATAGTACTCCTAGCTATATGCTCAAGAGAAATGTATAACGTACATTCTCTAAAAGATGTACAAGAATGTTCATAATAGTTCCAGTATTACTGATAATAGCTCCAAGTCAGAAATATACCAAATATCTAGCAACAGTAGAATGTATAAATAGTGGTAGGTTTACAGAGTGAAATATCATACTTCAATGAGAATGAACCAACTATTGCTACATAAGACAACATGGATGAATCTCAAATACACTGGGAAACCAAAGAAGCCAGACACAAAAGAGTAGACACATATGATTCCATTTATAAAAAGTTTTAAAATAGGCAAAACAAAGCTATGGTCAGGGTAGAAATTATCTCCAGGACAAAAGAAACAGAGGGGATGGGAGGGGATATCTGGTGTTCTAGGAACATTTTATTTCCTCATATAGGTGCTGGTTATACAGATGTATTTATACTGTAAAAATATGTACACTTATAATTTATGTATTTTCCTGTGTTAGTATTACTTCAATAAAAGTTTAAAAAATCTGGGAGTGGCTTTCAAAAATAATAATTTGGCTCAATAAAAACAACCAATTGCTAGCTTTCTTTTCTAGCAGCTATTAGATAGCTATGTTTATTAAAGCCTTTTCTTGATTGTGATCATAAAACGTATCACCTATATATAAGAGAAAATTGGCTTTTTAATGTTTTGTGTTACAGGAAAACACTCATCTAATTGTGTTATCAAGAGGGGGTCAAACACACCCTGGTTTCACGATGCTGAAGATGAACTGAGATGGGGAAAGACTGGACCCTCAGAGTCAGTTCTCACTGGGGCCCAGGTTACTTCATGGGGGCTGAATTAGGAGCAGTACCTGTAGCTGCATTGGGCCACACTAAAAAAAAAAGTATGGTTTTAAACTATATATCGATAACTCTAGGGTATCAAACAAGGTATGCAAGTAGTATGATCCAAACCCTATACAATGTAGTCCAGAGGTCACCCCCAGGGAGGGACCAGAAACTGACCCAATTTCCTCCAAATCATCAAAAGTTTCAAGACTTTGCACTATCAAGTACATCTGAGAGTGGGGGTGGATAAAATAAGGAGTTTTGGATTAAGGTCAGTTTATGCCTTTATGCCCTCAGATCCCTTCCTCAACTCAGAGGAGCTGGAAGGTTCCCCTCTCCCAACTGAGGAAAGCCTCTAACAAGAAAGAGATACCAAAGAGATATCAAAACAATCAAAGAGAAAATTTGAGAACACAGTGCCTATAAAGGGAGATGAAAGTGTTTTTGGAAATCATTACCTTTAGAGGTAAGATATTACAATTGTAAAACACGAATAAGAGCTTACAAATAAAACAAGAGTTTTTGGAAATTAAAAAGGATGGCAGAATTTGAAAACTCAACAGAGAATTCCCACCATAAACAATTAGAAAACCAGGGGAAAAATGAAACAACTATTTTTAGGCAATGGAAAAGTAATCCTGGAAAAGTAAACTCACAGTGACAGAAGCAGACCTGTGGTTGCCAGGGGACGGGATTAATTGCAAAGAGGTAAGAAGGCATTTTTGGTTAGAGATGACAAAAATGTTATTCCTTTGATTTGGTGATAAATTTGTCAAAACTGATCAAATATTACACTTAAAATGGTGAATTTTATTGCATGTAAATTATACTTTAATGAAGCTGATTAAAAATATTTTAAAAATCTCAGTAGATGAACTGGAAGACATAACTGAAGAAACCTGTCAAAAGTAGAACAAAAAAAATAAAGATGGAAATTTTAATAAAAAGATAAAATTAGGGCTTCCCTGGTTTTGCAGTGGTTGAGAATCTGCCTGCCAAAGCAGGGGACACGGGTTCGAGCACTGATCTGGGAAGATCCCACATGCCGCAGAGCAACTAGGCCCATGAGCCACAACTACTGAGCCTGCGCGTCTGGAGCTTGTGCTCCGCAACAACAGAGGCCGCGACAGTGAGAGGTCCATGCACCGCAATGAAGAGTGGCCCCCGCTCACCACAACTAGAGAAAGCCCTCGTACGGAAACAAAGACCCAACCCAGCCATAAATAAATAAATAAATACATTTTTTTAAAAAACAAAAAAAACTTACTGGGGACAGTAAGATTTATATATATATATATATATATATATAAAGATAAAATTAGAAGACCAGTCCAGGTGGTATCAGACATTCCATCAAGAGAAAATAGAGAAAACTGAAGGTGGAAATTAAAAAATGCAAGAAAATGTCCAAGATCCACAGGGCAGAAATTTAGATGGAAAGGCTCACCAATCCTCAGTGGATCCAAGTATAGGAGCACACCAGGGTACACCACTGAGAAACACTGGAGTAAATGAGGAGATCATGCAAGCTTTCAGGTCACAAGTGATGAAGAACCTGAAGATTTTGGATTTCTCAATAGCAGACTTAGGTCTAGAAAACAACAGAGCAATGTCTTCAGAATTCTGAAGAAAAAAGATTTCCAGTGTTGAATTCTATCTAGTCAAACTATCCAGAAAGTGTTAGGGCAGGAAAAAGACATTTACAGACTTGCTAGGTTACCAAAAACTTCTTCCTGTGCATCCTTTCTTAGGAAGCTACTGGAAGACATGTGCAAATGAAGAGATAAGCCAAGAAAAAGGATGATGTGGGACGTGCAGGCCGGGAAAGACGAGATTTGCAGGAGGATGACAGCTAGGCACCTGCCATTCCAGAAAGGAGCAGGTCAGATGGCTCCAGAAGAGACTTTTCCAGGAAAATGAAATTGTCAGAATGACTTCTGATCTAAAAGTCTTGAGAATCGAGATGCAGACAACTAGAGAAGGTCTGAGATTAAATTAAATTAAATTAAACTAAATGAACCCTGGGAAAGATTGCTTAGGAAAGCAAAAGCAAAAGTTGCCAGGATTTACTTCATGGATCAGCTGTGAATAGTGCTTCAGAATGTAAACAATGACTATTTCTCTGACCATTAAGTACACTATAACCCTACTGGAAGGACAGGGAATGGAAAAGGTAGTAAGACGAATAGTCGGGGAGGTGAGTTTAATCCTCACTTTTATAGAAAGAATTCAGTAAATAATGCCTAAAACTGAAAAGTCAAGAGGTAGCAATATAAACACATTCCTTGAAGACATGGAAACAAATGTACCAAATAATCAACTGAAAGAAGAGAAAATGGTTACTTCTAAAGAGGAGAGAATGGGGATAAGGGGGGATAAGAGGCCATCAGTTTTCATAATAAACATTGTAGTTTTGTTAAACTAAATGCATTATTGTGATGACATTTAATACTAAAAATAAAGAAAAAGGAGAGAATAAGCGCCAAAAAATTCAAAGGAAAGAAATAATGAAGAGCAAAAATTAATGAAATAAAGATAAAATAGAAACAATCAGTAAAGTCAAAAATTATTTATTAAATTTATTAAAAAGGCAAACCTCTGATAAGATTTATACAGAAAAAAAAAGACAAAAGTAAATTATTATTAGAAAAAATTCATGATTTCATTCAACAAATACATTATGGGACCTGGTGAGCTAAGATACAAGAGTAAACATGACCAAGTCCTTCCCTCATGGAGCTAAGGGTAGAAAGCATTATTTAAACAGGACACAGAAAGCACTAAGATAAAGATCATTCAGACAAAGACTGATTACGAACTTCTGCTAGTAAAGAAAGAGAAAAGATAAGCTATAGACTGGCACACATATTAACTGATAAAGTATTCAATTCCTAATTATATATAGAAGTCTTACAAGTGAATAAGAAAAAGATAAACTATAACAGAAAAATGGATGAAGAATAAGAATATGTCACAGAACACAAATAATCAACATATGAAGATGTTCAAGTCCACCAGTAAACAAGGAAGTGCAAATTAAAACCACAATGAGATACCATTTCTTAGGAATTTTGGTTCAGTTCCTGCTACTTGCCAAAGCAACAACAACTAACCTGCATCAACTATTAGTATAATTTGGATCAACTAATTTAATCAGCAATCTGGGACCATGTAGTAGACCTGAAGAAGCATATACTCTTAAACCCACTATTTCTACACCTATGAATACACCTAAAGAAATTGCCAAACAAGGCCCATGTGTATAAGGAAGTATGTACAAGAATATTCAGGTCTGGACTTCCTTGGTGGTGCAGTGGTTAAGAATCCGCCTGCCAATGCAAGGGACACAGGTTCAAGCCCTGGTCCAGGAAGATCCCACATGTTGTGGAGAAACTAAGGCCATGCACCACAACTACTGAGCCTGCACTCTAGAGCCCACAAGCCACAACTACTGAGCCCTCACGCCACAACTACTGAAGCCTGCATGCCTAGAGCCCATGCTCTGCAACAAGAGAAGCCACCTCAATTAGAAGCCCATGCACCACAACAAAGAGTAGCCCCCACTCACCACCACTAGAGAAAGCCCATGTGCAGCAATGAAAATCCAACGCAGCCAAAATTAAATAAATAAATTTAAAAAAAAAAGAATATTCAGGTCAACATCACTCAAAAGGCAGCAAAAAGTCTGGAAACAACCTACAGGTCTATCAGCAAGAAAATAGTTAAATAAAGGTATAGCCATTGAAGGAGTATCAGAGTGCAGTTAAAAATGACTAGAGCTACACATCTCAACAAGGATTAAAAAAAATGCAAGCTGTGGAAAGGTATCTATAGTACAATACATATATATCAACTTTAAAGTGTGCAAAGCTAAACAATATTGCTCAGAGCTATGGATAAATGTGGTAAAGAGCAAGAAGAGCAGCACAGGAGCTAATGTAAAATTCAAGCTAGTGGCTCTCTGGTATGAAAGGAGGAAGATCTGATGAGGAGGGACACATTGAATTTCACATATGCAGCTTTGTTCTCTTTCTTCAGCTGGAGAGCAGGGTATGGAGGGTGTTTGCCCATTCTTCAGGCTGTTCAAAAATGTTACATATTCTGTTCTGTAGATAGGATTACAGTATCAAAATATATTTGCTTTAAGTAAAAAAAGGAAATGATAATGCTAAGTGTCGAAATAAAATTATAGCATGTAAGAGAAATAGGAGCTGGTTCTCTACAAAAAGTCTCAACAAATTTTAGAGGAAAAATACACAGATAAAGTTGGAAATGAGAAAGAGGATATAATATAAAATGTTAAAATTCTAGATGAACCTGGAAGAAATGGACAAATTCTTAGAAATGCACAACCTGCCAAGACTGAATCAGGAAGAAATAGAAAATATGAACAGACCAATCACAAGCACTGAAATTGAAACTGTGATTAAAAACCTTCCAACAAACAAAAGCCCAGGACCAGATGGCTTCACAGGCGAATTCTATCAAACATTTAGAGAAGAGCTAACACCTATCCTCCTCAAACTCTTCCAAAATATAGCAGAGGGAGGAAGACTCCCAAACTCATTCTAAGAGGCCACCATCACCTTGATACCAAAACCAGACAAGGATGTCACAAAGAAAGAAAACTACAGGCCAATATCACTGATGAAGATAGATGCAAAAATCCTCAACAAAATACTAGCAAACAGAATCCAACAGCACATTAAAAGGATCATACACCATGATCAAGTGGGGTTTATTCCAGGAATACAAGGATTCTTCAATATACGCAAATCAATCAACATGATACACCATATTAACTAACTGAAGGAGAAAAACCATATGATCATCTCAATAGATGCAGAGAAAACTTTCGACAAAATTCAACACCCATTTATGATAAAAACCCTGCAGAAAGTAGGCAAAGAGGGAACTTACTTCAACATAATAAAGGCCATCTATGACAAACCCACAGCCAACATCATCCTCAATGGTGAAAAACTGAAAGCATTTCCACTAAGATCAGGAACAAGACAAGGTTGCCCACTCTCACCACTCCTATGCAACATAGTTTTGGAAGTTTTAGCCACAGCAGTCAGAGAAGAAAAGGAAATAAAAGAAATCCAAATCGGAAAAGAAGAAGTAAAGCTGTCACTGTTTGCAGATGACATGATACTATACATAGAGAATCCTAAAGATGCTACCAGAAAACTACTAGAGCTAACAAATGAATTTGGTAAAGTAGCAGGATACAAAATTAATGCACAGAAATCTCTGGCATTCCTATACACTAATGATGAAAAATCTGAAAGTGAAATCAAGAAAACACTCCCATTTACCATTACAACAAAAAGAATAAAATATCTAGGAATAAACCTACCTAAGGAGACAAAAGACCTGTATGCAGAAAATTATAAGACACTGATGAAAGAAATTAAAGATGATATAAAGAGATGGAGAGATATACCATGTTCTTGGATTGGAAGAATCAACATTGTGAAAATGACTCTGCTACCCAAAGCAATCTACAGATTCAGTGCAATCCCTATCAAACTACCAATGGCATTTTTCACAGAACTAGAACAAAAAATTTCACAATTTGTATGGAAACACAAAAGACCCCGAAAAGCCAAAGCAATCTTGAGAACGAAAAACGGAGCTGGAGGAACCAGGCTCCCTGACTTCAGACTATACTAAAGAGCTACAGTAATCAAGACAGTATGGTACTGGCACAAAAACAGAAAGATAGACCAATGGAACAGGATAGAAAGCCCAGAGATAAACCCACACACTTATGGTCACCTTATCTTTGATAAAGGAGGCAGGAATGTACAGTGGAGAAAGGACAGCCTCTTCAACAAGTGGTGCTGGGAAAACTGGACAGGTATATGTAAAAGTATGAGATTAGAACACTCCCTAACATCATACACAAAAATAAGCTCAAAATGGATTAAAGACCTAAATGTAAGGCCAGAAACTATCAAACTCTTAGAGGAAAACATAGGCACAACACTCTATGACATAAATCACAGAAAGATCCTTTTTGACCCACCTCCTAGAGAAATGGATATAAAAACAAAAATAAACAAATGGGACCTTATGAAACTTCAAAGGTTTTGCACAGCAAAGGAAACCATAAATAAGACCAAAAGACAACCCTCAGAATGGGACACAATATTTGCAAAGGAAGCAACTGACAAAGGATCAATCTCCAAAAGTTATAAGCAGCTCATGCAGCTCAATAACAAAAAAACAAACAACCCAATCCAAAAATGGGCAGAAGACCTAAATAGACATTTCTCCAAAGAAGATATACAGACTGCCAACAGACATATGAAAGAATGCTCAACACCATTAAACATTAGAGAAATGCAAATCAAAACTACAATGAGATATGATCTCACACCTGTCAGAATGGCCATCATCAAAAAATCTAGAAACAATAACTGCTGGAGAGGGTGTGGAGAAAAGGGAACACTCTTGCACTGCTGGTGGGAATGTGAAGTGGTACAGCCGCTATGGAGAACAGTATGGAGGTTCCTTAAAAAACTACAAATAGAACTACCATATGACCCAGCAATCCCTCTACTGGGCATATACCCTGAGAAAACCATAATTCAAAAAGAGTCATGTGCCAAAATGTTCACTGCAGCTCTATTTACAATAGCCCAGAGATGGAAACAACCTAAGTGTCCATCATCGGATGAATGGATAAAGAAGATGTGGCACATATATACAATGGAATATTACTCCGCCATAAAAAGAAACGAAATTGAGTTATTTGCAATGAGGTGGATGGACCTAGAGTCTGTCATACAGAGTGAAGTAAGTCAGAAAGAGAAAGACAAATACCGTATGCTAATACATATATATATGGAATCTAAGAAAAAAAAAAGAAAAAAATTTCATGAAGAACCTGGGGGTAGGATGGGAATGGAGACGCGGACCTGCTGGGGAATGGATTGGGGATATGGGGAGGGGGAGGGGTAAGCTGTGACAGGGCGGGAGTTGTGGCATGGACATATATACACTACCAAGCGTGGAATGGATAGCTAGTGGGAAGCAGCCGCATAGCACAGGGAGATCAGCTCGGTGCTTTGTGACCACCTAGAAGGGTGGGATGGGGGGGGGGGGGGTCGGGGGGAAGGGAGACGCAAGAGGGAAGAGATATGGGAACATATGTATATGTATAACTGATTCACTTTGTTGTGAAGCAGAAACTGGCACACCATTGTAAAGCAATTATACTCCGATAAAGATGTTAAAAAAAATTATAGATGAATACCATGCACAGTTGTAAATGAATACATTTTATGGCTCAAGAAAAGATAATTTAAAGATAAAGGGCAAATGTACAATCGATATAACAAAAAAACTAAACAGATTAATAAGTAAGGAAGAAATGTAAAAAGTTATTAGCAATCTACTCAAATTAAGGGATCAGGTCATTTTCTTTAGGTTTACTGGGTAAACAATTTCTGTAAAATTAAAACTATTTTGGAGAAGTGGGGGGGAATGACACCATTCGAGGGTCACACTGGTTTAACCCTCATCCTGACTTGCAACAAAATGGCAACATTAAATACATTGATATTAGTTAACCACCCTGAAGTTGAGTTTTCTGGGTTTTCTGTAGTGGGGTTAATCATATTTGCCTCACAGGTTGTAAGGTTGAAATGGGGCAGCTAACAAATCCCTGGAGATCACCCAGCACAGTGCTGATCCACAGGGGCTCAAATGTCAGCTCCCTGCCTACACTAGATCATGGCCCAGGGAAGAGAAAAATTTTAAAAGAAAGCTATCAGAAGGACTTTTTCTTACTATTATTAAAATTAAGTGTCTTTCTAAACCAAGAGTGATTGATGCAACAATGGAAAAATTCTAGATCCGATCCTTTGAAAAATCAGAGATAAACCTATTATCATTGTTCTACATGGTTTTTCAAGTCCTAGCCAGTCATTAAGAAGTGAAACAGAAATAAAAAAACTATACTAAAAATGATTCAGTGAACACTTTAAGAATAAGAATTGGAGAGTGACAAGGGGAATACATATTTGGAAATGACTACCACTTCTTTACAGCAGCAATTTCCAGTTGAAAAACAAGGAGGTAGTTCTATTAAAAAACAGAACTATAATTTTAATAGGAAATTGAAGAAACAACTATAAAACTTTACTGGGGGAATTCCCTGGTGATACAGTGGTTGGGACTCTGTGCTTCCACTGTTGTGGGCCTGGGTTCAATCCCTGGTCGGGGAACTAAGGTTGGGGCACTAAGATCCCGCAAGCCGCATGGTGCAGCCAAAAACCAAAAACAAACAAACAAACAAAAAACCCACCAAACAAACAACAACAACAGCAACACAAAACCCCAAAAATTTATTGGGAAATATAAGATTTCTTTCCATGTCTGACTGGCTGACCACTAATCATCCTTCGTGAATCAGCTCACAGCTTAGGGTGTCCAGGAAACAAGAGGTGCTGGAACAGAGGATCGTGAAAGGCATCTGGGAAGGACTGAACCATGACCTCATGGTTTTTCATGTCATTACTCATACCTGACTATAAAATCCCTTCTAGGCATAAAAGTCCTCTTCATCTTCACAATCAATCCCCCCTCAGAAGTGAAATAAAGAATTAGTGTCAATGATGAATAATGGAAGAATAAATGATGTTATTAGGCCAGAGTACTGGGACAGTGGATTAATTTCTTTTAATTCCCATCCTTTGTCTTTTTTTGTTATAACACTGCTTGTATAATATAATACTGAGTGAAATATTAAAAATGCCTTAGTTTGGGTGTAATAGAACATACAAATTCAGAATGCTATTGGGGTAAGTTAAAAGATTTTTTTGATAACTGAGTTTTGGAGTTAAGACATATAAATTCCATAACAGATTAGATCCTAGACATTCCAGTGAACAGTTACTTACTGTAGGATATAAAGTCCTGCCTACTTCATTGGGCTCCTGTGAAAAATCAGTAACAAAAGGTTTTAAAAAATATTTTACAATTGGCCAAATGCTGGCAGAAAGTGAAATGTAATGTCTTGAACATGCCAATAGCTCTCTAAAATATTGGGGGGCTTAGGGAAAGGCACCCCTGCTCCCGTTCTTAAGCTACCAGATCCAATGGGTTCCTCAAAACAAGTAACAGCCGCTAAACTGTCGTGTTCTCTGTATCCCCAGGCAACAAGTCTTTGCCACTTACTAGGTGCCAAGCACTGTGCTGGGCATGAGTAATACAGCAAAACAGGCAAAACATCTGGCTGTGCTCGTATGGTGCTTACAGCCCAGTGCAGCACCAGCGGAAGGTGGAGAATAATTAAATGCTGAATGTAGGTACACGTGGATGAACAAATATGAAGGTGCAATGTTTAGCTAGAAGAGCTGCCTCTGTAGGCATATGGTGACTGGCCCTGAGGACCAGAAGCTGCTCAGCTGTGTGTAACCTATGCTGTTCCTCCTCACTGGAGAAGTGTGAGCAGAGACTGCACGGTCAGATGCTGAAGGCAACAACAGGACACACAAGCACAGTGGGGAGCTGTCCATCTATGCCAAATAGAGAGAGAAGAAAAATCATGGGGAGGAGGAGCCAGGGAGGCACAAACTGCCACAAGAAAGGAGTGCCACATGCACGTGGGGACAAATATGGCAACAAGGTATTGAGGTGAACATGAAGGGAAAAGATGCTCGTTTCTCAGTCCACAGGCCTGGCGCACGTGCTGTGTTCCTCCCGATGCCTCCCACATGCAGCATGCTTACCAAGACAGAAGCCTCCCAAGGAGTCCTCCAGCATCCATTCTTCCCCCTTTCCCAGCTGGGAAAACATATCTGGCTTGGATCCTAAGAGTCCTGTTTTTGAGGGGAAAAAAAAAATGGGCCATATCTGTTCATACCAGAGATAAAATCATTGCAAGGATGAGGTATGGGCCATAGAACTTCCTGGAAAAGGTGACCTGATAGGGGCCCAGGGTAGACAACAGTTCCCAGAAGGAGGAAAAGATGGTTTGGGCCTGACACAGAGAATCTGTTCCCATCTTTCTCTCTGCTGGAAGGGAGGGAGGATTCGACCTTTAGTCACCTTTGAGACATCTGCACTTAGACTCCAAAGAGCCCTGTGCCCAGGACACAAAGGATAGGCACTGAGATAACATCCTCAGAACAGCTCACTCCCAACCCCAACTTCTGTATGGAACCAGTTTACGGGTCCCAAAGAAATCTCCAAATATGAAGATGAGACTTCAGAGGCTCCCACTTACCCAGGGACACCAGGTTGCTGTAGTTCTCCAGCATTACATCCCTGTACAGGGCTCTTTGAGCAGGGCTCAGCTGCACCCATTCATCCTGGGTGAAAAGCACGGCCACATCCTTGAAGGTCACTGATTCCTGTAAGGGCAAACCCATCCCCGTTGACTGGTGGCTACTCCCTCACATGACTCTCTGGGAAATGCTGTGACCGTCTGCAGGGCTGTTAGCACAGAAGGGGGATGGTGTTCTGTGACAAGGGAAGCACTTCCTCAGGGTCTCCTAGTAGTCAAGCTTTTATCAGACTTCGTTCCCCTGAAGAAAAATACCTTGTGGAGAGGACAGGCCTCCTCAGCACTGGGACTTCACACTGGCTGTTCATCTTGCCCAAAACATTTTCTCCCATCTCCATCAATCTGCACAGCCCTGCCTGTACCCCCACCCCTATGACCAATCCTACCCAGGTCTTGGCTTCAGCATTACCTCTTCAGCACCCCTCCTCAACTGCTCCCATATCACCTGTGCAGGGCCATCCAAGCACTGTCCCACTTTACTGAGTTTTGGTTTACTTTTGGTTTCCCCCACTAGACTCTTAACTCCAAGAAGCTATGGACCATTTCCACATCTCCCTTGTCTTCCCATCATGTCTTCTAGAACATGGCCCATATACCCAGCACCTGTTACAAATGTGTTACTCAGCAACTCCTGCTTTTCTTCAGCTGAACCCAACACACATACACAGTTCCCATGGAAACAGTCCTTCTGGACAATGTGACCTTGTTCCCTCTGATCACAGCTAGTACCTTCTGTGGAAACACTTGGCTGAGAGGCCAAGAGAGCTGGTGTGAACTGAGAAGGAAGAGTTAAGTAGAAGCCCAGAGAAGAAAGGCAAGGGTCCAAGAGAAAGGACTTTTAGATTATTCTAGACCCCACTTGCCTAGCTGAAGTACAGGTGCATTTTGGCCTTTGGATTTTGGGCAATACCCCAGTATCCTTCCAATGAAGACCTGCTTTTGCTTAAGGTAGTCTGAGTTAGGTTTCTGTTACCTGCACCCAGAGCCTTGCACAAAGTAGGCTGAACCAAGGAACATTTGTTGGACTGAACCCATGAACCAATCTGTCAGGGAACATTGTTCACCTTTCTATCATGGGCATAGATCTAATACCTGGCACATTTTACATCCCTAATACAGGTCTGCTGAATGGCAACCAAAATTATGGCAGCCTGTAAACACAAGATAGTTGTGTGACACCAACAATGAATTTGAGGAAAAGGCTACGGAAGAGAAATATCACAGTGGACTGGCACCGTGAAGACAGGTTTCAAAACAAAAGTGGTGCCTGAGATGGGTTCTAAAGGACAAGCTAGAAACCAAGGAGAAGGGTGAGCAACCAGTGAGCTGGGACTGGGTTGACATGGCACTTTCAATCGGCTGCTCAGCCCTTCCAGTGATTTCTGCCACAGATTCCTGCCCTGGACAGGTTTAAGTATGAATGAATTAGAACAAATTTACCAAATTCATCAGAATTTGTACATTCAAATGAATGTTGTCTCCTTCAAAGTGGAGTCCATACCCTTATTCTAATGAAGTTGGCACTGCTCAAAGCTTTTCAGTAATTTATTGAAATTGAAAACATACCACTTGAATGATTTCATTTGTACCCAATATTCCTCTGAAGTAAAAAGCCAAATATAATTTTTTTTAAAAGCCCAGTAAATCCCACCTTTCTAAGAAAGCATTCTAATTTCTCTCTTCTATCACTCCTATGTTAGGTACTGCCTTTACCACTTTAGACCCTTATTTTACTTGCTAGTGGAAAGAGCGCAGGTTTCCACTTTGGACCAACCTGGGTTTCACTTCCAGTTGTGTCACTTAGGTGAGCTTTAGCAAGTTCCTGAGCTCTGACACCCACCAGGATGTGCCCAAGATGGGGGGGGGGGGTGGGCGGGCAGGAGCGGGTCAGGCTCCTGAGTGAGACTGGACTGGGAGAAAAGCTCCTGATCAGGGGAAAGAAACAGGCCCACCCTCCTCAACTACTACATTCAAATCTCCTAAGGCAATTTAGAGGGGGAAGCCCACAGCAATCCCTCACTCACCTGGACCACGGTTGGCAGGCACCTGACTGCCATTCCTTCTTCTCTGATGAGCCTCAGGCTGGTAACACCTTCTACTGTTTATGAGGAGAGGACTGGGTCAAAAGATACCACACAGCAGTCCAGAGTGGGTCTTTGAGCATTCACACCCTGGGAATCCTCCAATACTCCAGGTAGTGAATTCTTAGTCCCTATTTGCTCCCAATCCTCTCTCCTCCTGGAGGGTCTTTCTGATGGTCTCCCCTGTAAAGGGAATAGCTCACCTTGCAGCTACTCCCAGCACCTCCCACCAATTTTCCCCCTAGCAATTTGAGTCAGATCCTCCATATCTTCCCTTCTGTATTTAAATACTTTGACTTTTCTTGAAGAAAGCATCCTCCAGCCCATTTTCACACTTTCTACACACTCTCCAGCCTTTTACCCTTAAATTATGCTGAGAGATCTCAAGAAAAGTGTGTCTCCTGCCTGGACGGCTGCCTAATCCTGGGGCGGGGAGTGAAAGAAGTAGAGAAGGAGGGTCGTCTTCTTTCTCCTAGAAAAGAAGCTAAGAAGGCTGGATTTTCATTGTCGAGACGTCTCTCAAGGCCATGCCGTTCTCTGGCCTCAAGCCTCTCCTTCTCTGGCGCCCAGTTTGGGAGACCTGGAGTCAAAGGTAGGAGAGAAGCTGTGTATTTGTGCGGGGTGGGGGTGGGAGTGGGCGTTGGGCGCCACGAATGCTAATCGTACAACCCACCCTCCCGCCCTCTGCCAGGTCCCCTGGGAAGCTGCTGCAGGGGCTGCGCAGCTGCTGACCCGGCCTCAGCGAGTTCCGGATACTGTGGACCACACCGGGAGCATCTACCACAGAGCGTAAATGGGTTTCCCGGAGTCGTTTCCAAAACACACGCCAGAGGCCCTGACCGCATCCTTTTCCACATGCACCCACAGATTCGGACCCTAAACCCGAGAGCTCACACCTGGCCTTTTTGTCTTTGGAATCAAACCTTAGCCATACGTCCCGGGAAGTTTGGGGCATCAGATTACCGTCCTTCAGAACGGACCACGACCCAGACCTACTCGGTTTTCATCCGCCCTTCCCACCGGGCTCCACCACCCCAAGGCTGCTCCCGCTCTCCCGATGCGGCTTCGGCCACCGTGTCTAGTCACCACTGGGTTGCCCTTCGAGGAGCCTCTGCCCGCGGCGAGAGACCGCCACCGCCACATCGCAGGCAGAACACAATGAAGTGGAGTCTGCAGTCCGGATCCGAACTGCGCTTGCGCGTTGCCGGGAGACCCGCCGAGCCGGATTCCCTCAAGTCAGAGAGCTGCAGCGCTTCTGCTTCGCAGACTCCACTTCCCAGAGGGCGAATCGGCGGCAAGCGCCCGCACCAGCGCCGGGCGGAGAAACTGATACTTCGCGCCTGAGCAGATTAGGGCCCCGCCGCTCAACACCCCCACCCGCCACCTCACCCAGGCCAAGGGGGTTTCCTTGCAGAAACTACATTTCCCAGGGACCTCGGCGGAGGCGTCACGGTTCCCTAGGCAGGTAACCACCCGCGCGCTAACCCGCACGTGAGGATTTGGTTCCGTTTGGGTCGGACTAGGGAAGGCAGAGACCAACGAAAAGTTAACAAAGGGATGAGGAAGGTCAGTCCGAGGAAGTGGAACCTGATCCGGTGAGTAGAGCTGATCCAGGACGGCCCCCAAGGACTCAGAAAGAGGCGACAAGTCGAAAAGGAGCGTTCCTGAGGGAGGACCGCGCGGAGATGACTTGAGAAGGCAGCGGGACTATGCCTCGGCCACGGGGATGCAAAAAAACCTAACAGTGTGGCTTGGCGTTCGTGGTGGGGCGTGGTTCGGGCGATGAGTGGGGCCCGGGGACCGGGAGGACGGAGGTGCGGGCAGAAGGCCTGCGGACCAGTGAGGAGGCTGCTGCGGCAGTTCAGGAGGTGGCTGGGACCAGAGTGGTGGCCAGGACCAGAGTGGTGGCCACGGGACCAAGGGCACGGCGCGAGAAACGTCGACAGGTGGAATAAACTTGGTTCTCCACGACTTATCAGGAGGAAGGAGCTGGATGCCAAGGAGTCTGTCTTGTACAACTGGGTGGTATTTATTTTTGTGGACAGTATTTTGCGGAGGCGGGCAAGGATGAGGTAAAATATAGAAAGATCCGACTGGAGATACTTAGTTGCCTTTGAATTTTCACGGAGCTCGGGAAGGAAAGATGAGAGAGTTTTAACTTTGTCGGTGGCGGAAAAAAAGCCAAGAATGGACCTCTTAGTGAGCAGTGTCAGTGACTTTACTTACGTAACATTGTGGCATTCTGTTTTGGCTTTTACTGAAGATTTCATTCTATAGACACTTTTGGAGCATTTATGTGTCAGGCATTGTTCTAGGGGCTGGAGAAATAGTGAAACCCTGAACTTATGCAGGTGGAATTCTACTAGAGGGGGTACACAATAAACAGAAAATATTGATGAGGTAGTGATGACACATTGAGGCTGTGTTACGGTTTAGAGTGTGACGGGGGTGGGGAGGTGGGAATTATTTTCAGCAGCGTTTTGAGAAGTTCTCTTTGAGGAGGTAACATTTGAGCAGAGATTTGAATGTAGTGAGGAAGGAAACCATGTGCATATCTGGGAAGAGAACAGATGCTGACCAGAGATAGAAGTGTGCTTGGTGAGCCTGTGGTTTAGCAAGGCCAGTGTGACAGGAGAGGGCATAGTGAACAAGGGAGAGTGGGAGAGGAGGTTGGAAGGGTAAGTAGAGGGCTTGAAGGACATCGTAAAAAGTTTGCATGTATTCTCTGTGTGACAGAAAACCATTGAAGGGGTTTGAGCAAAAGAGTGGCTTGGCTGAACACATTTTGACAGAATAACCGGTCCGCTGTGGGGCGAACAGGCTGTGGTGCGGCTAGAAGAAATACAGGGAAACCAGTTAGGAGGCTGTTACACCAGTGGGGGTGGGGTGGGGGGAAGAGAGAGCCTCCTACAATTATATCACCTTCCTACAAGGCATTTGCTTTGAGAGCCTAAGATAATTAAGGGTTGTGGATGCCATGCTAAGGAGTTTGGATATTGTTCTGTTTTCAGATATATAAGGATAATAATAAAATATTTATTGAGCACTAAATATGTGTTGGGCACTTTCATAAGCACTTTACGTTAGTATTGCATGTAATCCAAAGCTATGAGGTTTGCACTGTTAACAAATAAGAAAACTGAGACAGCGATATATTAAGTGCCTTGCCCAAGGTCTCATGTCTAGTAAGTGGGACCAGGAGTCCTGCTCCTGCCGATAGAGGAAAGGTGCAGAAGTTTCCTCCTGACTTGTTGCCCAGAATGGCTGAGCACTGACATACAGGGGCCCGAAGCTTCCAAAACTCCTGAAAAAGTAGTGAAACCTTCTACTGACCCATTTGTCTGACCCATTTCTCCTGCTGCTCCAAGTGTTAATATTTTACCAGTTTGGGGTTACTGCATCCATCTTAGGCTTCAATACATTTTATTCTTCCTATCCCCCTTGTCTTCTGCCTTCTTTTGAGCCTTTAATTTTGCTACTGTCTTTATAATCTTCCATCTGTTTTCTACCCATCTCTCTGCCTCCTTCTTCCCCTCCATTTCTGTCTTGAGATCAGGTGGGGAACAAGAAGATACATGAAGAGAAAGGAAGAAGCTGGATGCAAGGGAGAGACATTATTTAAAATCTTAAGTTTCTGAGGTTACAATTAATTCAGTGTTTCATTCCTCCTTAGTCCTTGCCTTTTCTAATTCCATAGAGGTCCTGTAGCCCAAAGAGACCAAACTGCTCAAATTCCAAACACTCAGAGTCCATGGGGAACCTCCTCCATTGCCACCCACAGATATCTTCTGTACCCATCGTTTCTTGATTCCCACCTCTCCCAGTGGAAAGTTTCCTTCCTCCTGTTGAAAAAAGATCCCTGCAGCCTCCACCTGTGCCCCAAATCTTATTTCCCCACTTTGAGCTGCACATCCCCTCCTTTCTGCACCTTCAGACTCTCCCATGCAGTGATAAACATGCTCAGTTCTTCTACCTTAAATCATACAAATGCTCTTGGCAGATTATTCATTGGCTAAATCACCACCTTTCTCAATCCCCCCTTTTCCTTGCCTACCTCCTCTATAGAGGCTGAAAGAGCTAAGTACTTATTTTTTTCAGCCTCCTTTGCTCCTAGCCTCCATGCAACACAGCTGTGGTCAGTGAGGTTTAGGCAGAAGTCTGCTGAGGGGCTTCTGGGAAAACCTTTTCTGATAAAAGGCACAGATGTTGCTGGTGCTACACACCCCCTTTCTTCCTGCTCTGAATGCAGATATTTTACCTGAAGCTATAGGAGCCATCATGTGACATGATGAAAAAGTTATGAAACTCAAGGCATTGAACTATTTTGTCTGAACCAATGCCAACCACCTCCAGATTTGTTATGGGAGAAAAACAAATCCCTATTTGCTTGTAAGCCATTGTTATCTGGGCTTTCTATTATTTGTAGCCAAAAGCTCTTCTGATATATACACCCTCTCTCAACCACAATCTCTCTCTAGTTATCTTCCTAAATCTCTCCTTTCTCAAACTACTAAGTCCTTTTCAACCTTTAAGTCACTCTTCAACCCACTAAAATTTACAGAGGTTATCAATAACCAAAACCAAAGGCCATTTTCTATTTTTATCTTACTTTAATCCTCTGTGGCATTTGAAAATATGAAATGTTCCTATCCCTATGCTAAAATTCTTTTTTCTATGCCACCACCTTCTCCTGATTTTTCTTTGTTTTTCATTTTTCTTTTGCCTGTTGTTTCCCCTCAGCTTCTACTGATGATGCCTTCCACTTCCTTCAAAGACAGTACTCCCAAAAAACCCTTTATCACTGCCCCTTCTACTTATTCTACTGCCTATCAGGAATCTTCACTTGGATACCCACAGACTCATAAAATACCCCCAGACCAAACTCACCATTGCCCCACAAAGTCAGTCAACATTTTGTGTTCTTAATTATGGCACCCATCCACCCAAATAAATTCAAGTGCTCACATTTAATTGATTACATTACCTAGATTCTGCCTTATTATTGCTTGAATTCTTCCCTTCCTCTCCCATCCCACTGCCAGTTTCTCGGTTCAGCCCTTAGAAAACAAAACAATCTTATGCAGTTTGATTTCCTAATCATATTTAGCACCTATTTAGCACTTATTAAATGTGTATAAAATAAATTGCCTTAACTATTCTCATAACTATAGATCTATAAAATCTTTCTCTATGATTGTTTTGAATATGTTGTGAGTAGCAAAGATTTTGTTAATATGTCAAATTTTCATGTCTGTTAGTGTTCAGCCTCTTCTGCTTTCCACTCTGATAGTTAGAGTACAACACAAAGATGTATTTGAATCCTATGTACTCAAAGACTATATTTGTTATATTGTTTTCTAAGTAATTAGCTTATTTAACAATAGTTTAATGACTGTTAATTAAGAACTTAAAACAGCATGCTATTGCATTAAGATTTGCACAATTATTCTATCATCTGGTAGCAAGCAGCCAATATTTCAGAGGAGAAAATAACAGGGAGAGGGGGAAGGACATGGAGGGATAATAGAAGTTGGTAGAGGTAGAGAGTTTTGACTCAAAACATTCAGGGAAACCAGATTATGGAATAGGAACATCTAGATAACATATATAACATGGTGAAAAATCAAGCATATTTATGTTTGTATCATTTTAGATCTTATAGGGATCTTGGAGCCTTCTAAATCTAAAATCCCTCATTTACCAAATAAGGACACTGGGACCTGGTGAAAGTAGGTGACTTGTCCAAGTTAGTGGCAGATCAGGACTACATACCAGGTCTTTGGGCTATCCAGTTAAGCACTCTCACATTTCCTCTCCAGTGTGAAGTCTCTGATGTCCAAAGGAGAATCTGCAGTATAATACAATAGAACTTATCTTCAGCATGAATCCTCATTGCTTAGAACATTAGCTACTTAAACCTGGTATAAAGTTTTACTTTCTGAATCAAGATTTCTCCACTTTTATATGGTTTCTCTGCAGTGGTCTGTATTTCTGATATGGTATATTATACTTCAACTAAAAGATTACTACAATCGTTACATTTATTAGGTTTCTACATCACATGACTGATCTGATTATCACTGAAGGGTTCACCACGGTGAAGGATCCCATGGAAGCTTCCCTCATGTATGAGTTCTCTGATGCCGTGTAAGATTTGTACTCCGACTGAAGGCTTTTCCACATTCATTACACTGATAGGGTTTCTCTCCTGTATGAGTTCTCTGATGCACTATAAGGGATGAATTCTTAATGAAGGCTTTTCCACACTGATTGCATTCATAGGGCTTCTCACCAGTATGAATTCTTTGATGCTCAATAAGGTATGCGCTCTGGCTGAAGGCCTTTCCACATTCACTGCATTCATAAGGCTTCTCTCCAGTATGAGTAACCTGATGTACAGTAAGGGATGATCGCCCAGTGAAATGTTTCCCACATATCATACACTCATAAGGTTTCTCTCCAGTATGAATTCTCCGATGCTGAGTAAGAGATGAATTCTTACTGAAAGCTTTCCCACACTGATTACATTCAAAAGGTTTTACTCCAGAATGAAGTCTCTGATGCTCTATAAGGTATGTACTTTGGCTAAAGGACTTCCCACATTTGTTACATTTGTAGGGTTTTTCTCCAGTATGATTTCGCTGATGCAGGGTAAGAGCTGAACTCTTACTAAAGGCTTTTCCACATTCACTACACTCATAGGGCTTTTCTCCAGTATGGCTTCTCTGATGTACAGTAAGATGCATACTTTGACTGAAGGCTTTTCCACATTCATTACATTCATAGGGTTTTTCTCCTGTATGAGTTCTTTGATGCACTGTGAGATTCATACTTTGGGTAAAAGCTTTACCACATTCATTACATTTGTAGGGTTTCTCTCCAGTATGAATCCTTTCATGCTGAATAAGGGATGAATTCTTGCGGAAAGCTTTTCCACACTCTTTACATTGATATGGTTTCTCTCCAGTATGAGTTCTTTGATGAACAGTAAGATTCATGCTCTGACTGAAGGTTTTCCCACATTCGTTACATTTGTAAGGTTTCTCTCCAGTATGAATTCTTTGATGTATGGTAAGCGAGGAGCGTTCAATGAAGTGCTTCCCACATACATTACAGTTATAGGGTTTCTCCCCTGTATGAGTCCTCTGGTGCTTAAGGAGGGATGAACTCTGGCTGAAGGTTTTCCCACACTCATTACATCCATAGATTTTCTTTCCTGCAAACATTCTTTGAGTTTTAATTAATTCAGCATTTTGTTTAGTGTCTTTTCCATGTGAATTCCAACTGTGAGGACTTTTCCCCACAGGAATAGTTTGTTGTGTATCAATGATTGAACCCTGACTGAAACATCTTTCAAATTCATTACCTCCACATGTCCTTCTCACAGTGAGGGTTTCCTTATGGGTAATGTGCACTTGGCCCAGATGTCTATCCTGGTTTTTCTGTTGCCCCTCTAACCAATTATCAGGTTCCCAGGTTTCCCCTAAAGAAGAATGCCAGAGACCTTCTCTTTCCATTATTACCCCATAAGATAAATCTTCAGTAATTAGGGCTTTGTAGTTGACTCTTTGGTTTCAAGTCTTATCTCCCAGTCTGAAAAAAATAAAAATTCAAATACACATTGGTTTCTGTGCTGAAAACTGTATAAGGCAGGAAGAAGAGAATGAAACTGAGAATAACTATAGGGCACATCTGAGAGCTTTCAAAGATGTCCCTATAATTAGGAAGAGAATTAGAAGGGAGGGAAAAACAGTGAGCCGTCCATAAATAACAGGGAAACTAGAAGCAGGGTAAGCAGAGGAAAGAGTGAGCCTATGCAGGAGGGATAGATACTGAAATCACTGACCACTGGACAAAACTAAATAATGAAGATGGAACTAAGGGAAGATATACAGATGAGCTGGGATTGGGAGAGGCAGATCACAAAGCCCTGGAACATTTATCTGGTACTCCTACCAGCAGTTTCTTCCCTCCCGAAGGCTGCCTATAATTCTGATACTAAATCTTCATAAAACATCACAGTGTGACACAGTGAAAAGATTGTTTACCCTAGAGTCAGACAAACGTGGGTTTAAACACTGGCTGTTAATCACTTATCATCTTAAGTAGTTGTTTCTCTGAGTCTGAGTTTTCAGAGATATAAAATGAGGATAAAATAATCTGATAAGGATTAAGTAAATTAATGTATATAAACTATGCTTAGGGAACATACTTGTCTGGAACATAAAATACTAGAACATACTTGAAACTTAAACTCTCAAGGGAGGATGGCAAAATCTAAAAGCTCCTCTGCTCCACAAGGAGCATGTGATTTTCTCACTCTCTTTAGGTAAGAGAGTCCTAAAGGGCCCTACCCTTTCCTAAATATCCATTCCTTACAGATAAGAACTGGTGGCAGAGGCAGGTAGGGGAGAATCTGTTGAACTGCTTGAGATGGGGCTGGAGGAAAGGCCTTGTAGCCACTCAGACTTTATTTTCTCAGATCCCATTTCTTATCCCAGACAAAACATCCTGGAGGCAGAGGGGCAGAGGACAGGGACTACAATCCAAGAATCACCTTGTCGGCTTGATCAAAATTATCAACACTGAACCAACAGACCAAAGGTCTGTGGGCAGGAGGTTTACTATGAAGCAAAAGATACACATGAACTGGACTTCCTCCTTCCAATCTGACCTGGTTACATAAAACAGAAAAAGTGGAAAGCCAAGCAGGCTCCACCTGTAAAACACACACACCACCAAGTAACCTCAGAGAGGACCTATCCAGTCAAGCATGAAATACCAACAGGCAACACATGAACTGGAGGCTGCCTCCTGCCCCACTTCACTCTATCATATCCAGCTATCCAACTGAAGTTCTTTGAGATCATTCCAAGTGCTACCCAGTAAACAACATAAAGGACATGGGACATCTATTAGACACACTGTTAGACAAATACAATGTCCAGACAGACAAAACTATTCAAAGATGAATGACACACAGAAAATATCAAATTTGGAAACTAGGTAGAGGTTCAAGAAAATTTTAAAATAATAAAAGCAGGAGAACAAGGGGTTGGGGGGAAAGCATTAAAGCCAAATGGGAGAATAAACATTGGAAGAATAAATGCTTCCAGTCATCAAAAGATGTGAAAAAAAAAAGATGTAAAAAAAATAAAAAGTTACATACTGGGAGAAGGGATTTGCAACACATGACCCAAAAAGAGCTCTAGAACTTAGACTTGGAAAACAATATCTGTTTAACACTAAGCCCACTAGAGAAATGGACAGAAGACTTGAATAGACACTTAAGAAAAGGAAACCTGGGGACTTCCCTGGTGGTGCAGTGGTTAAGAATCCGCCTGCCAACACAGGGCACATGGGTTTAAGCCCTGGTCTGGGAAGATCCCACATGCTGTGGAGCAACTAAGCCCGTGCACCCCAACTACTGAGCCTGCACTCTAGAGCCTGTGAGCCACAACTACTGAGCCCACATGCCACAACTATTGAAGCCTGCGCGCCTAGAGCCTGTGCTGTGAAACGAGAAGCCACCACAATGAGAAGCCCACGCACCGCAACGAAGAGGAGCCCCTGCTCGCCGCAACTAGAGAAAGCCCATGCACAGCAATGAAGGCCCAATGCAGCCAAAAATAAAAATAAATAAATGTATTTTAAAAAAAGAAAAAGAAAAGGAAACCTGAATAGTGAGTAAACATAAGCAAAGATGCCAATCCAACAGTAACCAGGAGAAGGTTGAGTAAAGCCTCAGTGAGATACTATTACCACATCCACCTGAGAAACAAAATTCAAAAATTCAAACTGACAGCCTCAGAATTTAGAAAGATGTGCAGTATGGGGAACTTCACATACTGCTGGTAGGAGTGTAATTTTGTTCAAGTATTTGAAAAACAGTTTAGCACTACCTAGAATGTAGAACAGGCACACAGACTATAAGATTTAGCAAATCCACTAGTAGGTACATACACTTAGGTAAATCTATATTGTAAAGTTTCACCATGATTCATAATTTTTAAAGTAGCATTGTGTACAGTAGCAAAAAACTGGAAACAACCCAAATGTCTACCAACAAGAGAAAGGATAACTAAATTGTCAAATACTTATACAAGAGAAATGAAAACAGTGAATGTTACGGATTTCACGTCTGCCTCTCCCCAAAATTCATATGTTGAAGCCTAATCCCCAGTGAGACAATATTAAGAAGTGGGAGTCTTTGGGTCATGAGGGTAAAGCCCTGATAAAATTAGTGCCCTGATAAGAAGTGGCACACATGAGGGAACTTGCTCTATTCTGTGAACCAGGAGGAGGGCCCTCACCAAAAACCCATCCATGCTAGCACCCTGATCTCAGACTTCCAGCGTCGGGAACTATGAGAAATAAATGTCTGATAAATTCAGTCACCTGGTCTATGGTATTATGTTATAGCAGCCTGAACTGCTTAAGACAGTAAACATTAATAAACTAAAGCCACACATATCAATATAAATGAATAATTTAAGCAAAGTCACAGAAAAATAAATACAGTAAGAGTCCATTTAGATAAAGTTTAAAAACAGACTATAAATATATTGTTCATCTGTGGATAGCAATACTATAAAGAAAAGCAAGGGAAGGGATTTATCACAGAAGTGAGAACAGTGGTTATGTCTTGGGTAGAGGAAGAGGATGGGAATGAGGAGGTGCATATAAAGCTACTAGGGTACTAGCAGTGTTCCGTTTCTGAATCTGAATCTGGGCTCTGGTGCCTGGGTGTTTTCTTTTGTTATTATTCATTCATTTTTATCATCATGAACTATAAAAAAAGCAGTACGGTTAAGACAACAACTTTGGAGCCAGACCACCTGGCTCCATCACTGTTAGCTGTGCGACCTTGGGCAGATTACTTAACCTGTCCTGTGCTCCAGTTTCCTCATCTGTTAAATGGTACCTATCTAGTGTTGATATGTGAACAATAATTAGTTGATATTTATAAAGGGCTTAGAAGATTAGGCAGGTTTTTGCTAAGTAGTACCCATATTTTACACATTCTTCTGTATATATAACATTTCAAAAAACAAATGAGAAGAACAACAAAATATTTTCTATTTTGGAAAATATTGATCATTTTAAGTTGAAACATATACTGCAGAAAACTTAATAGTAAGGGTTCAGTGTATCTTCATGGAATTTAGAGACCTAACTTAAAAAGTTACCTCTGAAGATTTGTTAAGAAAAAGAAAAAAAATAGACTGCCCTACAAATTTTTTTAAAACTGGCCTAAGTGATCTCTCCAAGAACATGGGATGGCGAAGGACAGTGGAGTCATGTCTACAAAGGATTGAGGAAAAACTGATGTGACTCAAGAATTCCACATAGCCAGTACTCTATACATGCATAGGAAAAAACAATACATGTTCTTAAATATGAAAGATTCAGAAATTGCAATACTCCTAAAGCATTCCTGAAATGTTACTTAAATGTTTATATGTTTGAACAAAGGATTTATCCAGGAATTCCAGACTGCTCACTATTAGGAATCTAGTAATATATTAATAGGTCATGGAAAAAAGGGCATATGATCAACCTGATGGATGCTTCAAAGTGTTTGATAATATCCAACATCCAATCCTGATTCAAAAACAAAAATATTAGCATTGTACCAAGCATAAAAAGAAAACACTAGAAGAATTCACACTAAAAAACAGAATCAAGGAAAGGATGCTTACTATTACTGCAACTATTTAATATTGTTCCAAAAGTGTGACCACTTTTAGACAAATGAGAGGGGAGGAAATTTCATTTTTCCCAGATTACATAACTGTCTCTGTGGAAAACATAAAATTGTTAAGGTGGCTTTACTCATATTAGTGAAGTATTGAAGCCTGGAACTGAGCACTAAATATCAAAACCATAGCTCTTTCAGGATTGGACGACATTTCCAATCCTTACCATTTTGCTCTCATTAAATAAGGACCTGTAACATGCACAGCTTTATGCTTGGCCACAATAAGAGGTCAATGATTGTTAGAGGTTATCATTATTATTTTATGTCAAACAATATACAGCTCTCTCTTCCGTTCCTTTATTCCTAAGCAGTTCTTTCAAGTGATGGCCCATACTCCCTTATAGTCTTAGAATGCCTAGTTAACTTTAGGATTTATATTAACTTTGGTACTCATCAGGACGTAAGAGTCCCCAGGACCAAGGGGTATGGGAAAGCACAGCTCTTTCAGTATTTATGGCTGGGACTGGCCATAGTAGAGGCCAAGAGCCTGCAGAGTATTTGACCAGGGGTTGGGGGCCTGGGTGAGAGACTTGGGCAGCAGGCCCTGCTCTTCCTAGAGCAAGCTGATTTCTTTCTTTTCTCCTTTTATATTTCTTCCAGCCTAACAGTTAAGTTACTCCTTCCATTCAACCAGACTATTTCAGTACTCACCTGACTGGACTTCCTACGTAACACTCTTACTACCCTAGAGTGCATTCTCCACAAAGCAGCCAGATCGATCTTCTGAACATGATAAATCATTCATTCAATAACTATTTATTGAGTGAGGCACTGTTCAAGGTGCTAGGGATACAGCAATGAACAAAAGTGCCCTGGAGGAACTTATATTTTTTTTTTTTTTTTTGCGGTACGTGGGCCTCTCACTGTTGTGGCCTCTCCCGTTGCGGAGCACAGGCTCCAGACGCGCAGGCTCAGCGGCCATGGCTCACGGGCCCAGCCGCTCCGCGGCACGTGGGATCTTCCCGGACCGGGGCACGAACCCGCGTCCCCTGCATCGGCAGGCGGACTCTCAACCACTGCGCCACCAGGGAAGCCCGGAACTTATATTTTAGTGAGAGGAAGAAGGGTAATCAACATAATAAATAAGTAAAACACTTAGTATTTAAGTGGTATACCTTATGGAAAAAATAAAAGCAATAAAATGGAAATAGGGAATATGATGGGTAAGGGGAAAAGTTTGTAATTTTAGATACAATCTTCAGGAAAGGCCTCACTGACAAGGTGACATTGAAGACAAGACTTTAGGGGCCAAGGAGGGTGTCACAGGACTATCAAAGGGAGAGCATCCCAGGCAGAAGGAACCACCAGTGCTGAGAGCCTGTGCAAGGATGAACAAGCTTTTTGGATTCACCTACATTGATTACAGTCTTTTAGATTAGTTTTCCTACTGGAAGCAAAGATATGTGCCTGTACTAACCATTAATGAGGCTCATTATGAAGGTGGCATGAAGGTACATGGGGACTCGGTAAGAGCACATAAATTCTCTCCCTTTGTGTGTGCATGTGTACACACATATACATTTACTCACACAGGGAGGTAAATCAGATGATACCTGGGGAAGAGCTGAGCACAGCACTTGGTTGCCGCTTTCCCCGCTTGGTTTTGGACAGCATAATGAGACTAACTGGCAGTAACATCAAAGAAAATCTAGAAAGAACAAGATCTGGAATTTGCATATCATCATGTTTTCTGAGCTCCGTTCTCTTCCTCCACTTTTCTGTGTCTTTATTTCCTTCTCTCCAACAGGTACCTCTCTGCTCTTGTAAATACATTCAAGTCTCTATCTCAGTAAAAGACAAATCGGAGGCATTCTACATCTGACTTCTTTCAGGTCCTGCCCTTTCTTCCTTTTCCTTCAAAGTTAACTTTGTTGAAAGGATAGTCTGTACTTAAAAGTCTCTCTTTTTTGGGGAAGTGGGGGGCGGGGTGGTGGTGGTGGGACTTGTCACACGGCTTGTGGGATCTTAGTTCCGTGACCAGGGATTGAACCTAGGCTCTTGGCAGTGAGAGTGCAGAGTCCTAACCACTAGACCGCCAGGGAATTCCCCATAGAAGTCCTCGTTTACTTCTTCACTCTTCTCCCCAGGCACATGTCCTGCAGCACCAGAGTGCCTCCCTGGGTTACAGGCCACTTCCTCTACACTAAGACCAATAGCGTTTCTCATTTCTTACTTGGCACTGTTGCACTCTTCTCTGTTTTTCTCTCTTCCCTTGGCCCAGCTCTCCATAACTCTCTCCTCTCCCTCTGACCACTTTTTCTGTCACTTTTGCTAGAGCATCTTTGGCCCCCAGTCAAATGTTATTCCTCAAGATTCCATCCTTGCTGCTTTGCCCTTCTTATTTGCTCTTCCTGATAATTAAAATATTCATTGATATGAGTGTAATAAATATAATTTTCAAAGCTATAGTTTTACCTGATTACTAAAAATTCTACTTGATGTCATCTAGTATTCACTCAACAAAGATATTAAATACCTACTCTCGCAGACAACATGCTAGGCAGGGGATATAAATAAAAGTAAGCTCAATCATGACAATTCAGTGAGCCTACATACTAGTGGCTAGATAGATATTCAGAGAGACAAGAGAAATACAGTGTGAAATGTAATCATATGCAAGTGATAAATCTTTAGGATTCAGCCCAATAGAGAAGTTGGAAGGTGGGTAAAAAACTGGGAGAGGAAAATCCAGTATGAGCAATAGCTTTGTTTGCCTTTGATGCTTCTAGAAAACCCACCAACATGACAGTGAAAGAATGAAAAAGTCATAAATAAATGCACTAAAATAATCTAGGGAGCAAAATGCTGCAAAAGAAAACCAAAACCAAAACAAAAAACCCCTACCAAAAATATAATTTATATATCCTCATACAGACAAGAGAAGTTAATACATGCATTTTAAAAGATTGCTATTAAAAAAGAAGGAGCACTTAGAGATGAGAAGGCTCATAGAAATAAAAAATATGATAGCAGAAATAAATTTTTTCACAGGACTGAAAGACAAAGTTTAAAGAAATCTTCATATCTCACATTTTCCCTTCAAACAATGCCATGCAATTTACCACAAGGTCTTTGCACCTGCTGCTCCCTGTGCCCAGAATCTGCTCCCACATGACCATCACTTTGAGTATCTGTTCAGTAGTCACCTTAAAGAAGAGGCCTTCCCTGATCACCCCTATAAAACAGCACTCCTATTAACTGATTACTTCCCTTATGATGCTTTGTTTTTCTACACAGCACCTGACTCTATGAATAGTCGGTCCCTCCCTTCTTCCTTCCTTTCTTCTCCCTTCTCCTTCCCTGCCTTCTTTCTTGATTAATTTATTGTTTCCCCGACTAGACTATAAACTCCACGTGGAAACTCTGCCTGTTTTGCTCATTGCTCTACACCCAATGTTAGGAACAGGGCCCAGTGCTCAAAAAACATTTGTTTGTTATTTATGTAAGAATACAAATAGCAATAGTAATTGAATCCACAGAAATCTGTAATAAGGTTAATTAAAGCTACCTTAAGCAATCATTCTATACCTAAAAATTAGCATGAAAAGCATAAGATAATATCCAAAGTTGTACAATATGTAGCAAGAGCCAGAAAAATGTATATATCCTTTGACACAGTGGCTCTTCCAGAATCCTGTTCTTTAGAAAGCTTAATGGAAACAAGCAGCGATGGTCACAAGATGATTTTTTTCCTATCAATGTTTTTTTACTGATTTCTTTTATTGCTCTGTACTTAGATAGCCATACACTATCCAGACACCAAAAAATATCTGCCTAACTCTTTAAACAGTGTATGAAAAGAAGTGATCAACACTTTCACATGAGTAGAAAAGATAAAGGTGTAAAATGCATTTTTTCAGAGAAAAGTCACGATAACATCTAATAAAGAAATTTCAGTTGTGAGGGGGATTAGTAGGCAGATAACAAAGATTACGAAGCATTAAATGCTTAGAGGAGAATGGGATTAAATAAGTAGTAGATTCAGATTAAAAATTTAGGAATGAGAAAGGAAATACATAAAATGTAAGGTTACTAGTAAAAAGAACAGGGCTAAACTCACTCGTCATTTGTTTTTAAATGAAGACTGTATAAAACACCTATATAATTCACAGGAAGAGAAATGTTAGTCTCCTTTTAAAAAGCTGACAAATGTTTAAATGAATAATGGAAAGGAAGCTATGGATATAGGTAATGGCCGAGAAGATTCACGAAAGAAAATAAAGAGAATAAAGTAGAGCGGGATAGAAAGACAGAGATTGAAAGTACAGATGAGGGAAATCCCTGGTGGTCCAGTGGTTAGGACTCCATGCTCTCACTGCCAAGGGCCCGGGTTGGATACCTGGTCAGGAAACTAAGATGCCATAAGCTGCGCAGCATGGCCAAAAAAAAAAAAAAAAAAAAGTAAAAGATGACACAAGAGGAAATAATAACTGCTGATATTTACTGAATGTTCAGTATGTTCCAGGCAATTTAAAAGAGTCACAAACGTAGTAACTCATTTAATCCTCATAAGATATTACCTCCCACTGAGTTAAGGACATACGCAAGACCTCGGCAGGATGAGTGACATCAACAATGCAGAGGCATTTGAGAAACACACAGCAAATGGTACAGGTCTCAAGAGACCCAGGGACCTCTGTAGTGGTTTCTCCCCAAGGTGACACTCATGGAACACATTCTTGCAGCCAGATGCTTACCTGGGGAGATGCACCCTGGATGTTCTTTTGTCATCAGGCTCAGTTCTCAATCCAGCTGAGATATCACATTTGGTTTAGAAAGCTGATGCCCTGCTCGGGAGGAAAAACACTAAATTTGACTTCTGAACTGAGTATAAAAACCACTCCCAGCATATGTCTTATCCCTTCATCTTCAGGGCTTCCGTAACAAAGGAAGGTGTGGCTTCTGAGATTTCCCAGTTTTCCATTCTCTATAGAGAAGGCCTTTCACCTTGAAAGACAGGACACTAAGGAACTACCCTAAAACAATGTCCTGTACTATCAGGATTTCAAGTCCAAATTCACAAATTTCAGAGGCTGTACAAGATGTCAATAGTGGGGAAGATGGCAATAGGTAGGTCTTGAGTTACAAGGAGAAGTCCTTACCCAGCGAAACCAGGTTACTGTATCACTTTCCCATACAAGTTCCTCTGAGCAGAATTTAGATTGGACCCACTCCTCCCAGGTAAGTTCTACAGACACATCCTTGAATGTCACTGATTCCTGAAACTATAAATTTCTACTGAACAAAGGATTATGCCAATATCACCCTTTATGGAAATTAAAAAACAAAAAACAAAAAAACAAGCAGCATTAGAAGGACAGAAGAGATCTGTGAGAGAAAAATATTACCCTCCAAAAGAAACTAAACATCTGCAACAAAAACCGACATTATCGTGAAATAATCAGAGACAAATACACAAAGTGCTCTGACATTTAAGGACAGGAAGAGGAGGTATAAGGAGTCATAGGGAAAGATAGTGAAGGCTGCTCTAGATTAGCACTGGAGAAGAGTAGGTGGTGTTCTGATTGTATCCTATTCACCCCATTGATGAAGGAGGGATTCCCCACCCTAAATAGCACACGGTGACCGAATATATGACACCCAGCACTGGACAGATGAGCCTGACAGGAGTTCATTAGTCACAAGTTGGCCTCACAATCCCACGCCATGCAAGACCACTCGGGGCCTGTACTCAGGCACAGTGAACCGCAGGGGCTGTGGGAGGCAGACTTGGTACTGACAGGAGGCTGAGGTGACCCTTGGTTCCCACGGGAAGATGTGACTGGCTTGTTTGAACACTTTCGTGGGCTGCTAGGGAGGTGAAAACCATTAGGTTGAGGATTAGGAGGGATGTACCTGGCCAGGCTGACAGGGGAGCTAGTTGGGTGTGGAGCCTTTCCCAGTGGGTGGGGGCCTATCCAGGGAGAGCAGGGGAACTCACAACGAGGTCTTTGGAGCTCCCTAAGGCTCAGAGTTGTAGAAGCAGCACATGGAATTTTAGGCTTTACAATCACTGGGTGGGAATTCCAGTTAATGCGGGGAAAGCATGTGCAAACAGAATAAATCTAGACTGTGGTTGGTCTATGAGACAACCAACAAAACACCCAGCTGGACTTGAAAATGGCATTTCAAATTTATAAGCCCATTTGAGCTTTGTTTTCTAGCCCTTAGACTAGGAAATAAAACTCTGTAAGCATTCACTATCTGTTTGATGTGTATGACGGTTAATTTCATGTGTCAACTTGACTGGGCTAAGGTATGCCCAGAGAGTTGGTAAAGCATTATTTCTGGGTATTTCTGTGAGAGTTCTCCCATTTGAATCAGTAGACTGAGCAAAGAGGTGGGAGGGCGTCATCCAATCTGCTGAGGGCCCAAATAGAACAAAAAGGCTGAGGAAAGGTGAATTTGCTCTCTATGCTTGAGTTGAGATAGCCATTTTCTCCTGCCCTTAGACATAAATGCTCCTACCTCTTGAGCCTTCAGACTCAGACCAGGACTTAACACCATTGGTCCCTGGATCTCAGGCCTCCGCGTTTGGAGTGGGACTGCAGCACTGGCTTTCCTGGGCCCTACGAGTGTAGACGGCAGATCATGGGGACTCTTCGTCCTGCATAATTGTGTGAGCCAATTCCTCATAATCTCTTTCTGTATATCTACATATATCCTATTGGTTCTGTTTCTCTGGAGAACCCTACCTAATACAAGGAGGGAACACTAACTGAGTGGCAGTTACCATAAATGATAACTCACATTGTACTCAGTTCTGTACTAACAGGAGGTTCGTATGCCTCAGCTCATTTAATCCAAAGGACAACCCGCTAAAGTGACAGAATTAAAGTCATCACTTTACAGATGAGGAATCTGAGGAACAAAAAGGTTAAATAACCTCTCCACGATCACACAGCTTGAACCCAAGGCCATCCAACTCCTCATGTTGTGAGAAGGCCAAGAAAAGACCCTAGCAATCCTCAGCAAGAGGAAGAGCGAGAGAAAGACAGAAAGGGAGATGGAAGGAGACTCAGGATTGAAGCTCAGGAGAAAGAGGGTTTCAAAGAGGAGGGACTAGTCAACACTATCAGAAGCTGCGTGGGTCAAACAGAATGATGATTGAAAAGGATCTGCTGATTCAAAAATTAGCTCATTTCAGAAGAGTCATGAAGGAAGAAGTCAGCTTACAGTGGAGAAGATAAGGAAGATAGGATCAGGAATCAGAAGCAGCCAGATGAAATTACTTCAAACTTTTTGTGAAGATGAGAGAGAACACTGTATGAAAAAAAGTAAGGAATAAGTCATGTAAATAAAGCAATGGAAAAGGTTTTCCTTTAAGGACAGAGAGCACTGTAATATGTGAAAAGGCAAAGGGGAGAAAGTTAGTGGAAAGAAAAGGACTGGAGAGACCAGAGATGGAATGAAATCAATTTCCAAGCAAGTTGTGTATTTTACATCCTACTGGCTATGAACTCCAGAAAAAGTGTCAACCCTGAGGCACAGAATTTATCATATATCTTTCTACCTCATTATTTTCTCCTAATACTTTTAAATCAATATATCAAAATAACAAAAATTTGTTAAAAATCACTGACAAATAGTGTCAAGAAAAGTAAAAGTAGCTACTAGCAGGATATAAATACATGGCAGAATTTTCATCTTATGAAAGGAAGAAAAGGAAACAAGAGAAATCATCAGTTCAAAAATTTAAAGCAAGGAGAAGAAAGGAAACAAGAAAGCATAATAAAGACAAATCATTAAATAACCAGAAAAAGACTTGATACATGCATAACAACAAATGTAAATGGGCTGACTTTGTCTATTAATAGACAAAACTGTAAAATTGGTTTAAAACACAATTATATGGCACATACAAGAGATACACCTAAAACACAAACCAAAAAATTGTTAAAAAGGGGTGGTGATAGAGACAAGATATAGCAAACAAAAGCAAACAAACAAAAAGGCATGGAGGAGACCATATCAATATCAGATAAGGTAGAATATATGTGGAAACAAAACATAAGCCCCTTCTTTCTGAAAAACAACAGATCAGAAATATGACACTCTTTCCAAAAATTACTCTACTTTCAATAAATTAATTACAAGGCAATCGTCTTTTTAGCTGAACATATTGGGCAAAATTAAAAGCCCAAACTCAGACTCCTATGGGCTATATGCTGGTCTTCCCCACTTCCCTAGATTCTTCTATTCCCTAGATTCCCTTAAGTGCAGAACCTACCCACCCCCAACCTCCAGCCCTCGTGCTGCAGAGCTTGTCCCTACTATGTAACGTACTATGGAGCCCTGGGTAGATTAGTACAGAAAGGCATTTTAAAAGGCTGAAGTGAAACTTAACTATCGTTCATAAAATGTATTTGTTGTTAATCCCTTAAAATGTTTTCTGCCTTTCTCCTTTCCACTTATTATGCGTTTTTTCTCCCCAGCACTACATTAAGCACGGGGTAACTCAGGGTGTTTGAAATAAGCAGCTTCATGGGTTTATCTCCTTTATGCAGAGGTTTTCTTAAACCTAAATCACAGGCTTTTTTGATATTGTTATTCTTTAAAAAGATGAATTATCAAATGGAATAAATAGGGATATTTTAATAATGAAAGTATACTTTATAAAGAAGATAAAATAGTGATGAAGTTTTAGGCACCACAACAGCAAAGTGTCTTCAAATATAATTCTTAGCAACCCAATTTCTTCTTTTTTTTATAACAAAGTCACAATCATGGATAAATCCCAATCACAGTGCAACAAAAATGAAACACCTCAGAATATACTTACTAGGAATAAGCAAGAGCCTCACGATCAAAGTTAACAAAACCCATAATGCAAGATCCAAATAAAATGAAGGGTAATTTTTTTACTCAGTAGGAAGAATAAACATTGTAAATATGGTAATCTTCCTCAAATTGATACAGATTTAATGAATCCAAATCCAAATTGCATATTTTTTCTTTTTAACTGTTTCTGTTAGAACTTGATTATAGTTAACAAAATTTGACCCTAAGGATAAATGTATAACAGTACAGTAACCAAAATTTTGAAAAGAAAAACAAGGGGGGGGGTGGATTTTCTTTATAAAATAACAAAATAAATTCTAAAAGAAATAGTGTGTTACTATAGTAGAAATAGAGCAATAGAACAGAATCCAGAAAAATAAACTCATGCATGTATGTATGTGTGTGAATATGTTATATGTGCACATCTTATATACATATATAAATTTAGTATATTTTAAAGGTAGCATTTCAAATAAATGGAGAATTAGCAGATTATTCAATAGATTATTTCAACAGATTTACAACAGTTTGAATGCTATCTCCTCAAAGGTGCCCCGTCACACTCAGCCAGGCCACCCTGCTGCGTGGCCATCACAGCACGTAACCTCGTCCTCAGCAGTATTTCTTCTTCACTGCTGCCTCCTCTTTCTAGAAGAGAAGATCCAGGAGGAAGGGGTGTTACCTGTTTCATTCACTGCTACCTTCCTAGCACCCAGAACGCTGCTTAGCACATGGTAGGGAGGTGCTAAAAATCTGTTAAATGAAAGGATGGATGATGAAATGCCTCATCACACCATGTTAAATGAAGCTAGAATACAACCTCACATATATATAATAAATTCCAGATAGCTCAAGAATCTAAATTTAAAATGATAAAACTAATAAAAAATGTAGAAAAGTATTTCTATAACCTTAGGGTACAGAAAGCCTTTCACAGCAACGATCCCAAAGCCAAACAAGGGAAAAGGAAAGTTAACTGCATAGGACTTCAAAACTTATTTGTAGAAGATTATAAAAAATTTTAGAAGAAAAATGACAGAGGGCTTCCCTGGTGGCGCAGTGGTTGGGAGTCCGCCTGCCGATGCAGGGGACACAGGTTCGTGCCCCGGTCCGCGAAGATCCCACATGCCGCGGAGTGGCTGGGCCCGTGAGCCATGGCCGCTGAGACTGCGCGTCCAGAGCCTGTGCTCCGCAACGGGAGAGGCCACAACAGTGAGAGGCCCGCGTAATGCAAAAAAAAAAAAAAAAAAAAAAAAAAAAATGACAGAGAACAAGAATGACAATTTATGGGAAAGGACTAATATCCACATTATATAAAAGGCTTCTTTTATATATAAACAACTCAATATAAAAAGGGGCAAAGGATATAAAAAGCTATCTTAAAGGCTAGAAGAATGTATATCCATAGTTATTTTTGAGGATTTGAGACCTAGAAATATATCTTATGGCCTTAATTTTTTCTTAGAACTATATGCCTAATATTTATATTCAGAAAAGGAAGATAAAATTTAAAGGCAAACACAAGTCATACTCGGGCAATTCACAGGCACATCACTGGCCAATGTAGGAAAGATGAAAATATTAGTAAAGATGACAAAAGGAATACAGCTCTAATGCTGCACTGATACCTCCTAAATCAATCACTATACTCTTCGAAAGTGTCAAAAGTCATCAAAGACAAAGACCGAGAACTGTTCCAGGTTAAGGGAGACTAAGGAGACAGGACAGCTAAATGCCAGATGTGACCTGGATTAGTTCCTGGACCAGATAAAGGACATTTGTGGCAAATTAGGAGTAAGGTCTGTAGATTAGTTAACAGTAGTGTATCAGAGTAAGTTTCCTCATTTTGATAATTATATTTTGGTTATGTAAAACAGGGTCCTTTGCTCAGCAAATGCCTTTTGGCTAAACTATTAAATATTTGTCAAGTTAATAATAGCCAATACATTCTCCACTGCATTCCCTGGGTGGGGCTCAGCACAGCCCTTACACTATATATATTTTTACTGCAGGCCTCAAGCTATCACCATTCCCACCCTCTGACACTATGACAGCCCTTTTGCTGGTGGGTCATGCCCCTCTCCCAGGAATGACCTTGCTTTGCTTATGCCTGAGTGAAAAATAAACATGTACCTTTTTTTACAAAAAAAAACCAGGGTCCTTATTTTTAGGAAACACATACTGAAGTATTCAGAAATCAAACCAGTGGTTGCCTGGGATGGGGATCGTGGACAGGAAGGGTATGGATACTTTCTGGGGTGATAAAAATGTTCTATAACTTGACTGGGGTGGTGATGATGTTGGTGCATAAATTTGTCAAAACTCAATGAATTATATGCTTTAAGTGGGTTATTTTATGTAAATTATACCTGAAAAATAAAGCTGATTTAAAAATTTAGTTAGTGCTATTTTAACTAAATAAAATAAAATCAAGGCTATTGACAACCATACCACAACCTACATCAACCAAAATCTTCTGAGTGCTCCCCTCTTAAAGCTTCCCCTCTTCCAGAAACTCCCTCTCTCTGATACCTATTTTTGTGAGTTATGTTGCCTTTTAAAACTGAGCTTGATAACACTGAGAAGAGAAAGTAGTACAAATAGAAATCACAACAGTTGGACTTCCCTGGTGGTACAGTGGTTAAGAATCCACCTGCCAATGCAGGCGACACAGGTTCAAGCCCTGGTCTGGGAAGATTACACATGTCACGGAGCAACTAAGCCCGTGTGCCACAACTACTGAGCCTGTGTGCCTAAAGCCTGTGCTCCTCAACAAGAGAAGCCACTGTAATGAGAAGCCCACACACCACACGAAGAGTAGCCCCCTCTCAAAACTAGAGAAAAGCCCGCACACAGCAACGAAGACCCAATGCAGCCAAAAATAAATAAATTAATTAATTAAAAAAAAAAATCACAACAGTTAGTGCTTGTCTTCATGAAGGCTTTAAACTGGTTCCTCTTGTAAATAACCAAGTGACATATTTAAGAGAATCCTAACATATGATCTTATGAATTAAAAAAAACCACAAGTCCTTTGGGATGGCAGACAAAGTTAAGTAAACCTAATCCTAAAAACAAAAACAACCCAAGAACTTAAGGTTTCCTGGGTAAAGTGCCCCGATGTCTTATTTCCTTTTCCAGAGAAGGAACAACTCCAGGTTCTAGCAAAAACTAGCAGGTTCCATTTTCAAGCAATCTCACAGGGCAAAAAAAGCCTAGGCTCCTTACTCACTTATTTTCCTCTATGATTTCCTCTAGCTGACGACACTGCTTTTTTTTTTTTTTTTTTTTTGGTTATGCGGGGTCTTTGCTGCAGCATGCGGGCTTTCTCTAGTTGCGGTGAGTGGAGTGCGGGTTTCTCATCACAGTGGCTTCTCTTGTTGCAGAGCACGGGCTCTAGGCACGTGGGCTTCAGTAGTTGCAGCAGGCAGGCTCAGAAGTTGTGGTGCTCGGGTTCGGTAGTTGTCGCTCACGGGCTCTAGAGGGTAGGCTCAGTAGTTGTGGTGCACAGGCTTAGTTGCTCCGCAGCATGTGGGATCTTCCTGGACAAGGCATTGAACCCATGTCCCCTGCACTGGCAGGCAGATTCTCAACCACTGTGCCACCAGGGAGGTCTAACACTTCTTAGAAAAGCTCTTATCATGGCAACTCCCTTATTTAAATTCCTCTGACTCCTCCTCTACTCCCATGCCTTCCACCCCACCAAACACACAAACTCCTCCTCCCTGGTACTTGACCCCAAACTGTATCTGATTCCCTCTCCCTTCCAGTCCCTTCTACCTTCACTCCACCTCTAAAACTTGTCTCCTACAAATTGGCACTTGCCATCTACCCCTACAAGGATCAAATTACGAGCCACTACAGCTGCTGACTTTCAACATCCCCTGAAAGGAGTTCAGGGTGGAGATCAGCACTCTGCTCTGGGAAAAACTGTTAGTACAGGTCTTCAGATAGATATTTTCAAAAGACAATTTTATGAGCCCAATTCTTATATCTCCTCACATCTAGAAAAGCACTAAAATCCTTCATGGTGACGTCTGCTCCTCGTGACTAGCAGTAACCTTCACGAGACTAGCAGAAACCTTCTACAAAAAAAAAATATGTGCTTGATTGCATGCACCTCCCCCACCTCACCAAAATCACATATATACTGACCTTCCCCCCTGCTTCTTTGGAGCAGTTTCTCAGAGCTATCTGAAATGCTGTCTCCCAGGCTATAGTCCTCAATTTGCCCCAAATAAAACTTAACTCACAACCCTCATGTTGTGCTTTTTTTTTTCAGTCGACAAACTCTAAAACACCAAGTTAGTGGCTGGAATCACGCTAAGAATGCCTACCACTGAGCTAGTACCTTCAACATTCCAGGAACCAAAGCTGGGCTCTTTTTACTTACATTACTTATTTCATTTAATAATACCTACTTCATAAGTTTGTTGAAAGTTCAAATGAAATAAGTCCGGTGAAATTCTTATCAATGTCAAGTATGTGGCAAACACTCAGTTAATGCTGTTATTTCTATCATCACATGAGGAACAGATGCTTCAAGGGAAGTCAAGTCACTCGCCCAAGACAGTGCAGCTATTAAGTGGTAGTCGGAATTTAAACTTGGGACACTCTGACTCCATTACAGCAAATCCTCTCCAGGTATCCCTACCCAACCCTACTTCTGGCCACCACACTGATCTTCTCTCTTTCCAGGTCTTGGAACACTGACAATGTGGGTACTTAACCATACTTGTTCTTATTATCATATACATGTGCAATCATCATGACTGTTCCTTGTAGAGATGTGACCTCTTTTATGTTCCCTGAAAGTCCATAGCCCTATAAGCACCAGGACCATCTCTCACATGATTTTTGTTCCTTTTCTGACACTTGGACAATACCAACAGCTCAGCAGGCCAAGGCATCCTGCTGAATAAGGAACTGGAAGCTGAGAACCTAGCTGAGGGATGCTGAGGGGGAGTTTTGTGGAAAACATCCAACATTCAGAGATCTCCATGGCCTTGTTTTCTGTGGTGAGGCCCACCTACAGTACAGGAACAAGGAGTAAGGGAGAGGTTTAAGAGAGAAAAATGAGCTCACCTGAACTCCCAATAGTAGAGGCCCAGCAGCCATTGCCTTCTCCTTCCTTCCTGTGGTGTCCTTCCCAGGCGGTGGGCAGGATCAGAGGAGGCAGAGCTGAGGGAAGGAAAAGATGTGAGAAACAAGACTCCAGCAACAACAAAAAATATTGAGAAATGGAATACTGCCTTTATCAGTAAACAAAGGATGTCACAGTCATCAGCGATTGCAGCCACCACCAGTGAGCTGGTGAGCCCTGAGGGAACTTAGAAAGGAAGAGAATACCTGTCATCTAGCAGCCATCAGACTGCAGCCACTCCCCACAGTGAGCCCTGAGGAAACTCAGGATGTGAAAACACAGGATACTGGCCCCACATAGCTGAGGTACATATCAAAGGAATGATTTCAGTGAACCCAGACTCTTACATCTTCCCATACATAGAAAAGTGCTAAATTCCTCAACTTGAGATATCTGGTTTTCTTTAATTAACCATAATCTTCTGACATTCAGACTACCTGCCCTTTGTTGCAAAACTCCTATATATCCTGCCCCCGCCCCAGCCCCCACCCACCCCTCGCCTCCTTGGGGTAGTTCTCTCAGGGTTACTTGAGATGCTGCCTCCTGGGCTTGAAGTCCTAAAAATTCCTGCCAAATAAAACATAACTCTCAACTTTTAGGTTGTGAATATCTTTTCTCATCGACAATATAATACCTACAGATAAGCCAAATAAGAAGTGTATAGTATTAATGTAGAGAAAACTATACTTTTTATTTATTAAGCTTATTTAGATGTATAAAGTAAGCTGAACAGAGAGAGACATACCATACTCCTGGATAGGATGTTACAGTATCCTAAGTTGTCACTTCTTTGAAATTAATTTATAAACTTAACATATTCCCAACCAAGTTACAGCTAAATAATAATCTTGTAAAGTTAATTATGGAAAAAATGATTTTTTTAAAAAGTTAATTGTGTTGTATAACAATGGATGTGAGAACTTGCCCTCCAGATATTATAAAGCTATGATAATTAGAACACAGTGTTACTGTATAGTGTCACTCATTCACCAGATATATTATTGACCACCTACTGTGTACCAGGCACCATTCTTAGGGCAAGGGATGAATACAGCTGTAAACAAAATAGATAAACTCTCTACCCTCGCAGATGTTATAGTCTACCAGGGAAAAGGGTGAATAGAACAAATTAAAATCCTACCAACACAATCAGTTCAGAAAGAAAATTTATATATAAGAATTCAGGATATGAAAAAAGTTGCATTTCACATCAATGAAGAAAGGATGAATGATTCAGTAACTTGGAACAAGGACTTACCATTTGGAAAAGAATAAAAATTTACATATAAAGTGAAACTAAAGTACTACAAGAAAATGAAGATGAACATTTTGTGACATATGGAATAGAAGACCCCTAACAATGATGTCAAAGACCCAAACATGAAGGGAAGGTTTGCACATCTGAACATATGAAAATGTAACATTTCTGCATAGAAATTGGAAATATACTTGTGTATCAGACACAATTTAAAAACACAATGCAAACTGCATAAAAATATTCACTAGTTTTCAATAAGCAAATCTAAACAACCCTATTGTTTGCACCTCTCAGAAAGTTAGAGAATAGTAACACTCAGACTTGCTGTGAGTCAATCAGGCACCCTTACCTTGCAATGTTTATTAAACTACTACTTTTCTAGAGAGAATAGGACAGGAGGTATCAAAAGCCTTACAGTATGATCTAGAAATTTCACTTGAAGATTTATAGAATGAGACAAGAATGCAAAGATATATGTAGCCAGATGGCCTATATTGTTTATAATACTAAACAAACAAAAAACCCCACAACAGCCCTGAGAAAGAACACAAAGGCCTAAAGAGAGGATTAAATATGGCACAGACATACTTTTCCTCATGTTCATTAACAAGCAGACTTAGCTGTTCTTAAAAATTGGTATAAGTAGATAGTTTCAAAACTTACAAAAGTTTATTCTGCATCTTAAGTGGTACTACACAGATTAAAATATTTATTAAAAAATCACGGAGCTTAAGACTTGTGCACTCATTTTTGAAGTAAATGGAGAAAAGAGTACTAATATCCATATATTTGCTTAAAAACAAAGCGTTTCTGTGTTTATACGTATATGCATGCCGACATGCAGATTCTGACAGTTTTCAAATGATTTTTTCCTTTTTGCTCCTCTGAATCTTCTAGTTGTCCTACAGTGAACTTTTTTTTTGGTAAGAGAAAAACTGCTTTAAATAAATAAATAAATAAAGGAAGAAAAGAAAGAAAAGGATTCCCTGAAGCAGAAATCTGCACAGGGTTGGCCTCCCCATGCTTACAGAGAGATGAGTTAAGGGGAGCCCACGCCATCACCCTTAGGAATCGTAAATCACTGAGGGCGGTCCCCGAGATGCGGTTTACACAAAGGGCAGGTGCTGGAGCCCGGAGACCCGCACCCTGGTCCAGCATCCCCCGAGACTTTCGAGGTGGGTCCGGGGGACAGCCCGCGACGGGGAGGAACCCAGGGTCCGAGAGACTTCCAGAGCCTTCGGTCCCTCACCTGCCCCTGGGACCCGGGGCCGCCGCGTCGGGTCCCCTGCCCTCGCCACTCGGGGGACAGGTGGTGGAAGGACCGCGTCCGGCGCCTCAGCTCTCGGTGTTCCCAACCCGGCTGGGCCCCCGGGGCGAGAGGAGGAACATCTGGAGCTAGAAGCCCGGCGCTGCGCAGGGTCCGAGAGGTCGCGGCCCATCTGCAGCCCGCCCCGCCCCGCCCCTAAGGGGCCTGCCCGGCTGTACTGGACTCCTCCCGCCAGGCCCTCCGACGCCCTCCAGACCCGGTGCCTCCCGCCGTGGCCCCGCACTCACCCTCTCCCAGCAGGAGCCAGAGCAACCAGCGGACCAATGCCGCCCCTCCCAGCATCTCCACCCCGGGGAGCCGGACTACATTTCCCACAAAGCTGCGGGGGCGCGGCGCGGGCGTCAGGAGTGCGCAGGCGCGGGCCTCGGATGGTGGGGGGAGGGGCGGTTCCAGCGGGACGGAAGGTGGTGGCTTCCCGAATGGCTACCTCCTTTTGGTGGGGTTGTGGCTTGCCAAGCCAGGAGTTGACTGCGCGGTAACCTTACCCCGGCAACCCTAAAGAAGCCTCTCATTAGAACCTGTGGGTTCCTAACCCATGGGTAAGGAAGAAGGGGCAGACAGCCTTGGCTAAGCCTCACTTTCCTCCTCTGAAATAAAGGGAGCCTAGAGGAGTCCCTTGCAAAGTTGTCAGAAGACTGAGTAGATGTGGTAGTTAACATACCAGATGCAGAGTGAGCACTCCATGAATGGTGGCTACTGTACCTCCTTTCCTAGCTCAGTGTCAGGTGCTGCCGTATTTGCTTCAGAATTATCACTGTATAGAGTGCAGACAAGGGCTTCGCTGGTGGCGCAGTGGTTAAGAATCCACCTGCCAATGCAGGGCACACAGGTTCGAGCCCTGGTCCGGGAAGGTCCCACATGCGGCAGAGCAACTAAGCCCGTGTGCCATAACTACTGAGCCTGCGTGCTGCAACTACTGAAGCCCATGCGTCTAGAGCCTGTGCTCTGCAGCAAGAGAAGCCACTGCAATGAGAAGCCTGAGCACCACAACAAAGAGTAGCCCCCTGATCACCACAAACTAGAGAAAGCCCGCGCGCAGCAAAGAAGGCCCAATGAAGCCAAAAATAAATTAATTTTTTTAAAAAGAGGAATGCAGACAAAATCTCTAATTAAATGTGTGGCCAGAGCTGTCAGTTACAGCTGGGTCTGCCGCTGGAATTTGGAGAAGTACATGACAGTTGGGGCAGATCTATATGGTAGCTTGGATTGTAATATTTGTTTTTCTAAAAATAACCGGTAGCTTCATCTGCCTCTTTCTGTTGATGTGACAAAGACTCCACCTTTGACTAAACTTTAGGAAGGTTCCTATGAGACTTCTTTTCTACTAGGTCTCCTCCTTGAGCCCTGTCCTTGGCTTGTGGAGCCCAGTTTTAGCAAGAATACTGCTAAGTCAGTTTAGGTAGAATCCCACATTATTAATATCTGATCAAATTCCTCATCCCCTACTCTTGATGTCTAAGTCCTTGGCCAGCCTTTGGCAAGGATCCCCCCAAATTTGCTGTCTCCTTTTTAGTAATTTTCCATCCACTGACCCCCTTTACCCTGCTTGTTGGAGCTGTAAATCCCCAGCTGTCTTTGCTCTACTGGGAGTTGAGTTCAGTTTTACTGAAGCCCCTATTGCAATAGTACTGAATAAAATATGTCTTTACTCTGTTAAACTAGTGTCCAACTCTGTTTCTTTTTGAGAGATGTTTGAACTATTTCAAAATATTGAAAAACATGAAAATCTTCACAGTTCGTTTAATCAAGTGAAGGTAACCCAGATAGCAACAAACAAACAAAGTAAAAATCTACCACTGTATTTTTCGATTCAAATACCTTGAATCAGACAGTTGTTCCAGGACTACAAGGTCATTCGTACATCAGAAACTGCATGAACATATTCATCATGGTTTGGGGAGAAATGGCCCTTGATAAAATTCACAACATAAGAGTGTGCAATTTCCCAACAAGTAGGCAGAGAATGTAGAATAGGGAGAGGGAGAAGGACCAAAAGAAACCAACACCCCCCCCCACAACGCAACAACCCGCAAACATAAAACTCAGGTAAATAAAAAATATGCAAGAAGATGATAGCAGTAATGCCAAGTCTATTAGTAATCACTACACATGCACATGAACCGAACTTTCCAATTGAAAGAAAAATACTGGCAGACTACATTTTTATAAATCTAAGCTATATGCTAAAACATAAGGATACACAAACCTTGAAAGCGGAAAACTGGCAAAAGATAAACCTGGCAAATATTAACCCCAGAAAGTTAATGTAGCTACTAACACACACACACACACACACACATTAAAGCAAAAAATATTGCTAGAGGTGGAAAAGGTAATTACATAACAATAAAAGTTAATTCACCAAGAAAAGAAAATATTCATAAACTTTTATGTATTTAATAATGGAGTTTCAAAATATATAAAGCAAAAATTGACAGAAGAGAACTGACAAATCTACTGAGTTATTTTTAAACTATTTTTCTCAGAAATTGACACAAAATCTCACCAAAAAAATCACTAAAGATATAGAATATCTGAAGAGCAAAATTAACAAGTTTTACTTAATGGACAAACACATAGAATATTGCACCCCCAAATTAATGAAAATAAGTTTTAATCCTATGGTTATAAAAAATGACCTTATGCTAGGTTATAAAAGTAGTCTCAACACATTTCAAAGAACTGGTATCATAAGTACCACATTCTTTGACAACAATACAATTAGACATTTTTAAAAGTACCAGAAAAGTTTTTAAAAATTTAGGTAAACGGAATATTTAGAGATTAGGCTGGTCACACTCTAATCAGGCTCCTCTGAGCTCTTTTTCAACTAGGCCTCAAGAGTTGGGTTCTCATTTTTGTTTCTGCATTGTCAAATTTTAGCAAGAATATTACTAAATCAGTTTAGCCAGAATACCCCATCCTCCATATCTTAATCACTCTTGATATCTGGTAATTCCTCCTCCACCATGCCTCAGGTGATGTCTGTTTTCAGCAAGTATTCTGTTAGTTTGGTCCCCCCTCACCCCTGATGTTTCCTCGTAGTAATTATCTATTCTCTGACCACCCCCACCTGGCTCATTGGCTATAAATTCCTACTTGCTTATGCTGTATTTGGAATTGATCCCAGTCCCTCTTCCCAACTGCAAGATTCCATTGCAGTGGTCCCTATACCCAATCACAATGGCCCCCCTTGAATAAACTCTGCCTTACTGTTCTTTAACAAATATCATGAACAATTTTTTTTAACAGGTAGGATAATACTTTTTGCTCTAACAATACATCAAATTTTGTTCCCTTCCAAAACCTAGTAAAGCCAAAATTAAGGTATTATTTGAAAAGTTAACTCACAAGTTCAGGAAAAATCAGGCAAGGACACACCAGCAACATTTTGGACCTGAAAAGTAGACGGATGTTATTTTCTTGGCAAACCTGAAAAATGCCAAATCCCCAGACAGCTATAAAAAAAGCTGAAAGCCAGTTTGACTTTATATCTCAGAAACCTCAAACAGGAGTGGTAATACCAGATACTTCTGGAAGTGGGACTGAAGGTGGAGGCTAAAACAAAAAAAAGATAAAGAGGGCAAGGAGAAAACTCTTTGAGGCAAATCTTTAGATCTCCTTTCCCAATCAACATTACAGTCAATTTCCCCTGCCCCACCAAGTAGACATCTGGATAGTTAGTCTCTGGAGAGGGAATTGGGAAGAGGGAAGTAAGACAGAGGCCAACCATGTGGCAAGAGGTTGAAGCTTTAAAGAAAGCTGGTCAGTGCGGAAGTCCCAGGAATTTAAAGTAGCCCTAGGGAACACCTGAGAAAGCTGATGCATGGTTTACAGAACTCTCTATTTTCCTTTATTTAATTTTATTTTTTAATAAACTTTTTTAACATGGAAGTATAATATACAGACTGACAACTCTTAAGTTATGTAAAAGACTGTGAAATGGACCAAAAGGATTATTTGGTGTCTGCAGGAGAAAACTATGTGTCTAGAGCATGCCCTTCCAGGTTATCTGATTCTATAAGGTATGAACATTTCATTATCTTTGAGCTATTTTAAAAGTTTGTAAGTTTAAATATCAGTAGACAGCTGAAAACAATACAAATTATTCTTTTCTGTACATTGGCAAATAAACTGTCTGGTGGAGCGACAACTGATTTCCCTCCGGCACCCCCTCCACACACACACACAAAAACAGTTCTGTATCTGTTTATAAATTCATTTCACGTCTTTTGCACCATTTGTAACTTTTTGTTTGTTCCCTCACTAGGTAACTTAAAATCTGTTCATTTCACACCTATATGACAGTCATAATTTTACCTTAAAAAAAGAAGCCCTATTCTTTAATAGCATACTGCTTAATGGTCATCACAAGTTAACACTGCTATATAACTGTAACCAAGCAGGACCCTATGGGACCTTCCTGGGACAGACCCCTCCCCTATATCCTCTGCTGTAGCTCCTCTCTGAAGTACCTATATAATAGTATCTGATGCACATTTCCTGAGTTGTTTTGCAAATGCTAAAACCCCTCTAAATGGAAGAAATTAACTACCTGATGACCATGAGCATGTTGCCACCAGGCCTACTGGTGGCTGAGGATTGGTAACGTTAACCCCAGTGATACCACCCTATTACCTCACCATCAACCAATCAGAAAATTGTGCATGAACTGATCACAGACCTGGGACTCCTCCTCCCTCACCTTGCCTTTAAAAATGTTTTGCTGAAACCCATCTGAGAGTTTGGGCTTTTTGAGCACTAGCTGTCCCAGACTCCTTGTCTGGTGCCTTACAGTAGATGCCACACTTTCCTTCACCACAACCCAGTAGAGTAGATTGGTTTACTGCCTGCAGGCTAGCAGACCAAAGTTTGGTTCCATAACACAACCACCATCCAGCTATATAACTGCCATCCAGGGAAATAGAATGTTTTCAGTACTCCAAATACTCCCCTCATGCCCTCCCAACAACTACCTCATCCCTTCTACCCAAAGGTAACTGTTACTAGACACTATTGGTCCCTCCTTGGGGTGCATAGCCAATGAACACACCAAGTACTTTCCATTAAAACAGAGGCATTTATTAGTTTTGACAAGTAAGGAGACAGGGACATAACGCTCCATGAACAGCTGGACAGGGGACGTTTTAAGCCTGCGGGTATCACACGTATTCATGAAAGGGTAGGCATGATCCTTATAATGAGGCAAAGGTTATGCTAGGTTGCCAAAAACTGCAAGCAAGCAGGTTCTTGGTTGGTTGTTAGCACTGTGGTATCTTGACTGGAATGCACTGTAACTTTTTTGGAACATGGTGTGTTTCTGCCATTTAACTGATAGTTTCTGCAGAACAAATCACTTTGGTTTAACTCTATCCTTTCCCTACCGCTGCCTAACATGACCACTATCTTGACTTCTAACACTGTAGATTATTTTTGTGTTTTAAAAACTTCAAATAACTACAGTATACAGTATATATTCTCTTGTGTCTGGCTTCTTTCATTCAACATTATATTTGGAGATAGACTCATATTGTTGTATATTGCAGCCCATTACTCTGTTATGTGAATACATCATACTTTATTTATCCCTTCAAACATCTGGGTTGTTTCCAGTTGTTGGATATTAAGAAGAATGCCGCTATGAATATTCTTTCACTTGCCTTTTCGTGTATATATATCTAAAAAATAAAACTTGATCCTTTCCTTATCTTATTCACAAACTTAATAGTGTTGTTGAACCCTAGTTAGTGTGCTCAAAACACAATGAGCCCAAACCAAAACATCGGAGTTTGGAGCAGAGAAAGGTTTACTGTAAGGGCCAAGCAAGGAGAACAAGTGACTTGTGCTCAAAAAGACCAAACTCCCCAATAGTTTGCAAGGAAGAGTTTTTACAGGAAAAAGTTGAGGGAAGGGCTGCAGGGTGTGTAACCTTCCTGATTTGGTTGGTGGTGAGGTAACGGGGTGGGGTTCCAAGAATCTCAATCATCAGCCTCCTGGTTCCTACCAGTCTGCGCCCAGGTGCTTGTGCTCAGCCTGAAGTTACCATCCTCCACCTGGTGGTGGGGAGGCTAGTTCCTGTAGAAGAACGCAGAGACATTGTTATGTATATTCCTTGAGGAGGAACCAGGACCCTGCCCCATGCTGTACTCCTGTTTCTTTCTGTATTCTTTCCCTGCCCTAATTAGTAACTATTTGATAATGCTCTTCGGAACTCAGGTAAGGTCTAGGAGGCTGAAAACCTTTTTCCTACAAACCAGAAACGGGGACACAAAAAGTGTTTTGGGCCCAAGAGGGCCCCACAGGGGCCTGCTCAGTTTCAACCCCCGCCCCCCACCTTTTCTTTGATACTCTTCAATCTTGAGGGGAACAGGTGTTGAACAAGAAAGAGAATAACATTTTGGAGAGAGAGGTTAATCATAAATTTGTCAGCGGAACTTGATTTTAGGAGGACTCAGTTTCAATAGTATGTGGATTATAGATCTAAAGGTGAATGGTAAAGAAATGTAGATTCTAAATCAGTGCTGTTCAATAAAACTTTCTGTAATAGACATATCTTACACCTGCACTTGTTACCAAGTCCAAGCTTGCTCTGCTCGCCGCAGACAGGCCAATGCATCGGAGACGAGGTGTTGATGTTGCCGAAATATCGGCTTCCCTGTGCACCGATGCCGAACGGAAACACGGAGGCAGAGATTTTGGAGGAAGAGAGAGATGGTTTTATTTTTCTGCCAAGCAGAAGGGAAGACACAGCAGGCTAGCGCCGCAAGAACTGTGCCCTCCTGTCCTGGGGAATCACAGGGTGTCTTATAGGTGGAACTCGCAGTCCAGGATAAGTGATAAGGATCAAAGTGGTGAAGGTCTTGCATTCTTCTTCTTCTTGCAGTATTTTAAAACAGTCACTGCTGGCAACCTGGTAATTGGGTCTGTTTATCACTGGGTTATGGCCTGAGTAAACAGTTACGAGGGGTGATTTGCTACAAGAGAATGCAGCGAGGGTAAATGCTAGAGGCAGGGAACAATTCATATGGAATCAGAGTAATCAGAGTAATTAGCTTTGTTTAGCTTTGTGAAGTACAAGTCTAGTTACAAGTGTTCATTAGTAGTAACAGCTGAAGAATAACCAAGATTGCTTAACTCTTTCAGGCCTGTTTATGCTGTTTTCCCAGCCTGTTCACTGTTGCTTGTTTTCCTTGTTTATCAGAAAAGTCTCATTTCTATTTTTGCTGCAACAAATTCCCCACTGCTAGTTCATTCCCTCCATATCAATGGAGGAAGGGAAACGGCGCCCTTCTTGTCTGACTGAGGACAAAACTTCAGTTTTGCTCCATTTGACAAACACCAGCTGTCCAGCCCAGAGGCCAATCTATCTTCCATTTCAAATCCCCCCTGAGACATGAACCCCAAGAAATCTTTATTGGGAGGATGAGGGACTACGGTCTGTCTTCTGTAGCTTCATCAGGCTGGCAAGGGGCTCATAGACCCCACCTAGTTGGGGTCATGGAGCTCTTGCCCTGTTTTATAAAGGGGCCCCACGGTGACTTCTGCTGTTATTTTGGCAGGATCTGTTCTTAGAAATAGCTGGAATCTTTGCATCATCATCTTGATGTGAACCTGTTGTACTCTGGAGGAGACAGAATTTAACAAGTAGTTCAAAAAAAAAAAAAGAGGCCAAAGATTAGTAAAAGAATTATTGTAACCAGGGGCCCAAGCAAGAGTAAGAGCCATGTTTCGTTTGGTAGTAATTTTGATCCTAGTCCAGATAAAGTCAGCACTTGGGTTACCCTGTCCAAAGGAATGGAGCCATTTGGCATGATCATGTACATTTTTTTTTTTTGTGGTACGCAGGCCTCTCACTGTTGTGGCCTCTCCCATTGCGGAGCATAGGCTCCGGACGCACAGGCCCAGCGACCCCATGGGGCCCAGCCGCTCCGCGGCACGTGGGATCTTCCCGGACCGGGGCACAAACACATGTCCACTGCGCCATCAGGGAAGCCCAATTTTTGATGTCCTTTTTATTAACCCAGTGTGACTGATGTCGGTGTAACAGACTCAGAAGTAGTTGGAGGAGTGACAACCTGAACATTTATAGACAAAATAGATCTTATCTCTTTTTAGGAGAATAAGCCTGAATCCCAGTCGAGACTTGGTACTTTGAGAACTGTAAGCAGGTAGCCAGTTGGCTAGGTTTATCCAAGTAGGTTTTAATCTTTGATGTGGTATTAACACAAAAAACAAAGCAGTTGTCACCATTAACAATTTTTTATGCTTCCCTAGGTATGAGAAGATGCAAGATTTGGGGCTCATAAAATCTTTTCCTGAAAATATCTAACCATCTGAAGGACTGTTCTGTTTTTCCCAGAGCACAGAGTGCCTCATTCCTGATCTCCACCCTGAATTCTTTTGAAGGAATCAGTGCTGGTCAATAAAACAGCACTGATTTTGAACAGGGGGTGTTGAAGGTCACCAGCTACAGCAGCTCATGATTTAAACCTTGTAGAAGTAGATGGCAAGTGTCAGTTTTTAGTCAGCAGGGCCCCTTTATGGTCATAAGCTCAACCATGGTTTGGTGCATTTCATGACCAGTTTTTGTCCCATGGTTCTAGGAATGCTTGTTCCCAGGTCTGGCAAAGATTTGATAGGGCACTCCATGTGCTATTACTGGACTAGGCCTTTACTGTATCCAAAAGTCTCTGGACCTGTCTTCCTAGTCTTTCATGGTCCAGGAAAATAATCCCTCTTGTTGCTTTTCCCCATATCTAGAGTTAGACTACTGCAATCATTGATCTCATATGGAACTATATATCACCATTTTATCAGAGGATCAGTCACACATTTGGTAACATAAGAAACAACAATTTTCTTTTGAAATAGGCAAAATACAAACAACATAGCTAGCAGGATTAGTAAAGTCATAAGTAAGAATTAAGCCAAGAACTTCCATTAGGTGCAGCCCAGTATATCCCACGTCATCTAACTTATTAGTGTCTTCTGTACCAATCCTTATCTTTCAGGGAAACTACATATTAGCACTGTCCATAAGGCATCCAGTCCAGTTTCGTAGCGTTACTAGACTGATTATCTTTAGTATGATTTATTTGTTCCTAGCATAGAGGAGTCTTTAAACTTAGGTTACCATAGCCTGGTGTTAATTACATAAATCCATCCCATAATTGTGGGAGGTTTTATTCCTTGGCTGAAATTTTGCTTGTTGTTCTGATTGAACTTTGAGTAACAGAGGAAAATTCATACTTATGGTCAGCATCAGAACAGGTACTATTAACTGATCAGGTGAGGGGATCTCATCTAGTAATATCAATAGTGGCCTGAACATGACTATAATTTTCCTTTCAAGATAAATTTCCTAAGAGTCAACCAATTATAGCCTTGGAGTAGAGAAATCCACTCAGGTAACCCGGAAGTACTAGACATAGGTAATTGGCCACAAATCAACAATTGGATTGACTTTTAAAACTAGCATAGGGGCTTCCCTGGTGGTGCAGTGGTTGGGAGTCCGCCTGCCGATGCAGGGGACACGGGTTCGTGCCCTGGTCGGGGAGGATCCCACATGCCGCAGAGCGGCTGGGCCCGTGAGCCGTGGCAGCTGAGCCTGCGCGTCCCGAGCCTGTGCTCCGCAGCGGGAAAGGCCACGGCAGTGAGAGGGCCGCGTACCGCAAAAAAAAAAAAAAAAAAAAAAAAAAACTAGCATAGGATCGTGCCTATGATAGAAAAACATTTGATTCATATACAAAGGTCCAAGAAGACAAGAAAACATTATAAATGGTCATACAAGTTAGGTCCAGGATCATGGGTAAGCTGTCTACTTTTGATGTCTTCTTCTCATCCTGGTGTGAGTGTAGTTTCTCCTCTGTTTGAGCGTTTTTTGTTTGTTTGTTTTTTGGCGGTACGTGAGCCTCTCACTGTTGTGGCCTCTCCCGTTGCGGAGCACAGGTTCCGGACGCGCAGGCTCAGCAGCCATGGCTCACGGGCCCAGCCGTTCCACGGCATGTGGGATCTTCCCGGACCGGGGCACAAACCCGTGTCCCCTGCATCGGCAGGCGGACTCTCAACCACTGCGCCACCAGGGAAGCCCTTGAGCATTGTTTTAAGGTGATTTTGAGGTCAGCCATTCTCTCTGATAAGGGTCCTTTCATCCAGGTTGGAGATAGTCCTTTAAATTGTGTCTTTTCCAGTATGTATAATCCCCTGGTTGTAAGTCATAGGGCATCGATCTTCATCTAAAGATAGACTACTGAGATAAGCTTTACAAACAAACTTAAGAGTTTCCTTTAATAACCTAATTAAACTTTTAGCAATATAACATAACAGCAAGGAACTATCTGGGAAGTGAGTCTTGGTAAACACAGACCTTAATGAACAAAACTAGAATTTAATATTTAGTGAAACATAATTTTTTTTCCATTGTGAGGGCATTAATCTTGTAGCCAGGGAAGGCTTTATCCTATCAAATAAAATGAGATTTATCAGGGAGACAGAAAAAGCCAAGTGGCCATCTTGGATTTTCCACAGCACTGACTGTTTAATTTACAGCTATTGTTTACCCATTTTAAACTTTCTGACTTAGGAACAGACCGTTGCCATGCTACAAAGACATCAGGATAGCAAAAGTCTGACAATGAGGGGTTAATTTGTGTAGAAGCCAAATGAACTTTATCTACGTGTGTCAAAATCTTCATAGATCATTGTGAAATAATACTTATTTACTTAACCAAAATAACGAGAGATTTTAAAAGCACATACAAATCACTTGAAGGCAAAGAAATTTACATAGTCTGTTATTAAAAGCAGCACTCCAAGAAAACTTTGTTCTCTTAACAGAGAGAGAGAACCAAATTTCAGTCTGGTCTCAACAAACTTGGCCTGATGATTTATATAACTGTAATTGATCATATAGGCTTTTTTGCTTGCTGTAATTTTTATAAGGGGTCTCAGAGTGAACTTTTAAAAGACCTCTCAGGAAAGTCACACCAAGGGCTTGTCACAGATTTTGCTTACCAGATCTAGGTGAATTCCTCCCTTTTCAAGTTCTCCGAAATACCTTGAGGTTTCTGTACCTGTGAGATAGCTTTCCTAATTTATCTGATAAAGCGGCTGGGGACCTAAGAGTTTCCAATCTCTGGAGGGAGCAGATAGAGAGAAAAGATAAATGCTTTAATTTTACACACAGATGTAAATTACCAAATTATTGTAAATCATAAGTAGCTTGAGGAGAAGAGCTTCTTTATATCCAGTTTATCGTTATGGTCTGAAAGTTAGAAACTTGTGTTTATCCAAAAGTCCTTTTTATAAATCTTCTTGAAGAGGAAGCATTTTTGCAAAGGCATCAGAGTAAAACCGTGTAAGTGTCTATAATGACAAAAGACTTAAGGCACGTTTAAAATCTGATTACAATGTAATTAACAAGGTAACTTGGTTACTGTTGTGACATATGACACTTACGATAATAACTAGAATTATAACTGATAACATTTTACCACGACATATCAGAATTTTTTGAAATTCCATATATAATTTCTAGAATATCTGTATTAGTAACAATTACCATACAATATAACCTAAGAAGATTTATTACACATTTGACAATACTTCCCATGTACTTTTAAAATACCAAATGAACCTAATTAGTGTAATATCTCTCTTTGGGATGTTTCAGTGGCCCTTTGAAGCATCCCAAAGTTAGCTAGAGGTCAAAGAAACTCCACTACAGTTTGGTTTGGGAAGTTTTATCAAAAAAACAAAAGGGTTTAGAACACTCAGTCAGATAAGATCATATGTCACTGTGAAACAACAGTTATTCACTTAGCCAAAGTAACAGTAAAAGATTTTAAAGGCAAACATAGACCTGATCACTTAAAAGGTAAAGAATTAAAATCTGTCATCCAAGGCAGTTCAACACCTTAAGAAAACTTGTACCATGCACAAAACTTTTTTCTTGGGGTCCACTTTCCACAAACTTTTTTTATCACTTTCTGTATCCATCACTTTATTTTCCCATTCAGAAACAGCCACCTGTAAGTTAGTCCTACTTCCTTTTTCCTTAATAAAATGCAATTCCATTCCTCATACCTTTTTTAAAAATAAATTTATTTATTTTTGGCTACATTGGGTCTTCGTTGCTGCACTCGGGCTTTCTCTAGTTGTGGCGAACTGGAGGGTTGCAGTAAGCAGGCTTCTCATTGCGGTGGCTTCTCTTGTTGCAGAACACGGGCTCTAGGCGCGCGGGCTTCAGTAGTTGTAGCTCGCTGGCTTCAGTAGTTGTAGCTCACGGGCTTCAGTAGTTGTGGATTGCGGGCTCTAGAGCGCAGGCTCAGTACTTGTGGCGCACGGGCTTAGTTGCTCCGCGGCATGTGGGATCTTCCCGGACCAGGGCTCGAACCCGTGTCACCTTCATTGGTAGCGGATTCTTTTTTTTTTTTTTTTTTTACATTTTATTTATTTATTTATATATATATTTTTTGGTAGCGGATTCTTAACCACTGTGCCACCAGGGAAGCCCCCTCATACCTTTTTTACTAAAAACATACATCCTACTTTCCTTAAGCAACCATGAACTATCCTTTAAATCAGCACTCTGTAGGTTGGTAAATATACATCCAAATAATAATTTTTGAAGAATGTGCTTTCTTATAGAAAACATCTCAGTGTGGCACCAAACACATTTTTTAATAGTTCTAAACCTTTTGTTTCTCTGTAAAAGGAAGCCAATGTTCAGTAATTACAGTTTCAGTATCTTATTTTATTTGGAAATGGACTAGTTATTTAATAAACTTCCATCCTTTAACTTAATTTAGCACAACTCTAAATGTTTTAAGTTGTCGAATATCTAGAGAGATTATTCTTAAGTAGACGTTCCTAAAGCATAATTATTCCTAAAAAGTTCACCCAAGGCTCTTATCTTATTTGCATTTTTTTGTCTTGGAAGTTTCTTCACATCGAGTTATTTTCATTGTTGACAAATTTGTAACAGATATAATAAGATCTTATTTAGTTTATATTAAACCTAGGCACAATAAAAGTATTATACTTAATGTTGCTGGCTCTAAAGACATGTCTATATTGATTAGATCAACAAACTTAAACATTAATACCAGGTATTAATATAATATTGAATATTTCCCAGGTCACATGAACCTGAAATTTATTTAGCCTAATTTTTCTTGTATTTAGAATTGTTTACTTTTCTTTTAAGCCAATTAAATAGAGCTCATTTACAAATTAACCAAAGACAAAAACACATACTGAGACATACACATATATTCAGACAGAGAGAGCTCTCATAGTTTTCGCTTGAGATTTAAAATGTCTCTTTGCCTCTTTTTTTTTTTCTTCTTGGCTTGAAGTTCTAATTAACCCAAGGCTGAAGTCTCAGGTAAGTGGGCTGTGTTTGTAGCTCAAGGACATGATAAGAGTTAACTTCAAGCTTTGTCCTAGGTATATTTTTGTTCTCTCAGGGTCAGAATTTTGAAGAGAAGTAGTTTAACAAGGTAGCTTTTTCTAATTGCACATGCCAAAAGGACTGGTTTTTGCAATTTTAAGAAAAAATTTATTTTAACCAATTTTCTCTGGAGTCTAAACAGTATTGTGGCCATACTGTCGAAAATCATCTTTCTCTTTCTGTGGTCATGGTTTCATAGCTAAAAGTTAAACCAGATAGTGCTCAAATTGGCTCTGATAACAGGGGCAGACTGGCTGATAAAATGTCCCAGCAGGGATTGTCCCTCTGGGGAGGTGGGGTCTTAGTTTGATCAGAAGAATCTGAAGGAGTAAGGGAACTTGTAGGAGTGGGGGAAGCTTGGTTCCCCCATCCTGAGAGTTGGGAGAAGTTACAAGGGAATCATTTAGAATGTCAGGAGAGTTGGGTTTTTTTCCCTCAGGCTTTTGATTATGCAGCCACCCAGAGCAGGATTATAATAAAAGGGACATAAATTCCTGAACATAAGGGAACCTCAGTCCATTTTCCCATCCTGTGGCAATAGAGATTTAATTGTAGGAGACCCATTTTCAGGTCATTTTTCTTTGTCATTGGATCATAGCTATAGGTCGACCAGTCATTTAAAATTTTCCCCAAGGGTTCCCACGTTAGGGTGGAACCTTAGGGGAAGCGCTTCTTGTTTTGGCTCGAGCAGTTGGTAACAGACGTTAGATGTTAGCGCGCTCAAATCAAAACATAAACCTTCACCTCGTCAGCTGGAAGTCGCACATAAAACATAAACCGTAAAAGGAAACAGCAAAGGGATGCTCAAAAAGAAAAAGGAGAAACATATGGCGGAGACGCACCCAAACGTGACTTCCGAGTCCCACTCAACCTGGACCGTTGCCCCAAAGCGGCGCCTTACATCAGAATCTCCCTTTGCAAGGAGAATTCCACATCAGAATTTTCCCTTTGCAGGGAGAATTCCACATCAGAATTTTCCCTTTGCAGGGAGAATTCCACATCAGAATTTTCCCTTTGCAGGGAGAATTCCACATCAGAATTTTCCCTTTGCAGGGAGAATTCCACATCAGAATTTTCCCTTTGCAGGGAGAATTCCACATAAGGATTTCCCCTTGCAGGGAAATTCCCAAATTGGAACCGAACCGAAGTTCCCGTACGGGGACAGTCAAAGGTCATGGAGTGCACTCCGGGAGACTCACCGCAGGTGCTGACAGGTGCGTCTCGACTTCCAAACGCCCTCTTTCTGATCCTCCAATATTTAGTGTGTTCTTGGAGTGGAAGTCCAGGCCGACGCGGGCATGAGAAGAGAAGGTGTCCTCAAGGCAAAAGGAGCCTCGGCAGCTGCTAGGTTAGCCTCTCCCCCATTCTATGCCGCGGCCTCGGAGTTCCACAGCCGAGTCGGCGGGCGGGGTGTGACCCGGGCACAGCCCTGTGGCAGGGAGTCCCTGGCAATCTGGACTCAGAGATATTCTCCCACCCTCTGCTCTCCTGAAGGAGGCTGGCGTAGAGAGAGATCCCCGAGATTCCGATCAAGCCCAGCGGCCCTGTGGGGCAACCTGCCCGTGAGCAGATCCCCATGTTACCGTGTCCGAGCTCGCTCTGCTCGCTGCACGACAGGCCAATGAATCGGAGAGGAGGTGATGAGGCAAGGAATACGACTTAATGCGGAATGCCGGCAGACCGAGAAGATAGCAGATTACTGTCTCTGAAAAACCGTCTTCTCAGGGTTTGGATGCCAGTTTCCTTTATAGCACAGAGAGGGGGAGGAGATGAGGAAGTAAAGTAAAAAGGCCATAAGTTTTGCAAATATCTCCTGGAGTGGCCAGCCTCGTTGAGGGGATGTGTAAATTTCTTCTTTCTTGCAGCCATCCACAGGTGGGCGGGGTCAGATTGTCTTCCGGTGAGCTGAACAGAGGCACTTTAGTTTAACATTCAGGCAGAGGGGCAGGGTTCCCTGAGGCCGGCCATTATGTATGATTATAATAACAAAAGCAACGAAAAGCAAAGGTTAAAGTCAAAGAAACAGATCACATAGAGTACAATTTAGCTCTTCCCTGTTACAATTCCCCACTGTCAATGTCCAATCCACAATCTTGTGGAAAAAGGGGTGACAACGCTTTAACTGCTCAGTAAGATGGATCTTTCCAGGAGTGTCTGCCATCGGTGTCAGAGTTCCAAATGTTGAGATTTGTCTTTTGTTCCGCTTTGGAAGAGTCTACTTTACACCTGTAGACTTAAAAATATTTACAGCCTAAAAGTTGAGAGTTAACAGGAATTTTGAGGGCTTCTAGCTTAGGAGGCCACATCTCAAGTTAAGGAATTTAGCATTTTTCTATGTATGGGAAGATGCAAGAGTCTGGGCTCAATGAAATCATTCACAGCTATCTGGGGCCTGTATCCTGTATTTTCATATCCTGAGTTTCCTCAGGACTCACCATAGGGAGTGGTTGCAGTCTGATGGCTGCTAGATGGCAGGTATTCTTCTCCTTCCTGAGTTTTCTCAGGCTTCACTGGCTCACGTTGGAGGGCTGCAATCCCTGATGATTGATCTTCTCCTCTTGGTCAGGAATTTGACCAATATTTGGGAGACATTTTATGACCAAATTTTGTCCCACAGTGCCGGGAGGCTTATCCGAGGTCAGGTGAAAATTCTTGATATGCTACTCCAGGTGCTAATTTTCGGATTAGGCCCTATTGATAATTAAAGAGTCTCTGGATCCTCTGTCTAATTATGATCCAGAAGACATTTTCCCTTGTTGCTTTTTCCCATACCTAGAATCACATTATTACAATTATTTTATGTTATAAATGTGATCTATTTCCTTAAGATGTTTAGCCATAGAAGAAGTTTTGTTGGAGGCCTGGTTACACACTAGGTACTACAAGAGGCAACAATCTTATAAAATAGACAGGATACAAGTAATGTAGCTGGTAATATTGACAAAGACATAGCGCAGCAGGGAGACACAAAGCACAAACAATTTGGAAACAAAGAACAAATTAAAACAATAATTAGCGTAATATTAAGTCCACAGGAGAGCCAGCTAGAGACAACAAATTTTGGCAGGATCAAGTGGAGAGAAAAAAAAGGTTTCATCTTTGTTTACAAAGGTATACTTTATCAACTTGTTGTAGGTCATAGCATAAGAGAAAAGGTTTTTCCGAAAAACAAAGATTAAAGCCAGTATATTTCCCAAAGTCATAAAGTTATAAATCATATTTACCGGTTCATTCAGTGCCATGTAATTAATTCCCGTTGATCTGGATGAAATAATCAGGTTTCCCATTAGTCTTGTCATTTGTTACCCAGTCCAGTGATATTATCTAAAGGCTAACAGAAACTTATATTTGTTTAAAAGTTCATTTTTTATCAGCCTTCTTGAAAATCTTCATTTTGTAAAAGCATCAGGACAAAACTTAAAATAGCATAGTTAAAGATTGGAGTACAATGCAATTAGCAGGAAACTTGGGTATACCATTTTAGAATAACTAGTATTATGATTGATAACATATCAGGACATATCAGATGTTAGGGATTCCATATAAATTTTGGAATATCTATATAAATGACATTTATCCATACACTATAACCTAAGATTCATCTCCAATCACTTGACAATGTTTTTGAAGTAGTTTAACATACCAAATAAACCTAGTTTGACATTTCTCTCTGAGATGTCTCAGAGATGTTCTTTCGAAGTATCCCATAGTCAGCTGGAGGCTAAAAAGCTTAGATTTGATATTTGGGAAATTTGTTAAAAATATCAAAACAGCTTTAAAACACAACAGGTCACTGTGAAACAATACTTATTCATTTAACTAAAGTCACAAAATGATTAAAAGAAAACAAATATGCATCACCTAAGGGCACAGAAACTTATCTAATCTGTTATCAAAAAGAGCACGTCTAACAGAGAGAAATCAAATTCCAGTCTTATATTAGCTTACTTAAAAAAAAATCCACTTACTTAGTTAACTTCAATTTAAATGTAGTTAATCCTGACCAGGTACAAAACTTTCTCAGCAAAATGTAATTCCATTTCTCATACCATCTTAATGGAAAACACACATTCTACCATACTGAAATGTTTTATTATTTTCAGTAGCTTTAATTATGTATTTAAATTAGAATCCCCTACTCTTAAAAACCTTGATTTCTAGTGACAACCAAGAGGCAAGAAATAGTTACTAAAATCTATGTCCATTGATTTTAGTGTTTTTCTAGATATGAGAAGATGCAAGAAATTGGGCTCATAAAATCTTCTCCTGAAAATATCTAACTATCTGAAGGCTTGTTCTGCCGGTTTTTTCCCAGAGCACAGAGTGACTCATTCCTGATCTCCACCCTGAACTCTTTTCAGAGTGTATTGAAGGTCAGTGACTGCAGTGGCTAATGACCTAATTCTTGTAGAGGCAGATGGCAAGTGACAATTTTTAGCTGGCACCACCATACGTTCAAATTAGAATTTTCTGTTTATCAAAAGATAGTTAAGGTAATTCAAATGCAAGACACACAATGGGAAGAGATATTTGTAGCACACTTAACTGACAAAGGACACATCCAGAATATATGAAAAGCTCCTAAAAATAAATGAGAAAAAAAAGCAGAAAATCCAATTTAAAAAGAACAAGTAATTTGAACAGAAAGATATCAAAATGGCCAATAAACTTTTTTAATTATCAGGGAAATGCAAATTTAAATCACAACACATTATTACTACATCCCCAGCAGAATGAGAAACATTAAAAGACTGACAATATCTAGTGTTCATGAGGATGTGCAGTAGCTGGCTGGATACAAAATGTGTATTGTACAGCTTCTTTGGAAAACTCTTTAGCTGTAACTACTCAAATTGAACATTTACATCCTTATGAGCCAGCAATTCCATTAAGATGTCCATAAGACTCTTTGATTTTTAATAGTTTGAGTCTGTCACCAAGGGTATGCTCATTTTTGTTTGCCCTCAGAAAGTCAGTTTGTGAATCTGAAAGAGAACTGGACTCAAATCTGGAAGTGCAGTTAGAAGCTGCCTCTAAGAAGGGCCTTCAACAACAACTAGCATCCCTTCACCAGAAGTCCTCCAAAAGGTAACCTAATTAGTACTTGAGGAAGTGGGCAGACAACTAAGATAATGAGAGGCAGGCAGTTGAGTGGGAGAAGATATTTGTAATACTTAAATATCTACAAAGACTTGAATTCATGAAATATAAAGGACTCCTAGAAATCAGTAAAAAACAGACAACCCAATAGAAAGATGGGCATGAAACATGAACACACAAGAAGGATATCAAAATGGAAAAAAAAAGTAGGATATCCAAATAACCAATAAACATAGGGAAAGATGCTCAACTTGATTAGACACCAGGAAATCATAAAATAAAATCACAATGAGGTACCAATACGCACTCACCAGATCCATTACAATAATAGATAGGCAACACCTTGTTTGCAATGATAAGGGAAATATAAATTGGTACAATCACATTATAAAATTGTTTGGCAGTATTTATTAAATATTAAAGCTGACACATGTCTACCCTACTATTCAGCAATTTCACTCCTATTTCCAACAGATATGGATACCTATACTCTCCAAAACACATGCAGAAAAGTGTTTTGTAGATCTAGTCCTTTTATTTTCTAGGAGGATAGTAATTAATCCTCAGTTAACATCAATTGATATTGGGCTTTGATAAATACTAATGCATGTGGTGCATTTCTAGGCTAATCACTAGAATAAAAATGACAGCGTGAGTAACTTCTGCTTGGAAGAGAGAAAAAAGATAGAATGATTAAAAGTTATTAATCCAAAAGAATCAAGGATGGGGCTTCCCTGGTGGCGCAGTGGTTGAGAGTCTGCCTGCCAATGTAGGGGACACGGGTTCGTGCCCCGGTCCGGGAAGATCCCACATGCCACGGAGTGGCTGGGCCCGTGAGCCATGGCTGCTGAGCCTGCGCGTCTGGAGCCTGTGCTCCGCAATGGGAGAGGCCACAACAGTGAGGGGCCCGTGTACCGCAAAACAAAAAAAAAAGAATTCAAGGATGGAGAAAAGAGAGGGAACACAGAACAGATGGAACAAATGGAAAGCACAAAGTAATATGGCCTATTTAAATATAAACGTATCAGTACTTATGTTCAATGTAAGTGTGTAAGTGGACCAAATCTTCCAGTTAAATGACTTATTAGAGTGGAAGAAGTAAACAATATTTAATTATATGCATTTTATAAGCAAAACATCTAAAACAAGAAATACTGAAAGGTTGAAGTTGAAAAGAGATTTGAGGGACTTCCCTGGTGGCACAGCAGTTAAGTATCCACCTGCCAATGCAGGGGACACGGGTTTGAGCCCTGGTCTGGGAAGATCTCACATCCCACGGAGCAACTAAGCCTGTGTGCCACAACTACTGAGCCTGTGCTCTAGAGCCCGCAAGCCACAACTACTGAGCCCGTGTGCCACAACTACTGAAGCCCACATGCCTAGAGCTCATGCTCCACAACAAGAGAAGCCACCGCAGTGAGAAGCCCGCATGCTGCAACAAAGAATAGCCACCGCTCATCACAACTAGAGAAAGCCCACATGCAGCAACAAAAACCCAATGCAGTCAAAAATAAATTAATTAATTAATTTTTAAAAAAAGAAAAGAGATTTGACTGAAACATTAACAACAACACATAAAGCTTGTGTATCTAAATGAATAGACTCGGAATACCAATTCTGGAACCAGCTGCCTTTGCTGGGTTCCCCAAAGCCAGCAGGAAGACGGCAGGAACATTGGGTGTGTGCCCTGTGGCTGCAGGGGTTGCTGTGCCTAAGACCACTCTGGCCCTGACTCTGACACCAGTGTGGACCTTGAACTTTTAAGATTTCTGTCCTATGCTCTTGCATTTGCCACCAGCTCTCCTAGCAGCCACTCTTCTCTACACAGTGGGGACTTATGCCCGAGTTGGAGCACAGTCTCTATAGGTGATGGCTTTGATGCTCATCAGCTGCAATTATTTGTGATTATAAAAAATAAAACCTTTAAACAACAAACAGTATCAATAACAAAAATTTCCACTAAGAGAACATTGCCTGTCCTCTGGGCAATAGAATAGGCCTTGAAGATGCAGAGAAAAGAAATACAGACTGCTGTCCAGAATTTCGGTGTTAAGTGCAGCTGAAATCTCAGCAATAAAGGAGGTAAAATAGAGCTATCTACTTACTCTGCTTATGGCAGGTCACTGGCTTATGTGTCTTTCAGTTATTTCATATGTATTTATACAGCCCTGAAATATCTTCTATGTTTTTTTTTTTTTTTTTTTGCGGTATGCGGGCCTCTCACTGTTGTGGCCTCTGCTGTTGCAGAGTACAGGCTCTGGACACGCAGGCTCAGCGGCCACGGCTCACGGGCCCAGCCGCTCCGCGGCATGTGGGATCTTCCCAGACCGGGGCACGAACCCGTGTCCCCTGCATCGGCAGGAGGCCTCTCAACCACTACGCCACCAGGGAAGCCCCATCTTCTATGTTTATAACAAATATTAAGTCACTTGTTTTCATAGAAACTTACAAGGAAGGTATTATTACAATCCCTATTTTCCAAAATAGAAAACTAAGGTCCAGCATGTTTTCCTCACTGGAGCAGGACTCCACAGTTGTAATTTTCAGAGCTGGGACTAGAACTTGCCACTTGGCCCTGGAGTGCATGACCTTAACCACTGTGCTATGCTACCATTCTAATTTTAATGAGAATGTGAAGGTGCTTTGATTTTTCAGCTCAGTTTATGTCTTTCACATCTCAGTTATTTATGTAATACTTATTTTCAAGTCCTTGTCTACTAATTCTTTTATAAGTATCACTTATGGGTTTGTTTCTATTGATTGGTATCTCTCCTTGTCATGAATTGGATTTCTTGCATACCTTGTAATTTGGGCCTGGAGGCTAGACATCATTAATTTTATGTTGGTGGTTGGTAGACTGTATATATGTGTGTGTGTGTGTGTGTGTGTGTGTGTGTGTGTGTGTGTATTTGTATTAGGGTTTTCCAGAGGACCTATTATATGTAATATACATATATCCCATTGTTTCTGTAACCAATATTATATTATATATAAAAAGAGATTTGTTATAGGAATTGGCTCACACAGTTTTGGAGGCCAAGAAGTCTCATGATCTACTGTCTGCAAGCTGGAGAACCAGAAAAGCTGGTGGTATAATGCAGTCCAAGTCCAAAGGCCTGGGAAGCAGGAGCTTGGATGTTCAAGGGCAGGAGAAGATGAATGTCCCAGGTCAAGGAGGGAGAAAGAAAATTCACACCTCCTCCACATTTTTTTTGTGCTATTTCGGCCCTCAACAGATTGAATGATGCTCGCCCACATTGGTGAGGGTGGATCTCCTTCGCTGAGTCTACCATACAAATGCTAATCTCTTCTGGAAGCATCCTCACAGAGACACCCAGAAATAATGTTTGACCAGCTATCTGGGCATCACTTCACCCAAACAAGTTGACACATAAAATTAACCATCACAGAATTATTTTAAATATTTTTAGACTATTTAAAATGATGCAGTTGCTTTAAAGAGCTTGGTCTTTTGAGGATACTATAAAAGCTTTGTAAGGCAGGACCAGGATAGGCTAATGTGGCTTTGCTAGTGGGGCAATACATTTCTAAGGACTCTATAGCATGACCCACCAGGTAGGAGGTTTTACATTCTGACTTCTGCGGACACAGAATGACCCACTTGAGTGACCCCAGGGATTGTTCAGCTTGCTCCCCTATCCATGGTTCTTATCCAGCCTGGATAGTTTCCTCATGTGCATATACTCATTAGTGCCTGTGCAAAGAGTTCAGCAAACATCCATGAAGATTTCCAGAGTTCTCTGTGCGCAGGAACCTTCTTTTTATACTGTGGCCCTAGATTTATAGCTGCCTTTCCCTCCTCAAAATTTTATTCCTGTTTCCTTAACTTAATTCACTCTCTGCCTGGATCTCCTCATCACTGTATCCTGGAAGCTCTGCAGGCTCTGAGCTGGGGCAGCTTTGGGCCTCCCCTCACTTGCTACCTGCCTCTAGACCACTGTCCTGCGCTCTTCTCATCCAGTGTCTGAAATATTTCCTTTATATAGTTCATCTGGCTTTTTACTCATTTGATGTTGGAAGGAAGTCTGGATCTTATTATTTCATTACAGGCAGAAGGGGAGGCTCTGAAAGGATTTTGAAATAAATTCTTGATTATTAACCTGGGACTGAGAATCTTTGTTACTTTTTTAAAAAAAATAAATTTATTTTATTTATTTTTGGCTGCACTGGGTCTTTGTTGCTGCATGCAGGAATTCTTTAGTTGTGGCAAATGGGGGCTACTCTTTGTTGGGGTGCGTGGGCTTCTCATTGCTGTGGCTTCTCTTGTTGCAGAGCATGGGCTCTGAGCATGGGCTCAGTAGTTGTGGTTCGAGGGCTCTAGAGCACAGGCTCAGTAGTTGTGGTACATGGGCTCAGTTGCTCTGTGGCATGTGGGATCTTCCCGGACCAGGGCTCGAACCCGTGTCCCCTGCACTGGCAGGTGGATTCTTAAACACTGCGCCACCAGGGAAGTCCTGTTACTTTTATATAATGTAATTCTAGCTTACTTCTTAGTGTTAAGAATGTTAGATTTTTATTTTCAATAGTGTGATTTTCCATATTTTAACAGATTCACAAGCAAGGATTGTGAATTAATAGTGATTACCTCATGTTAAAATATCTTCATTTTTAAAAATTAGGTGACGACTGAAATATTAAAAATTTTAAGTCATTAAGAAAGAAAAGGAAACTCAGGGACAAGAGAAGTTTTCTGGTTACAACATTCTATCAGTCACTTTTCTTTCTCTCTAAACTTTCTGTCTCAGCCTCAGGACCTGCACCAGCTCTAAATTCCCCTCCCAGGCCCACAGGGGCATCTCTGAGGCTGACAGGGCCTGTGGCTTCCTGTACCTACAGCTCCATCTTTGTCTACAGAGTGGTAAGCAGAGGGTAATCAAGGCCCCTTCTGAGGATAGATTACATTCCTGAAACAAAGGATGAGCCCTTTCAGGCAGTGAACTACTTAATCAAAGTCCTTGTGTTCTGTGAGTTTTCAGATTTCGTTATTCATTAGTGAACTTGAACAATACCCAGGCACACCGATGCTTCCTGACAAGCCCTTGAGTACAGGGATTGGATATTACTTTTCCCAATGATGCTGGGTTCTGACCTTCTTGTTAATGTTTTATCCTCTCCCACTGACAGACACAAAGGCATGTGTGGGCCTTGTCAGTGTAGGGGGAGGGTCTCTGAAAACCACTCGAATATACAGAGTGAGTCATGCCAAGGTGCATCCACATTTCTCTGTCCCTTCCTGGCCAGTCCTTGCTGTAAGAATGGGGAATCCTTTGGAAGTTTCATCTTGGGTCAAGGAAGACGAATAATGTACAGCAAAGACAACTGCCCAGAGTCTCAAGCCCAGGGCCACAAAGAAGAACTGGAAACAATGTCTCCAGATTAGTTTGTAAGACTTGAATATTCAAGAGGCCAAGTGAACACTGGCCCGTCATTATGGAGAAGCCCTACAGCAGAACCTGGGCCAGACTGGGAGGAACATATCCCCTCAGGTGTATGTCTCTTCTATATTCCACTTCATGATCCTTAGGTGACCAACATGGGCTGGCCTAGCTCATCACACTGCCCGGAGCAGAGTAGAGAATTATGAGACCAGCCTCTGCCCATGGTCCTGTCTTCACAAGACTGGAAAGGACTTCACACACTGAGCTTGCCCTGCCTCTCTCTCCTAGCTGCTCCTCAACAACTGAGGCCCAAAGCAACAATGCTGAGGGAATCATCTGGGGATATTGTGTAGAATGTTCATGGCCCCTGAGAAAGGCAGGTTCAGAGGCAGAGAGCCAAGGAGTAGGTCTGGGCCACCTAATCCAGCCCTGATGGTGTTTGTTCCAGCCAGCTCTTTCCTGTGCACATGGCCACCTCCCACTTCCCAGGACCAGCTCCAGGCTTGGTCCATCCACATTTCTGAGGGTCAGAGCTCTGGATCTGCCCCCTCAAAAGTGAACTATATTGAGACACTCGAGTACTGTTATGGGTTCTGTGAACCTTGGGTCCTGTCTGGTAATCTCGACACCCATTTCCTGGTCTTCTGTTGACAGACCTCAGGCCCAGCAGCAGTGGTAGACTCCATCAGATTCTGAACCAGATCCTGGTCTTAAAGACAGGACTTAAAGTCACGTAAATCTGGATCCCAATTCTGTTTGAGAGACAAGTGTTGCATCCATTGAATTGTATAATATCAGAAGGTTAACACCGTGAGTGGGGTGTGTGTGTGTGTGTGTGTGTATGTGTGTGTGTGGGGGGGTAGAGTTTGCTAAAATAATCCAGCCAGTCATTAACAGTATAAATATGAACATAAAAGTAATGATCTACAGGTATTAGAAATACTCCAAAAATACAACAAAAGATATTCCAAAATACAACAAAAGATATGAGACACACAAAAAAATAGAAAAGCATGGCCCATATGCTGGAAAATAAGCAGGTACCAGAAACTGCCTGTGAATAGATGTCAGATGAAACAGAAAAATACTTCAAAATAGCTGAAAAAGTACAATCAAGATGAAAAACTTGCTAGAGTGTCTCAATAGGTTTGAACTAGTAGAAGAAACAATTAGCAAACTTGAATGTAGGTAATAAAAATTATGTAATCTGAAAAAGAGAGCGAAGAGAGAATGAAGAAAAATGCAAGGAGACTCACATAAATGTTGGCCATGGTTAAGTACACCAATGAATGTATAATGGGAGTATCAGAAGGATAGGAGAGAAGGGAGCAGAAAATTATTTTGAGGAAACAATAACTGAAAATAACGCAAATTTATTTAAAAAACACAATAACCTACACATTCAGGAAACTCAACGAACTCCAAGTAAAATAAATGCAAAGAGAGCCACAATTATATACATCACACTAAAAATACTGAAAGCCAAAACAAAAACATAATCTTGAAGACAGCAAGAGAATAACCCCTTGTCACTTATAAGGGAAACCTAATAAGAATAACAGCTAACTTCTTATCAGAAACAATGGAGTCTAGAAAGCAGTGGGATATTCAAAAAGCTAAAGGAAAAAAAAAAAAACCAACCTGTCAACCAAGAATCATATATTCAGCAAAGCTATCTTTTAAAAATGATGACAAAATAAAGACATCCCCAGATAAACAAAAACAAAAATTTGTTTCTACCAGACCCACCTAGCAAGAAACTTAAAAGGAAATTCTTCAGATTGTAGTTCAAATCCAAATGAAAAAAACAAAGCACTGGAAAAGGTGATTATGTAATTCTAATAGATAATATATATACATATTTCTTATTTGTCTCAACTGATTTTAAAAAGTAGCTGAATAAAACAGTAATCATGTAATGTACTGTCAAGCCTAACATTTAGAAAGGTATTATATTTGTCAATTATAGTACAAAAAAGGTGGGTGGAAACAAAGCTGTACTGGGATAAGAAGATAATTCCAGATGGTAATCCATAGGAACAAATGATGAGAACCAGAAATGATAAATAATGAGGTTAATATAACAAAAGCTACAAACATTTACTTGTACTCCTTTCTTTTCTCAGCTTCTTAAAAGTCAAAACATTACATAAGATAATCATTATAACAATGTACTGTTGCGTTTGTTATATTTATAGATGTAATATGTATAACAATAATACTGCAAAAGGGGGGGAAGGAGAATATAATTATATAGAAGTAATGTTTCTATACATCACTGGAATTAAGTTAAAATAAATTTGAAGCTTATTTTGATAAGTTAAGATGTGTAAGGTAAGCCCTAGAGAAAGCATGAAGGAAACAACTTTAAAAATTATAATGAAAAAAAAAAAAAAATTATAATGAAAAAAATCATAGAAATTAAAATGCTATTATGGAAAATATCCACTTTAATGTAAAAGACAGCAGTGTAAGAGGAATAGAGGAACATAAAATACCTGAGACATAGAAATCCAAAAGTAAAATGTAGTTTGTAAATAAAATATTTTACATATGAGTAGATTACACAAAACATAATAAAAAGGCAGAGATCATCAGTCTAGATAAAAAAACAAGATCTATCTATATACTACCCATAGGAGACAAATGTTAGATTCAAAGCTACAAAAAGATTAAAAGTAAAAGGATGAAAAATATATTTCATGCAAAGAACAAAGATAATTGCTGGAGTGGCTATACTAAAACCAGACAAGGTAAACTTCAAAACAATAAAGTTAGTAGAGATGAAGAGGACATTTATAGTGATAAAAGAGCCAATCCACTGAGAAGATAAAATAATTCAAGGTGCGTGAACGATTTTTAACCCCTCAGCTGTGTGAGTGTTCTATTGTACTATATCCTTGTCCGCACTTGGTATTATCAGTTTTTAACATTTAAGGCATTCTGGTGTGTGCGTGGTGGTGTCTCATTGTGGTTTTAATTTGCATTTCTCCAAACTTGCCTCCTTAGCAAAGTAGGCACCGTATCAGTCTCATAATTTTCATTTCTCCAATAACTATTTTTGAATAGCTTTTCATGTACTTAATTGACATTTATGTATCTTCTTTGGTAAAGGGTTCAAATAGTTTTTTAGGGGTTATTTGCCTTCTTATTTAACTGTGAATGTCCTTTATATATTCTGTGTTAAAGCCCTTAATCAGAGAAAAAGAAAATATAATAATTCAAAACATATATGAACCTAATAACAGAGCACGAGGCTCAGAGACCTCAGGGACAACATTAAGCACACCAGCATCCGAATTATAGGCATCCAGAAGCAGAAGAAAAAAGAAATGGTCTCAGAAAATATGTCAAGAGATTACAGTTGAAAATTTCCCCAACATGGGAAAGGAAAGTGTCAACCAAGTCCAAGAAGTGCAGAGAGTCCCATACAGGATAAACCCAAGGAGAAACATGTCAAGACATAAATTAATCAAACTAACAAAAATTAAAATCAAAGAAAAAGATATTAAAAGCAGAAAGGGAAAAGCAACAAATAACATAAAAAGGAATCCACATAAAATTAACAGCTGATCTTTCAGCAGAAACTCTACATGCCAGAAGGGAGTGGCAAGATATATTTAAAATGATGAAAGGGGAAAACCTACAACCAAGATTACTCTACCCAGCAGGATCTCATTCAGATTCAATGCAGAAATCAAAAGGTTTTCAGACAAGCAAAAGTTAAGAGAATTCAGTAACACCAAACCAGCTTTACAATGAAGGTTAAAGGAACTTCTTTAGGCAGGAAACATAAGAGAAGGAAAAGACTTACAAAAACAAACCCAAAACAATTAAGAAAATGGTAATAGGAGCATATATATCAATAACTACCTGAAATGTAAATGGATTGAATGCCCCGACCAAAAGACACAGACTGGCTGAATGGATACAAAAACAAGACCCATATATATGCTGTCTACAAGAGACTCACTTCAGACCTAGGGACACATACCAACTGAAAGTGAGGGGATGGAAAAAGATATTCCATGAAAATGGAGATCAAAAGAAAGCTGGAGTAGTTATATCTTCTTCTTCAATCCAAGAAGAAGATATAACAATTGTAAATATCTATGCACCCAACACAGGAGCACTTCAATACATAAGGCAAATGCTAACAGCCATGAAAGGGAAAATCAACACTAACACAATAATAGTAGGTGATGTTAACATCCCACTTACACCAATGGAAAGATCATCCAAACAAAAAATAAATAAGGAAACACAAGCTTTAAATGACACATTAGACCAGATGGACTTAATTGATATTTATAAGACAGTCCATCCAAAAACAACTGAATACACTTTCTTCTCAAGTGCACACGGAACATTTTCCAGGACAGATCAAATCTTCTGTCACAAATCAAACCTTGGTAAATTTAAGACAATTAAAATCGTATCAAGCATCTTTCCTGACAACAACTCTATGAGACTAGATATTGATTACAGGAAAAAAACTGTAAAAAATACAAACACAATGGAGGCTAAACAATATGCTACTAAACAACCAAGAAACCACAGAAGAAATCAAAGAGGAAATCAAAACACACCTAGAAACAAATAACAATGAAAACACGATGACCCAAAACCTATGGGATGCAGCAAAAGCAGTTTTAAGAGGGAAGTTTATAGCAATACAAACCTACCTCAAGACACAAGAAAAAATTCAAATAAACAAACTAACCTTACACCTAAAGCAATTACAGAAAGAAGAACAAAAAAACCCCCAAAGTTAGCAGAAGGAAAGAAATCATAAAGATCAGATCAGAAATAAATGAAAAAGAAATGAAGGAAACAATTGCAAAGATCAATAAAACTAAAAGCTGATTCTTTGAGAAGATAAACAAAATTGATAAACTGTTAGCCAGATTCATCAAGAAAAAAAGGGAGAAGACTCAAATCAATAGAATTAGAAATGAAAAAGAAGTAACAACTGACACTGCAGAAATACAAAGGATCATGAGAGATTACTACAAGCAACTATATGCCAATAAAACATACAACCTCGAAGAAATGGACAAATTCTTAGAAAAGCACAATCTTCTGAGACTGGACCAGGAAGAAATAGAAAATATAAACAGACTAATCACAAGCACTGAAATTGAAACTGTGATTAAAAATCTTCCAGCAAACAAAAGCCTAGGACCAGATGGCTTCATGGGTGAAATTCTATCAAACATTTAGAGAAGAGCTAACACCTATCTTTCTCAAACTTTTCCAAAATATAGCAGAGGGAGGAACACTCCCAAACTCATTCTACAAGGCCACCATCACCCCGATATCAAAAGGAGAAAAAGATGTCACAGAAAAAGAAAACTACAGGCCAATATCACTGATGAACATAGATGCAAATATCCTCAACAAAACACTAGCAAACAGAATCCAACAGCACATTAAAAGGATCATACACCATGATCAAGTGGGGTTAATCCAAGAAATGCAAGGATTCTTCAATATGTGCAAATCAATCAATGTGATAAACCATATTAACAAATTGAAGGAGAAAAACCATATGATCATCTCAATAGATGCAAAAAAAGCTTTCGACAAAATTCAACACCCATTTATGATAAAAACCCTGCAGAAAGTAGGCATAGAGGGAACTTACCTCAACATAATAAAGGCCATATATGACAAACCCACAGCCAACATCATTCTCAATGGTGAAAAACTGAAACGATTTCCTCTAAGATCATGAACAAGACAAGGTTGTCCACTCTCACCAGTATTATTCAACATAATTTTGTAAGCTTTAGCCACAGCAATTAGAGAAGGAAAAGAAATAAAGGGAATCCAAACTGGAAAAGAAGAAGTAAACCTTTCACTGTTTGAAGATGACATGACACTATACACTGAACAGCCTAAAGATGCCACCTGGAAACCACTAGAGCTAATCAATGAATTTGGTAAAGTAGCAGGATACAAAATTAATACACAGAAATCTCTTGCATTCCTATACACTAACAACAAAAATCAGAAAGAGAAATTAAGGAAACACTCTCATTTACCACTGCAATAAAAAGAATAAAATACCTAGGAATAAACCTACTTAAGGAGGCAAAAGAACTGTATGCAGAAAACTATAAGGCACTGATGAAAGAAATCAAAGATGATATAAACAGATGGAAAGATATACCATGCTCTTGCATTGGAATAATCAACATTGTGAAAATGACTATGCTACCCAAAGCAAGCTACAGATTCAGTGCAATCCCTATCAAATTACCAATGGCATTTTTCAAAGAACTACAACAAAGAATTTTACAATTTGTATGGAAACACAAAAGACTCCGAATAGCCAAAGCAATCTTGAGAAAGTAAAACGGAGCTTGAGGAATCATGCTCCCTGACTTCAGACTATACTACAAAGTTACAGTAATCAAGACAGTATGGTACTGACACAAAAAAAAGAAATATAGATCAATGGAACAGGATAGAAAACCCAGAGATAAACCCACAAACATATGGTCACCTTATCTTTGACAAAGGAAGCAAGGATACACAATGGAGAAAAGACAGCCTCTTCAATAAGTGGTGCTGGGAAAACTGGATAGCTACATGTAAAAGAATGAAATTAGAACAGTTCCTAACACCATACACAAAAATAAACTTAAAATGGATTAAAGACCTAAATGTAAGGCTAGACACTACAAAATTCTTAGAGGAAAACATAGGCACAACACTATATGACATAAATCACAGCAAGATCTTTTTTGACCCACCTCCTAGAGTAATGGAAATAAAATCAAAAATAAGCAAATGGAACCTTATGAAACTTAAAAGCTTTTGCACAGCAAAGGAAACCATAAAGAAGATGAAAAGGCAACCCTCAGAAATGGGAGCAAATATTGGCAAACCAAGAAACTGACAAAGGATTAATCTCCAAAATATACAAGGAGCTCATGCAGCTCAATATAAAAAACACAAACAACCCAGTCCAAAAATCGGCAGAAGACCTAAAGAGACATTTCTCCAAAGAAGACATACAGATTCCCAACAAACACAGGAAAAGATGCTCAACATCACAAATCATTAGAGAAATGCATATCAAAGCCACAATGAGGTATCACCTCACACCAGAGTGGCCATCATCAAAATATCTACAAACAATAAATGCTGGAGAAGGTGTGGAGAAATGGGAACCCTCCTGCACTGTTGGTGGGAATATAAATTGATACAGCCAATATGGAGAACAGTATGGAGGTTCCTTAAAAAACTAAAAATAGAACTACCATAGGACACAGCAATCCCACTATTCAGCATATACCTTGAGAAAACCATAACTTAAAAAGATACATGTATCACAATGTTCATTGCAACACTATTTACAATAGCCAGGACATGGAAGCAAACTAAATAAATGTCCATCATCAGATGAATGGATAAAGAAGATGTGGCACATACATACAATGGAATATTACTCAGCCATAGAAAGGAATGAAATTGAGTTATTTGTAATGAGGTAGATGGACCTAGAGACTGTCACACAGAGTGAAGTAAGTCAGAAAGAGAAAAACAAATACCAGATGCTAACACACATATATGAAATCTAAAAAATGGTACTTATGAACCTAGTGGCAGGGAAGGAATAAAGACACAGACATAGAGAATGCACCTGAGGACACAGGAGGGAAGCGGAAGCTGGGATGAAGTGAGAGAGTAGTATTAAAATACATACACTACCAAATGTAAAATGGATGGCTAGTGGGAAGTTGTTGCATAGCACAGGGAGATCAGCTTGATGCTTTGTGACGACCTAGAGGGGTGGGATAGGGAGGGTGGGAGGGAGGCTCAAGAGGGAGGGGATATTGTGATATATGTATACATATAGCTGATTTGCTTTGTGTGTTGTATAGCAGAAAATAACACAACATTGTAAAGTAATTATAGCCCAATAAAGACATTAAAAAACCAACCAACAACAACAACAAAAAAAACCAGAGCTCCAAAAATATGAACCAAAAGCTGACAGAAGTGAAGGAAGAACTAATAGTTAAATATTAATACTTGGAGACTTTAATATCCCATTTCAACAACAGAACAACCAGGCAGAATATAAACAGGGAAAGAGAAGACTTGAACAACACTATAAACAAATTAGACCTAACAGATATTGGTAAAACAGTTCCCCCAGCAACACAGATTATATAATCTCAAGGGCACATGAAAAATTCTCAAGGATAGATCATGTACTAGACAAAAAGAAACAAACAAAAACAAAAACAGAAAACCCTAAATAAATTAAAAGTATTGAAGTAATACAATGTATGTTATCCAACCACAATGGAATGAAATTAAAAATCAATAACAAGAGTATGGAAAACTCACAAATATGTGGATATTAAACTACACACTCTTAAAAAGATCAATGGGTCAAAGAACAATTCAAAAGAGATATTAGAAAGTACTTCGAGATAAATGTTTGTGTTTCAAAGTATACCATCAAAAAATGAAAAGTTTGGGCTTCCCTGGTGGCACAGTGGTTGAGAGTCCGCCTGCCGATGCAGGGGACACAGGTTCGTGCCCCGGTCTGGGAAGATGCCACATGCCGCGGAGTGGCTAGGCCCGTGAGCCATGGCCGCTGGGCCTGCGCGTCCGGAGCCTGTGCTCCGCTACGGGAGAGGCCACAACAGTGAGAGGCCCGCTTACTGAAAAAGATAACTCACACAATAGGAAAAAATGATTGTAAATCATATATCTGACATGGAACTAGTATCTGGAACATACAGAGAACTCACAACTCAATAATAAGACAAATAATCCAATTAAGAGTGGGCAAAGAATGGACTATTTTTGATGGTAAAATAAATTGAATAAGTAAATTAATTCATTAATAAATAATGTCTTCATTTTCTGATATAATCTTTTTAAATGAACACAGGATTTTTAAAAATAAATTTATGTATTTTTATTTATTATTTTTGGTTGTGTTGGGTCTTCGTTGCTGCGTGTGGGCTTTCTCTAGTTGTGGCGAACAGGGGCTACTCTTTGTTGTGGTGCATGGGCTTCTCACTGCGGTGGCTTCTCTTGTTGCAGAGCACGGGATCTAGGCACGTGGGCTTTAGTAGTTGTGGCTTGTGGGCTCTAGAGTTCAGGCTCAGTAGTTGTGGCACACAGGATTAGCTGCTCCGCGGTATGTGGGATCTTCCCGGACCAGGGCTCGAACCTGTGTCCCTTGCACTGGCAGGCAGATTCTTAACCACTGCACCACCAGGGAAGTCCCAGGAACCAATATTTTTAAACAGGACTCAGGAGACTAACTTTAAGTTCATACATATTCTCTATACACTCAGTTCTGTTCTTGAGCCCATACAGTGAATTTTTAAAATTTCTGTTACTGCATGTTTTCAGTTCTAAAATTTCCATTTGTTTCTTTTTTATCTTTTCTACTTCTTTGCTGAGACTTAAATTTCTTTGATAAGGCTCTATTTTTTGTTTCAAACTTTTTTTTTTTTTTTTCAGTACACGGGCCTCCTGTTGCGGAGCACAGGCTACGGACGCGCAGGCTCAGCGGCCATGGCTCACAGGCCCAGCTGCTCTGTGGTATGTGGGATTTTCCCGGACCAGGGCACGAACCCACGTCCCCTGCATCGGCAGCTGGATTCTCAACCACTGTGCCACCAGGGAAGCCCTGTTTCAAACATTTTTGAAATTGCTCATCAAAGTATTTTTATGATGGCTGCTATAAAAATCTTTGTTAGATTATTTTAACATCTCTGTCACCTAATTCTTGATGTTTACTAATTGTCTTTTTCATTCAAGTGATCTTCCTGGTTCTTGGTATGATGAAAGTCTTTTGTTGAATCCTGGAAAACTTGGGTATTATGTTATGAAACTCCAGATCTTATTTGAATTTTTTGCTTCAGCTGACTTGCTTTGATACTGCTACAGCAAATATGGCATTATGAAGTTCCACCTCATCATGGCCATGTGGGGTAGAAGCTCAGTTTTCCTATTTGGCCTCCCTAGACACCCAAGGAGTTAAGGGTCTCCTTTTTATTCCTTGATGAGCGTGGGATTTCTAGTTCCTCACTAAGCCTTCACTGATATCACTCTGGCTGAGACAGATAAGAGTGCCTTGTTTGCTCCCTACTTGGCCTCCTATGGCACTATGGGGTGGGAGTGTGGCCTCATCACTGTTGGGCAGTGGTAAAAATTCTGTCCCTACACTAGGCCCCCTCTGATACCACCCCAGCAGGGAGAGGATGCGATGCTCTTAGTACTGAGTGGAAGGGAGGGTGGTGTCCCAGTTCCCCATGTAGTCTCCACTATTATTGCTGGGAAGAGAGGTTATTACCACCGGGCATGAATGAATGTCCTAGCTCTTGACACTACACACACCAGCAAAGTTTTATGGCCCCTCTTTACAGCCTTATAAGGGTGGAAGTCTAGGCTCTCCACTCAGCCTTTGCTGGTGTGTGTAGTGATGGGACCAGTTTTTTCCGTGTTGTTTGGCTGGAGTAGAGTGTTATTATCTAAGAGTTTTCTGTCTTGCTAGGGCACCCCATTCCTGGTCCTTTGGCTAATGAAAGTAGGCTTTGTTGGGGTTTTGTAAATTTTTTTGTGTCTATGTCTCTTGCTGTTTCTGGGTTCCTGCCTCTTCAGCTCTACACTTGGGATATATGAGGCAAAAAGAACTACCGTATCACCGGTCCTGAGGTTCCTAGCTGGCCTATATGCTTCTCTCCATTCTTCAGAATCTTCTTATGATTGTTTTAAATATAATATACAGGGGTTTAAAATGTACTTAGTGGGCAAATAGCAAAAAGCATATATCTGCCTACTCCATCTTCCTAGAACAATTTGATTTTTAGATTGAAAATTTTAGTTTGTGATCTATAACTTGACTATTTTATCCAACAATATATGCTAATATTGTTACTAATGATGTTTCTACCCCCAAAATACATAAGATGAACATTTAAAAATTTGAGTTAATCTATACCATTAGGAACCGTAAAGCAGTATATGAAAATACACAGTGGAATTTCTAGGGTTGAAAAGGCCAGGGACTATGTAACTTGAACCAGAATGGGGGCAGGAAAACACACAGGTCTCTTGACTTTTTGTCCAATGCTCTCATTGAAAGTTCTCTCTCTCAAAGAAAACAACAACAAAAAAAAACTTTAAAAATAGTTCTTGAAAGTTGTATTCCTTAAACAACTGTTTTTATAACCTGAAGCATACTGACTTACAATACTAACTGAAATTATATGTTCTCATTTTGAAAGCATAACTGCACCTTAATTAAAAAGAAAATAACACTGTCAGCTTGAAGAATTTTAGCATCTGTGGTATGTCAGTTTGTGCAGGACAATTGTCAAGCACTAAGAGCAGAGCTAACCTCTGGTTTTGTTTTTGTTTTTTTATCTTCTCACTAAACATTTCTCACAGACTGTCCCAAACTACTATTCTCAAGAATCCATCCTTCAGCCAGTTTCTCAAGCCAGAAACTTTGAACCTTCTGTCCCATCAGTCTTCCTAAAACAGGTTTCAAATTGGCCATTTGCTCCTCAGAAATATACTGATTTAATATCTAAGGATCATATCCAAATTCCTGTACTCTCAGATAGCATTTAAAGTTTCTAATAACCTAACTCTAGTTTTCATTTCCAATATTATTTTTTCTTTTATCCTACCAGGAATCCTCCACATCAGCAAGGCTTGTTTACCTGCTGGTCTCTACAGATGCTACATACACTCTCCTTCTGAGCCTTTTGCTCCTGTGGTACTCTTGTCCTTGCCATCCCCTTCCTCTCTCTAGGTATTATGATTCCATTCATTCTTCAGATTTGGATGATAAAAAATTTTGCTCTGAGTTCTTAAACACATATTGGTCACTTCATCAAGCTTCTACTTATTAAGGAAGAAACCTGATCTTATAAACACATACAACGTAGATGATGATGTATCATGACCAGGTAGAATTTATTTCAGGAACACATCGGTTAGCATAAAAATTCAGTCCATATAATCACCTATTAAAAGTGTGAAGAGAGAAATTATTATTTCACTAAATGCAGAAAATAAATATGACAAAATACTACTCCCATTTATGATAAAAACTCACAGCACACTGGGAATACAGGGGTATGTTTCTTTTTGATAACAGATATCCACAGACAAATTAAAGGTAACATCATTAAATGGTGAAAAATGAATGCCATCATTCATATTCAACATTGTACTGGCTTGTATACAGTACTATAATGTAAGAAGAAAAATTTTAATGTATTACAACTAGAAGAGAAAAATAAAATGGTCATTATTTACAGATGATCATTGTGTTTGCAGAAAATTCCAAAGAATCTACAAACAAGCTATTAGAAAAAGTCAATTTAGCAAGGTTACTGGCTATACGGTCAATATATAAAAATCAATTTGTTTCTATGTACTAGTAACAAATAATTGGAAAATGAAGTTTAGAAAATACTACTTACAAGAGTACAGTGAGGACATCATGTCCTCTTTTTTTTTTTTTTTCATCATGTCCTCTTATGCTTCCTTTCCATTGCACAAACTTTTCCCCTACGTGAATGTCTTTCCATCTACCTCCACACACTTGTTGAACTCCTATAATCCTTTCCAGTCTCTCTTCAGACTTATCACTCTTTTAAAGCATTCTTTCTTATCCTAAGTACTGTTTAAACTTTAATTTACCAGCAAATTCTTTTCTTAAAAAAAAAACACAAAAAGTAACACAGATATCAAACATATAGAATAAAAGTGGAGCTTTCTTACTGAAACATGAGTATAGAGTGAACTCAGAGCCATGACTTTCTAAAAAGTCTCCAAAACACAGATTGAAACTCATTAACATTTTTAAGCACCCAAAGATCCAAAAATTGCTACTATAGTCAACATCTCAAAAAAGTGAAATCTTTCTCCGGCTTTACAGAAAATAAGGTCAGCAGATAGAAATTCCTTCACCTTCAAATTAAACAGAAACTTATCTGCATTCCTATCTTTCTGTAGGCTACCTTTCTCTCCAGCCTAAGGTAAATTCTTCCACCTATGCTCTAATTCTTTCAGAATCTCTCAGAAAATATGTTCCACACAATGATCTCATTAGTTCAACATGTGTATACATTGCCTCAATTATTAACACAGAAATGCTCCCTAAGTAATTTTCTCCCTTCTAAATGCAACCCTCTTTTCTTCCCTTCATTTAAACTTCTTGAAACATAGTGTAAAACAGCGCACTAGTTCTCATCTTCTAACCTAGAATAATGTGGCTTCTGTTCACCCTAATTAACAGAAATTGCTCTTGCCAAGGTCTCCAACATTCTAGCTACCAATTCCAATTTTCTCTGTTATGTGATCTGTGGCACCCAACACTACAGAGATTCAGTTCTCCTTTGGGCTCAGTAACATCACTCTTCGGGCTTTTCTCCTACCTCTAGGGCCATTCCATTTCATCTTAGTTAAATTCCTTTTCCTCTACCAACTCCTTATTTACTGATATTTTTTGTGGGGTTTATCCATGATCCCTGCTTCTCATTCTAATCTGTACACTCTGCTGGCCAAGTTCACGTAGTGTGGTTTTGACTACCAACTGTGTATTTTAATTACTCTGAATTCTAGTCTTCTGGCTCTAGTCTTCTAGGCTTGTCTGTTCAGCTGTCTTCAACCTCCTAAATTCAGTCTCTACACCTTACTGCCAGAACAATTTCCCTTATATAAAATCTTTCATTGGTTCTAGAAATTTCAGAATCAAATTCAAGTTCTTTAGGATGGCAGTAAGACCTTCAGTTCTGCCTTCTTTTCAAGCTTCAACCTGTCATTCTCACAACTTAACAGATGTTCTACAAACATGCCATGCTGTCACCCACCTTTACCTTTGCTTATGTGGCTCCCTCCCCTTGAAGCACTCATCTCACTCTCTGGAGAATTTCCATTATTCTTCCAAAATTGGGCTCAGGAATGACTGTCCCTGCTCCTTTAGGGCTCCCTTTGTTAGGTCCATTCTTTCTTTCCACATCCTGCACAAATCTCTACAGTATTTGTGTTCGGTAACATAGTATCATCGTATCATCTATTTCTCTGTGAAAACTACTCTAACACGTGGTAATTTACTTACTTTGTTACCTCTTCAACCCCCTCCTTTTGCCCCTCAATTCATGACTTCTTGAAGGCCTGTTCTTTTCTCCTGAACAATTTCCAGTGCCTGGGATAATACCTGGCTCAGGGGTTAAAGAAACATTTACTGAGTAAACTGGCTTTTAAATGGTTTAGAATTCTTTCCCTTCTTTTATTTTCCTTTGGAGTCTGAGATTATAAAAAATTAGAAAACCTCGAGTGGGGAAAACATGCTTTTATTTCATGAAGTTGATCCCTTTTTAAGACTTTGCTACAGGTGATAGGTTCTTAGGAATTCTTCTGCAGTGAACTAAAAAAATAGCTTTAACTTCAAAGTGATTACCTAATCAAAATATATTTTTCCTACTTAAAATAGCACGCTGTATAGAACATAGCAAGTACAGTTATAGAATAAATATGACTTCAATACAACAAAGAAAAATAATTCTAAAAACAAAATTAGAAATTGCATAAAAATTTGGGAAACAGGTGTAGTTTGGAAGCAACTAGAAAAATAAAGGAGGAAGAGAACAGAGGGTTTTGTTTTTGTTTTGCCTCTTTTTTGATGAAAACCATGTACAAAGTTTGACAACAGTTTAAGAAAAGGCAAGTTCCAGACTGAGGTAGTTTGCAGTTTATTTTTATCTATTATTTGGTCCTTGGCTCTATAAATGCATATATTTTAAGATTTTGTTTGCTATTAAAATGTTAGTTGTAATAAATATGCTATTAGCTTATACAGTTAGTTTCTAATGAGAAATCCAGCACCCCTGCACCCAAATTTTTCTGTTTATATGTTGCATAAAGTGTATAATGCTGTATAAGAGAAAAACCTTACCTTTTATCTTACAAATGGCCAAATTCAATATTTTGTGATTTGTCTCAGGATATTTAAAAAAGTGACTGACAGGTATGAAAGTGTCCCTCGTATTTATTACACAGTCAAGGTTTATCCTTAGACTTTAATAACTGTGAGGACTAAAATAGAAATTTTATCATATTCATTACATTTACTATCATTCTCTAGTATGTATACAGTTGTCCCTCAGTATCTATTGGGGACTGTTTCCAGGACCCCCCCCCAACAGATACCAAAATCTGAGGATGATCAATTCCCTTATATAAAATGGTGTAGAATTTACATATAACCTATGCACATCCTCTCTAAATCATCTCTAAATTACTTGTAATACCTAATACAATGCAAATGCCATTAAAATAGTTGCCGATGTGTGGTAAATTTAAATTTTGCTTTTTGGAACTTACTGGAATTTTTTTTCTGAACATTTAAAATTTGCAGTTATTTGAATCAGTGGATGTGGAACCCAGTGATAAGCAAGGCCAACTGTATTCTAATAAGCTTTGGTTTAAGGATTTCACACATGCAAATCCACTTTGAAGGAGTTCTCTTCAATGTGAATTTTATAATGGTTAGTAAGGGACGACCTCTGGCTGAAGAGTTTCCCACATGCATTACATTCATAGGGTTTCTCTCCAGTATGAATTCTTTGATGCGCAATAAGTGATGAGCTCTGCCTAAAAGTTTTCCCACATGTACTACATGCAAAGGGTTTTTCTCCTGTATGAATTCTTTGATGTTGAATAAGAGCTGCACTTTGGCCAAAGGATATCCCACATTCCAGACATTGATACGGTTTCTCTCCTGTATGAATTCTCTGGTGATTACTAAGGGATGAGTTACACCTGAATGTTTTCCCACACTCATTACATTTATAGGGTCTTTCTCCAGTATGCATTCTCTGATGTTGAATGAGAGCTGAACTTTGTCTGAAGGCTTTCCCACACACTTTACACTTACATGGTTTCTCTCCAGTATGAATGCGCTCATGAATAATGAGTGTCGAGTGGGAACTTAAGGCTTTACCACATTCATTACAATTATACAGTTTCTCTCCAGTATGAATTATTCGGTGTCTATTAAGTCGTGAAATAGACGTGAAACCTTTTCCACATTCATTACATCTATAAGGCTTTTCTCCAGTGTGAATTCTTTCATGTTGAATAAGAGATGCACTCTGACTGAACGCTCTCCCACATTCACTACATTTAAAAGGTTTCTCTCCTGTGTGAATTCTCTGATGATAACGAAGAGATGAACTAGACTTAAAGGTATTGCCACATTCATTACATAAATAGGACTTCTTTCTGAGATGAATTCTCTGACATCCAGAAGGGGATGTGCTACAACTGGATGCCTTCCTTCCTGGGTTATATTTGTGGGGATTTTCTCGAGCGTGGATTTTTTGATGTATAAAAAGGGTAGACCTTCTGCTGAAGGATTTACCACATTCTTTACATCTATAGGATTTTTCCACAGTATGGGTTCTTAGGTGTTTACAAAGGGATGCACTATGGCTGAAGGCTTTTCCACATTCTTTACATATATAGGGTTTCTCTCCAGTATGAGTTCTTTGATGTTGAATAAGAGCTGAACTTTGGCTAAAGGCTTTCAAACATTCTTTACATTTAAATAATTTCTCTCCAGTATGGTTTTTCTGATGTTTACGAAGGGATGAATTGTGAATGAAGGCTTTTTCACAAATGTTACATTTATAGCGTTTTTCTGCTGTCTTGATTTTTGGTTGGTTAAGTAAATTTGAATCCTGCCTGAAGCTATTTCTTTGTATTTCATATTTTGAGGGTGTTTTTTCTCTAGCAGTCTTTTGTTGCTTAACAAACACTGATTTCAGGCTGAAATTCTGGCCAAAGTCATTATTTTTATGGCTTCTTTCTACAGTGAGGATCTTTGTATGGGTGACTGAAATTATTTGTAAACTTTCATTTTTGTCCTTCTGTTTCTTTATTCTGTCTTCATATAAGCAGGATTTTTCTGATATGAAGTTCCAGGGTTCATTTTTTTTGAGTCTTTTCCTTACTGGCCCCCAAAATGATGAGTCTTGAGTTTGAGTTGACTTTGTGGTTTTAGGACTGCTCTTACATCCTGAAGAAAACAAAAAAAGAAAGAAATTGCCAATGATCCACATGATTAGCTGAGACTAAATGTGTAGAAGGACTAAATATTAATGATATCTAAATAAGGCATTGCCTTCTGGCTAAAAGAACCTATAGCAAGAGGAAAAAAAAGGAAAGTAACAGTGTCACCGTATAAAATAATAATGGATGAGAGCTGGAGTACTAGAGTGAATAAAACAAAGATGCTCATTTAAAGAAGGTGAGAGTATACACATTACCAGGAGAATGAAGAGAAGGCATCAGAGGAGGAGTATGAATTGGGAAATGCAGTCTAGTATCCAAAGCCTATGACAGACTCATACATTATCTCCATGACATCACTCTCATTTCTGTAATTATTTCTAATCTTGAATGTCTTCCCTACCCTTCCTACATGTCAAACTTCTCTGTAGCCTTCAGATTCAGTTCCAGTGTTAAGCTCCTCTTTGCACCCTTTCCTGACTGTGAGCTCCAAAAATCTATTCCCCTTATTATACCACTTAACCACAGTATATTATAATATGTACCTAAGGGAAAAAATTATGAGTATATCTAGAGATAATGAGAAAGCCTTAAAAAAATTCAGCACCACTGATAATAAAAATATTCAAGAAAAACAGGAATTGAAGGATGCTTCCTCAATAAGATAAATACATATACTTTAGTCCTAAAGCCAGTATCTTATTTAATGAAGAAACTCTAGAGACATTTCCACTATGATCAAGAACAAGGCAAGGATGCCCATTACTTTCACTTCTGTTCAACGTTGTACTAGATGTATCAACCAATACAAGTACACAAGCAAAATCAATTAGAGGCATAAGCATGAGTAAAGAGGAAATAAAACTATCTCTATTTGCTGATGATATAATACTATAGCTGAAATTAAACCTCAGAGAATCAATGATAAACCTTGATCAGTGACATACCAGGATATAAAATTAACACACTAAAATCAATAATCTTCATTTATACAAAGATTTAGGGAAATGAATTCACAAGAAATATGAAAAACTTATGTGGGAAAAAATTTTAAAGTCTTTAAAAAAATTAAAAAAAATTTTTTTTATTGTTGTTGTGGACCATTTTTAAAGTCTTTATGGAGTTTGTTACAATATTGCTTCTGTTTTATGTTTTGGTTTTTTAGCCCTGAGGTATGTGGGATCTTAGCTCCCTGACCAGGGATCAAACACACACCCCCTGTATTGGAAGGTGAATCTTAACCACTGGACTGCCAGGGAAGTCCCTAGAACAGTCTTGAATAACATTAAAGTCACCTGAAAAACCTCTCCTATTCTTGGATAAAACACTTCAATGTTATAAAAATATAAGGATTAAGAAATATAAAGATATTTTAAATCCTGCTGTAATTAACAACATAACTTTACAACTTAAAGAACTAGAAAAAAAACCAAACTAAACCCAAAGCTAGCAGAAGGAAGAAATAATAAAGACAAGAACTTAGATACATAAAACAGAAAATAGAAAAACAGTAGAGAAAAAAATCAACAAATGCAAAATCAGTTATTTGAAAAGATCTACAAAATTGACAAAACTTTAGTGAGACTGACTAAAAATAAAAGAGAGAAGACACAAAGTACTAAAATCAGAAATGCAAGTTGGCAATATTACCACGGAGTCAAAAGAAATAAAAAGGATTACAAGGAAAAACCATGGATAACTGTATGACAAAAAATTGTATAGCCTAGATGATATGGACAAATTCCTAGAAACACAAAACTTACCCAAACTGAATTACGAAGCAGAAAATCTGAACAGACATATAACTAGTAAAACAACTGAACCAGTAATCAAAGCCTCCCAATAGTAAAAATGCTCTGTACCAGATAGTTTTATTGTCTATCAAATATTAAAGATGAACTAACACCACTCCTTCTGAAACTCTTCCAAAAAACTAAAGAGGAGGCAATATTTCCTAACTTATTCTATGGGGCCAGCATTGCCCTGATAATAAAGCCAGACAAAAACCCTATAAGAATAGAAAACTAAAGACCAATATTCCTTGTGAATATTGATTTTTAAATCCTCAATAAAGTACTAGGCAAAGAGAATTCAGAATATTAGAATGATTATACACCATGAGATTTATCCTTGGAATGCAAGAATGGTTCAACATATGAAAACCAATTAAAGCAACACATCACATTAACAGAAAGAAGACACAAAATCACATGATCATCTCAAGTGATGTAGAAAAAAGCATCTGACAAAATTCAAAATTCAACACCTTTTCATGATTAAAAAAACCCCAAAACACTTAATAAACTGGGACTGGAAGGAAAATACCCCAACACAATAAAGACCATCCTTAAAGAACCCATAGTTAACATCATACTCAATGGTTAAAGACTATAATCTTTTCCTCTGAGATCAGGAACAAGATAAGGATGCCCACTTTTACCACTTCAACCCAACACAGTATTGGAATTTCTAGCCAGAGCAATCAGGCAAGAAAAATAAATAAAAGATATCTAAATTGGAAAGTAAAATGATCTCAGTCACAGATGACATGATCTTTCTTAAAAATTTATTTTTTTGAAGTATAGTTGATTTACAATGTTGGGTTAATTTCTGCTGTACAGCAAAGTGATTTGAGTTACACATACATACATTCTTTTCATATTCTTTTCCATTATTTATGGTTTATCACAGGATATTGAATATAGTTCCCTGTGCTATACGGTAGGATCTTGTTTATCCATTATATATATAATAGTCTGCAACAGATGACAACAGATGATCTTATATGTAGAAAATGTAAAGGTTCCACAAAAAATTGTTAGAATACACAAATTCAGCAAAGTAGCAGGATAAAAAATCAACACAAACACAGTTGTGTTTTTATCCTCTAACAATGAACAAGCCAAAACAGAAATACAGAAAAGGATTTCATTTACGATAGCATCAAAAAGAATAAAATACTTAGGAATTAACTCAAAGGAGGTAAAAGATTTGTACACTGAAAACTACAAACACTGCAGAAAGTAAAGAAGACATAGGTAAATGGAAAAACATCAGGTATTTACAGACTGTAAGATTTAATACTCATAAGAAGGCAATACTACCTAAAGTGATCTAGAGATTAAATGCAAGCCCTATCAAAATTCCAATGCCGTTTTTTTTGCAGAAATAGTAAAACTCATCTTAAAATTTATATGGAATCTCAAGGGACCCTGAAAAGCCAAAATAATCTTGAAAAAGAAGAACAAATTTGGAGTACTCATACTTCCTGATTTCAAAACTTATACAAAGTTACAATAATCGAAGCATTGTGGTACTGGCATAAAGATGAACATATAGATCAATAGAATAGAATAGGAAGTCTAGAAATAAACCTTCACATATATGGGCAAATGAACTTTGCCCATAAAAAGGTGCCAAGACTATTCAATGGGGAAAAGACAGTCTTTTCAACAAATAGTGCTGGGAAAGCTGGCTATCCACTTGCAAAAAAAATGAAGCTGGACCCTTTACCTAACACCATACACAAAAATTAACTCAAAATGAATACATGACTTAAATGTAAGATCTAAAACTATAAAATTCTTAGACGAAAACATAGGGTAAAAGCTTCACGACTTAGGATTTAGCAATGATTTCTGGGATAGGATACCAAAAGCACAGGAAACAAAGGAAAAAAATAGACAAATAATTCGATTTCATCAAAATTAAAAGCTTCTGGGGGAATTCCCTGGCAGTCCAGTGGTTAGGACTCAGCACTCTCACTGCCAGGGCCAGGGTTTTATCCCTGGTCAGGGAACTAAGATCCTGCAAGCCAAGCAGTGTGGCCAAAAAAAAAAAAAAAGAAAAATTAAAAATAAATAAAAGCTTTGGTACATCAAAGAACACTATCAGCAGAATAAAAAGACAACCTACAGAACAGGAAAAAATATTTTCTAATTATGTATCTGATAAAGGGTTAATATCCAGAATATATAAAGAATTCCTACAATTCAACAATAAGAAAACAAACAATCCAATTCAAAAATAAGCAAAGGACTTGAATAGACATATCTCTATAGAAGACATACCAATGTCCAATAAGCACATGAAAAGATGTTCAACATGTCAGGAAATAAAAATTCAAACCACAATATTCCACTTCACGTCTGTTAATATGGCTAATATATATGTGTGTGTGTATATTTTATATACATGTGTGTATGTGTGTGTGTATACACACAGAAAATAACAAATGTTGGCAAGGATGTGGAGAAACTGGAACCCTTGTGCACTGCTGTTGGGAATGTAAAATAATATAGCCACAGTGGACAACAGTATGGCAGTTCTTCAAAAAGTTAAGCAGAGAATTACCATGGGATTCAGTAATTCCATTCCTACAGATATACCCAAAAGAACTGAAAGCAAAGACTCAAAGAGATATTTGTATACCCATGCTCATAATAACATTATTCACGGTAGCCAAAAGGTGGAAACAACCCAAATGTCCACTGACAGATGAATGGATAAACAAGAAGTAGTATATACATATAATGGATTATTATTCAGCTTTACAGAGAAATGAAATTGTGATAGATGCTACAACATGGATGAACCTTGAAGACATCATGCAGCGTGAAATAAGCCAGACACAAAATGACAAGTGTTATATGATTCCAATTCTGAGGATTCTAGAACAGTCAAATGCAGAGACAGAAAGTAGAATAGTGATTACCAGAGGCTGGGGAGAAAAGCAGATGGAGAATTATTATTTAATGGGTAGAGAGTTTCAGTAAGGGATTATAAAAAACTTCTCCAGATGGATAATGATAATAGTTACAACACTGTGAATGTACTTAATGGCATCAAAGTGTATACTTACAAATAGTTAAAATGGTAAATTTTACATTATTTTTATTTTACCACAATAAAAAAAATAATTAGGGGACAATAAAATGTTTTGTCGAGAATTTGGGTAAACTGGAACCTACATACATAGCTGGTGGGTATGTAAATTAGTAAATACAACTGCTCTGGGAAACAGTTTGGTAGTTACTTAAAAAGTTAAACATAGCCTAAACATATGACTCAGTAATTTCATCCTAAGTATACACCCATGAGAAATGAAACATATGTCAAAATAAGAACTTTTACACAAATGGTCATAGCAGCATTATTTGTAATAACCAAAAATGGAAACTCAAATGTCCATCAACAGATGAATGGATAAACAAAAGGTGATATATCCATACAATGGAATATTAGTCATCCATAAAAAGGAATGAGGTACTGATACATATTACAACATGAATGAATCTTGAAAATATGCTAAGTAAAAGAAGCCAGATAGAAAGAGCTACATATTATATGATTCCACTTACATGAAATGTCCAGAATAGTCAAATCCACAAAGACAGAAAGTAGATTAGGAGTTCCCAGGGGTTAGGAGGATGCAGGAATGTGGAGTGATTGCTAATTGGTACAGGATTTCTTTCTGGGGTAATGAAAATGTTCTACAATTAGTGGCAATAGTTGAAGATCTTTGTGAACATACTTAAAACCATTAAATTGTACACTTTAAAAGCATGAATTTTATAGTATGTGAATTATACCTCAACACGGTTGTTTAAAAGAGAGAGAGAGAGAAAGCAACAATTCCCAGCATCATAGCCCCGTATGCTCCTGATCCTCACTTCCCCAGGTAAAAGGCTCTGTGATGAGCAATGGTAGACTGAAAAAAAATGCCAGAGAAAGGAAGAACTCTAGCAAAGAGCCTGAAGAAGAGCTGAAGTGACCACCAAAAAGATTAATCCCACTTTGAATTGAAAAATATGAAAAAAATAACCAAGAAGATCGGAACAGGAGCACAGGAAACATGAAGTACAGCTTAATTTAAATTTCCAGCTCACAACACTAGAAAAACTAAGTAAATGGAAAGAAAGCCATGGAAGAAAAAAGTAAGGATAAAAACAGGAATTAATAATGAAGAGAACAGATATCTCTATTCAAATCTATGAAAACCTATATGAAACAGATAATTCTCTAGAGAAATGCAGGCTACCAAAACTGACCCCATTACAATTAGAAATCTGGGACAGACCAAGTATAATTGAAAAAATTAAGTTATTAAAGAGCAATCCTATAAAAAAGCACTGCAGAATTCTACCACATCTTGAAGGACCAGATAGTCCCAAGGCTCTATAAATTATGCCAGTGCATTTAAAAGAAAGGAAAAGTTCCTAGTTCCTTTTATGAAGGAAATATAATATGAAAACAAACCAGATAATAATACAAAGAAAGAAAACTACATAACAGTATCAGTTATCAATATTAGTGCAAACATTCTAAGAAAATTATCTTTAGCAAACAGATTCCAACACCGCATTATTCCAGGAATGCAAGCAAAGTTGCTTCAATATTAGTATATCCATTAATATCATATAGTTTCCTCTTCTACCTTGTGGGTTATGACCAGAAATCATCTCCTACTCACTATAAATTCCTCAATATGGCACTCAAATTACAATTTTTGTTTTACTAATCTTCTTTAAACACAGTTTTTTAATCTTTTTGAACAATGTCAAATACTCTTAGTTGATATACACACATCTTTTAAACTCATATTAGAAATTGTATTATAGAATAGTTGGGTTGTGGGGAGGTTTCAGGACCAATCCAAGCAGGGAAACAGGTAGGCGTTATTGAGGTAGTGTATGGAAGTGTCAAAATATAAGATGAAGCCAAAAGTTGTGAGCTAGGAAAAGCCAGTATGTGCCTCAAGCAAGAGGCAATAATGAATTGCACGCAATACTGAAAAGTCAAGGGTCAGTAATATGGACAGCCAAGGACAGAAGGAGGTAAAGGAGGGCTAACATGATAATAGTAAAAAACTGAATTAAGGCCGTAATTCAATGATTTCAGCTAGAATATTTATATGGTTCACTGAACTATAAAAGATAGCACAGGGTTTCCCTGGTGGTGCAGTGGTTGAGAGTCCGCCTGCCGATGCAGCGGACATGGGTTCATGCCCCGGTCCAGGAAGATCCCGCATGCTGCGGAGTGGCTGGGCCCGTGAGCCATGGCCATTGAGCCTGCATGTCCGGAGTCTGTGCTCCACAACGGGAGAGGCCACAACAGTGAGAGGCCCGTGTACCGCAAAAAAAAAAAACAAACAAAAGATAGAACAGTTTTAGTTTACAAAAAGTCAAATTTCAATAGGTAAGTTTTAAAGTAATGTTAGAACTAAAATGGAAAATAAAATATCCTGTAAATAAATCTCTGGCTCTGTTTTCTAAAGGAGCTCTAAACAATATCATCCCACCAGTACATGTGTGTTACAGTCTTCAAGATTTTGATCTCTAACACTAAAATGAGTGAGGACTCCTTAGAAGGATGGCTATTTCCTTGATGGCCTATGAGAGGTACAAAATATGTGTGAGATTTCTTTGTATGGGCTCTGGAAGGTGGTACACAGTGAGTGTGGGACATACTGATATTAGTAGAAAGCAAGGATGCTAACAGAATTTATAAGGTTAGTAAGATATGCATTAAATTCATTAGCATGTTTGCCTATCGTGGTGTGGGGTGAGATAGGGAATAGGGAAGAGAATGGAGTAGAAATATAAGAATGAAAAAATGGGCCTTGTAGACATGAGTGTAAAAAATGTGCTACTAAACAGAGTATGGCTAACTCAATCCTCTGCCCTTGAGATTCAAAACCATATATACACAAACATATACGTGTGTGAGTGTGTGTGTGTAAGGGCTGTGTCAAGGGACATAGGACCTGCTTTAAAAGAGTTCCTGATGACTAAGTCGACAAGCTGTATCAAAAATACTACATCATAAAAAGCCATGAGTTCATAATGATAATAGAAAGAAAAAAATACAATTCTTAATTTAAAAAAAGAACTATAACTAGATTAATATTTTTGAGAAAATTATTCAGTTTTAAATATGTTATCAAGATTGACAGATGACTACCCACACATAAAGACTTGTATATTCATCATTAATAAAAAGTTTGAAGGAAAAAAAACAGCTTCAAAAATCTAAAAGGAATAGTGTCAAGGACACTCACTTTATATGCCAAATTATAAAGGTGTAGACTATTACAAAGCATTAAAAAACCATATCAAGACATTCCATTCAGATAAGAGGCCCTATCAGTCGGCTTGGATGAAAAAAGGTCATGATCTGCAAGATAGGATGACAATCTTGTAAGCCTAGCTACAAGGAGCTGTATCAGTTCTACTCATCCCAACTACACCATCAAGTGCTAACACCAGAGTCCTAAATTCATGCAAAGAAGAGCCTTGGACCATGGACCTCCTAAGTGTTCCTTATGACCAGCTTAGGGTTTTCTTCCTTTTATTTTGGTTTTAGCGAGGCCTACAAATCTATCTCCTGAAATGCAGATCAAACATTGGTCTATCTTAGACCAAGCCTGAGCTACCTCATGAACAAGTCAGAAGTTTATAGAGACCAAAATGATCTTGCTTATCTCTCCTCTGCCAGGGGGCAGAAAGTCTAACAAATGACAAACAGTTGTCATCTGTGCATGGTTACCACCCTGACTAGTTTCTGTCATTAGGTCTAGATTCTCTCTCCTTGGCTTTTAAGACTCTGAGATTCTATCTTCAACCTTCTTCTTCCCCTAGTTGATTTTATCCACTCTAAATCCTGCTGCATGAATGACTATCCCAACTTTCCTCAAAATACTTTAAGTGGTATTTCTAACTGCCTACTAGCATTTCCATTTTAGTATTTTTCTTATGCTTCAAATTCAGTCTGTCCAAATCTGAACCTGGCACATGCTTTTTCAAACCTTTTTACTATTTTCCCTAGTTCAGAATGACATCTTAACCTTACAGTTGCTCTGCCATAAGTTCTTAATCCCATCTCAAAACTTTCTGCCCCCTGCATTCCAAGCCTAGTCACCAAATGCTCTTAATTAAATTCCATCACTGAAATGTCTCTAACAGCCATCCCTAAAGTATGCCTAGGTTGAGGGTCTCATTACCGTATAATAGTTACTGCTACTGACTCTCACTATGTTCCTTTGATCCCAGTTTCCTACCTATCCAGTATTATTTTCCACTGTTTTTATCCTTAGAGAACTCATCTTGTGTATTAGTTTCCTATGGCTGCTGTAACAGAGTATCACAAACTTGGTGGCTTAAAACAACGCATTTTATTCTCTTACTGTCTAGAGGTCAAAAGTCTGAAATCAGTTTCACTGGGCTGAAACCAAGGTGTTAGTAGAGCTCAAGGGGAGAATCCATTCCCTTTCTTTTTCCAACCACTAGAGCTGCGTTCTTTGGCTCATGGTCTCTTCCTCCACCTTGAAAGCCAACAGCATAGCATCTTCATATTTCTCTTTGCTTTCATCATTATACTACCTCCGCTTTCTTGTCAAATTTCCTTCTGCCTCTCTCATAAAAAGTCAACTGTGATTACACTTGGGCACCCCTAGATAATCCAGGATAACTTCACCATCTCAAAATCCCTAATTCAATCATATTAAGATAACTTAAGGCAATATTAAGGTAACATCACAAGGACTTCCCTGGTGGCGCAGTCATTAAGAATCCACCTGCCAATGTAGGGGACACGGGTTCGAGCCCTGGTCCAGGAAGATCCCAAATGCCGTGGAGCAACTAAGCCTGTGTACCGCAACTAGTGAGCCTGTGCTCTGGAGCCCGTGAGCCACAGCTACTGAGGCCCACGCTCCTGGAGCCCATGCTCCACAACAAGAGAAACCACCGCAATGAGAAACCCATGCACCCCATCGAAGAGTAGCCCTGCTCACCACAACTAGAGAAAGCCTGCGTGCAGCAAAGAAGACCCAACACAGCCCAAAATAAATAAATTAAAAAAACAAAACAAAAGGTAACATCACAGGGTCCCAGGTATCTTTAGGGGCCATTATTCAGCCTATCACATTCTGTTATTTAAAAGACACTGATTACTCTTTATTTTATTCATTCAACAAATATTTACTGTGTTGCTACAATGTGCCAGACTCTATTCTAGGCACTGGTGCTCTGTAAGACACCAGAGATCTAGTAATGAAAAGAATTCATTTCCTCCAGGAGCCTAATTTAACATTAGAAACGAATAATTCAACATGCAGTCACAACACAATGTGATCATTTCTAGAACAAAAACAAAAGATAGAAACAGAAGCAAATGTGAGCTTTGAATAGTACCCAAACTATCCTTAGATAGTGGAGGATGTAGGCAGGAAAGAGGTACAGGCAGTGGTTACAGTTTTCTAGGATTTTAGGGGATTGGCAGTTTGCTAGTGAAAACTTAAAAATTGAATCTTCCCTTTTGCCAAAAGGGAAAGATATGTGCCGCCACCCCTGCCCTTTTTCTTAGAATATTCTTTGAGGAAATTTGTATTTGTAAACCCTTCCTCTATGCCTTTGATATGTATGTAAACTTGTAAAGCCTCTGTGAGCATTACAAACCAGGAATGTTTTTCTTGAGAGCCTGGGAGCCATCTCTTTGAAATGTAAACATCAAGAAAGATAGTGATCCTATCTCCCTGTCATTGTGGAAGTTTACCTAGTGCCGAACTCCAAACTGTTACCACCTGCTCATCATACTATACCAGTTTTCTTTTCACTAGCACAGATAGCCCAACTGCCAGGTGAATTTAGGATAAATATGAAAGAATGTATACACTGTATACATACTGTACATTTATTTCTGTGTTGTCAGTCCCCTTAAATGAGGACAAATTACAATTAACCTCGAGAACATGTATATAATTGCTCAGCTACATTACAAAAACAGAAAGAGGGCTTCCCTGGTGGCGCAGTGGTTGAGAGCCTGCCTGCCGATGCGGGGGGCACGGGTTCGTGCCCCGGTCCGGGAGGATCCCACGTGCCGCCGCTGAGCCTGTGAGTCCGGAGCCTGTGCTCCGCAATGGGAGAGGCCACAACAGTGAGAGGCCTGCGTAAAAACAGAAAGAAACCCCACCCTTTTTAATCTCATCAGCAGGTTACCTATGATGCATGCGGAAATCTGGTTTAATGTTTATTCAATAGTAACTGTTTTCTGTCTTTTGGAGAGGTTTTTCTGAGTTGGCAGGAGATAAAAAAAAAACTCTCCCCAATACTACATGAAGGAATACGGGTGAGGGTTGAAGGCAGAATCAATATATTTTTTTTTTACCTTAAATGGCTTTTTGGCCTTATTTCCTGAAGTATTTCCCTGATTTATCCAATAATAGTCAGATTCAATGTCATAGCTCAATAAAAATGTGACTTTAATTGGCACTCTCACAGGGCTTTCTTGAGAACCAGAGGATTGAAAGACTTAAAATTGGTATGCTGGGAATTACACATAACAGTATAATTATAGATGGGTGTGGTACTGCACATTTGTGAACATCCTGTGTCTTACTGAAAAAAGGAATGCTGGTCTAGACAATTTGTTTTTCGTAACTCCAATTTTTAAAACTTTTTATTATGGAAAAATTTCAATATATACAAAAACAGAGAGAATTGTACAATGCAACAACCACCACCAACACTTCATATATAAGCTCTTACTCCTCCATCAGACTGGCTAAAGCAAATCCTAAACATCATATCATTTCATCTAATAATGTTTCCAAATGCATTTATCAAGGATAAGGTCTTTAAAAAAAAACAAAAAAAGCAAAACATCTCACAGCCAATGAACTTAACACTACTCACTAGTAGCATCTTATATACATGGAAGTGTTTGAACTTCCCTAATTGCTTCATAAATTTTTTCAATTAGGAAACAATCAAGGTTCACCCACTGTACTTGGTTGGTATGACTCTTAAATCTCTTAGTCACTATGTTATAAATGTAATCTGCTGAAGTGAAGGTCATTTGGCCTCCCAGAAAAATATCTTAACCTGATAAAGAGCATCTGCAGCAATCTAGAGCTAACAGTATACTTGATGGCGAAAGGCTAAATGCTTTATACTTAAGATTGGGAACAAGGCAAGAATGTCTGTTCTCACCACTCTTAATCAGTATAGTACTGAAAGTCTACTTAGTACAATATGGTAAGAAAAGGAAATAAAAATCATACAAATCAGAAAGGAAGAAATGAAACTATCCCTATCTTGAGATGACAGTACATTAAAAAAATCCCTAGGAATCTACAAAACATTTCCTAGAACTATTAGGAGTTTAGGAAGGTCACAGGATATAAGGATAAACATACAAAAATCAACATTATTTCCATATACTATGGACATGTGGGCACTGAAATTATATTTACAATACCATTTATAATTACTCAAAAAATACTTAGGTGTAAATGTAACAAAATATGTACAGGACTTGTATTCTGCAAACTACAAAACACTGATGAAAGAAATTAAGTAAGAGCTAAATAGGGAATTCCCTGGTGGTCCAGCGGTTAGGACTCAGCGCTTTCACTGCTGAGGGCCTGAGGGCCCAGGTTCAATCCCTGGTCGGGGAACTAAGATCCCATAAGCTGCACATTGTGGCCAAAAACAAAAACGAGCTAATAAATACATGGTAAGATACACCATATTGATGGATTGGAAGATTCAGCATAGTAAAGATCTCAACTATCTCCAAGTTTACTTGGTTTACTGCAATATCTCAGCAAGATTTTTTCGTAGATACAAATAAGATTATTCTAAAATTTATATGGAAAAGCAAAGAAACTAGAATAGTTAAAGCAACTTTGAAAAAGAAAAAAGAAATAATCAACCCATCCAATATTAAAGCCTATATATAGCTACAGTAATCAACACTGTGTGATGTGCGTGGAGGGATAAACACACAGATCAGTGAAACAGAACACCTAGAAACAGACTCACAAATGGGCTCAACAGCTTTTTGACAAAGGTGTAAAAGAACTGAGTGGAGGAAGATAGCTTATTCAACAAATAATGCTGGGACAACCGACTGTCCATAAGCAAAAAAAAAAGAATCTTGACTGAATCCTACATCTAATACAAAAATTAAATGCAAAAGAATCACAGAAATAAATGTACAGTGTAAAACTACAGCATTTTTAGAAAAAACACAGAAGAAAATCTACAAGATCTGAGGATAGGCAAAGAGTTCTTAGACTTGACAACGAAAGGACAATCCATAAAGGGAAACACTGATGAACCAGACCTCTCAAAATTAAAACTTTTGTTCCTCAGAGGATGAAAGGAAACTAAAGACTAGGAAAAAATATTTGCAAACCACATATCCATCAAATGACTACCATCTAGAATATATAAAAAACTCTCAAATCTCAACAGCAAAAAACCAAACAATTAGAAAATGGACAAAAGACATGAACAGACATTTCATCAAAGAAGATATACAGATGGCAAAAAAGCACATGGAAATAACATCATTAGAACTTAGGAAGATGCAAATTAAAATCACAGTGTATATCACCATATACCTATCAGAATGGCTAAAATAAAAGTATTGACAACACAAAATGTTGGCAAGGATGCACAGAAACTGAATCACTCATATGCTGCTGCGTTGCTGGTGGAATGTAAATTGGTACAGCCACTCTGGAACACAATTTAGCTGTGTCTTTCAAACTAAACATGCAACTACAACATGACCCAGTAATTGCACTCTTCCGCATTTATCACAGAGAAATAAAAACTTACTTTTGCACAAAAACCTGTACACAAATGTTTATAGCAATGTTACTTGTAATTGTCAGAAACTGGAGACACCCATATGTCCTTCAACAGTGAATGGTTATGTAACTGTGGTATATGTGTTTTACAAAAAACTATTCAGCAATCAAAAGGAATGAAATATTGATAAGTAACAAGGAAATACTGACAAGGAACTACTTGAATAAATTTCCAGAGAATTATGCTGAGCGAAAAAAAAAAACAGTCCTAAAAGGTTGCATACTGTATGACTCCATAACATTCCTGAAATGACAAAATTATAGAAATGGACTAGTGGTTACAAAGGGTTAAGAATAAGAGGAGGTGAGGAACAGGGACAAGGAACAAGATGAAAGTGGGTGTCTAAAAATGAGTGACAGGAAGGATCCTTATGGTGACAGAAGGAATTCTTCCATATCTTTGCTGTATCAACATCAATATCTTGTTTGCAGTCTTGAACTATAGTTTTGGAACTGGGTAAAGGACCAATGGGATCTCTCTGTACTACTTCTTATGTGAATCTAAAATTATCTTAAAATCAAAAAAAAATTTTTTAAAGTAAAATTCCCTCTAAAGTAAAAAATCAAATTGGTATCATTCCTCCAAATCTGATCTCCTACTACCACTATCTCAGTGAATTATATCATTATCCATCCCTGAACAAGTCACAAACCAAGCAACCATCCTTGACAACTCAATCTCCTTTATCTTCCATATCCAATTCATCTTTAAGTCCTGCTGCATTTATCTCCTAAATGTCTCTGAAACTGGTTCCCTTCTTTCTGTGTCCATCACCACTAACCTAGCCAAGTCATTCATGCATTCATTAACTGGAAGCCAACTCTGACCGAGCACTATTTTAGGTACTGGAGAAATGGGTACAAATGAAACAGACAACCCAGCACAAGAGAGTTTATAATTCAGAGGAAGAGCAGATTATAAATAAATATGTACTATTTTGCAGTGATAAGTACTCTGAGAGAAAATAACACATGGTGAGGGCATAAAGACTGTGGAAGAATGCTGGAGAGGGTGTGGAGAAAAGGGAACCCTCTTACACTGTTGGTGGGAATGTAAATTGGTGCAGTCACAATGGAAAACAGTATGGAGGTTCCTCAAAAACTAAAAATAGAGTTGCCATATGATCCAGTAATCCCACTCCTGGGCATATATCCAGAAAAAACTATAATTTCAAAACATACATGCACCCCTAGTGCCCACTCTTGCCACTATTATTCAACATAGTTTTGGAACTCCTAGACACGGCAATTAGAGAAGAAAAAAGAAATCCAAATTGGAAAAGAAAAAGTTAAACTGTCACTATTTGCAGATGACATGATACTATACATAGAAAATCCTAAAGATGCCACCAGAAAACAGCTAGAGCTAATCAATGGATTTAGTAAAGCTGCAGTATACAAAATTAATACACAAAACTCTTGCATTCCTATACACTAACAATGAAAGATCAGAGATAGAAATTAAGGAAACAATTACATTTAGCATTGCAACAGAAAGAATAAAATACCGAGAAATAAACCTACCTAAGGAGACAAAAGACCTGTATGCAGAAAACTATAAGATACTGATGAAAGAAATCAAAGACTACACAAACAGATGGAGAGATATACCATGTTCTTGGACTGGAAGAATCAACATTGTGAAAATGACTATACTACCCAAAGCAATCTACAGATTCAGTGCAATCCCTATCAAATTACCAATGGCATTTTTCACAGAATTAGAATCAAAAATTTTACAATTTGTATGGAAACACGAAAGACCCCGAATAGCTAAAGTGATCTTGAGAAAGAAAAAGGGAGCTGGAGGAATCGGGCTCCCTGATTTCAGACTATACTACAAAGCTATAGTAATCAAGACAGTATGGTACTGGCACAAAAAAAGAAATATATATCAATGGAACAGGATAGAAAACCCAAAGATAAACCCCCACACATATGGTCACCTAATCTATGACAAAGGAAGCAACAATATACAATGGAGAAAAGACAGCCTCTTCAGTAAGTGGTGCTAGGAAAACTGGACAGCTACACGTAAAAGAAGAAAATTAGAATACTCCCTAACACCATGCACAAAAATAAACTCAAAATGGATTAAAGACCTAAATGTAAGGCCAGACACTATAAAATTCCTTGAGGAAAACATAGGCAGAACACTCTTTGATATTAAGTCATAGCAAGATCTTTTTTAACCCACCTCCTACAGTTATGAAAAGAAAAACAAAAGTAAAAAATGGGACCTAATTAAACTTAAAAGCTTTTGACAGCAAAGGAAACCATAACAAAACGAAAACCCTCAGAATGGGAGAAAATATTTGCAAATGAAGCAACTGACAAAGGATTAATCTCCAAAATATACAAACAGCTCATGCAGCTCAATATCAAAAAAAAAAAAATTAAAAATTAAAAAATGGTCGGAAGACCTAAATAGACATTTCTCCAAAGAAGACATACAGATGGCCAAAAAACACATGATAAGATGCTCAACATCACTAATTATTAGAGAAATGCAAATCAAAACTATAATGAGGGGCTTCCCTGGTGGCACAGTGGTTGAGAGTTCGCCTGCCGATGCAGGGGACACGGGTTCGTGCCCCGGTCTGGGAAGATCCCACATGCTGCAGATCAGCTAGGCCCGTGAGCCATGGCCGCTGAGTCTGCACGTCCGGAGCCTGTGCTCCGCAATGGGAGAGGCCACAACAGTGAGAGGCCCGCGTACCGCAAAAAAAAAACAAAAAAAAAACCCCAAAAAACTACAATGAGGTATCACCTCATACTGGTCAGAATGGCCCATCATCAAAAAAATCTAGAAACAATAAATGCTGGAGAGGGTGTGGACAACAGGGAACCCTCTTGCACTGTTGGTGGGAATGTAAATTGATGCAGCCACTATGGAGAACAGTATGGAGGTTCCTTAAAAAACTAAAAATAGAACTACCATATGACCCAGCAATCCCACTGCTGTGCATATACCCAGAGAAAACCATAATTCAAAAAGACACAGGCACTCCAATGTTCACTGCAGCACTATTTACAATAGCCAGCACATGGAAGCAACATAAATGTCCATCAACAGAGGAATGGATATAGAAGATATGGTACATATATACAATGGAATATTACTCAGCCATAAACAGGAGTGAAACTGGATCATTTATAGAGACTTAGATGGACGTAGGGACTGTCATACAGAGTGAAATAAGCCAGAAAGAGAAAAACAGATATCATATATTAACACATATATATGGAATCTAGAAAGATGGTATAGATGATCTTATTTGCAAAGCAAAAATAGAGACACAGACGTAGAGAAGAAACATATGGATACTGAGGGGGAAGGGGGAGTGGGATGAATTGGGAGATTGGGATTGACATATATACACCATTGAGACTATGTATAAAATAGATAACTAATGAGAACCTACTGTATAGCACAGGGAACTCTACTCAATGCTCTGTGGTGACCTAAATTGGAAGGAATCCAAAAGAGAGGGGATATGTGTATACATACAGCCGATTCACTCTGTTATACAGCAGAAACTAACACAACATTGTAAAGCAACTATACTCCAATAAAAAATTTTAAAAAAAAGTAGACAGCTAGCCCTCCCCTCCACAAAAAAAGGAGTCAAGCCACTGAACTGTAAAGGAAATGAACAAAATTAAAACTATAAGTGAAATGGAGATTACACCACTAAAATTCATGTCCACATTTATTTTTTAGCTCTCTGAGAATGGAGACCTTCTTATAACATTTAAGTCTGTTGCTTGGATTTTACACGTTTAACTTGCATGCATGTTTTAAAGAATGCATTAAGTATAAAAATGTTGTGTTTCCTTTGTCAAAAAAAAAAAAAAAGAAAGAAAGAGGCGATACATGCACCCCTATGTTCACAGCAGCACTATTTACAATAGCCAAGACAAGGAAACAACCTAAATATCCATCAACAGATGAATGGATAAAGAAGATGTGGTATATATACAGAATGGACTACTACTCAGCCATAAAAATGAATGAAATAATGCCATTTGCAGCAACACGAATGGATCTAGAGATTATACTAAGTAAGCCAGAAAGAGAAAGACAAAGACCATATGATATCACTTACATGTGGAATCTGAAGTATGACGCAAATGAACTTATCTATGAAACAGAAACAGATTTGCAGATATAGAGAACAGACTTGTGGTTGTCAAGGGGGAAGGGGGTGGGGGAGGGTTAAATTAGGAGTTTGGGATTAGCAGATGCAAACTATTATATATAGAATGGATAAACAACAAGGTCCTACTGTATATAGTACAGGGTACTATAATCAATATCCTGTGATAAACCATAATGGAAAAGAATATGAAAAAGAATACATATATGTATAACTGAATCACTTTGCTGTACAGCAGAAATTAACATAACATTGTAAATCAACTATACTTCAATAAAATTAAAAAAAAAAGAATGTGGAGGACAGAGGGCCATGTTCAGATGTGCTGTGTCTAATAGACAAAGTGCCATCTTAACAGAAACCTGTGCAACTCAAGGAAGTCAGTCATGTGGGCTTGTGGCTCAGGAAGAATGGTCCAGGAGAGGAAAAAACAAGTGCAGAGGCCCTGAGGTGGCCTGTCTGAAGAACTACAAGGAGACCAGGGGATGAGAGTTCTTGAATGAAGGGCAGAGAGGAAGGAGGTGAAGGTGAAAAGGTAGCCAAGACCAGACCACAAAGGCCACACTAGGGGCTTTGGATTGTGTTCTATGTGATAGAAGCTACTAAAGGTTTTGAGCATGGGAGTGAGATAACCTGATCTACCTTTTAAATAGACCATTCTGGCAGCTACAAGGACAACAGATGTTGGTGGCAGGGGATGAGAACAAGACTAAATCAAACATATTAAACAGGACTACAGAGCATTTGGGCTCAACTTTCACCGTGTAAGAAATTCACTCTTTAAAATTACTGCATGTTATTTCATTAGGCTGCCGCTATAACCCCTACAGCACCTTTCTGCAAATTAAAAAAATTTGCAGGTGCAGCCTCATCAAATCTTGGTGGGTGGAAGGCAGCCCACAAGGGACCCCTCAGCCAACCACCCTGCCAGGTTCAGTCTGCCCTGAATTCTAGCATAAATATAACAAAGAGAAAAAGACAAACACTTTTTCATTGGAGGTAATTTACCTAATCATCCCTGAATTTTTAAATTTTTGATTTTAAGAATATTTTCACATTGAGTGTCAACCAAACTCATGAGACGTTCAAGTTGATTTAATCACATTATCCATATAATATATATATGTATATATGTATACATATACATATATATATATATATATATACATATAAAATATTCCAGAAAAGTGATTAGACTTTGGGTTCATTTCTTTTCTCATTTTTTTTTTTTTTGTGGTATGCAGGCCTCTCACTGTTGTGGCCTCTCCCGTTGCGGAGCACAGGCTCCGGACGCGCAGGCTCAGCGGCCATGGCTCACGGGCCCAGCCGCTCCGCGGCATGTGGGATCTTCCCAGACCGGGGCACGAACCCGTGTCCCCTGCATCAGCAGGCAGACTCTCAACCACTGCGCCACCAGGGAAGCCCTGGGTTCATTTCTTAAGGAAGAGACTCAGATGAGTCTCTTTGAGCCATTTCCTCCCATTTCTCAATATAAAACATACAGAGCCAGGGGTGACACAGTTTGTTTTTTCTGTTCGTTTTATTTTTCCTAGTTGTAAATAGTTTTGATGTGAAAATAATATTTTAAAAGCACATTTGGAGGCAATTAGAGGTTCTAGGAGTCCTATCCTGGAAGCATAAGCTTTTCCGTCACCGGCTGTTCAAAGGGTCGGTTTTTGGTTCTGGTCTAGAGTTAATGATCAAGGTGCTTCCAAGAACATCCAGATCCTTCACCTGAGCTCAGAGAACTGAGCTCCCCTTGGAAGGGAAACTGTTCTGAGGGCACTTTAGTCCAGGCTGATGGGAGACTCACCAGGGTTGCAGGAGAGACACAACCACAGGCCAGCACTCCCAGGATGCTCCATCTGACTGTCACCTTTGACCAAAGAGAGGAGGTTCATCCCATCCAGAGAAATGCACACACTGGTTGGCTCTGATGTCCTTACTTCCTCCAGACACCCAGAGTTTTCCTTCAGGGACAGCTTCCCAAACCTGAGAAGGACTTGACATCACCACTAGGTGTCTTCAGGGTCTCTCTGGACAGCTTTCGACTCCAGTCATACTTTCTATTCAGTTTAATGCAACTAACACTTCACTCAGGAAGGGGGACTCCTCATGGATCCAACTAACACTTCACTCAGGAAGGGGGACTTCTCATGGATCAGAGGCTCCCGAGGCGAATGGAAAGTGAACAATTCTTCCTTCTCTTCCTTTAATCTTCCACGCCATACTCAGTCCACACCTGACGCCCCTCCTAAACTCTCCACTGGTTCCCTGCTGCCTGCATTCTCTGTTTACATTGTGGTGGTCTCCAGCAGTTCCCACAAAATTAGAATATTTCTCCCAAATGACAGTTAAAAGACATAAGGAGAGATAAGTGTGGTTCCCACCTCAAAAGATCTCACCTTATATGGGAAAGAATGAGCTCTACTATAGGTGTGGGCGCCTTAGGGATTGAGACAGCCTGTCCCACAGCCCTTCTGCTGGGCCCCCATTGTGTGGGGGCATCACTGACCCGTCTGGACCCAACAGCAACCTCAGACAAGTCCTACCACATCTAGGCCAGGTGGCTCCACATTGGTTGCAGGCTGATCCTTGCAGAATATAAACCTGGGCCCGTGGCCAGGGTACTTCAACTCCTCAGGGGCTGTGCCTGGCTCTCAGGTCCCGGGCCCCTCTCCCCGCTCCCGTCTCCACACGCCGGCTTCCTTTGTCTGGACTCTCGGACATGCTCTTCCTGTGCCTGAACGCTTCTTACAACGTGGGATCCGGCCCTTCCTCGGGAAGCCTTGCCCACAGCACCCCTCCTGTTCCACGTTCTCACAGCACCTGTGGCTCTTCTCCCGAGGTCCTCACTGGAGTCTGTCATTCCACAGCCCTGTGTGCGCTTAGCCTCCCCCTCCACTGAGCTCCGCCAGGGCAGGACCTGCGTCCTTCTGTCCAAGGTTGCACTGCTGTTTATCACGGGACAGGAAAGCAGTGGGCAAGGGTTAGAACTTGGCTCCCTCAGAGCCCTGGCCTCCCCAGTTCAACAGCTCTCAGTCCTCAACTTCCATGACAGCCAAATCTGCCAGTTTTCTCCTCTGGTGACTTCCTCTCAGGCTCAGCCACAGATTCTTCCTTCTTAACCCACCTCATAAACATTGAGGTTTCCTGGGACTGTCCTCTCCTCCGTTCCCTCGTCTGCTCAGCTCAAGGTTTCAAATGCTACCTTCTCATTGACGGCTCCCTGACCTCCCTGTTGAGTTCCAACCCTGCATACCTTCTACAGCTGTCCACTGGCGACCTCTACCCATATTTCACTCACATCTCAAATGAAACCCATGCCACACTGAACTCGTCCTGAACCCTTAACAAAGGGACCTCTCTCCTTTTTCCTTTTTTTAAAAAAAATGTTATATTTATTTATTTTTGGCTGCATTGGGTCTTTGTTGCCACGCACGGGCTTTCTCTAGCTGTGTCAAGTCGGGGCTACTCTTTGTTGCAATGCGCAGGCTTCTCATTGTGGTGGCTTCTCTTGTTGTGAAGCTCGGGCTCTAGGCACGCCGGCTTCAGTAATCGTGACGCACAGGCTCAGTAGTTGTGGCGCACAGGCTTAGCTGTTCTGCGGGATGTGGGATCTTCCCAGACCAGGGATCGAACCCATGTCCCCTCATTGGCAGGCAGATTCTTAACCAGAGTGCCACCAGGGAAGTCTCTCTCTCCTCTTTCCTGAACCCACTGCACGTGCCTTCCTGCAGGTAACGTCTTGCCTGCATTACACAATAATCTCCAGAAGGTTCCCACCTCTAGTTTTTCCTCACTTCAAATCTAAGACCAACAGTGTTTCCAAAGTGACCATTCTTATTAAATTGAAATTGCATAATAAGGACTTTATGAATATATTCTCTGTGAAAATTTTAATAACATTACATGTAAATAAAGTCCCCTTTCATCAATACTCATTCTCGATCCTAATCCAAATGTAACTAGTTACCACCTTAGGTGTCCCGCGACCTTTCTCTCAGCACTTACATGCATATTATGCATATAGACAAACACCCACGTAATTTTCTTTACACATAAATGGCGACATGTCATAATCATGCACCGTAACTAGTTTTAGTCCTTCACGTGCCTTGGAGCTCCACCCACACCAGTGCTTCTTGTTTCTGACTGTGGTGCTGTGTGCCAGTGTAGGGACCCACCTCAGCTTCTTTAGCTATGCCTTTACTGAAGGACATTTAAAGTGTTTCAGACTCTGACCATTTTTTCTAAAATATCAAGGACCATATAATTCTTCTGCTTAAAATCCTTGAATTATTTCCAGTCACCCACGGACAGTTCCCATCTCTAAGAACTGTACCAAAGCACTTCAGAGTGTGGCCCCCACCTGGCTTTCTGACCTCATTTCCTTCCTCATCTCTTTCTTTTCCCACAACCCTGGGCTTCAGTCAGAATGAATTATCTGTAGTTCCTTAAATGGACTAAGTTTGCTCAATGAATACATGAAAATGTAGCCCTCCTCCAAAACAACAGGAAAGAATAAAGATCCTGAGAGATTTACCTGTGAAGTGATTATCAGAGATGACGCAGAAGTTTGTGACCCTTCTCCAAAACTTCTTGAGGACTAAGAACTTGAAAAATTTCCCTGACCAACATCTCCAAGTTGCACATGTACTCATTTACCAGACTGCTGCCTGCAGAGATTCCCCACCCACTCACCTACAGAGGAGCCTCCAGGGCTTTCTTTCTCTACCTTCCAGGGATCTTCTCCTTGCTGCAACAGGGAGATCACCTCAGGTTTGGAAAATAGGAGTCCTGCTCATAGAAAAAAAAAACAAAAAAATAAAAACAACAACAAACTTGGTTTTGACATGAAGAGGTATCTGAGATCTGAGTGGAAACTTACAGGATGATATAAAGAGCTCCTTAGGGTGCTCAAGTTCTGCCCCCATGATGTGAGGGGTGTGTTAGGGAAAAAGCAAGGGACTTGTAAAACATAACAATGTAATAATTAGTTGCATGTTAGGAAAATACAATAAACATGTACCCTTGAAATAGGGTACCATTAGCTTTCTATAAAAGAGGAAATATATGAGATGTACAGACTAAATTCATATTTATAAACAGGTATCTATGGAGAAGATACCAGGTAGACTGTTTAAAATGAGAAAACACTATCTGGTTCCCTTTCAAATATGGATTATACAGTGTTCATCTAGCTGGAAAAGTGAACGGGAAAGGCAAGTGGTGGGTCAAAGAAGAGGGATGAAAGATGCTCTCTGCTTAGAGACGAGCAGACACATCATAGAACAATCATAGTGGGAAATGCCTGAACTATGAGGGAATTTCTAATGTGCAGCTCTGTAGACTGTCCCATCTGTGGGGCATGAGGCATCCATGCCTATTAGCAGGAAAAAGTTTTTCAGATTTATTTGTGGAGATCCAATTTGTACAGTGCTAAGGCAAAACTCAGCTAAAGTTTTGATGATCCATGGCTTTTATCCAGGGAATCAGATGCTGAGTTATCCCAATTTCTAAACAGAGGAAATTTCCTTACCCAATGACACCAAGTTGCTATAGTTCTCCAGCATCACATCTTGGTACAAGTTTCTCTGTGAAGGAGCCAGCTTTCTCCACTCATCCCGCGTAAAGAGCACAGCCACATCTTCGAACGTCACTGACAGCTGTAGAGACAAGCATCCCAGCTCACCCAAGACCACCCATCACACAGGGTGAAGAGGGCGGCAGTGGGAAGTAGACAGGCTACCATGAAATGCTTCTATATTATTCTAGGTTCTTAAGGTTTCAAGTCACTGGTTTAATGAACACTTGACCTGTGACAAATACATACTGAGTACCATGAAGTATGAACCAGGCCCTGTGTTAACCACACAGAGATGTGTGGAGGTATTAAGACCATTAGTGGGAGTGTTAATTAGAATAATCTTTCTAATAGCAATTTGGTAATACATATTAAGAGCTTTAAAATGTGCATACTTTTTAACTCTCCAATTACTATATTTGTTTGATAACGAACAGTGCAAAAAAATGCACACAAAAGGACATTTATTATGGTGCTAGTTAACAGCAGAGAAACAGAAACACCTACAACCTAAATAATCACTGACAAAGGCTCGGTTAAATAATTTTTTTTTTTTCGGTTAAATAATTTAAGGCACTATCTGTGTGCTCTCTGCAGCCTGAGGACAGTAATAATGGAAATTAAAACAGCTATCATTAACTGAATGCTTTCTTCAGGACAAGTACTATTCTTAGAGCTTTATATTAATCTTTAGTGTAAATCTTTATTTTACCTTCACAACAACGCTAGGAAGAAGGTACTATTATTGTCCTCGTTTTACACAAGAGAAGTGACAGAGAGGATAAGATATTTGTCTAAAGTCACACAATTGGTCAGTGGTAGTGCTGGGATTCCAATTCCAGGTGGATGTCTAAGGCTCCATTCTTAACCACTCTGTAAAACTGCCTCTCAAAACCTACCAAATAGTTAATAAATAAATGAAATAATCCATACAATGTACTTAAAACCATACATGGCTCATATTAAAGGTTCAGATCTTACCTATTATCATGTCAATATAAAGTACTATGAATCATTAAAATTGATGGTGTAAGTCAGTATTTTTGACTTAAAAAGGCATTCATAATAATGTTAAGTATAAAAAGCAAGTTACATATCAGTATGTATAGTTTGGTCCCATTTTTGAAAAAAATTATATATGTACATAGTAAGTGATGCTGAGAGATGCCTAACAAATGGCTGACAGCGATCATCTCCAGATGGTGGGATTAAGGGTGATTTTACTTTTTTTTTGCATATACGGAAAAAATATATAGACAAATACATGTACATACACACATCTATGCACATATGTACATTTACAAGCATATATACCTATACCTATATATATATGTGCATGTTTTATTCTCTATAAAGTTTTTTGCCAGGATCACGCAATATTTTTATAGTAAGAAAAGGCATTAAATTATTGGCACATTGGGAGGAATACAAGAAATGATCTCTGCTCTCAAAGAACTTACAATCTAACTAGCAGACAAGAAAAGTGCATGAATTTGAACACTAAAAGGAAAATGTGTAGCTGGATAGGACCATACACCATATCTGCTAATCCTCATTTTAGAGACGAGGAACACAAGATCCAGGACAGTCAAGATTCCAGGTCACATACTTTATTAATGGCAGAGACAGGATGATAACTGAAGTTTTCTTCCAACACAGCACTTGGTATACTCTCTCTCTTACCTTAAACATCCTATTACTGAGTTTTACACACAATTCCACACAGCAGGTGAGGTTAGGGAGAAATGTCACATAGGACTCACACACAGGGACAGAGAAAATTCTGGGCAAGAGAGCAGCTTGGCTCTGTTGGAATGGAATGTGAAAGCCTTAGAAAAAAGCAGCCCAAATATGCAAAGGCAGGTCCTGGCCATAGCCTCAGAAGATCAACCACCATCACATTTCGTGGGTCCAAATGATATACAACATTGCACTGCAGAGAGCTCTGGTAACACAGGGGCTGGGCCTGCCATGTGTTCTGAGAGATGCACCAGAGGAATGGCTGGACAATAACCAGCATGAACTCAGAGGCCAGACATACCTGGGTTTGATTTCAGGTCACTTGACTTCTTAAAGCCTCAGTTTCCTCATGTGTAAAATGGGGGTAATAACTGCTGCGCTGTTATGAGAGTGAGAACAAAGGTAAAGCCCTCGGGATATTCCCCCAGCAACATTAACTATTATTGTTAGATGAAAATGAGTACAGAACGCACAGTATTTTCTGGGTCCTAAAAACACTGTACAGTTAATTTTTATCTATCAACAGTAATAGTATCATGTACTAGAATAATATTGTTCAGCTACCACAACCACCACATATTCAACATCAACTATGTGCCCGGCCCCTATTGAAACACTTGCCATGCTGCAATTCCTCTCATCTACCCTATGAGGTACGCATGGTTGTTATTCCCATTCTACAGGTGAGGAAACTGAGGCACAGAGAGATGCAATTGCCTAAGGCCCGTAAATGGTAACAGAAGATACTGGTTCAAACTTGGCTGTCTGGCTTGAGAGCCCCACTTCTAACTGTACACCCTGTATACCTTGCTTCTCCACTACTGATATCCCACAACACCCTCCCTGCCACTTCCAGAGGAATCTTCTCTCAGCTCTTAAAGTCAAGAGACCTCTCCATCTGTGTCCCCACCAAAATGGCTATCCTTTGTTCACACACCACCTCACCTGGATGGGGTCCCACCCTCATTCCCACAGAATAAAGATGACAATGGCAGGTCAAGATCAGTTTTCAAGAGAGTGATAGAAGCAAGGCACATGATCCAGAAAGTTAAGAGGGAGAAAAAACTAAAAACTCTGGACTGGGAAAAGCCTGGGTAAGGTATCATGAAGATTCTCAGGGGTGGAAAGAAAAAGAAAAGCATTCTGGCCAAGGGTAGGGAGGGGGACATGACTGAGCAAAGGAGGCAGGCCAGAAAGGAACTCTGCCAAGTGCGCACGTTTGTTTGTTCTGACCCCAAGTGGTATAAAACATGTGGCATCTTACCTGTCAACTCAGTAATCATACAGTGAATTGAGATTAATGAATAAAAGAGTGTCTATCAGAAAAAAAAAAAAAGAAACACAACACATGGATTGGGGGGTTGGAGGCAAGCAATCCCTATGCAATTCACCATCTACCAGGATGGACCAACTCTTCAAAGGGAGAAGGACATGGGCTCCAAATCCTGGCAAAGACTGTACTGGGGACAGAATTTCAGTTTGAGGATTAAAAAACAAAACTATTTGTCCGTAACACTTGAGATGGTAATGCACTCACCTGAGACCTTGCTTCCCTCTGTTCAGTAGCCATGTCCTCTTTCTGGGCAGTTTCCCCTTAGGATGGGAGAAGTCTCCAGAAGCCAAATCTGAGAGAAGAAAATGGGAGCCAGGAGGAAGCCCCTTCTGCTTTGCACCCCTCAGAATCAGCAGCTCTGAAACCTTTACACCACCTGAGAATGATGCCATGTGCCCTCAGGAAGGAAGTCAGGAGCTAGGAGTAGACAGGACCAGAGAGAAGGGCTGGGTCCTGGTCCAGGCCCAGCTCTTTCCCTGGCTCAGAGGAAAAGGTCCTAGGACTCCATCAGCAGTAGCAGCAACTCCCTGAGCCTCACCGCGTGCCAGGCACTACCTATCAATACATCATCGAGTCCCACAGCACAGTTGGCACTGTCAGCACCCCATTTTATAGATCAGGAAACTGAGGGCAGAGTGGGAGCAACTTGCCCCAGTCCACACAGCCAGGGAGGGTGGCACCAGGATTCCAAGCACCGCGGGCTCCAGAGCACCTGCTCTAACCTCCCTGCGTGCATGTGACAACTTTTCTCCACCTCAAGCCTTCCCACCCAATTCCTCCCCCTCCTGTCAAGGAAACAATTTCCAGATTTCTAGAGAAAGCTGCTTCGGAAAGGGAAAACATCAGCTCTCCTATGGCGGGGAGGGGGCTGCTGTCTTGAGGAAAGGGCACAGAAAACCAAAAACCTGGGTTCCAGTCCTGGCTCTGCCACTGGGTGAAGCCGGCGACTCACTTCTCGCGCAAAACAAGCCTGTCACTCGGGAGTGCAGGAGTGATGGTTAGGGGAGAAAATTTCTCACGTTCACTGCCGGCCCGAAACAAATTCAAATGCCATAAGGCGCTGGGCAGGTAGCGCACTGGGAACGGGTCGGGAGGAAGCAGAAGGGTGGCTGGGTCCAGCCAATCGGGACGAAGTGCCCGACCTGTCTCGTTCAGGGGTACTGTGGGATGGCTGGTGGCGGCAGGCGGACAGAGCCGGGGTGCCCGGCCCTCGGCCCGCCGGCGCCCACAAAGGCCCGGCTCGCGCCTCCTGGGCCTTTGTCCCATACCCCGGCGCCGCATCCTCCCGAAGCTCGGTCCTCCCTCCCGCATCCTGCCGAGCCTCCGCCGCTCACCTCACCCAGGCCTCGGGTGTTCCGCGGGCCGCAGGCGGGAGGCTCCGGAACTGCCACGGCCGAACAGCAACTTCGGGTCGGGACTCCCCGGGGTGCTGTCTGTGCCGACCTCAGCCCAGAACGCCGCTCACGCCAGCGACAAACGCCCAACTCCCTGTGCAGGTCCGGAGCTGGGTAGTGCGGTGGAGGCGGGGGAACGGTCGCTAACCCCTCTGGGAAATGTAGTCCACGCGAGAACACAAGGATTCTGGGAAGTGTAGTTCTCCGCGCTTGCTGCGTGGAGAGGCCCGGCTGAGCCTGTCACGTGCCCAGGTACTCATTCTGGGCTAGTGGCCGCGCTCCGTGAGTTGCCGGCTCCTGGGTTCCCGGTTCTTCCCAGAGGAAACGGAGTTTCGCCGAGGACAGTGTATTGTAGCTCTGCATCTGCGTAATTGATAGTAAGGCAAGTAGACAACCTTCAAAAAACAAACCTATTTCCTCTTCAGTCTTTGAACAAGTATATTGGGCACCTGCTACGCGCCAAGCCCTATTGTAAAGGATTTGAAATACCTCAGTGAGCAAAACAGAGATCATTGCTCTGGAGAACTTTTTTGGGGGGTGGGGGTGGGGGAAGGAGGGAGGGAGCAGACAGTAAGCCATGAACATAATTATATAGCATTTTAGAAAATAAGCATTAACGGAAAAAGCGAAAGGAAAGCAGGGTTGGAAGTGTCTGGGGTAGGTACGGAGGCAAGTTGCAGCACGGAATAGGGTCACGAATACTGCTCTTTGTTAACATATTAGGAAACAATCTCGATAAAGTAGAATGAGTATCCTTCCATAAGTTCTTGTTCAACTGCCTAGGCTATAATCAACTCATATGAATAATCATCATCGTGTCAACTTGTAAATAAAAATGCTGAGACTTTGGATTCTTTGAATCCATAAATCAACCTGAGGAAAATTAATATCTAACAATATGGACTTTAACAATCCATTACTATGGTACAGCAATCTTTTTATTTAGGTCTCCACATATTTTCTCCATAGCAATATTACATATTTTTTGAGTTTTATTTGAGTATGTTTCATACTTTTTGAAGCTATTGTAAGTGGTATCTCTTTTTGAATTTCATTTGTAAAGTACCGGTTTTGTGTATAGCTTACTGCCTGAAGTCTTATAAATTCCAATAATGAATTTATTGTGTGTTTTGGATTTTCTATGTAATATACTATGTGAATGACAGTTTTGTTTCTTTTGCGAAACTTTTGCTTCTTTTATATTTTATTTCTTTTAATCGCCATATTGAGTGGGCTGTGATTTCTAGTACAATGTTAATATGAAGTCAAAGTAGAGGCACGTCAGCAAAATGGCTTAGCACGGAACTCCAAGCCCACAGCCCCCCTTGGAAACATAAAAAGCAACTAGAAACTGGCTAAAATAACCATATGAAAGCTCTGGAAAACAGTAAAATATCTACAGCAAAAAACCCCCGAAAACTCAATCAAGGAAAAAACCACATTTGAAATCATGGTAATACTGTGATGTTTTTACTTGCCCTTGCCCCATCCCTTCCTCAGTGTAGCAAAATCTTTGTCTGGAGTGGCCAAAGCTAAGTTCCCAGTTCCCTTGCTCCAACAGAGAGGGAACAGAGGAGCTTTTATTTGTAAAGTTCTACCCTGTCTGAGGGCTGCCAGAAGTACTGGGCTCTATCTTGTCTATCTCGGAACTGAGATGGGGAGAAGCAGTAGGCACTGCTCCTAAAAGTTGTGGGTGGACTACAGTCCCACAGACACCTGGGGCAAGACAGTGAGGGTAGAAACATAAGATAGACCATCTAAAACCCTGAGGAGAGACTATGGTTAAGCTTTGGGAAATCAAGACTTAAAAGCAGCTGAAAAACCAACATAAAGCCCAACCACAAAAGACCTAAGGAGCTCTTAAGTTTTCACCTCCATCTGATCCCTAGGCTGAGAACAAGCCAGCTAATTAGTAAAGGACTGCTGTAGCAGAGAACCAGTCTGCAAAGACTGGGAGAGGTGACTAGTTTCTCGTTTTGTTCTGTTTTTTAAGAAAAGACAAAAAAGTATTAAAGAGCAGTTTTAGGTTCACAGCAAAATTGAGAGGAAGGTATAGCGATTTCTCATTTATTCTCTACCCCAGCACATCATAGCCTCCCGCATTATCAACATTACTCACCACAGTGGCACATTTGTTACAATTGATGAACCTACACTGACATATCCCAGTTACCCAAAATCCATAGTTTAGGGCTCACCCTTGGTGTTGTACATTCTATAGGTTTGAAAAAATGTATAATGAATGACATGTCTGCCATTACAGGGTAGTTTCACTGCCTTAAATCCTCTGTGCTCTGCCTATTCATCCCTCCCTGTTCCCTAACTGGCAACCACTGATATTTTTACTGTCTCCATAGTTTTGCCTTTTTCAGAATGTCATATAGTTGGTATCATAAAGTATGCAGCCTTTTCAGATTGGCTTCTTTCACTCTGTAATATGCATTTAAGTTTCCTCTGCGTCTTTTCATGGCTTGATAGCTCGTTTCTTTTTAGAGCAAAATAATATTCCATTGTCTGAATGTACCACATTTTATTTATCTGTTCACCTACTGAAGGACATCTAGGTTGCTTCCAAATTTGGGCAATTATGAATAAAGCTGCTATAAACAGCCATGTGCAAGTTTTTTTGTGGACATAGCTTTCAACTCTTTTGAGCATGACTTCTGAATCATATGATAAGAATATGTTTAGTTTTGTAACAAACTGCCAAACTCTTTTCCAAAGTGGCTGTACCATTTTGCATTCCCTTCAGCAAAGTATGAGACTTCCTGTTGCCCCACATCCTCCACAGCATTTGTCAGTGTTCTGGATTTTGGCTATTCTAATAGGCATGTAGAGGTATCTCATTGTTGTTCTAATTTGCATTTCCCTAATGACATACAATGTAGGGTATATGGCGATCTTTTCATATGCTTATTTGCCATATATCTTCTTTAGTGAGGTGTCCATAAAGGTCTTTGGCCCATTTTTTAATCTGGTTGTTTATTTTCTTATTGAGTTTTAAGTGTTCTTTGTATATTTTGGATAACATCTGATAGGTCCTTTATCAGATATATTCTTTTGCAGATATTTTCTCCCAGTCTATGGCTTGTCTTCTCATTATGTTGACAGTGCCTTTCACAGAGCAGACATTTTAAATTTTAATGAAGTCCAACTTAACAATTATTTCTTTCATCAATCATGTTTTTGGTATTGTATCTAAAGTCATTACCATACCAACGGTCATCTAGATTTTCTCCTACATTATCTTTTAAAGTTTTACATTTTGTGCTTTACATTTAGTTCTTTGGTCCATTTTGAGTTGATTTTTGTGAAGGGTGTAAGGTCTGTGTCTAGAGTCATGTTTTTTGCATGTGGATGTCCAGTTGTTCCAGCACTGTTTGTTGAAGAGACTATCATTGCTCCATTGTATTGCCCTTGCACCTTGCCAAAGATCTATTGGCTATAGTTATGTGTGATTTCTATTGTGTTTCACTGATCTATTCTTTCACCAAGATCATGCTATCTTGATTACTGTAGCTCTATACAGGCATATCTCGTTTTATTGTGCTTTGCTTTATTGCACTTTGCAGATATTACATTTTTTACAAATTGAAGGTTTGTAGCATTGTGCCTGGAGCAAGTCTATCAGCGGCATTTTTCCAACAGCATTTGCTCACCTTGTGTCTCTGTGTCACATTTTGGTAATTCCCACAATATTTCAATTCATTATGAATGCACAGTCATATTCATTACGATTATATTTGTTATGGAGATCTCTGATCAGTGATATTTAATGTTACTATTGCAAAAAGATTATGACTTATTGGAGGCCCAGATGGGTTAGCATTTTTTAGCAATAAAGTATTTTTTAAACCTAAAAACAGAACTACCATATGACCCAGTAATCCCACTACTGGGCATATACCCAGAGAAAACCATAATTCAAAAAGAGTCATGTACCACAATGTTCATTGCAGCACTATTTACAATAGCCAGGACATGGAAGCATCCTAAGTGTCCATCGACGGATGAATGGATAAAGAAGATGTGGCACACATATACAATGGAATATTACTCAGCCATAAAAAGAAACAAAATTGAATTATTTGTAATGATGTGGATGGACCTAGAGTCTGTCATACAGAGTGAAGTAAGTCAGAAAGAGAAAAACAAATACCAGTTGCTAACGCATATATATGGAATCTAAAATACTGGTACTGATGAACCTAGTGACAGGGCAGAAATAAAGACACAGACATAGAGAATGGACTTGAGGACACAGTGGGGGAAGGGGAAGCTGGGACGAAGTGAGAGAGTAGCATGGACATATATACACTACCAAATGTAAAATGGACGGCTAGTGGGAAGCTGCTGCATAGCACAAGGAGATCAGCTCAATGCTTTGTGACAACCTAGAGGGGTGGGATAGGGAGCGTGGGAGGGAGGCTCAAGAGGGAGGGGGTATGGGGATATATGTATACTTATAGCTGATTCACTTTGTTGTACAGCAGAAACTAACACAACATTGTAAAGCAATTATACTCCAATAAAGATATTAAAAACTATTTTTTAGTTAAGGTATGTACATTGTTCTTTTAGACATAATGCTGTTGCACACTTAATAGACTACAGTATAGTGTAAACATAACTTTTATATGCACTGGGAAACAAAAACATTCATGTGACTTTATTTTGATATTCAGTTTATTGCTGTGGTCTGAAACCAAACCTGCAATATCTCTGAGATATGCCTGTAGTAAGTCTTGACGTCAGGTAGCATCAGTCTTGCAACTTTGTTCTTCTCCTTCAGTATTGTATTAGCTCTTCTGGATCTTACACCTTTCCATATAAACTTCATACTCAGCTTGTCAATATGCACAAAATAATTTACAGGCATTTTGATTGGGATTGCACTGAATCTATAGATCAATTTGGGAAGAGCTGACATCTTGACAGTACTGAGTCTTCCTATCCATGAAAAAGGAATATTTCTCCATTTATTTAGTTCTTCCCTGATTTTGTTCATCAGAGTTTAATAGTTTTCTTCACATAGATCTTACACATATTTCGTTAGATTTATACCTTAGTATTTCATTTTGGGGGGTGTCAGTATAATGGTATTATATTTTTAATCTCAAATTCTACATGTTCATTGATGGTATAGAGGAAAGCAATTGATTTTTGTATATTAACCATGCGTCCTGCAACCTTGCTATAGTTGCTTATTCTAGGAGTTTTTTGGATTTTCTACATAGATGATCATGTCATTGTTGGAGGAAGTCATCAAGAAGATGTGACTGCTAGTTGACCCAGGCAATCAGAGGCTCCTTAACCTCTCCCCCGTCCTTGGAATTTATATTCCACCTACTATTTCCATACCAGCAGCCGTTTTGAGGATGCAGCCTTGAGAGAGTAATGTGTTGTTGAGACCATC